>NW_025999932.1:26046293-26286584 GCF_001458135.2 Marmota marmota marmota
AGAGAGAGTTGAGTGTAGTGTGTTGGTGAGGAGGAGTGTAGGGGGAGGGGGGATAGTAGAGGATAGGAAAGGCAGCAGAACACAACAGTCACTAGTATGGCAATATGTAATTCAATGGATGTGTAACTGATGTGATTCTGCAATCTGTATATGGGGTAAAAATGGGAGCTCATAACCCACTTGAATCAAAGAGTGAAATATGATATATCAAGAACTATGTAATGTTTTGAACAACCAACAATAAAAAAATTAAAAAAAATGATGTGTTTAAGAAAACGGGATACATGTTTACCTTGATTTAAATATTATACAATAAATATATACACTGAAATATCAAAAAAAAAATAAATAAAATAAAATCAGCTCTAAACCAGTAAAAAAAAAAAAAAAGAGTCCAGAGAGAATCCAAGAAGTTTTTAAGGTTGAGAGCAGTGTGTAGTAGATTGCTTTGAAATAATGGTTCCTCAAATGAATAAAGCTGCAGAGATTTGTTGCTGGAAAAAAAAAAAAGAGCTATAAAGCTCCCTTGAGAACCTGCTTTAAACATACTTGTCTTCCTTTGCAGCATTTGTGGCAAGATCTTTATAGTTATTTTTTTCTCTTTCAAGCTCTGGACTTCCATCTATGTTATCACAAAAGCCTGCTCAGAATACCTGATGTATGTAATTCTTATCCAAGAAGCTATTCATTCAAAGTCCAATTCACCATTAACTATCTCGCGAGCGCACATGTGTGCACGCATCTACAAGCACATTCCCATCCTTTTTCCTGTAATGCATCCTCTAAGTGACATGTAACGGCTACATCTGGCAGAGAGGACCTCTAATTCCTTCTTTCGGCTGGTGCCTTGGCATGAAAGAGGTGGCTTAAGTAATCAAAATAAGTGCAAGAATCATAATGGTGGCGGCTAGTATTTACTTGAGTACCAGGAAAGGTGTAAAGTATTTCACAGATATTATCCCACAAAAGTTTAAAAAGTCAGCACTATTTTGGTTGCCATTTTTTATCGACAGGAACATAGAACTCAGAAAGATTGGACAATTTACCTAAGTAAGATGCTGGGGGCCATAGACCCAGGCCTTCTAAGTAACCCTGTATGACTGCAAAGCCGATGCTTTCAGCAAATTGCCACTACCTTGAAATAATTCTGCCTTCCGGTAGCCCATGGCAGCTTCTCACACTTCTGGAGCCCACAAATTGATACCTGGGATTCCATTTTGTATAATCAGCCTAAAAGAGGGTGTAAGTGCTCAGGTTTTAAGGATGACTCTTAAGAGCCAGGGTTTAACCTGTTGCTGCCCGCAGCCATGGCTGTCAGGGAGATGGATGACAATCACAAGCCCCCTGAACCCTGGGGCAAGCTGCCTGGGCAGAGTACAGCAGAGCTGGAATGGGGCTTGTGCGGTAAAGTAGGGCTAGAACATGCTCAGAGGGGAGCTGGGTGAAACCTCACCCCCGCCTCACAGAGGGAAGTGCCTGGCTCCATGTGCTGGCCCAGGCCCTGTTGTCACAGCTCTGGGTGGGGCTTGAGGGTGAGTGCGCTGTCCTGTAATCTCTCCTTCCCCTGGAGTCTCAGATGTGGAAAACTGCCCAGGGCAGCAGCAGCCCCTTTGCAAGACACTTCATGACACTGATGAAATAATACCCATCTGTGTATTGAGCTGTGATTTTTTAACAAGCGTCCACAGGAAGTGGGAATGAGTGTGAGTGCCGGGTTCTGCACTGTCCCAGCTGAGTGAGCCTGGGGACAGACTTAATCTCTCTGAATCTCTGTGTGACTCAGTTTCCCAGATTTTAAATGGGAATAATAATCCCCTCTACTTTACCAGGTTGTTTGTGTAATTCAAATGTGCTGGAAAAATATATATAGAACTAGCACATGCTGACAGACGTTAGTTTTTATTTTATTATTAAGTAACTCCATAAGCCAAGTGTTTTGTCCATGTTATTTAATCTGCTAGCCTCCTCATGGAGTATCTTTTGTTAGCTCATTTTTATAGGTGGAGAAAATGGATCTCCGTCAGGCTAAACAATTGGGTCGGGGGGTGCGGGTCTTGGAATGATGCTCAGGTCTGAAGATTCTAAGCCACTGGCCATGCTGCCTCTCCTGGCTTCCTTCCTCTGGAGCCTCGCTCTGACTTCCTGCCACAGCCTGGTCTACTTCCTACTCTTAGCTCACCTTGTCATTGTCTGATGCCTGCTTGTCTTCTTGGATGCAGCCAAGTCCCCAAGGCTTGGCTAAGCTGTGACTCCTCCTGGGGTTCTTGTCTTCCCTCTTGCCCAGACCTTGATGGTGTGTTTGGACTAACAGAACAATCTCTCTTGGAGCATCTGTCTCACCTTAATAAATGGCTCTCACTCCAGGCCTCTCTCCCTTGCTCCCTTGCATTTAAGTAACCAGGACACAACCCACTGGAGCTTGGACACAGAATACAAGGAACTATACATTTTTTGGCATTTGTACATTTGAAGGATTTACCGGTTTGTAAGTCTCTGAGTGGCAGGAATTGTGTCATACACTGGTGTTTCTCAAAGTTTAAATAAGCATGCAAGTCTCCTGGGGATCTGGATAAACATAAATTCTGATTGAATAAAACTTAGAAGGTACTCAGATTCTGCATTTCAACAGGCTCCCAGCAACGCTGGTGTTTTTGGTCCAAGGATCACACTATGAGCAACAAAGTTTTATACATCCATCATTTTATATTGAAATGGTATATTTTATCTGTCTCTCCAATAGAATATATGGCTCTTGGACATAAAACTGTTTCCTTCCTCATCTTCGTATCCTCAGAGCCCTACACATAGTAGGTGCTTAGTAAACACTGATGGCATGCATGAATGGATCACGTTCTGCCCCAGTGCAGTGTTTCATATACACTCCGTATCCATAAACTGCTTAGTCAGTGAGAGAATGAGCAGGTATATCCTGGATTCAAGCCACAGATGTCATATAGTCATAAATCTGAAACTTTTGCTTAGTTTCACTACCATTGGGGCAGAAGGAGGAGGGAAAGAAGTGAAAGGTAAGGAATTGTTGGAGAGCCTAGGGGATGAGGCTGTGCAGAAGGAGATCAAACAAACAAACAAACAAACAAAAAACTGGAAATAGAAGCTTGCCCCCCAAAGTAGACTATCCCTGCAAACTTTCGCTTAGTGTCCCCACAAAGGGTTATGAACACCACAATCAATCTGTGGGGCTCCTTCACAAAAGCATTTGCCTTGTGTGCTCCTTTTTCCTCTGCTCCACTTTTCATACATTTTTGCCTTTGTCTTATCTTCATTTTAATTGTGGTAAAATGTGCACTGCATAAAGTTTCCTATTTTAAACATTTTTAGGTGTGCAGTTCAGTGGCGTGAAGTATTGTCACACCATTGGGCAACCCTGGCCACCATCCGCCTCCAGAACATGATCTTCCCACACTGAAACTCAACACCCATAAAACTACAGCTCCCCATTCTCAGTCCCCCAGCCCCTGGCAACCGCCAGTATTCTACTTTCTGCCTCTATGAATTTGAATACTCCAGGTATCTAATGGAATGGAATTATGCAATATCTGTCTTTTGTGACTGGCATATTTTACTTAGTGTAATTTCTTCAAGGTTCATTGATGTAGCATATGTCAGCATTTCTTTCCTAAGGCAAAATAATATTTCACTGGAGGTATAAACCACATTTTGTTTATCCATTCATCTGTTGGTAGACATTTGTGTTGCTTCTATCTTTTAGCTATTGTGCATAATGCTGCTATGAACATGGATGTTCAAATACCTGGTCCCTATATTTAATTTTTTTGGGGGGGCAAAGTTTTTATTTAATTGATAAGTAATTATATATAATCAATATACATATATATGTATATTATATATGAGGTTAAAATGTGATGTTTTCTTATGTTTATCTGTTTTAAAATATACACACACATGCCCACCCCCTTGGGTGGAGGTCGTGGGTTTGGATTCCTATTTGTCTTTGAGCAATAAATTGTTAGAGTCAAAAGACATTTGGGGCAACTTTCTAGACCATGCTAGTGATGATGTGAAATTTGAAGGAGACTGAAGGTGGGTATCTTAGAGGACAGTGGATCTTTCAGACACTTCTAATTTCGATGGAAGCAAAACACAATGCTCTTTTTTGGTTTCAGCTATTAGAGGTTGCCTCTTTAAGCTGTTCTCTCTAGCCTTCCAAATGGAAAAGATGAGGAAAGAAGTTGGAGCAGGGAAGTGGAAATTCTTGCTCATTTACCTTTCAGATATTCATTTTGTTCTCACTTCCTGGTAACTCAAGTGAACACAGCCCAGTTGGGAGTCAGAAATTTACAGAACTTCACCTTGTAAGCCAGCCAAGTTGGTCAGGATGAAAAATACTCATAGTGTTTACTAGGATCTATTATGGGCCCAAGGACATGAGTTCATATTCCCCAACATGCATTTAAACATCAGGCTCAAGGAAATACTATTTTGCCCCTTTGACTGATGAAGGAGCAGGTTCAGACAAGTAACTCACTCAAGGTCACAGTGAGCTTGGGACGGCCCTGGGAAAGAGTTCACACAGTCAGCGAGTTAGGACATGAATTAGGTCTTATTTAGAATCACTCTGCTTCCCCTGACATTGTCTTGCCTTCTAATCTTTGTGTTCAAGTCAAACTTAGAAAGTTTTAACCTAGAAGCATTTTGGTGCTGGGGTAAAAGCAATGAAGAAATGAGAGTTTAAAGGAACTGTCTATCTTAAACTGTTTGATTTTCATCCCTAATGGTAACTTCAGCAAATATAATAAATATTCAATACACAGAGGTGATATTTGCATTACTAATTCAGAAATATTCATGATTAAAGATCAAATAACCAATCCCTAATGTACTCTCGTAAGGTTCATCTTAAACCAGTGATTAAATGTTAGATACTTGAATATCTACAGGACTTAACAACTAGATCCTCTGATCTTTTCATATTTTAGTGACTAAGGTATCCAAACTTTGTAACAGTGAATTTCAAAGGAATGTTCACATTGACTTATTTCACTGGAATGTTAAGGTATTTAACAATTGGACCATAACTGGCAGGCTGGAATGGGGAAATTAATGAAATACAGTAGTAGTTCCCCCCTTATTTGTGGTTTAGCTTTCTTTGATTTTAGTTGCCTGTGGTCAGAGAATATTAAATGGAAAGCTCAACAAAAACATAACTCGTAAGTTTTAAATTGGACGCCCATTCTGAGTAGCATGATGAAATCTCCTACTATCTATTCCTTCAGTGCCCAGCACATGAATCATCCCTTTGTCCTGTGTATCCATGCTGTATATACTACCCACCTGTTAGTCACTTAGTTACTTTCTAGGTTATAAGATCAGTACTTGTGGGTAGGATTTGGTACTATCTGAGGTTTCAGGTATTCACTGGGGATCTTGGAACTTATCTCTGGAGGATAAGGAGGGCCTACTCTAGTTCTTATTTGCAGTCTCGTTAGAGATAAGGAATTTATTAGGTAAGGATCTTGCCACAATCTCTTGTCTGTAAATTCTGGCATTAAAGCTCTGGGATAAGCAGGTTTTCGCACATGTGTGATACAGAAATAACTGACATAGTCTATGATGAGGTTTACAGCCCATTAATGTTCTTCAAGTACCTCCAAATCATCAAAGGAATATTAAATTATGTCACACATACTTTTATTATTCAGGCACTTTATTAAATTCAGACTCCAAAATGAATAATTCCTATAAAGGTTATACATTAAACTCAATATGTGACTATCCAGAGGGCCCCCTTCTGTGATCATCCAAATAATCACTTGTTGAGTCTTATAGCATTAAAAAAAAAACAACACATATTTTGCAGAATTCTGGTGGAAACTGATTATTCTTACAACATTGATAATTTCCTTCCTTCCTTCCTTCCTTCCTTCCTTCCCAGGGATTGATTAAACTCAGGGCGCTTAACCACTAAGCCACATCCCCATCCCTTATTAAATATATATGTATATATTTTTTCAAGAGACAGGGTCTAAATAAGTTAAAAGGGCCTTGCTAAGTTTCTGAGGCTGGCTTTGAACTCCATGATCCTCCTGCCTCAGCCTCCCAAGCCTTTGGGATTACAGGCATGAACCACCACACCCAACTAACAACGATCATTTCTAAGTTGAGATTGCTGTATTTTTCCTTTAAGTTGTGGGTTCATTGGAAGAAAATCCAGTGAAGTCAGATTCATCAATGTCTCCAATCAGATATCAATTGATTTTTATAGGCAGAGGGAAATATTGCACTGTCATTTGGTCATCAAAAAAGTAATCAAAACTATAGATTTTCTGAGTGTATTGTACAGGCACTACACACTAGCTCTACAGAAGGACCATGGGATTATGGATGTTGGTGTTTAGAGGAATCACCTTGGGGAAGGGTGCTTACGTGACTGTCGACTCCATGATAAATGGGTAGTGGGAGGATGTGCGGCCTGCCTTGGATGGGTCACTGGTGGTGTCTGTCGCTCACACCTATCTTTTTGATATTGACACTGCCTGTGGGACTTGTCCCTTTTCCCTCTGTCACTACAAGTGTTTCTTTCCCTCTTTTGTCCTTTGCCTCCCTTTGTACCGCAGACCTCAGCTGCCTCTCCTCACCCTCTTCCCAGGCCACTCTGGGCTGCCCTGTGCCCAATCACTAACAGCTGAATGAGGACGAGGGCAAGTCCAGGAGGCTCTTTTCCCTGTGCGTTTCCTGGGCTCTGAGCTGCTCGGCTGTAAAGAGGCACCTGTGCCTACTGGCGCCTGGCACACCATGGGGCTTGATGAATTGTTGAGCCAATGGATGAGTGAGATGAACCCAGAAGGTGCTGGTTTTCTTTTTCCTTCCTTCTCCTTTGCTGCTTTTCTCCAGGACCTTTTGAAGTTGGTCCATTGGGACAAACAAGGATGGGAGGATTCTCTCCCAACTGATAGGAAACACAGCTGCCACCCCCTCAGTCTTTTGAGGAGCCCTCTCCACACCCCATTTTCATGTTCTGTCCAGATGAGGGTGAGGATGGAGAAGGGGCAAATAAAGAACTATACAACACCCTGGTCCACATTTTTAACCCCACCCATTCCCTTGGTATGTATGCTCCTTCTCCATTCCCAGCCTCTTCCTTCCTCCATCACAGACCTGCACCCCCTTTTCCTGCTCTGGAACACTCCAGTTCTTTGTCCCCCACCAACCCCAGGAGCAGCCCTCCAGCGACCACCCATGCAGAAGGGTTTGGGAGGCGGAGATGACTTTCAGAGCCTGGTGAAATAGAATGCAGGAAACATTTCAGAGGCTCCATCAGGAGCTACAGTCTACAAGCTCTCAAAAATCAGGCCTGACAATCCAGCAGAAAGATAATGGCACAGATTTCTAAGAAATCAAGCTGGGAGACAGCCAAGCAGAAGCTGTGTTTTTCTGCCTCGGGGTGGATATTGTCCAGCGCGCTCTTGACCCGCGCTTGGTCGCTGTCTTGTAAGCCGGCCTGTCTGTGGGGTTGTGGGAAGTGGGCACCGGGGAGGAAGGCCAAGTCGGTTGTGTGGCCACAGCCCCCTGCGGCCACCCTTGGCTTTCCAAGGCTGTGATTTTCATGTCAAGGCGTGGGAAGGACAACCCCTCGGAAAGAAACGCCCGGAGCTGTCTGCTCGCCACCAGATAGAAGAAGCAACCACGGTGCAGCCAGCAGAGCTGTCAGCTCAGCCAGCCGGTTCACTCCAGCAGATGCTCACAGCTGTGTCAATGGGGAGCCAGCTCCATGTTTCAGAGGGACTGTGGCAAAGGCGTCCTCCAGCCGCTGGCTGCCATTCAGCCTGTCTGCATTCACACAGCATCCGAGCTTGTAGTTAGAAAATTAGCCATCTCCTGGAGGAAGCTAATTTGCACTTGGATCTTTTTTTTTTTTTTTTTTTTTTTTTTTATAGCAACGGAGGTAGAGACATGGAAAGGCTGCTTGGAAAATTTGTAGGGCAGGGAGACAAAGCTAACATGTTAGCTGACAGAATCGAGACTCAGAAAGATCTTTCTAGGCCGGAATATTGAACTAAAACCAAAGAGGCTAAATTTAATGAGGATATCGGGGGGGGAAAAATCCAACAGTAGTTTTATGTTTTTAATTGTGCATTGTCTGAGAGTTGAGGACATGTGAATTAGGAATGGTTCATATGAATATTGGTTGATGTGTCATCTGCAGAGGGGGCTGGGTCTATTTTGGGATTAGAGGGGGAAGTAAGAAAGAGAAGGAAAGGAAAAATCCCAAACCTACTAGTTAAAAAGTATGAATCCACGGAGAAAACCTATCCAGTTCTATTCACTGAGTTTAGTTCTCAATCCAGAGGGACTGAGAACTCTTACAGCTTCAAATGAAGCTGTTACCCGTTTCTGGTCCCAAACGATAGATAGAATTGGTCATCATCTAGTAAAGACTCCCCTGAGAGCCAAGAATTGATATTAAACCACCCTAAGGACCGTGGCTACCTTTGAGTTGTACACTGGACCCTCAGCCAATCAGCTATGACCAGGAGATTTACTTATACTGTCCAAAAATATGGTGACCTCTGAAAGGATACATTTTATGGGACTTCCCACAAAAGGTCCGTGGCTGTGGCAGGCATATATCCAATATATTCTCATTTTAACTGAGGTGGGAGAGCATATTACAGTCCTAATTATCTCTGCTTTCTCATAGGTATGTGGAACTGACCAACTACTGTGATTATAAAGACTACAGGGAAACTATATTGAGCAAACCAATGCTGTTTTTCATTAATGTACAGACCAAAAAAGACACCTCGAAAGGTAGGTACATACATAATTTTGGTGTGGTTCTGCTTGCTGGGCTGTGGGCTGTTGCAGGCTGATGAGGGAGGAGTGAGGCATGGACAAAGCAGGATAGATGTCAGCTCGTGACAAAATCAGCAGCAAGGAGCCTGGTGTCTAAAGCACTGCTCAAGCTTTTGGAACAAACCCCAAATGATCCTAGAGCAGAAGCCACCCATCTCTGAACTTCTTTCCTGTTTCCTGTCCAGGCAGGAAGTAGTCTGACATTCTGAGCCTTCAAGGGTTTCAAGGGTTTCTAAGCCTGGAGCCATGAGGATCATCCCCCAACTATATGTCCGAGGCACACTCTAATGTCATTATTGGCACTGTAGGTCTATAGGTCTTAACATCCAAATGGGGACATTTTGAGCATGAAAGTCTTCATAGTTAGTAATCTCGGTCAAAGACATAAACTGAGATTGACTCAGAAAAGTAGGGTACATGGTTATCCTACCTATGAAGTACATATACTATCCCTATTTTATAGATGAGGAAACTAAGATAAAATAAATTGCAGTTGTAGATGCTTCAAGTTTCATGTTTCTGTATTTTAGACACAGAATTTCATGTTTAGACACATCTCATCATTGTTTCTTCCAAGAAAGCAGATTAACTGGTAACGACTCTATAACTCAAATTCCAATATGAGCATGTCTCCATTTTCCCATTTTCTTCCTGCTCAGAGCGACACATGGGTAAACTCATGGGAATAAGGTTCTGTGGTAAGGGTAGAATTTCTTCAACCTGCTTCTAAATGTCATTCTTAAAATGAGTCCAAGGTAATAAGAAATGATCTACAAATTTCAGATAGACTTTCTCAAGCATTCACTCTCATCAGACTGGGGAAGTTCTCTCTGCTCATATCATAATTCACAGTCAGGACACTCTCTCTCTGCAGGAGAGGCCAGAACAGAATGCACATAACAAACAGCGCCTGTTTGAGTATCTGAGCCCTGCGTGTCCTTTGGCTTGGTGATGACCAGAGAGCCAGTAGTTCTTTTGGAGTATAATTCACAGCTGTGTCAAGTACACTTCCCGCATTGATCTCTCAGGAGGAAAGAATGAGTGACCTCTCCATTTTAACATTTTGAAAGTACGGGATGGTACAAAAAGGTCCTTGTGGGGAGTCCTACAGAAAGTACACAGCTGTAGCACGATTGTTGTGGAAGGAAGTACAGAATCTGGTTAATTTTGAGAAAAGTTATAAAATGAAGATATTTTTATAGGATAGAAATGTAAAGTGATAACGTTTAGAAACTTGTGAAAATTGCAACTAAGGTAACTTGTCTGCCCTGCCACTGTTTTAAACTGCACTTATATGCAAATTTAAAAAGCCACCACTTCATTAAGACAATCACTAATGATTTCCAGAATTTTGGCATAATAAATACACAAACAGACCTGTCTGAAAATGTGAAGGGCCTCCTCTGCAGTTGTGGAGTGCACAACCTGCCCACCCAGCCCAACTGGGGAACATGGTAACCCTGGGTCTTTAGAGTCTAAATATTGTGGTTTATTTGTATAAAATACAACAAATTACAAATGGTTTGCTTTTTGCTTTATTTTATTCATTTATTTGTTTTGGTACCAGGGATTGAAGAGGTTCTTAACCACTGAGCCACATCCCCAGCCCTTTTTTATATTTTACTTAGAGACAGGGTCTTGCTAAGTTGCTTAGGGCCTCATTAAGTTGCTGAGGCTGGCTTTGAACTCACAATCCTCATGCTTCAGCCTCCAGAGCCACTGGGCTTTTATTTATCTCTTGTCTCCCAAAAGATATAAGATTATTTACATCTGAAATACCCAAAAAATAATTTGGAGGAAGGCAAACAAGTAGGAAAAATAAGAAGATTCTTTGAGAATGCAAACACGTGTTATTGGCACTCGTTTGTTATTGCCTCTGAGCCATCTCAAAGCCAGTACCAAATGCTCAGTTCTCGAAATCACTAGGAGATTTTGTGAATGGCTGGTCCATGCCTTTAAACAGTGTGAAGTGGGTTTTCTGGTTTCTCCTTCAGGTATGTGCTTGAGTGATTAAAGTCATGGAGCTTCATTTTGGGGACTAGAAGAGTAAGAGATTCCAAATTTCCTAATAAGTAAACAACCTCCCCTTTGCTTATATTATGCAAGTTGAATTGAATCAGACTTAAGGGGTTAATAATACAAAACAAGATAAAAATAAAACAATAATAACAGGGGGAAGAAGTGTCTTCCAGGACAGAGATGTGGTGCTATTTAAACACTGAGAAAGATACTTTTTCTCACTTGAGATGATGTTGGGTCAGGAGCAGGAAGGAGAACCAATCATGAGTTGCCCTGATGCTTAGAACCCTAGCCTCGCCATTTGGCAGGAAGAACGCTGGGGGTGGAAGGCACAGAGTAGTTTTCTTCCCTGGACTTAGCTGATTTTCTGCTGTGCAAATGAGAAAGTGTTGGTGAGAGCCAAGTTGTGATTTAAATGTGCAGCAAGGCTGGGTCATAAAAACCGTTTTCTTTTCCCATGCTGGATACGTGCTGTGGGAGCACAGTTCTCATTTGCAATAATTATAGAGTGGGACTTTTGATTTCTGAGACATAAGTGCAAGCTGCAACTTGCTTCTACAGTAGCCCGGAGCTCCCTTCAAATCTGCAGAACTCTCTGGAACATTTCTAGAAATCTGGCTAGGTGTTGTGGTAAGGGTCTCAGGAAGCAGAGAGGGAAGGTTATCAATGGATAAAATCTCCAGAGACGGTGGAGACCCCTGCTTCAGCAAATCCCGAGAAGGATGTTTATAACACAAGTATATACTTTTGAATTCTGCTTGCTGATTTCTAGAAAGGACCTATGCATTTCTTGTGAACACAAGGCACCCCAAGATAAGAAGACAGATAGAACAGGGGATGGACATGGTCATCTCCTCAGTGATCGGAGAAAGTTACCGACTTGAGGTAAGACTTAGCCTGTGAATCCAGGGCTCCCAGCCACACGGAAGAGGCCCAAGAACTCCCTGCAAGAACTGTGTCTCTAGGGCCTTCTCTGAACTACAGTAAGCGGCCAAGATCACACGGATGCCTGGAACTTCACAGAATACCACACGTTATGTAACTATGTTCTGTTCTATACCTACCTAAGACGGAGTTTAGCTTTAAATTAGCTTCAGAAAGAGATTAACAACAACTAATAATAAAATCCATCAATTCCAATAATAATAATAGAAGAATAGTAGTAAATAATAATAATAAAGTTATTTAAAACATAAATCATCTTTCTGGAATTTTCCATTTACTATTTTCAGACCATAGGTAACTGCAACTGCAGAAAGCAAAACCATATTTTGTTCTTTACTACATCATTATTGCTACCAATAAAGTGAGCTTAGTTTCTCTTTTCTTTAATTTTTTTTTGGTAGCTGTAGATGGATAGCATGCTTTTATTTTATTAGTTCATTTGTTTATGTAGTGCTAAGGATTGAATCCAGTGCCTTACATGTGCTAGACAAGCACTCTGCCACTGAGCTACAGCCCCAGCCCCCAAACAAACTTAGTTTCTACTATCAACTTATTAGAAACAGAATATTAATACATGTAATTTTGGCCAAGCAGTTCAAAATCTTATGATACAAAAGCAAAGGTCTGTTTTGTTTTGTTTTTTAAATAAAGACAACTGTTAAAAGGTATCTGTCAGAATGAAAGAGAGAATGTCATATTTTGGAGATTTGGGTAGTTTTTATTGATTCTAAAATGTCTACATGGTAATTATATCCACAAAGTCAATTAAATGTTTCTCTGTCTTTCAGTTTGATTTCCAAGATGTAGTGAAGAATTTTTTCCCTCCAGGAACTGAGGTGATTAATGGAGAAAATTTGAGTTTTGCGTATGAATTCAAAGCCGACGCCTTATTTGATTTCTTCTATTGGTTTGGGCTCAGCAATTCCACTGTGAAAGTGAATGGTAAAGTTCTGAATTTGTCGAGTACAAGTCCAGAAAAGAAGGAGACAATTAAGTTATTTTTGGACAAAATGAGTGAACCTTTAATCCGAAGGAGCAGTTTCTCTGACCGAAAATTCAGTGTAACTTCCAGAGGTATGTTAAAAATCCTCAAGGACAGGAGGATGCTGATCAATCAAAGGGTGAAAGAGGCAATGGGAGGGAGCAAGAGGCAAGACTTATTAATAAAACAGAAACATAACGTCACCTGATTCAGAAAGGACTGAAATGGCTCTCACCAAAACCAGAAGCTAGGCAGGGTTAGCATGCACCTGTAGTCCCAGCTACCTGGGGCACTGTGAGGGTTGCTTGAGTCCAAGAGCTGGAGACCAGGCTGGGCAAGAGAGCAAGACGCGGCCTCAAAAAAAAAAAAAAAAAAAAAAGAGAGAGAGAGAAGAGAGATAAAAGGACTTTTCCTTTTAGTCTTCTGACATAATAATTACATTGTGCAGCCTACCTCAAAAATAATCTTAAAGATTATCATTAATTCAAATGAATATTAGTGCCCAATTAAATATCATTGGCTTCTTAACATTATAAAATAATGCTTCTTTCCCTGTGTGCATATTCTGGACCACAGAATGTTCACTTAAGCTGCCAGTCGGGGAAGTCTAGATGGTCGTGGTATCTATCTTTAACAATTTGTAGAAGGGTTCTCCAGATTTTGTAAGACCACAAAAGAAAAAAGAATAACTCTTGAGAAGGTTTCATTTAATCAACTAGCAATGGCATATGGTGGATTCTTGATTTTGGTATCCACGCGGCTCATGCAGATGGCACGGATCATGTCTTGTCTGAGCCTGTCTTTTGCGCAGCCCGTTCTCTCTGCCTCATGCTAGTCTGGGCTGGAGAGCAGCTTCCTTGAATCGGGATTCTTGTTGCTAATTGCAGGAAACCAACAGTCTCTGTAAACTTGCAGTGTCCTCAAAGTGAAGATGGGAAATAGAGATTTTTCATTAATTGTGTTTAATGACAGTTGCTTTCTTCCAATGTTTATAGCAAAAACTCTTACTCTCAGCTGTTTCTTATTCTAGAAGTGATCCTTCTCTTAATTCCTTCATTTCTCCTTCTCTCCATCCCACTCTCTGTTAACGTCTGTCTCTTCATCTCTGTTCTCTGAGTTTCTCTGAATCTCTCTCTCTCTCTCTCTCTCTCTCTCTCTCTCTCTCTCTCTCTCCCCTCCCCACCCGCTCCCTCTCTGTCTCTGTTCCTCTGCAGACCTCTGTCTCTCATGCTTTCCATATTGTTCTAATCCATATTCCTCTGTCTGGGACTTTGTCACCAATAAGCTTTGCGCTCTGCTGCATTGCAGCCATGTGGAGACGGTCCCTTACGGGACAAGATTAACTGGCCCTACTCTGACAGCATCACCCTTGTCCAGTCCTTCTCTGGTACCCTCAGTCTCCACCCAGTGGCCACAGCAGCCTGGATAACTTTCCTGTTTCACTGTGGCTGTTCTCTGGCATGTAACCTACCTCTGGTGTCCACTGTCATCTTGGGGACACCAAAGTGCATGTGAAGTTGGCAGCAGTTCTTTGAAAGTTTACCCTGGACCATCCCTGAGTCCACTTCAACTCCTGACCAGAGCTTCCTGAGAGCTGTCACATGCACTGCAGATGGCATAGCTGAGATGTACCTGCTGGCCTGGCAGGCAGACTGAACTTGGCTCCCAGCCCCTGGGCAGAACACCAAACCCCTGATGCTGCAAATACAGCTTCATCCTGTTTACAAACTGACCTCTGGCCTGAGCATCTATTTTTCAAATGTGAGACTTTTCTGTTAAGTGAGAGAATGTATGAAGCCCATTGCAAATCTCCAGCCTGCAGGAAAGCAAGTGACAATCATGTCCCACTGATAAACAAAAAAGCAACACATTTCTGTTTAGCCTTTTGAGTTTTTCTGTGGAAGCCAGGATTCTCTATTAATTATTGAAATGGTTATGTTGTATGATTTTTTTGCAGTGCTGGTAATAATGATTGCCTTATTTACTGTGGTTTGTTTTTTTTTTTTTTAGGCTCAATAGATGATGTTTTTAACTGCAGTCTGTCACCCAGATCATCTCTGACAGAGCCTCTTTTGGCAGAATTACCATTTCCAAGTGTTCTGGAATCTGAAGAGACACCAAACCAATTTATCTAATTGGACTGAACATTCTAGCTGTCACTTTTATGTTGCAAGCCTGTGCCAGACTGCAGGTTGAGGGGACTAGAGGAGGTGGGAGGTGGGCACTTCCACCCCTTTGCCAACTCCTGGCTCCCCCATGGCTTCTGTGAGGGGCTCCTTTCTCCCATTTCCCTGGGTGTGATGCTGTGGCAGGCCCAATGTAGCTGGCTTCCTTCAAGGCTACGGTTACCCGGATGGAAGGGCTTTGGCTTGTGGCATGCTTTGAACATTTCTGCAAAGAGGCAGAGGAAGCCACAGGGTCCTGCCACCCTGAACTTTGCTCAGTACCCTGGCACCCTGGGAATTTTCCTGGAAACCTCTCTGGGAGTCCTCTGACTTGGTTGTCAACCTGTGATGCTTCATAATTCAGGGTTTGCTCTCTGCTTGAGACATCCTTATCCCTCAACCCAGAAAGCATGGGGTTCACAGTGCTCTTCTCTTGCAAACCTGGTGGGTAAAAAACCTGTGCCATCTTTCATCCAGGAGGCAAGTTTGTTTTTCATCCTGCCTGTGTGAAACCTTATAGGAAACATTCAAGGTAAGGTTTGCTGAATGACTGGCCAGGCAGATAGGACAGTAATCCTGCCACCCACAGCCTGAAATGGGAGCTCCCTTGGCCTTTCTCTTCTCCAAGTGGCACATGGAGAATGAGGCCAGGTCGTATAGTACCAACTATGACAGGGGAAGGATAAGGTACATGGCACTATCCTCCTTACTGAAAGTGCATTATGTCAGTTGGGCATTTAAAATAAGCTTTTTGCAATCCTAACATGAAAAGAAAAATAGAAGAAATCTATATAATTACCATACTACATTTTCTATCAATATATTTTTCATCTTATAGCTATGATGGAATTCTTCAAAAGGAAAAAAAAACATATCCTACATATAAAAACTTGCATGAATGGATCACTCCATTTGCTCATAATGAGGGAGACTTATAGGTTCTGAATATCATTTTTCTGTCTTTTAAAAAAAATGTTCCTGTATTATATGTTTGATAACACTACTGATGGTCCTGACATTTACATTTGAAATGTTATGAGGTACATTTGCACAATTAAAACTTTTCCTAGCATTCAACCTCGAGGTCACCAATTCCCTTGTGTGTGTGATCATTCCTTTGTGGTTTGCAGGTGGTGTCTTTGCGTGGTGTATTTGCCTTATAACTTACTAAATGGCAATAAGAATTGTTTTTAACAGTCACTTTCTCAAGAAGAGCCTTTGAAGAACAGGGCTATAAAGTATTTGGAGAAAGGAAGATCTGATACTGATCTTTCAGAAAAATAGGAAGAAATGCTTCTTAGTTGCAGGAGAGGATGAGCATTAATTTCAGTAAAAAAATGCAGAACATTAATAATAAAATAAGTTTAATACCAGTGCAAACAAACCTTAGGTGGATATCGAGTATTAAATGCTTCCCAAAGGAAATAGAAATTCTTCACAAAATTGACAAAGGATTTTTTTTTAAGTAGCTGAACTGAGAAAAATGATTAGTAATTACCTCAGGAATGAACTAAAGATCTGGAAGGTTTCTTTCATCATTAAAATCATTTTAGTTGACTCTGAACCAAATGCATTCAATTTCCACTTAGCCAAGTTTTATCAATTGCCTATAAGGAAATATGCACTGTGCTACCTACTGTATTTTATTAGCAAATATTACAAAGAAGTGACGTTGAGAAATCTGTAAAATTGATAAAAAGTCCAGGAAAGATCTACCTGGACAAAAAAGGCCTCAATCTCATACACATGTGGCCCAATGTGTATGTTTTAACAGTTTAAGATCAATAGAAATCTATAGGACAGTGCTATGGTTGGATATGGTTTGTCCTCATCAAAACTCATGTTGAAACTTAACCCCCAAAGTCAAATGTCAATGGAATTTAGAGGTGGGCCTTTGGGGGCGGTAATTAGGATTAGATGAGGTCATCATGAAGGAGCCCTCATGATTGTATTAGTGGATTTGTACATCCAAAAGAAACCCAAGCAAACTTGCTCTTTCTCTCCTTCTGATGTTGGGCACCTCAATACCTATAGAGTCCCCACCTGCAGGAGGCCCTCACCAGAACTCTAGAAGATGCTGGCACCATGCTCTTGGACTTCAGATCCAACTCAACCTCCTTCCTTTTAGAAATTTCCTAGTCTCAGGTACTCTATTACAGCAACACACAACTGTATAGATGAACTATATAGATGAGGACCTAAGCAATTTGTCTATTTGTTCAGTTCATTCATTCAATACGAATAATTGAGTGTCTGTCATGATCTGTGCCTTGCATCGAGGTGATCCTGGTGTATAATGGAGCTTAAAATTGACCCTTGTTTTCAAGGAGTTTCCAATTGTATTAAAAGAAGATAGAGAACCACCATTTGACCCAGCTATCCCACTTTTCCGTTTATACCTAAAGGACTTAATATCAGCATACTATAGTGATGTAGCCACATCAATGTTCATAGCAGCTCAATTCACAATAGCTAAACTGTGGAAGCAAACTAGATGCCCTTCAAGAGATGAATGGATAAAGAAACTGTGATATATACACACACACACACACACACACACACACACATACATACAACGGAATATTACTCAGCCTTAAAAGAGAATAAAATTATGGCCTTTGCAGGAAAATGGATGGAATTGGAGAATATCATGCTCAGCGAAGTAAGCCAATCCCCCAAAACCAAAGGCCGAATGTTCTCTCTGATAAGTGAATGCTGATCCATAATAGGGGGCGGGGCGTGGGGAGAATGGAGGAACTTTGGGCAAAGAAGAGGGAGAAGAGGGAATGGGGGCAGGAAAGATGGTGGAATGAGGTAAGCATCATTACTCTAGGTGCATGTATGACTGCTAATATGGTACAATGCTATATCATGTACAACCAAAGAAATGAAAAGTTGTACTCCATTTATGTACAATGAACTGAAATGTATTCTGCTGTCATGTATAACTAATTAGAACAAAAAATAAAGACAGAGCAAGGGTGTAGCTTAGTGGTAGAGCACATACTTAGCATGCACAAGGCCTTGTTTTCAATCCCCAACACCAAAACAAACAAGCAAACACACCGGGTTACAAGCTTACAAGAACAATAAAATATGTGCTACAAGAGAAGTTCCAAAGGGAAAATGCCCAAGATACCTGTGATCCAGTCTGGGCAATAAAATTAATGAAGTATAACAGCAAAATTTAGTTTAAAACAAACATGGATCGATTTACCCAAGTGATTGATTTACACAAGCTGTCAGTGTCCTTGGAGGCTATTGATTTATTCCAATAAGAATGCAAGTTCAGAAATGATTTACAGAATGAAGGAGCTGTTTTTTTTTTCTCATTACCTGATGGAAATAATTTGATTTCTGGCTAAGGGATAACACTGCCCAACTTGGTCACCTGCATTAATTGTCAACTTGAATGTATGCTTACTGTTTTAAATATCCAATCTGTACTTGGAGAGCAAAGTTATGACCCTAATGAAGAATTCTAAAGAATATGTGTGTCAGATTCTGAAGGGAGTTTCTAAAGAATTTTAAAAATGCTTCAAGCAATGGAAGCATCATTAAAATAAATTGCTTTGAAGAAGAGAACATTCATGTGCATGAACGAATATATACATTCGTTGGTAGAACAGATTTAAAACAAGTGTCAGCACTTGAGTAGGCTGATGTTCACTACTTGCATAGACCTGAAAGGAGAACTAACAATAGAAGCCATTGATAATAACCCAATGGCTGGCCCAGCCAGCTTCCTCCTTAAGAGTTGAGAGAAGAGAAAACCATAAGAACCAGGGGGACCACATGGACCAGGAAGGAGGTCACAGTTAAAGGGGACTGATAAGATTTTGATAGATTTAATAGTCTTAACTTGATGTTATGGTTTTATTTGGATGAAACAGAAATAAATTTGGTGAATTGCAAGTTACAAGCAGATTTTAGAATGTATCCCCATTATACTAGACTGCATTAATAAAATAGAGGATATCATAGAATTTTCTGGATTTTTCAATAAGATCATAGTAATTATCCTGGGACTACTTATCCACAACCCCTCTTTGTGGCAGCTATGATCTGGATGACACCAAGAACATCTGAATCGGTGATGGTTAATTTTTTATGTTAACTTGGCTGGGCTACAGTGCCCAGATATTTGGTCAATCATTATTCTGGATATTTCTATGGAGGTGTTTTTGGATGAGATTGATTAATATTTAAACTGGTGGGTTTTGAGTAAAGCACTCTTCCCTCTATTCTGTGGGAGGCCACATCCAATCAGCTGAAGGCTGGAACAGAACAAAAATCTGCCCCTCCCCTAGGCAAAAGGGAATTCTGCCTTTGGATTTGAGATGCAACTTTAGCTCTTCCAGGTGTCTCCAGCCTGTTGGTCTATCTTATGGATTTTGGACTTGTCAACCCCCACAATTGTGTGATCTAACTCCTTAAAACAAATCTCTCAATAGGTTGGTAGATACTCCATATTGATTCTGTTTTTCTGGAGAATCCTAACATAGTCCTTCAATGAAATTGAGAATATGTTTTGAGTTCATCAATGAGAGAGAGAATAAGAAATATTCCATTTTTTTTTTAACATGAGGACACTTGAAGGAAACATTGCATATTACATAGCTGTAGAAAGTCTTTTGCATAGTCAGGCATGGTGGCACATACCTGAAATCCCAGCAGCTTGGAAGGCCGAGGCAGGAGAATCCTAAATTCAAAGCCAGCCTCAGCATCTTAGTGGGACCCTCTCTTAAAATAAAAAATGAAAAGTGAAAAGGACTGGGGATGTGGCTCAATGGTTAAGCACCTCTGAATTCAACCTCTGATACAGAGAGAGAGAGAGAGAGAGAGAGAGTGTGTTCTTTTGCCCAAATATAAAAATTGAGGCAGAGAAACTTCACTGAGTTTCTTTGTACACAAGACAGCTGGACATCACCTTCTGGGCTTTTGGAAATAGGCACCTGTTGATTTTTGTTTACACAACCTTCATTAGCTTGTTCTCCTAATTCTCCCTTCAACTATTTTCTAGTCTCCCTTTCATTCAGGAGATGACCTAGCCAGCCTCCTGTATTATCTAGAGCAATGCTTCTCAAACTGTGCCAAGGAATCTTCTGCAGGTCATGTGACAGTGCAGATCTGGATTCAACCCCTCTAGGTGGGGCCTCAGCTTCTGCATTTATAAAAGATTCCCAGGTGAGGCTGAGGCTGCCCTCACAAGGCTTTAACTTGTTGTTATGGTTCTACTTGGCTCTAAGTCTGTCTCTCTCTAACTTTGTGAGTCACCTAAGAGTCTTGGTAGAAATGCAGAAGCTCAGGCCCCACTGGACAGAGTCCATGTTCTCACAGATGCCCAGGTGTGAGGTGGTCAGGTGCAGGAGGTAGCTCTAGAGTATACCTGGGCCCCTCTAGTCTTTCCTGAAGCTTCAAGTTCTCTTTCCCTACTCCTTACTCTTGGTCTGTGAACTTGTTTACTTCTTTCTGTTTTAAGTAATTCTGCTTCCTACATATTTATTTTTCTCTCCACCTGTTGTAGGCTTTCTTCTCCTCGACAGCCAGAATTTGAGTATTCTATGCTTGCTATCTCCTCAGCCTTGCCCCCCATCCTTGTCTTTAGCAGTTCACATCATGTTCTCTGTGTGTGTGTGTGTGTGTGTGTGCAGAACTAAATTTATTGTCATAACTTTAGTTGGAAACAACCAGTTAACTTTTAACCCATTCGATAAAACTATTCTCAATTGTTTTGGATCAATGAGAAGCTTGTACAAGGCATATTTGTAACGTAGATGTTTTGATTTCTGGATGATTAACTTATTTTGGCAGGATGATATGGAACTTTGCTGCTCCTTGCCCTGGGAAAAATGTCAGAATTTATTCAAACTTGCGACCAGGCCTGTTCACTCTGCTGTTCAACCCACTCAATGAATCCTCCACCTGCTCAGGTGAAGTCCCAGCTTCTCAGTGTGACCTGCAGGGCGTTCTTCCCCTCTAGCCTCTTCTCAGTTTCCCCCTCGATCTTCTCAACATGGTAACATCAAACTTCAGGGCTTTGGGTTCCGCAGGCTATTACAGGCTCTACCCATATCACCTCTCCCTCTTCACCTGGTCAACCCTACACATCCTCGAGGACTCAGCTCAAGCATCTTTTCTTGCAGGAAGTTATCCCCAGGCTCTTATCATATCCAGGGCTTTGCCCTTAATGTCCCCAGACAGCTCATTTTCAGTGCACAGTCAGCATTAGTTGAAGGAAAGAAGAAATAAAAAGAAAAAAAAAAAAAAACCAAAACCCTGCACTCAATCATGAAAAGGGATTGCCTCGGGTGATCAAAATTCAAAGGCGGAAACAGTGCCATACTACTCACAATAATGCAGACCCTCACTGAAACCACATTTTGAAGCAGAAATGGGAGACTATAAAAAGAAAAAAAAAAGGATCAGAATAGTAATCAGACAAAAGAACAACACCTTCGATTTGTGTGGTCTCCTATTGACAGATTACGGTAAGGATCGGTATCTTGACAGCTCAGCACGGTGGTGCTAGTACATTCATTGTACAACAAGGAAACTGAGGCTCACAGAGGTACCTGCCTTACCCTAAGGGGTCGAAGAGGGAATATGACGGTTCTTTTGCATCTCCCTCGGTTCAGTGCATACCCCACCATTTCAGCTAGTCCAAGAAGAAACAAATGTAAGATATTAATAAGAATTCACTTTTAAAATTCTATATACTAACTGCTCTATTTTAAAAACACATTTCTCTTAAATTATGCTATGCTAATTAGCTCCACCATTTCCAGACAGTTAATCTGTTATTGGGTGCGACTTTCTTTAATTTAGATGCCACTACTAAATCTTAATTTAGACATGTTCCTTTAAATAACATTGACAGAAGTCTGCCTTCTACTGAGTTTCACCATTCATTGCTCGGAGAGTCTAAGATTTATTATATTCATTTGCCGTGTGGATGGGTCTCTACCCTCAGAAAATTCTAGTTTAGCTCTTCACTTTAGAGATGTTCCTTGCATATATGTTTGGGGTCTTTGGTTGGATGTCTATTCTGTCTCCTTTAATAAACTCCCTTGTTACATCTCCCTCTTTACTAAGGCCTAGGATAGCCCCTCTTAGGATGTGGGGCTGTTGTCGATTCCTTCCTAAACTGTTGCCAGCGGTCCCAGTGTGTTCCTTCGTCTCCTCACAGGAGTGAGTGGTGGCTCTGTTCTAACCTGGAGCTTTTCAATAGTTCTTCAGCACCGACTATGTGTCAGATTACCAGGGAGTTGCCAAGAATATGAAAATAAAGGAATTTCCTCATCCAGTTAAGCATCCCTAACACACATGGGAGTGGAAGGCACCACTCAGTCGATGGGGGATGTGGAGGAAGAACAAATAAATTGATAGTCACAAAGCACTATGATGGGTGCCAGGATCTCATGTCCTGCTAAGGAGATCTGTGACACATAGGTCCCCTCCCCTTGGTCTCTAAGCACATTTTTCACTGGCTGCTTTCTCCCCTGATTTGTGAGCTGGGATACTATGGTTTGGCTCTGAATAGTGTCCCCCATCCCCAGTTTCCTGGTCTCCATGGTGGTGCTCTTGGGACTTTCAGGAGGTGGGATCTAGTGGGAGGTCCTTAGGTCTTTGGGTGATCTGTTCCCCAGAGGCACTGTAGGACTGCTGTCTCTTCCTCTGTTTCCTGGCTGGACACAGGATTGCTGGTTCTGACATCCACTCCTGCCATTGGCTTTCCCAGCAATAAGGAGATACAGTAAAGGGGCACCCTTGCCCAGCCTGTTCTAGGCCTTTGAAACCTCCAAAACCATGAGCCAAAATATACCTCTCTTCATAGGTAGCCTTAGTCAGCCATTTCCTTGTAGTAACCTGAAACTGACGGATACCCAGGATGACCCCTTGAATAGCATGGAACATCACAGAATCGATGCTTCTCAGGCCCCACTGGTGATTTAGTCAGATCCATGACATTTCCCCCCCCCATTTGCTTAAACTGAAATCTATGAATAGATGAAAATTATCAGTTGAAAGACTGACATTCTAGCAGTTGGAGAGGCTGAGGCAGGAGGATGGCAAATTCAAAGCCGGCCTCAGCAAAAGGGAGGTGTTAAGCAACTCAGTGAGACCCTGACTCTAAATAAAATATGAAATAGGGCTGGGGAATGTGGCTCAGTTGTCAAGTGCCCCCTCCACCCCCCCCAAAAAAAGTCTGACATTACTTTCTGTTTAATTTCTTCCCCCCTTTTTTGTTTTCTGTCCCCAAATACACAACACAAGAATTGGGAGAGCTCATTGCAAGATCTATACAAATATACGGAAGTAAGGTATCCACAGGAGAAGAGGCAAGGATTAGCTTTCTGCATCGCATCTTTGCGCCGGCCTGGTCTAGCCATCTGGGTCTCCCGATTTAAGTTGCCCAGTACCAGACCTGCGTCTCCATGGCGACGCGTCACAAAGCAGCCGCGTGCCGCCTGCAGAGCCGAGTAGGGCTGGAGCCTCAGCCCGGCTCCACTGTCTCCTCGGCAGGATGGCCCAGCCTGAGTTCATGGCTTCGTGCCCCTCTTTAAACGACCACAAGCTCCAGCCAAGTAAGATTGTCTACCCTGCCTGTCTGCAGACAGGGTTGGGGTCTTTCCTGGGGAAGGGGTAGCGTCCAGCCAAGGGCCTTCGATCTTTAAGGGTGTTGTCTCCCTCTTGGGGATGGGCCCCACTGAGGGACTAGGGACGGCTGGGGAGTCGGGGAGAATGACCATGTTCATGACCTTGTCCCTCTCCAGCCCTTCATACTTGCTGCTAAACCTCCTCTTTGACCTGCCGGTACTTCTTTCTAAAACATCCAGGACATGCCTGCCTAGGAAGGGACCCTAGGGTCAAAAGCAAAGAAGGAGCAGAGAGACTGGGACTCTCAGAAGAGAACAAGATGGGCTTGAGCCCCGCCCCCATGGAGGATCTGGGAAACAGCCAAGAAATAGGGTTTGTGGTTTGGGGGAGCTAGGTGGTTACAGATGGAGCTAAGGTCTTCAGCCGCACCTTCTGAGTAGGACCATTTCTCTTTCAAAGAGACTCTGTCTGTAAAGATGGGGAACTCTGCATCCTCCTTTTTGCTCCCAGATGCAGCAGGTTACCAGCTCAGCTTTTCGTGTCTGCGGGGGGAGAGCCGCTCTAGCTGTGACGCTAGTGGCATGATTACTGTGTAGTCAGCTACACCGTGGCCTTTCCCTTGGCAATAATGGCCTGTGGCTGCTGTCTAGCTGGGTAATTGTGGCTGCACGCTGGCTCCAGAGCAGGGAGGAATTGTTCAACTGCAAATTCCCTAGAATTGTGCTCCCGTGAGAGTGAGTGAAATGTGTACTTTCATTTCAATTCATTCTTTGTAAATGAAGAATAGAAAGAGGAAATACTTAATTAGCACAAAAATATCAAATATACTCAGTTTCCATATAATGTCAAGGTAAGCAGAGAGGAGAGAGAAATGCTTTCCCAGGATTCCTGAGGGGTCTCCTTTTAATTTCCTCTTCCTTTTCTAGCTATGCTGTCTTGGTTTCTTTCATTGTCTCCTCTCCCTGTCCTTGGCTGGGAAATGCCAGAGTCTTCCAAGACTTTCCTTGCGAATTTGCATCCTCCACGAGTGGCCATATGCTGCCATAAAATTTTAAGTGCTTCATAAAGGTGCCTGTGACTCTATTCTGTCTCTAACTTCGATCTTTCTTCCAATTTCCAGACCAAACTATCCAGCTTTCTGCTAGACTGTTCCATTCGGATGTCACAGAAAGGCCTCTAATTCAACATGTGCAAAATTATACTCCTTTCCTTCTCAAACCTTCCAGGCTTTGAGAGACCGGTTAGGAGGAGGGTCCCAGCTTCTGAAATCAGAAGCGGAGGCAGCTGCTTTGATATCTCAATGTGATCACCAGATTTCTTTGATTTGGCCATCAAGTTTTCCTTTCCATGGGCAGGTCTGACTCTTCCCCTCCAGTGTGGGGTCTCTGAGAGCCTCTGTGTGCTACTCCATCTTCCACTGCTAGGACATTCACCTTCTAAAAGGTGGGCTTGATGTGGCACTGCTCAATTTTGGTCTAAAAACAGGATAAAGTGGTTGACAATGATGGTTAACTGCTGATGAGCAGTCTCTGTAGACTGGACACTCAGGTGCAGTTTATTAATTTCTCATAGCTGCTAGAACAGAACCACAAACTAGTGGCTTAAAATGACAAAAATTCATTCTCTCTTGGCTCTGAAGGCCTGACATCCAAAATCAAGGTGTACACAGGGCTGCAACCCCTCTGGAGGCTCCAGGGCAGAATCTTTCCTACCTCCTGCTTCTGCTGGCTGTCAATATTCTTGACTTCTGGATACATCAATGTGGAGGTCACATTGCCTTCCTCTTCTAAGGACATTTATAATTGCATTTCAGATCCATGAGTATGATCCATGATGACTGCTTTATTTTGCAATCCTTAATTGCATGTGCAAAAATCTCTTTTCCAAATAAGGTCAGATTCACAGATGCACATATCTTTTGGGGGTCCATCATTCAGCATACTACAAGCATGTACACTTACCAATGCCTTTAATCCTCAAAATAAGGTAAGGTTAGGATTAATAGATGTCATCAATACCTGCCTTGTCCATCAGAATAAAACAACATAATATATATGGAAATACTTTGTAAAGTATAATACATATACATATTAATTATATTAGTTTTTTAATATTTTCAAAGCTTTATAAATTTATTTTCATAACTGTGAACACCTTTGGTCGGTCCTAAGTTGAGCAGAGTAGGCTTAGGCACAGGGGGCCCCACTGAATTATCCTTAGTCATTTCCTCTTTATTTCAAATTTGCGTTTGAAATTTGCTGTCTCGGATTCTCATTCTGCCTGTTAAATCAGCCAAGAACATCTTTAAGTTTCCCTGTCAAACTTCTACCAGATAAAATACAAGTTCAGAAAGCTGTCTATGTGGTGAAATCTCTCCTTGACCTGTCCTTGCTGTCCCCTCTTCTCCTTTGAGGAAGAATCACATGCTCCTCATGGTTCCTGTGACACACAATCTTAATCTGATGTTCATAGGATACATAGCTCCTCCACTAACTGTTAAGTTCTCCAAAGCCAGGACAAGATGTGTGTCCCAGTGCGGAGCACAGGACCTGGTCCATGGGAAGGCACAGGAAATGAGAGAGGAAGGAAACTAACAGCAAGACAGAAGTGAGAAGGGTAGAGGGAAGTGTGGTCTCTGCAGAGATCCTTCCTGGTCCTCCTAAAAGCCCAAGGCAGAGGTTCCAATCAAACTAAGGGAGGCTTCTTTAAGAGCAGCTACTCAGGATTTTGTTCCCCTTCTCCACATTTGCAATTCTTTTCACAAAGATCATTTAAATCCACTATTGGAATAAAATGCTTTCAAGCCTAAAGTGATTCCCACCAAAGCAGGAGTCTCCAAGGATAATGCCAAGGCAAGAGTTCTCCCTCAGGGATGCTTCTGGGTGGACGCGAAGCTTAAACCAGTGTGAAGGCAGCAGGGAATAGTCACAGATGAGCAGATCCCATTCCCTGCCTGGGGCCAGGGCCTGTTAAATTAAAAACGACCTGGCTGGGAGAGATGGGGAGATGAATACTAAGAAGTCCACAGATGACAGAAACCGTTAATGTTTAGCCAGGGCTTTCTATGCTAGGCAGGAGGCAGATAGCTTTTAAGAATATTGGGAAATTGAAAGATAAAAGGATACTTTACTGTCATTTTAATAGGATACAGGCTTGGAAACAAATTCAGGCAATGGGAATAGCTCCAGTATTCTTGGGATGAGATGATGAGATCCTAGACAGTACCTATTCAAAAATTAGAGACATTCCAACCCAGTTATTTATGAAATGTAAAAAGCAACAGGTAACTGCCCAGATATTAAAAAAATGAGAGAATGAGTAAATTTAAAATATATATAGTAGCCCCCACTTATGCACTCCCAGTGCATAGCCCTGGGTAGCGCTGACTCTATACACGAGCATTGTGATACTGCAGCTACATGACTTAACGTGCAGGTAGTGCATACGGTGTGGACACGCTACACAAAGGGGTAATCACATTTCCAGCAGGATGGAGCTGGATGGCATGAGATTTCATCATGGTGCTCAGAATGGTGCACGATTTAAAACTTCTGAATTGTTAATTTCTGGAATTCTTCATTTCATCTTTTTGGATTATTGGTGTTGATCACAGGTATCTGAAACCATGAAAAGTGAAACTACAGATAAGGAGGGACAACTGTATTCTCAAGTAATTTGGTGATACCTTGTTAAAAATAGGAAGTTGGGGTAGATCGGCTTGGGTGCTGCTAAATTCTCAGCTGGTATCTTTCTGGAGCCATCGACAGTATTTGCCATGGATGATTCCTCCCTCCTTTGGAAGCACTTTCTTCTTTGGGCTTTCAGGACACCACATGCTCCTGGTTTTTCTTCATGCCCAACTGACTGTATTTTTCTCTGGCTGTTCTTCTTCTTGACCTTCGAGTGCCCAGGCTTCAGCCCTGGACTTCTCTTCCAACTCCACTCTGTCCCTCAATGCTCTTACCCACGCACCTAGTTGTCAATAACTTTTACACCACTGAATTTTACAATCATTATTACAAAGGGTGAATTTTTATTACATTATTATTATTATTACATTATTATTATTATTAATAACACCATTATTACAAAGGGTGTTTTTCCCCCAAGACACTGTTCGTCGGGACACTTGGTGTAACATGAGCCCATTTTTGTAAAACACCCGTACACGTAAATCCTCATGTGATTGCATATACAAGTATGGAGAGAAGCAGACAGGATTGTTAACACGGCCTAGCCCAGAAAAGGATAATGAAGGGTGGAGAGGAAAAGCAAAGAGGTGCCCGGGGTAAGAGCTGGCATGTCTAATATGAACTCCTGTGTATAAAATCATTCCGTATGTGCACAGATATACCTGATGTAATGGAAATGGGTCACTAGAAAGCAATAATGAGCAAAGATAGAATTTCCAAGGACTTCCTCCTTCATGGATTTTTATGTTTGGCTTGAATTCTTTAAAACAGCGGGTGCGAATGCTTGGGGAAAACAATAGGCCATTCTTATTTTGAGATAAACTCAGATAATTAAGTTGTGCTTCCCTTCTCTCCTATTCCAGGCCACCACTTGGCCTTTATGGCTCTTTAGACTCTCATATAAAATCACTATCCAGAAGGTTCCTGTCTTTTGAGAAATTATTTTAATTGTGCAACATTCAAGTGAGATGTTCGGGTTCACCCCACTGAAAACGGCTTTATTGTCCTTTCAGCAGGTGGTACCGACTGGGATTCTTATGCCACCAGGATGAAGACAGATTTCACCCGCAAGACAGGAGCAGTGCCCGCTTTGATCCGGTAGATCCCCCTTCAGTCAGCCCGACAGACACTCGTGGCTTTGTTCACTTGTCTTTTCCGATTCAGAATCCTAAACAAATAGAGCAACTGGAGAAGGCTTATAAAAATGCAGTGGAGTAAGGCCATTGTGCTCACGGCTCCCCTCCAAGCGTCTTGAAAGTTCCTCCTCTCAAACAGCAGCCAGACCTCCCACAGGACCACCGAGAAAATGGCCCCACTAGTTCTTTATGATGTTACTGCACATTGTGTTTACCACTGACCCAGCATTTAGGTTCATTGACGACTGTGCCACCTGAGCACCACGCATGAATCAAAGCCACTCCCTGTTATAGAAGCAGGCCTCCACGGCTGAATGAATGGCTGAGTGGATGAATGAATGCTTGCTGTCCCTACTGTCACCAACACTCATCTCTGGAAGCTGAAGGAAGGGCACAATCCCCCTCTCCTTACCTGCACTCCTCCAGCTACAGCAGTGTTGGCTTGCAACTTCTCCACTCCCACCCAAGCTGAGGGCTGTGGGAATTTCTAGCCACCAGCTGCCTCTCTGAGCTCAGCAGGAGGGGAGTGCCAGGATATCCCTTTAATTGCGTCCCTGTTAGGTAGGTGTGAAGTTGGAAGGAGAGCCTTCCTTGCTTGTGTTGACTCTGTGAATTGTTTCCCAAAAGGAGGATCTTTTCTCCTTGCAAGTTCAAGTTAGTGAGAAGTCAGATGAATTAGGGGCACGTCCAAGCCAAGGCTGACCCTCCATAGCTCTGCCCCACCCTCACCCTCAGGCGAGTAACAAATCATCCACAGCTCAGTTTTATTGGTGGAACGGGACTGATGATCCCTAAGGGAGTGTTTTGAGGAGGAGGACACAGGTAAAGGACTAACACAAGGGGGTTACTCAGTAATTTTCTTTCATTTCCCCTAGTAAAATATGATAGGCTCTCAAAAGTGCCAAGCTCCCAGACTCCCGATTTCTGAGTTACTGGTTATCCCACGGGGCCACAACTAACTCCTTAATTGGGACATTTATCATTCGATTGAAATAAATTTGCCAGGTTCACAGGCGGTAACAGTTTTCTAAAGAAGAAGCATTTGGGTTAAAAGCCAAAAATAAAGATGTACTTGGAGAATCTAAGTCAGTGATTTTCAAACTCACATTTTTTTTTAAGTTCTCATACATTTAAATAGCTGCAGAAAATAAAACTTCCAGTCCATCCTAAATATTGACATTTTAAAATAAAAATTTTAAATGCAACCAATGCACAGTCTAAATTCCCTAGCAAATTAATACTCATTAGGATTCTTTTTAAAAAAAAAAAAATACTCAAACAAGCTCTTTTTTGAAAACTCATTTCATTCCTTTTCCTTCTTCCACTCCACTTCCTCAATAGAATTTTCCCCTGCTATAATATATTTTTTGCTCGAAAGCAACTTACTGTCCACTCATAGTTCTTTGCAACTGTTTCAATATTTTAGTTGAAGTGAATTTTTAAACATGCTATGTGACTTTAAGTATCATCATCATTATTTTTAGTACCCAACTGCTCAGAGCAATAAATAAATTACAATGTTAATAATAATAATAATACTAAATACAAAAATTAATTTTTGAAACTATCTATTTATGTATATATTTTTCTTTCCTTTTTTTTTTTTTTAGATGAGGTCTCCCTGTGTTGCCTAGGCTGGCCTCAACCTCCTGGACTCAATCCTCCTGCCTCAGGCTCCCTAGTAACAGGGAGTCTAGGTGTGCACCACTATGCCTAGCTTAGAACTGCATCCTAAGAAGATAAATGGGCAGTTTTGCCTTCAGTTAGTTCATGCATCCAATTGTGAGTGTTATTATTTTTAGAATGACCCATATGTAGCATCAGTTTTTCTGTTTGTTTTCTTTTTTCCATTTTATAGGTGTTAGACTTGAGAAAGTTTATTCATATATATGAAAAGGAGCTTCAGCATAGCAGTGTCATCCAGTGCTCTGAACTTTTTTTTTTTTGTAGTAATAGGTAGGTATTCAACCCAGCGGCATTTTACCATTGAACCACATGACCAGTCTTTTTTTTAAATTATTTTTTTTATTTGTTATTTTGCAACAGGTTCTTCCTAGCTTGCTTAGGATGACCTTGAACTTGTGATCTTACTGCCTTAGCCTCCTGGGTAAATGGGATTGCAGTTGTGTGCTACTGAACCAGGCTCAGCACTTTGAACTCTTTCTTTGTTTTTGCTGAGTCACAAATCACAAGGTGATTTTAATGATGGATCCTCCTCCTACTTGGTGGAGTACTCCTCTGATTTTATTGAAATCAAGTAATGAGATGATTTGTCATCCACTTATTGAGTTGTTCCCTATTTCAGTTTCTGAGAAATATCCCAGAAGGCATGGCTTGAACAAATGACCATTAAGTTACATCGTTACCCTCTCCCTCGAAGGTAGCTAGCTTGCTTAATATTATATGGTTTGGAACACAGAAACATTAATTTCAATAAATGTTTTCCAACACAATATTCTTTGTATAAAAGACTTTTATCATCACTTACTTTAAATATATTCTTATCAAAATCTTGGAGCTGAAGATTTAGCTCAGTTTATATCGCCTATAACTAGTTGGTTAAGTCAGTCCTATTTGTCAAACCAATGAGCGAAATTTGGTTCACTCCCTGTCAAAACCTACCTACTCTTTCAGTTCATATAAATGTTAATATATGTTTTGAGGAATGTTATGAAAATAACTGAAAAATAAATTATTGGATATATCTTTTATAGGGAAGGTTATAAAAATAGGGGAAGTAACAAAAGATTCAAGTCTGATAAATTAATTATATCTAAGTAACAAAAATAATGCATAAAATGTGCAAGTTACCTGTGAAGCAAGGGGTCTGATAAATATATGCTTTTTTTTTTTTTAAAGTTAAATGTGTTCTCATGTCTGCAGAACTCTGGTGCTTGACTTTCAATAATCATTATAGTCACATGTGAAAGGAAGAGTTTCATTGATTTCATTAGACATCAGGCATTTCCTATGCATTTAATGAAGGAAAAAGTTATACAGTGTGAAAATTAATTGGTCTGACAAGCCAGCATATGTTTTTACTTACTGTTAAGTATTTTATTTTTAAATAATTTTTTACAGCATAAAAGGAAATAAGGATTGGCTACACTGGAGTAAATATTTCAAAAATAAGATTTAAATACCTTACTAAGTGATGAATACAAGATCTGGGAAAAAAAAAAACCCACAAGATTTTAATCTACCAGTTTTACCCAGTAATCTTTAAAAAGTGTGATGTCCCAGAAAAGACTAGTTATATTTAAAGCGATCATCATCACCAACTTGTACTGCTTCCCCACTCGACGTGCTTTTCTCTCCAGCTAATGACATTTCCCAGGGATTTTTTTTTTTTTAAGCTGAAAAAATGCTTATCTTTAAGTACATGAGGAAAAAAGCCATTTGGAGCATTCTACATGCTCTTAGAGCCTCTCCCTGAAGATGGATGAGTAGTTGGCAATTAGTAGGAGACAGAAAACTGGGCAGGACTTTGAAGCACACCTACCAAAATCTATAACACCCCACACAGGTGGCGATACCCCGGTTACAGCACGATCCCTCACTCTGCAGAAACTCCTAGATAAGACAAGCCCTGGACAAGGGTGTGGAGCTCCAATGACCAGGAGGCGTCTCTGAAATGGCTCTGGCCAAGCTGCCCCTTGGGCATACCCCTTTGCCTCTCTGGAGGCAATGCACCCTAGAAAGATCCTACTGATAATGTAGGAAAGAGAGCCCTGGGAAAGGGGCGTGGTAAAGAAGGAAAGGACTTGCTTACATAGTCAGCACACCCCCCACCCCTGCCACCGATCAGGCAGACATAATTTAGGAAAAAAAATATTGAGAAATTGAGATCTGAAAACTAATTCCTTTAAAGCTATTTCTGCTGTGTCTCTTTTGGAGAATCTCCAGTTTATATCTGAATGACAGGAAAATCATCAATCATCCAGATGTGCCCAACTTCCCAGATGTTTGTTTCTTTCGAACACATGAATCTGCTCAGACTCTTAAATTTTTTTTTTTTAAAGTCAATGTGAACTATTTTAAACACACACAAAGGAATAAACACAATCACCATCTATGACAATAAACATACTGGATTTTGTCAAGATAAATTCAAGGCATATCATTTTAATTCTGAATATTTTCTATGTATCAAAATAGAATCCCAAAATCGGATGCTTTAAAAATATAATTTCATTATTTCATCCTCAAAAAAATCAGTCCCTTAGTATCGAATAACCAGTCAGCAATCAGATTTATTCCAAAAATTTGTCTCAAAATTTTCAAAAGGTTTGAAGTAGAATCCAAAGTCCACACATTACTTTTGGTTATTATGTCTCCTTTCTCATTTAATCTACCTCTGCACTTTTTTTTTCCTCCCTGACCATTTTTTTTTTTCTGAAGAAACAGAATCATTGTTTGGAATTTTTCTGATTCCATCCCCATCGTGTGTTTTAAAATATTTCTCTTCTCTTCCATTTCTTGTAATTCAATATTCTGCAGTCTTCATTTGATTCAGATTCCATATTTTGGCAAAAACATTTAATAGGTGCAGGTGAGTATATTCAACCAGAAGTACATAATACCCAGTGAACCCCTCCTTTTGAGTTCTTGGTGACATGGCTGATCATTGCCTAGATGCATCATTTCATTCAGGACTTGCAAGCCAAAAAATGAACATCCTAATTTGCTTCTTTTTGTCTCTGTAATTAATCTTTTCCTTACCAACTATGTGGTTAGATTGAAGTAATTTTTGTCTATGAGAGTATCTTTAAAAAATATAGTAAACTTAGGTTGTTATTCTTAATTTCATTTTAGATCCCTGTACATTTGCTAAAGCCGTCCTAAGATTGTCACAGAATTGTTTCTTATCAGGGGAACCCTCAAATTAAATTATATCTGGCATCAAGTCTTAAGTTAACCCATCTTTAAAAAATATATCATTAATCAAATGGTTTGACATGTGCACTGTTGTGAGATTTGGCATTTAATCCCTTACTCTATTTTCTACTTTTTTTGTAGTCAAAAAAGTATCAGAAGATTAGGATATGCATATGCACTTAGTGATCCCATTCTGAATACACAATACAGTGACGAGTACGTTTGGAAATCATATTCTAAGGAAAATACCATAAAAAATGGGTCTTCAAGAGGATTAAGGAGACACAAAAAAGTAAGCCAATCAAGTAAGATAATAGCACTATATGTGTCGAATTTAATACTGCGTCAACAATCCATGAGAATAAGAGTTTGAATACGTCACAAACACTCTTCACTTTCTTCTGTGATGAGCTATATGGTCCTCTGGGACAATCTCCTTCCTACCTTCTCATCTTTATTTCTAACTATCTTTTCTCTATCTCTATTTATTTCTCTGTTTTGTTGCAGAACATTTTTATCATCCCAGAAAACAAAACAAAACAACTCATGCCCATTAAAGAGTTACCCCCCGTCCCCCAAAAAATCCCTGTCACCTTCCCCTTAGAAACCACCTATTTGCTTTCTATCTCTATGAATTACCTATTCTGGATAGTTTACATGTGGAATCATACAACAGGTGACCTTTTGTGCCTGACTTCTTTCACTTAGTGTAGTATTTTTGAAGTTCACCTATGGTACCAGTACCATAGAAGTACCAGTACTTTCTGTGATTGAATACTATTGTATGAATAGGCCACAATTTATTTGTCCATACCACCCTGTTGGATGTTTGGGTTGATTCCACCTTGTACTATGGTGAATAGTGCTGCTATAAATAGGTATGCACAAGGTGTTTTGTGCTCTCTCAAACCTCCCTGACTTTTATCACTTTGCCTTCCTCTAGAAAAGCCTTTTCCTCTCTACTAAGGAGCACTGCCCTATATTTCTTCAAGGCTCATTTTAAAAAGAGCCATCTCCCATCCTCTGCCGGAAGAAAAATAACCATTTTTTCTGCTGTTTTCTTGGCACTGTACACCCTTCTTCCATCATATAAGACAATTCTCAGTCATAATAAAAGGTTTCATTTACCTGATACCTAGGATGAGGCTCTTGCATGCATTGAAGCGATGACAAAGTGGTAGAATGGACAGTATTTGATGACTAAAGGGATGTGAAAGATGAAGAAGAAAGAGGGAGGAGGATGTTCATATTTCTCTCTCGGAGGCTGGGTGTGTGCTGACGCTGTTTTCTGAGCTGGAACAAGGTGGAAGACCAGGTTTGATGGGGAAAGGAATAAGAGGGAATGGGAGTTCTGGTGAAGATCTGTTCGGTAGACAGGCAGCTGCACATAGAGGTCTGTAGCTCCTGTGAGTGAGAAGCTGGAGAGGTAAACTTGGGAATCCTTAGAACACACACACATACCCCATCTAACTTGGTTCCTCATGGCATCCATTCATTACCATCTATATGTGTCTTAAGTATTTTCATTAAAATCCTAAAATAAATATGAGAGAGTTAATTACAACATTATGCCGTATTTGTATGCATATACATACAAATAGGCATATAATTTCCATTTATCTAAGTGCTATCCAAGGCTCTCACCCTGAGAGGTAGCATGGCTGCCTCCCTGTGTTCTCTCAGCCAATGAGAGCTGGTGGCCGACTGTCCTTTGTGCTCTCAGCCAATGAGAACTAGTGTTATAGATGGTCCTTTGTACTTTGAGCCAATGAGTTTTGGCAAACCAGATTTGTTGATCCTACTGATCTGGTCACTGAGCCTCAACAACTGTTACCAAAGAGAAATAGCAATATAATTTCAATATCATTTCCCATGATCTTGCTGAACACCACTTAGAGAATGGTCCAGGAGATGCACCCTGAATCTGAATCCTAAAGGCTTTTTAAATGGCACTGTGGGTATGTAATCAACAAAATCCAGACTTGGAACCTCTATGCATCAATAGCTGCTTCAATAGATGCTGGCATATTTACAATTGGTTTCTTCAGTAGATAAATGATAAGAGAAAGAAGGGGATTAAGAGGGAACCTGAAGATTAAAAGGGACTTAAAAGATAATTTGGAACAGTATGTATATATAACTATTCCCAGGAACTTGGCCAAAGAGAAGGGTTTCTTTACAAGGTAGAAGAAATAAAGACAGCTACCCAGCAGAGAGGAAGACACTGAAGTTTCTAGAAGTGAGGGTCGCTGGAGTGCTGGGCTGGAGCACACTACAAGGAACTGGATCTAGCTACCCAAGTGGGTTGGGTCCTGCTGGCAGCACTGCAGATACTCTCATCAGAGATGCCAGGGCAGGTGTGGCAGATGGGAGTTGGTGTGCAGAGCTTCTCTCCTGACGGCTTCCATTTTCCTAGGGAGCTAGGGAGTGAGGTCATGAAAGAGGAAGATGGCAGCAGGGAGTGCAGGTTTCAAGTTTTATAATCATAGAATTGCTTTGGAGGTAAAGAGGAGACAGTGCCTTTTCTCCCCTGACCCCTACAGGTCTCTGCCTGTGAGTCAGGGTTTCTCTATGGGATGTTTCTCTCTGGGACTACCAAGGGGAAAGCAGCCACTTGTCTCTGCTCTTTTGGGAACAGGTAGCCATAACTAGAATAGTATGGGTTTTCTCCTTTTTTTGGTCTTATCTGTGGGAGAATTCTTTTTAGAAGCACATTTTTTTTGGTGCTTGCAATCACATTTTTTTTTCATCAGTGTGAAAAGTCAAAGAAATGCACAAGTATCTGTGCTACAGCTAGGTAAACTAATGGATCCCATTAACAGGCTCCTTGCACTCAGGCAACCAGGGAGTTCTAACTGGATATAAAGGATTTCAGAGACTATGTCCACACCAGTGCTCCTATTCTTGATTCCATTAGGTGAATCTGTATCAGTTTTGTTGAAAATTGTATTTGCATTGATAGGGCTACATTGAATGGACACTACCTCCAGAGCAACTAAGTGAGACAAGAAGGGGCTGCGTTCCTTGGAAAATTCCTGCTTCTATGGAAGAAATTAAGAAGGCAATAGCAAATCAGTTTGTTTCCCACACCAAGAGAGATTTTGTGGATCTAGACAAAGGTAAACGTGTTTGTTTTCCTCTGGAGCCTGATCATGTTCTGGTCAATGAGTTGCAGTAGTTAGCCGCATGGTTGTGGTCCCTTCCCTTGAGGAACTCACAATCTAGACATGAAACAGGAAATGTCATGTGCAAAAACAGTCAAGCATAAACAGGTGCATGTTTTAAGAAATGCAGGTTGCTGTGGGCACAATATAAAACATCATGAGATGGTGAAGTGGGAGGTAGAAGTGGAGGTCAGGAAAGGCTTCCCTTCTGGACCTGAAGGGTGAAGAGGAATGAGCCAGGTAAAGATGTAGGGGGGAGAGTGTCACTTTTGTCTTGTGAAGGCATAGAGGAACATTTGAGGAACTAAAAGGACTTCATGTGTAGAGATGAAGTCAAGGGCAAGTGGGAGGAATGAGAGAAGAAATCAACACAGGCAGAGAGAATTCAGTTTGAAAGGGCGGTGTACAGGAGTTTATCCCAGGAGCAATCAAAAGGTTCATATTAGAGTGGCGATATAGTTCAGATGTAGACTCTAGCATGAAGGGGGTGGTCCTACTGAGAGGAAGGAGGCCACCAAGAGGTTGTCAAAACAGTCCCTGGGGGAGAGCGGTGCCTGAAGCAGGGCTGTGCAGTGGGGATGAAGGAGTGGCACCAGCAGGATGATGAGATGGGCACTTCAGTCCACATCATCATGGTGGAGGATGGTTTACCTGTTTAAGACAGTGTACCACCAGTGTCCACTCCAGTGTCTGATTCATCATAAGCATGAAAAGAAATATTGGTAGAACAAATGAATGAACATAGGGTTGAGTGACTGATGGATGAAAGGGATAAGGAAGTCAAAGGAGCCAACTGTCTGACTGAGGATGGGATGGGATGGTGTGGTACCTTTTGTAGACAGGTATAAAAACAGTAGAGGGTTAAGCAAGGCCCATTTCATTTTCTCTGTAGGTAAGAGGTAGAGTCTAGCACTCTCTTCATGCTGCCTCCTAGAAAAACACATGCCTCTTTCTGGAATTGAACTTTGGCTATACAAATCTTCCCCTGCAAGAATCCAGATTCTCCCATGATTCACTTGGCTCTGCCCTTAGGATTCTGTAGCTGGAATAACATTTGCCTTGGTTTTCTGTAGGGCAAATGGAGATGATGCGATAACTGTCGCCATTTCTCAGGGGCCTGAAATCAACTTTGTGGAGTCAGACCCATTTTCCAGAAATGAATATATACCCATACAGTGCAATTTTGGTCTTTTATATAGGCAAGAAATTTGCTTCATGAGAATTCATGAAAATTGATCGTAGGTATTTTAAAACTCTTCCCTCTAGTGGAGAATGCAGTGCTCTCTGATTGGCTGCTCCAAGCCTTGTGACAAAATGGTGGTTGGAGCCTGGTGCTCTCCCACCTCTTTGGTAAGAACACATGGCCCTGAGGAAGCTTGACAGCCATGTGGATTTTAAACATAAACTGAGGAGCACGGAGGGCCCCCATCTCCCTGAGACTCTGGAAGGCAAGGGAGGATCACAATGCCTATGTTGTCCTCTGTCTCCACCTTCATTCCTGCCCCCTCTGTCTCAACAGCTCAGTCCACCCTGGAGAACTCAGGATGCTCCTCCCCTCTCCCTGAACAGGAGCTACTCTGCTCCAGTTTTCTGGCTTTTCCTCCTAAGTCACCTTTCCGTCTCTGGTCGTCCTTGTCCACCCCCCACCAGCATTTACTTGGCTCTAGTGCAGTGTTTAAAATACCAAACAAGAACAAGAGCTTTTCCTGACTCACATCTCTGTTTGGCAACTGTGCATTTCTCTGATTCTCTTCACAAAAACTGCTAATGTTTACTCTAACCCCTTAGTTTTTCATAATTTAACACATTGAATCTTCATAACAAGCTATGAAGTTATCACCCCCAATCAAAGATGAGAAATCTGACTCAGAGGGGGGAAGCAACCTGCCCATGATCACCCAGCTAGTGACAGGTGCAGTCTAGGATATGAACCCTGGTAGTCTGGCTCCCCTTGTCAAAACCACATCCCTAGCTGGGCACACTGGTGCATGTCTATTGTCCTACCTACTCCAGAGGCTGAGGTGGCAGGATTGCTTGAGTCCAGGAGCTCGGGGCCAGCCTGGGCAATATAGCAAGACCCCATCTAAAACAACAAAGCAAACAAAAACAGGAACATCTAAGTTTAAGTCTTTCAGAGTTAAATTATATATGCTATTTCCAATTCTTAACTTGTTGATCACTATTTTTAAGAATTAAAAGTTATTTTTATTAAACAAATACATGCATATATTTAAGTGGTTACTCAGACATATAAAGAAATCACAATGGTTCCTGACCTGCCACTCTCCACCGACACCCTTACCTGCCATTAGTGATCAATTTTAATCCTCTTAACAGTTTCTTCTTATGTGATTCCCCATAATTTTAAATACTGCTGCTATTTTTAAGTCACCAATTTTAGGCATTATTACTGATCCTGCTGTAGGTAGTGGAGGATCTGGTACTATAACTATTTCTCTTTCCTCCTCCGTTCAGCCTTTCAGTGGAATTATATTCCAAATTTTTGGTTACATTATATCATTACTGCTTACATTATGATTATAATGACAGGACGTATTATGATCACATAATATGATATGATTATGTAACATTTATCACTGAGCCAGTGTGTATTACATGATTATTATTTTTTTGTTTATTTTTACCATTTAATATTTGACTTTGTTTCCACATACCTCATTTTCTATGTGCCTGTCACTATTTTTTTCCCCAAATATTTTGTCATACACTTGCTGAGATTTTTTCCAAACAGTACGTTCTGTCCATTCTAATAGTTCTCCTGGAGATCCTCTGATCCGCCCCCCCACCCCTCTCTCTGCCATCATTCTCCTCTAATCTAGGCTAGTTGAGATTAGTTAGTCTAACCATTAAAATATATGCCTACATTTATTTAATGAAAGTGACTTTTAATTCTTAAAAATAGTGATCAACAAGAATTGAAAATAGCATATGTAATTTGACCCTTAAAGGAATTTTAACTGTGAAAGACATAGATGTTTCTATTTTTGTTTGCTTTGTTTTTTTTTACATGGGGTCTTGCTATATTGCCCAGGCTGGTCCTGAGCTCCTGGACTCAATTAGTCATTCAGTAGGTTTGCCACCCAACTGGGCCCCAGGACCTTCTTTTTCATCATTCTGGAAATTTTCTTTTGTATCTTCCCTGCAATAGATCCCCTGTTTCCTGAGTCCACATCTTTCTCTTTCTTATCCTCCTTTTATTTTGCTGAAGCACATCTTCCAGTAACTTCCTACGAACAGGTACAAGGGAGAAATGTTTTTGCCAATCTGGGAAAGTCTTTTTTACTTTGCTACATCTGTTTGATAGTTTGGCTGGATATAGATTCTGGGTTGATGATTATTTTCCCTCAGAACACATTCTTCCAAATATGTTCTAGCATCTAGGATACAGAAGACTGATGCTATCTTAATTTCTGATCCTTTTGTATTTTTTTCTTGGAAACTTTTTTAAAAAGTTCAGAGCTTCTTTGGCTCAGTTTTTCAGAAGATAAATTTCTAGTTAGGAAGTGTTATGGCTTGGATATGAGGTGTCACTGGAAGGCTCCTGTATGAACGCAGGAATGTTTGAAGTGAAATGATTGAATCCTGAGAGCTGAAACTCATCAGTTCCTCCTAGTTTGAATGGACTGGCTGATACCTGCAGGCAGGTGGGGCATGAGTGGAGGAGGTGGGTCACTGGGGGTGTGCTCTGCAGGGGTGCATCTTCCCTGTGTCCCCTTTTCTCATCTCTTTCTGTTTTCTAATCCCACTCTGAACTGAGCAGCTTTCCTCCACTGGGCTCTTCCCCCATGATGTCCTGCCTCCTCTTGGGCCGAGAGCAATGGAGTTGGCCATCTGTGGACTGAGACCTCTGCAACTGTGAGCCACAAATAAACATTTTCTCTTCTAAGTTGTTCTTGTTGGGCATTTTGGTCACATCGATGCAAAAGCTGACTAAAACAAGAAGTGTCTTGTCTTAGTCACTTTTCACTGCTGTGACTATAGGACCAAATCAGAACAACTGTGGAGGAGGAAAAGTTTATTTGAGGGCTCATGGTTTCAGAGGTCTGAGTCCACAGAAGGTTGGCTCCATTCCTCAGGGATGAGGTGAGGCAGAACATCATGGTAGAAGTGAGTGGTAGAAGGAAGCAGCTCACATGATGATCAGAGAGCAGAGAGCAAGAGTCTCTACTGCCAGATACAAATATGCACCACAAAAGCCACACCCCAATTCCCACCTCCTCCAGCCACACCCTACCACTTTGATTACCATTCTGTTAATTCTTATCAGGGGATTAATTCACTGATCACGTTAAGACTCTTATAACCCAAACACTTCTCCTCCGAACCTTCTTGCATTGTCTCACATGTGAGCTTTTGGGGGACACCTCACATCCAAACCATAACATGTCTTAACTCATTTTCTGCTGCTGTACCAGAGTACTCAAGACTGGGTAAATTATAAACAAAGAAGATTTGGGGCCGGTGGTTCTGAAGGCTGGGAAGTCCAAGATTAGGGGCTGCATCTGGTGAGGGCCTGCATGACCATCATAACATGGTGGAAGGCATTGCATGATGAAAGAGCACATGAAAGCAAGAGAGGAAGGGTGGCTTCCAAATTTATCAAGAGTCCACTCCTGCAATAACTAACCCAATCCCCCATAATCTTATTAATCCCTTCTGCCCTTGTGATCTAATCACCTCTTAAAGGTCCCACCTCTTAATACTGTCACTGTTGCAATTACATTTCAGTATGAATTCGGAGGGGACTTTCAAACCACAGTAGGAAGGGGCCGTCATATGACTGCATGGGTTAAGAAGGTGAAGCAAGGACCCACTCTGCATCCAAGCTTCCAGCCAGGCCTCTGATTCCAGTCCTGAGCCTCTCACCCTGTCTTCCACGGTAGCTGTCATATCCAAGTCTGAGCCTGCTGGAGTTCCATAGAGTGGGTTAGCTCACTTATCTGTTATTTCCTTCTGCAGTTCCTAGGTTTCCATTTCCTCTGCTTTGCTCATTCAGTTACTGTATCTTGTTTGCTCTTCAGCATCTGGCCAAGTGTCAACATTTCTCACATACAGTCACTCTGGTGACGTTTGGGCATGGACTAAATGCAGGAATACAGTGGAGACAATCCACTGGGTTCAATGTGAGATACTGCTAACCCTTTGAATTTTCAACCCCCTCCAGGTTGGGTTTTGTCTCCATCCAGTTATTGAAACTCCTCTTGTCAAGGTGCTTGATGGCCTTTCATTAGGATCTTCCCATTTGTGTCTTTCCCAGCCCGTGAGCAGCAGTCAGTATTGCTGGCCACTCGCTCACTCTTGGAACACCTTGGGACACCCTTCTCTTTGAACTTCTGTGTTGTCACCTTCTCCCTGTGGTTTCCTATTTCCTGTCTCTTACTTTCTGGTCATTTGTCCATTTGGTATCTGCTAGAGGTCCTGATTCCTTAAATAGCAGCTATTCTGGACTCCCACACTCGGGTCTCTCCCCCAGACCTCTCAGTTCCATATATTTGGAGAAGTCTAGGAGGGTCCCAACACATGGCCTCCTTTCCCTCAACTGATCTTACTTTACCTGTTGGACCCTCCAGTCCCTCCACCACGAGGCAGATGGATGATCTTTAAACATCTAGACTGGATCCCGTTATTCTATGGCTTCTTTTCACTGACTTTCTATCACAGTTTGAATAAAATCCCAGTTTCAGTTCCTTCTGTGGGTTCCTGTTAGGCCTTGCTTAGTTCCTTACCTTTGTTTCATCCCCCTCATTCCTGGGGAATCCACCTTTTTTAGGTCCTGAAAGATGCCAACTTCCTTCCCCTTTGGCCAGTGCGTCTTCCCAGCTCTTCCTGAGGCTTTGCTTTTCCATCCCAGCTTCAGCGCCACCTCTCCCATGAGGCCACCTTTTACTTCTTTATCTGAAGGGACCTTGGTCTCATTTCATCTAGCCTGTTGCACTTTGAAGTCATTTGTCCCTGATTCTTGTCTTGTGTTGTTCTTGTTTTACTCCTTCGTCTCTGATGCAGTAAGTTGCCCACTCGGGGCTTAGTGCAGGGCCTGGTGGATGCAAGAAGCCCAGGACGTATTTGTTGAATGTCAGAGAGAATATATGGGAAATGCCCTTCTTGAGATTATAGATGGGCATGGGGTCAAAAGACCAGTGTACCTGCAGATAAACTAAAAGGATCCAGGAAAAACATTGGAAATGCCAGAATTCTTCAAGATGTGTTTGGGTTTTCATCAAAGTTGTCCATTCGGCGAATCACCATGTCCCCCAAGTGCTAGCAAATATTCAGGACCTGTCAAGACTCCCTCCTAAATTTCTCAAATCCATCTGTTTCTCTTGCTGCCCACAGTCCTGCCTTAGTTACCGGTGTCTACCTTGGATGACCTCTGATCCAATTCCCTTTTCTAGTTCCTTCCCCCAACCCACTGTGCATACTACAGTCACAGTGAACTTCTGGAGGTGAAAACCAATGTCACCTAGGCTTTTCATCCCTTATCCCTTTAGGGACTCCCCCATAGTCCTCCAGACAGCAGCTAAATGCCTTAATCTGAATAATGGATACCCTTGCCCCTGTCCAGCCTCCCCCCAGCCTCCCCCCGCCTGTCCCCACAACCCTCTTGAGACTGCACTGCCGCCCACACTCTCCGCAGCCTCCTCCTGCCTGCACATGTTGTTGCTTCCTGTGCAGAGTGTCCCCCTTCCTCCTGTCAGCATGTCTTCTCACCACTGGAGTCTACACGCAGGTGTCATTTCTGTCCTGGAAGCCTTCTCTCGTCTCCAGTTTTGTCTCAGTGGCTGTCCCACCTGTTTTCCTAGCCCCATTCTAACCTCTTTTGGAGGATTTATCACATAGTATTGCATTTATCACATAGTATTGCAGTTATGTTCTGTGTGCTTATTTTCTCTAAGACTTTAAGCTTCTGAAGCACGGGGACTGTGTCTTAGCTTGGTATCCTCATTATTGAATATTGAATTAAGGCAAATGAATGAGAAGTACCAAAAGGTGCTTTTTTGTATGTTGTTTGGTGGTACCTGGGGATTGAACCCAAGGATGCTTCACTGTTGAGCTATACCCCCTGTTGTTTTCATTTTTAAAAAATTTTGAAGCAGAGTCTCACTGAGTTGCTCAGGCTGGTCTCAAATTTGTAATCCTCCTGCCTCAACCTCCCAAGTTACCAGGATTATAGGCACATGCCACCATACCCAGCAAGATGCTTGTTTTCACATTCACACTTGGAGAACTTGGCTTTGATGAGTTAGAACAGTTGGTAAAGACCCTAGAACCATATCCCACTTGGCTTTAGAGTATTGCTGCCAATGGTCCTAATTGTTTTGAATGTTCCTTGCTCTACATTACTTTTGGCTTGAGCCTTTCTGCGGAGGTCTACCTGATCTAAATGGGCCGGTTTCCTTTTTTAGGGAAAATTTACTGGTTTTCAAGTGGAAAGAAACCAAAGGGAACTGAGCCTCTGAGGAGCACAGATGACCCCTTGGGAGAGGCCTTCAGCCAGCTTAGCTCTGGATCATGGTTACCTCATCTGTCTCTACTTCAGCACCAGGATGGGGGGCTTCAGTCATTCATTTGGCCCCTATGTATGAAGAACCTCCCTTCTTAGTAATGCCTGAAGGAGCTCATTAACAAGAAATTTTTATAAAGACAACAAAAGTATTAGCTGAGAAACACTAAGCCCAGGCTACGGAGGAAGATTACACAGTCGACTGGGAGTTACCTTACACATATATCACAGAGGCAGTTGCCAGAGTGTGGTTCAAAAGACATTAAGTGCTAATCCATAACAATTATGTTTCCGGTTGGTTTTTGTCATTCACTCATAAATTTAGTAAATATTTAATGAGGTCTATTAATGTGATAAGTACAGAGAATAAATGAAGAATAAAACTTAATCTCTGCCTTCAAAGGAACTTAAAGTATGTGTAGGTCCTGAGTTGTGCCTTTTCTAGGTCCTCATCTCCACTGATCCCACTTCTGTGCTGGTCCATCCTGGTCCATGTAAAAAGACCTCCAAGACTCTCCCCAGCCAGCTCCCAAGTCACTTCTCCATGTCACCCTCAACTCCCCCTCCTGCCCAGGGCGCCCTGCACTCTGCCAGCCACACACCAGGGGCCCACTGTATGTTTTGCCCCCATGTTGGCCCTTTGTCAGGGCCCCTCCCAGGGTCTGTCTGCCATTCGTCTTCCTCCTCTTTCACTCTTCTCTGGGCTTCCGTGGCACCCTGTGCAGAGCTCTGACTCAGTGATTCCTAAAAACACGGGGAGTCTGTTCACAGTGAAGAGCCTGGCACTCCCACTTCGGGAGCTGCTCAGGTCTGAGATGAGGATCTGCAGGGATCTGTTCTAGAAACCCTTCCCTGGAGATTCCGACATCTCCACAGTTCCTCCTGTTGTGGTTGCAAGACTTATCGCGTCCCATATCTATTGGTCCTGGAGATATCTCTTTAATCACACTGGTTTGGGGTTGTCTGAAGGTAGAACAATGACTTCATTATTAATCACCTTGGCAAGCAGCACAGAACACATCTGGGGAATGAAAACATTTGCTATTGAATGGTTGCCCTGGGGGACAGGGAGAGAGACACAGGCATGATGTATTTCAACATAAATTTGTTTTTCTCCTATAAAGCTATTAGTAAATGGCAAAAAACAAGTTAGAGATGCAAGTTACTGGGAACAATACCAGATGGTTTTCCAAAGTATCTCCATGGGCAGTTTCTGAGGTCATTTTGAGGCTGTTGAGCACCTGCATCTTTTTTCTCCTGGGTCATCCAAAGTTAGAGGCAGCTTGGTGCAATGAACTTCACCTTTGCTGGTCTAGACAGAGAGCTTATTTTTAAAAAATCAGTATTTTAAATGTTGTCATGTGCTGGTAGATGCAATAATGTATCCTTTGATACACAGTGTAGACCAGTAGATGCCATTGTATGAACCCTTTGACATACAGTGTTTATTAGAATTTTATTTGGAAAAGACCTATTGAAAATTAATTTTCAAGAGAATTGAGTTTAGTGTCAACGAGCATTTCCACTGTTTAGACATTGCTCATGAAACCCATCTTTTTAAATCTTTATCTTTCTGAATAAAGATGGTGTTTTATAATATGCCCCCGAACTAAGGCTTTGCCAGCAAAACTGAAGGGTGAACATAACTAAATGAGTTGGCTTGTGGCTCCTCTGTCATGTTTGTGAAACTCATGTTTAATCAGTGCTTCATTTAATGATGGTATATTTAATGAATGTTTTTAGTTAGATTATTATTTCAAACAAATAATGTTATTATCACTAATAACAATGATGTCCCCTAGCCCTATACCAGATAAGCTTTCAATGGTTCTTTTCCATGTGATGAGGATGACACAAACCACCCCATCTGGGGTTGTTAGGTTAAGCAAATAAAAATATAAGCTGACGGGCTGGGGGTGTGGCTCAAGTGGTAGTGAGCTCGCCTAGCGTGCGTGAGGCACTGGGTTCAATTCGCAGCACCACATAAATGTGAAATAAAGATACTGTGTCCACCTAAAAACTAAAGAAATAAATATTTAAAAAAATAAAAAATATTTAAGCTGCCCAGTTAAATATGAATAATGATATATAGTAGATAATGATTTTTACATACTTATATAGTAGGTAATATATTTTTACATACTTATATGAAAAAAGTATTCATTGTTTGTCTGAAATTCAAATTAAACTGGGCATCCTGTGTTTCAAATGGCAACATGAGTCATATCCAAAATTTTTGTCCCTTCTCCCGCTCTGCCCCTCGCCCCTGCTCCAGAGACTGGCAGGGGGATAATCAACGCCTTCTGTGCTCACAGAGCAGAACAAGGGGTACTCTAAGGGGCAGACAGATATATTCACTAGGGAGCATACCCTACCTTCTGAGAAAGCAGAAAATAATTTAAGTTTTCATAAAAAGCACACTGACCATTCTTCTAAATACAAGAGGCGTGTGTGTGTGGGGGGGAGGGGTCTGTCTGGCAAATTGGAAGCTATTGCCAGAAGCAAAATGGAAAGAAATGCTACTCAGAAATAGGTTACAAGGAGTGTTTTTTTTTCTTCCCTTTTCCATTCTACCCCAGCTCAGGAGATTAAGAACAGTTCTCCGGTGTGTGTAGACTGGAAAAAGTACCTTCCCCAGCCCCCAGACACTGAATTTCGACGGAATTACCAAATTCCAGCTAAAATTCCTGAGTCGCAGGATTTTAGCTTCCGATATGGATGCTACTCAAACCTGTCAGTTGCTTCTAAAGGTCTAGGTAAGTACACCTTTGGTTTTAAAAATGACTCCAGAGATCCTGTAGATACCACGCAAGGCTTGCTCCCTGGCACACACGGAAGCCGGTACCATGGCATAGGTCTTTGAACAAAGAGAGAAATTTATTGTAGATCAGTCAACAAGGGGGTGGGAGGAGGCCTACTCAGATCTGTCTCCCTAATGGCCCTTAGCAAAGGAATTGAAGGGACCCGGGGTGAGGAGTAAGAGGGCTGCCTGGGTGTAACGCGGAGTCTTTGTGGAGCAGTCTGCACCCTGCACACCAGGCCAGGTGTAACTTGTGGGTGCTTTGTGATTGGGCCACTTCCCGTCTCTCCGTTATTCTTATCCATCCTGCACCTGCCATCAGAGCCCCTGGGTTCTAATTGCCATCGATGAGGCTGGGTTCCCTTTCTTCAGGTTTCACTGGTGGCAGACTTTGGGTTCCTCTTGGCTCTCGAGGTCTGCGCCTGTGTCCTGAGAAACAGCATACACAACAATTTTTAGAAATGGGCAGTTGCTGTTTTTTGTAGCCCAGTTTCACTATCCCTTTGCTCCAAGATTCCTTGATGCAGCAGCCCCGGCAGCCAAATTTGATAATGGTCACAGGGAATGGCCATGATCCTGGCGGGCAGTCCGAACCTTGCTGGGTTCAGAGGGCATCCTCCCTCCCTCCAGCGTCTTCAGATTTGGCACTCATCTGCTTGAGTGTTCTTGGGCAATCCCGAAAGTGTTTAAAAGTTCAGTCCCCTCCAAGGTATTGGTTAAGAAGAAAACTTGGTGTCTTCTGAAGAAGAATTGGGACCAGATAGTCCCTGAGACAGAAGAATTGCAGAATGGAAGCCTAGCATCCTGGGGCTAAAGGGTAGTCCAGAAGTTACCTCGTCTAGAGCCTCAGGGCACACGTGAATTGCCTGCACCCCATCCTCGCTGAGGGTTGACATGCCTCCCCGCCCCATTCAGGGTAGTGCTCCATGTTCCAAGCCTTGCACTGTTCCCATAGCTGGAATATTCCCTGCTAAACTTCTAGTCATTGATTCTGCTTCTTTTCATGGAGGTTAACTAGTAGCAGAAATATATTATTCTATAAAAAGGTCATCGTAGAACTTCTTAGTCTTCTTCTTTTCCAGTTAAAGCATTTCCAGACCTTACAGACACTCATCTCAGGAAGGAGCATCAAAACCCCTCAATAGTTTGGTCCTTCCATTTGGCCAATGGCCCCTTTAATAGACTGGAAACAGTATGGAAAGTGTTTCCAAGGTTTACCAAAAACTTGAGAAAGTTGTAGGAATTGGATTTTTGTATCACGTCTTCATTTTAAAAACATGTTAGCTCCATAAGGTATCAGAATCCACATTAGAATAACAATATTCATTATCAAGTGTAAGTGCCTTGGGGTTGCCCGCACCTCTTACCTCTCCTGGTCTGAACGGACAGGACAGTGAGGGCTGGCTGTAAATATCAATGTTCTTCCAAACCGCTCATCCCAAGACTGATTCCCAGGCCACCGGAAGGAGGTCTCTTAGTGCACCAACCCAGGTTTGCACAGGACATGTCCTGAAAGACAAAGGTGTTTCTAGGAAGGTGGTTGTTTATTAACCTGGTGGTGCCCACTGCCATCCCAACACACTGACCTGCATATGAGCTCACGTCAGAACAACTTCTTTTCTGAAAACAATGGCCAGACTCGACCTTCTGGCCATTGCGTCCCCCCATCCCTCCCTCTTCTAATGGCAACAGTCTGGAAGTCTCAGCAGCTTTGTGCAGCTCCTAGTTACTGGAGGAATCAGACTCACACAGCGCCTTAGTTTCCAGCGTCATGAAGTATGCAAAGTGATGCAGAGTGACCTCCAATGGCAGTCAGGGTTGCCAGAGGCAGGTTCTAACAAGGGGGACAAGAGTTCTCTGCTTGGGTGACAGCCGCTGCGTCTGTCCTTCCCTTGTGTTTCTGTAGTCCCTTCGGTGCTACACAGCTACATGAGGACCCAAGAACGTACAAAGAAGCAGACCACTTACCAAAGCGACTACGGGAAGGACCACCTGGACTTCTTAATGATCTTGAACTCCATCACGCCCTGGCAAATCAGTAATTACCTTAAGACTGTTTCTGACAAAGGTAAGATGGAGTCTAAAGTTTCACATTTCATTCACAGATCGTAGCACATTGCTTTATACTAAAATAGCAATTGTCCCCATTTCTAGCCATAAAAAATTGCTTTAAAAAAATCCCCAAGTGTAGAGTAAACCTCAACCTATTGAAAACTTTTTCCCTAAGAAGAGGCCCCAGTGACTTCATTCCCACTTATTAAAAAGGAGGTAGAGCTTTTCACTAATTCCCAACCCATTTTGCCTGCAGTTGAATTATTCCAGAATGGCTTCTCTTTTTTCTTCCAGCTAATTGATTTCTCTAGAGGATGACTGTATTATCTCATGTTTTGTTTATTTTCCCCCCACTATTTCCAATTTGGTGGCACATTTTTGTGACAGCTGTTGACAGTACCTGAGAACCTCCATTATTCACACCTGCCAAAGAGAGCCATTCCATTTTCAGGATGGCGTCGTTCCTCCTCTTCATAACACTTACCCATACCCAGGCTGAGCGGGGGTGGGGTGGGGATGGATTTGGGAACATCGCAGGGGTAACTGGTTGTCCGACTGAGTGTGTATAAAATATGAACTTGGGGACTGAAGGAGTGTGAGGAAGCAGAGCTCTTCCCATAGCTCCCTCTGTGAGGGGTCACAGGCCCCGTTTAAATACATGCCCCAAGACGGATGGATATATACATATATATATATATATATTTTTTTTTTTTTACATGAACTAGTGTATCAGGCCCATTAGAAAAGTTAGAGTTGAGGAAGTTAAAAACAAATATAAATAGAGGTTCTGCTATTTTCCCCGGCACCCAAAGGGTCATCTCCTGCACCCATATTTGTGCCCAAGGGCATGTGGCGTCATCAGCTCTTTCATGCTCCGTGACCAGGCCTAAGGTTGGGACTTCCCCCAGCTCCTCTGCAGCCCTCCAGCTGCTCTGTCACCACCTGCTTCTCTTGGGTTCCCAGTTGTCCCCAGACAGACACATGATTCTTCTGAAGTTTGCACTGAAACCCTTTGTTTCTGGATTTTCCTGCTCCAAACAAGATTGAAAGGGAGGGGTATGTGCATGTGTGCATGCCTGTGTGTGTGCGCACATGCGTGTGTCTAGGTTGGGGAGAAAAAGCAGGTATTTTCCTACTCTTAAAAGTGCTTGAATGGTAGGTTTCAGGGAAACCCGAAAAGCAGATGTTTTGCCTCATACTGAGGCAGAAGTGGATATTTTCAGGTGGGATCCTGACGCCCCGAGCTGCTTTCTCACTCTTTGCTCAGCTTTGTGGCAGACATGTAAAACCATCCTCTGTACTTTACAAAGAGCTCATTCCACTTCCAGGAGGCACATCTGTGGGAGCCTACAGCAGGACTGTTTCTGTCTTTCCCTAAGCAGATGCTTCCTTCTGCCCAGGGACTGGCCAGAGAGTTGCAGCCACCACTTCTGCCATAGTGGCTGCTGGGCACCTTGGTTTCCTCTCTGTGTCGTATGCAGCCTGAGCCTTGGTGATGTCCCCTAAGGGTGGAACCTCTGCTCAGCCTGCATCTTCATCCTTCAAGGTGCCTGGGTTGCCTGAGGGCAGCACTGGGGACAGGTACCTGAAAGCTCATGGCCCAGCATTCAGCTATTTTTGTGCTGACGTGGGCGGACGGAGGAGCTGCTTCCTGTGGGTTTCTCATCTCTCTTCACTTTAGAATGGCTCACTCATCCGTGCTGGCTGGGCTAGACACTGACTAGCAAGTAGGAGGCTTCCTTTGCATCATGCCCCAAACCTCTTGTCATTTTCTAATGTCAGGGGTGACACGGATGCTTTTCAGCTGGTGAAGATCTCAGAGGTGCTTTTTTTTTTTTTTTCCTTCTTCTTTTTTTGATGGTACTGAGTGAGTAAGCAGAGAATAAAACACCTGGCAGATGTGGCAGGCTCAGTTATTATCAGCTCAGTTTGAATCATTTTACTGGATTACCCTTCATGGGTCGTAGGCCTGATGGAATAGGAGCCCAGAACAGGAATATTTTGAGAGAGAGACAAAGGGTGGAAAGACCAACCTTCACCTTCAGTAAAGGCCTGAGACAGGGTGGAGAATGTTCTGGAGAGAAGGAAAGGTGAGGACAGATAGGGAAGACTCCAGGAAGATGAAAGATACTGGGGAAGGAGACAGGAGGAGAAAGTAGCTAAGGGGAACCTTCTATTCCCCATTAACTCTGTTGCCACATTTGGTACAAGTTGAGCATCCTTCATCCAAACATCTGAAATCCAAAGCTTTGTGAGCACGGAGGTGATGCACAGGTGGAAAACTCCACACCTGGCTTCATGAGATGGATTGCACTTAAAACCCAGGTGCACCAAAAATATTGTATAAAATTACCTGTGGGCCATGTGGATAAGGTGTATAGGAAGCACAAGTGAATTTCATGTTTAGACTCAGGTCCCATCCCCAAGATATTTCATTGTATTTATACAAATACATTCTAAAATTTTTAAAAAATCAGAATTATGAAACACATCTGGTCTTAAGCATTTTTGATAAGGGATCCTCCACAGTTCATTTGTGACTTGAAGAGATGGGATTAGATCTGTTTAGTGACCAGTCTTTTTTCCAAATTGTTTTAATCCCTAGGTCTGATTCAGACCACCCAAAAGCTTATTACTCTCTTTGGGTGTCTGTTATCCATTGGTAAAGATTCTGTAATTTACCCATTTTTTTCCACTTAAAAGATAAAAATATCGGGGGCTGGAGATATAGCTCAGTTGGTACAGTACTTGGTGCTTGCCTCACATGCACAAGGCCCTGGGTTCAATCCCCAGCACCGCCAAAATTTTTTTCTTTTAAAGATAAATTTTCTAAAGTCTGGTTTTCTATGAAATTTTTAAGCTACTACTCCTTCCCCATCTTTTTTTTCCAACCAAACTCCTGTGAATAGGGCTGTCAAGAAGGTATTTCTTTGTAGTATTAATTATAACGAGGTTACCAGCAACCCCAGCAGGGTAGGTTCTTACTCAGGAGGTATAAGCTGCCTGGGAAAATAAAAGGTCTGAAATAATCAGTAAGAAATAAAAACAAAGCCAGAAATTAGATATAAAAAGGGGAGCATCTGATGGGTCTTCCAGTCCTGATGGGAGCTAGGACTGAATAACTGAAGAAGGCCCCAATTCTTTAGTTAAGTGGGGAGTACATCAAAGGCAGGGATAAAGTTTCAGTGGGAGGAGTCTTGGTTCCGTGCTTGCTTCTTGGTATGGTGGGGGTCCTTCAGTAAACAGGTTGAATGGCATTTTGGCAAGCCATACCCATCTCTCCATCTCTGGGAGTCTGTGTGGCTCTAATGGGTCAGTATCATCTCCATAGCTAAGCTAGAACTTAAATGGTGAGCTAGAACAGGGTACCACATGGGTCGGGCGTTCTCAAGCCAGTGGATTCTGACTGGGAGTTCCCAAAACCAGGCTTCCCTGCCTAATGGTTTCAACATCACTCAGCTTATGCATGGGTCATGGATGACTTCCAGTAATTAAGAATGCACTTATTGGGCTGAGGATGTAGCTCAGTGGTAGAGCACATGTGGGACTTTAATCTCCAGTGCTATCCAAAATACATTTATTTAATCACTCAACAAACTTTATTAATTGAAGACCTATAATGTTCATTTGATACAAAGATAAATGATGAGTGAAAAATAAACCCTCTTATTGGGAAGCTTGTTGCCCGGTGTGAGAGACAGACGTGTAGTTTTAATGTTGTAGGCTGTAGGCTGTAAGCAAGGGATCTTTGGTTATATGGGAAGCCCATGTGGGGTACTCTTAACCCTGACAGTGCACAGGGGTTCAGGAAATGAGGAAAAGCCACTCAGAAGAGATGAATCTAGATGCACAATGAGAAGAGGCAAGGCCCTTTCTAGCAAAGGGAATAGCATTGATAAAACCATGGAGACACGAACCCGCATCTGTACATAATAAACATGGGTAGTCCTTGAGTTACAATTGGCAGTCTTTGGGGGTAGTTGTCAACTTAAGTTGACATTATATTTTACACAATCTCATCCTTTTCACTAATGCATGCCATACTTGATTCATCTTGTATGCATATCTTTGGTATTGGAAAGAGGGAATTTTTTCTTTTGCTTATTTTAAAATAAAATCTTTACTATAAAGTTTAAAACTAGAGACAGTGCTTAAACTGAAAAGAATTGATGATAGCAGTTGTGGATGACATGGAGCAATCATGGAGCAATCAGAACTCCCAGACTTTGGGGGAATATCAAACAGTATAATCACTTTGGAAACAGATCAGGCAGTGTTGAACGTATGACTCTTTCATGACTCAAAAATTCCTCTTCTGGATATTTACCTTAGAGAAAAGAAAGCACAGGTCCTCAAAAAGACTCATATGAAAATGTTTATAACCCCTTTATTCTCAGTACCCCCAAACTGGATACGACTCAAATCCCCATCAGCAGGAAAATGGATAGATCAATTATGACATATTAACATAGTGAGAATAAAAAGGAACAAATTACTGATGTATACAACAAAATGCATGAGCCATAAAAACATGCCGAATGAAAGAAGCCAGACACAAAACACCACCTATATGATTTCACTGATGGGAAGGTCTACAACAGGCAAATCTTGTCTTTGATTAAAAGAAATCATAACAGCAGCAGTCTTGAGTGGGAAGAAACAGGGAGGATCTTCTGGGATGGTGGGATAGTTGAAATTTTCATGTGGGTGTGGCATATAAGTGTGTAAATATCAGTTGATCCAACTGTACATGGAAGATCAGTGCATTACTTTTTATAGAAAGGGAACCTCAATGGAAAAGTACAGGCATCAAAAAAGTATGGGTAAGGGTAGAAGCTGTTCAAAATTAAACATGAGACTGCAAAGACAAATAAATGCAAATATAGTTGGAGAGAAAACACATGCATATGTGTGCATGCACGTGCGCACGTGCGCACAAACACACACACACACACATCTAGGGATCTAGGGACTCCCACTGGCTTTTGTGACATTGAGCAGGATGATGTAAACATTGAGCTTAACACGTTATCCCTTGCACTCTTCTTCTTTTTGGCTTTGGCTGCACACATGACAATTTCTAGAAGTGAACCAAATTTTACAGCTCCACTCTGTATTGCTGACAAGACATGAAATTAAAATTAGGGAATCACAGATGTTCAGAACCATACAAGACTCCTCCATTTCATAGATGAGGAAGTGGGAGCCAGGGAGCTTGAAGGACATTCCCAGGGTTCAACAGTCATCTCTCAAGAATAACAAAACACACCGGCTTTGGTGGATAGAAAAACAGGCTAGCTTCTGTGAAACTTTAGGTGTAAGTCTCAGTTGTTTATCACCAATGTTTATTACCGGACAGCCAGGATAAAGGGTAGGGCTGTTAGATGTCTTTGATGGGCCAGGCATCACCTAGGTGCCTCACACACATCCTTAATCCATCCCTACGGGAGGGTAAGGTAAGTACTGTGGGCTGTATTCCAAGATGAGGGGGAATGGAGAAGGGGAGAGGTTAGTGGCTTGTTAACACTGGCCAGCACAGCACTGAGACTTACTTCTGTTCCATTCTAAAATCTTTCTAATACCTTGAATATTAAATGTACTCTTCTTAACAATTATACATATGTACTTCTTTAGGTATTAGACATAATTATCCTTTGATTCTTTTGATTTGCCATCAAATTTGTAAATCTAGTACGATTATCAGATATTCGCCTCCTTCCTAGAATTTTTCTATTTAGCATTTAAATACTTGCATGAAATTTTCATCCGGATTTTCTTCTTCGTGATTTTTCAGACAGAGAAATTCTTGATCACTTTATCCATTCTCACTGTGGTATCAAGAAAGAAATGAAAGAGGGAAATTGCTCAGTGAAGAAAACCAGAAAATCAGTGGAAGCAATGGGGCCTACCTAGAAAAATCAAGAAAAAATGGATACGTATTACTCCAAATGCATTGTGATGGTTTTGAGCCTGTGGATTTGTTTTGTTTTTTTTTAATAATAAAGTAATTTAAGGCTTCAAATTTCCCTCTGCACATAGCTTTGGCTATATCTGATAGATTTTGATATAATGTCTTGTCTTTTCCCTTTGGATCTTAATTTTTTGTTTTCAATTTTGATTTCCTCTTTGAACCACGATTTGTGTGGAACAGATTTATTAACTTCCCAATAACTAGAAGATTTTAAAAAATATTCTGATTGTTGATTTATTTTTTAAATGAAGTAAAATAAATGCATCTGCTTTGGGAAGTTTATCAAAGTTTTTTTCAATGCCATTCATCCAATATATGATTAATTTTTGTGTTACATGAATATAAGGGAAAATCTTAACTTGTTGTACCTTTCAAATATTGTATATCTTTGCCTTAATTGTATACTTGAACTGTCAAATTTTGAAAGAAAAATATTAATATTAGAAACTTTCCACAATAAATAATTTTGTCAATTTCTCCTTGTATTTCTGGGATTTTTATTTTATATGTATGACAGCTATATTGTTTATTCTATTGGGGTTTATGTCTTACACAGAGCTTCTTTGCTGATTAAGTTTTCCCCTGTCTTCTTTAACCTGGTTAATGCTTTTGGGTTTGAATTGCATTTTACCTGATATTAAAATGTTGCCATTCATACTGTTTTTTTTTTTAACCTTTGCATTTGCTTAGTACCTCCTTGAACCCCCTTTACTTTCCAGTCTTTCTTTGTAACTTTGCTTCAGTGTATTTATAGCAATACTTTAGGCCTGAGTTTTGAATCATAATTAATATGAAAATCATTCTTTTGACAAAGTTAGTACACAGTGATTGTCATGTTTTACGTACTGGGTTTTATGTTTTTCATACTATTTTTTGTTCTTTATTCTTTGTTCTCCTGTTTTATTTTTCCTAATTTCATTTTTCCCCCTCTAGTGTGAATTTTTTAAATATATTATTTTTCTTTATACTTATAGTCTTTAACACATATAGTCATTACTAAATTTGGATTCTTCCACCAATATATAAAAATCACATAATCCCTATGTTACCAGTGCCTTTTACTTCCCCGTTCCTCCCACCCTTGCTTACCGAGAAGAGAACTTTTGTTTTCCCATTTAATTTTGTCCTTCCCACTCCATCGTCCGCGTGTAAATGCTCACACACGCACACGTGCGCATGCGCACAAACACACGCACACTCGTGCACAGGCATACATAGTTTTGCACGCTGAGAGAGTGTGGAATTTTGTTTTATTAAAGATTATTTTTCTGCTTAAAACCTATGACAGATTTTAGCCACATTACCCATGTTGTCTAGCTATTCGTTACTGTCATGGTTTTCTGCTTCCCCAGTTTTTCTGTGTCACGAGCTCCATATTCTGATTTACTCTCCTTGGTTAGAATATTTTCTGTGTACCTCCTCTGGTGGGTTACAAGATGGGCAATACTCTTAAACCTTACTTGTCAAACATATGCTTTTTGGCTAGCTATAGAATGAGTAGGACTTTTTCTTATTTTCTCAAGAGTTCCCAGTCACTGTGTTAATTTTCTTCTGGTTGAAAATATGATTTGTAAGTTTTATTCTATTACTGCTGTAAGTGACCTGTTTTTTTCCCCCAAAAGTTTATGATTTTCTCTTTCCATCATAGCATTTCAGTGTTTTTTTTAATTGATTTTAGTTTTTAAATACATGACAGCAGAATGCATTACAATTCTTGTTACACATATAGAGGACAATTTTCATATCTCTGGTTGTATATAAAGTATGTTCACGCCAATTCATGTCTTTGTACATGTACTTTGGATAATATGTCCATCGTTTTTTGACGTTCATCTTTATCTGAGATCTTTCTCTAGCTTTGGGAAATTTCTTTTATCTCACTTGTTTTTATTATTACTTATCTTCCCTCTGTCTCTTTCCATGTTTCTTTCCTGAACCAACAATCACATCAGAGCTCTCAGATTTTCTTTTTGTTTACAGAATTCAATTTTTTAAGGTTTTTTTTTTTTTTTTGTATGAAATTTCTTCCTTTTGTTGACTCAAAGCATCAGTTTGATTCTCAGCAGCGGCCGTTCATAAATCAGGGCATCGTGTTTTATGGAGCTTGAATTTCAGAAAGTCTTCTTTTTCTCTGTACTTGAATCCCCTTTGAGTTATTATGGTTTGTTGAAATGACTTTATTCTTTGCCTTCTCCATCGACTCTGCCCTAATTGCAGCCATGTTTCTGACGGTGGCTCTTGTCTTCTCCATCACCTTATGGATACCCAGAAATGGTAGCGTGGCTTGTCATTGCTCTCATGGAAGGTCAGTCTATTGTGGTCTCTTTGGTCAGAGAAAATAAGCCTCAGGGGAAGAATGGCTGGCTTTGGCTTAGTGAATGAGTTGCAAAGGAGCCGGCCTTAGAGAGAAGAGTTCCGTTACTTGCTGACATGCAGGTAAGAGTTCCATTCTGCTTCCTCCAAGTAGGGGATGAACAGCTCTCTCAGCTGCACAGAGTGGGAAAAGTTTATCTCATGATTTCATCTTCCACCAGGTTTTCCAGGGTCACCAGCCTTGGACAGATCCTCCAGCAGCAAGTGGGTAGCTGTGACCCTGTAGAAGGGGTCATCCCACATCTACCCATGTGGGGCCTGCCAGGATTTGCAAATCTGAGATCACTGCCTGGGATCCAGCAGACACCTCTCTTGCATGGCTTGGAACTGATGGCTGCAGCGTAGCACCAGGGTTGAAGGAAAGTAAAGCCTTCACCCACTCCAAATCTCTGGAGAATTCACGGCTTCAGATATGCCCAGTACCTGTGTCCTAAGCTGTGTTCTGCTGCTACGCCAACATATCCAAGATGGGGAATGCATAAAGGAGAGAGATTTATTTCTCACAACCTGGAGGCTGGGAAGTCCAAGGTGCTTAAGATGAGGGCCTTCTTACTGTGTCATAACATGGCAGAGGGCATCACATGGAGAAATCAAAGGAATACACTAGCTTGGGTCCTTACACCTCCTCTTATATAGGCATTAAAGTCATCATGGGACCTCCACCCTCATAACTTCCTTTAAACCTGATTACCTCCTGAAGGCCTCTCCTCCAAATACTGTCAAAATATGAATTGAAAGATTAAATTTCCAGCACCTGAGCATAAAGCTGCTTTTATGTCTTTATTAGAGTGTTAGGACTGTAGCAGTAGTCACCCAAGAACTTTGCATGGATTCTCTTAGTTTAATATGCGTGGTGTAGGACTTCTCAACTGTCTTCACAGCACCCATGCTAAATCATTCTATAAGAATCCTAAACAAACATGACATGAATATTTATTTAATACCTACTGTGTGCCAGGAATTGTTTTAGGTGATGGGAAAATACCCAGAGCTTATCTTCAAGTAGAAGCCTCTTGGGAGGCTCCTACTGAGAACAGATCCTATAAGCTGAGGCTTCAAGTGGGGAGGAAGAGTTAGCTAGGTAGAGATGGGGCAATAGCTTTCCAGGCTTGGGGAGCAACAAGGAAGTGCATTGAAAAGGAAAGACCTTGAAATGTCCTAGAAACCTGCAGAAGGCAGAGTGGCTGAAGTCTAGTGAGTTGGTCAGGAACAAGGGACAGAGGGACTGTTATGCACAAAAAGGTCAAGGAGACTTCAGTTGAGGCCTGGGGGCCTTCATATTCCTGAGATCATGGGCCCTTGTATTCTACTTGCTGTATTCTAGAATGTTTACTAGATTTCTGTTGAGTCAAGTTGTGGATCACCCATAAACATGACTTGGTTTTGCACTAACCGTCTTTCAAACTGGGGGCAAAGCTTTGTACAGGACTCCAGTTGTTAGCCGTTGGGGACATGTCTGTGCACGCATCTTCAGCTGACCACGAACCTCCACATCCAAGTGGGATCCCTGATCACTTAGAGGATTTTTTTAAAAATTCTCATACATTAATGTTCACTATTTGTGCTGTAAAGTTCTATGGGTCTTCACAAAATCATGGTGCCATGATATCTACAACTGTAGCACCATGTCGGATGACTTCACTGCCCTAAAAATCCTGCGCTCCACCATTCTCATTCTCTGCTCCTCTCGAAATATTACTCCTTGGAAGATGGTTTTGGTGCTTTCAGGGAGGAGAGCTGAGAAAAACCAGCAGCCCCTTTGTTCTGAGGCTCCCCGCCAGTGGGTGAGGATTGCCATCATCCGTCGGGATTTAGAAAGCCATCCTATATGTGGGGTTCTAGAACTCAACAGCGACTGGCCAATCTAGAGCCAGAAATTCTCTTTACCATACATACAGGATTGGGGTGCACACTGACATATTTTTGCTTGAGGTATTGTGGTAAATTGAATTGTTGTCCCTATTCAATTCATCTCTCTGTATCCCTACCCCTGGCTCTGTAACCTTGTATCCCTTCCTCATAAAGACACAGTGTATTTCTCCAGCCTTCAGTTGTGATCCTGGCCACATGACTTTCTTTGGCCAATGGATGTTAGCACACATACCTGGGCTGCCAGTGGGTTCCTGGAGGAGGATGTGACAAGTGGAGGAAAGCCACCCCAGGCTGGCCCATCCCGGGGACCCACAGACAGTGGGAAATAAATGCTTTTGGTTTCATGACACAGAAGTTAATGGAGCACCAGCTGACCAATGCAGTATTTGTTTAGATGAGATATCCCTGGAACACTCAAAATGAGAAGGAAGCCTTGGTTGTACAAGTTCTCTTAAAAATATTAAATAAGTCTAATCACCACTAACAAACGTGTGTTTAAAAAATGATTGTGTTTCAAAGTAGGAGAGTGTGGTGCTGGTGAAAAACCTGCTACATGGTGAAGGCATTTTAAACACTGGACATCTCAAAAGTTCTCCCGAGGCCAGTGGCTGATGCTTATTTTAATGTACAGAAGTTGTGAATGATTGCTTTAATGGGGTTCCTTCTCAGAGAAGATTGGAAAGATTGGATCAGCCATGCTTCTCATGTGAATTCATTGCCTCCTACTAATACCTCTATGATTATATTTCAAAGAGAATAGTTTTTGACACAGTGATTCAGAAATATTTTCTCTTATTATATCCTTTCATGGCTCTTTAATTTTCTTTTAATCCTCCTACAAAACTTAACTCCTCAAGGCACCCTATAAAATACATTTATATGTATTTTATTTAAAATATATATACATAAATACACACACATAATGTATTATACACACACATGTGTGTGTGTGTGTGTGTGTGTGTGTGTGTATAGAGGGGGGGGAGACTCTGTGTTTTCTAGAAACCCCTCGAGAAAACTTAGGTAAATGTGTTTAACTTGTTCTATTTGTTTAAAAAAATGCCTTCATGAATGGAAAAGTTGAAAACAATGTCACTTTAAACCAGAGATTGCAGTAATTTGTAGATATATAAAATAAAATGGGTTATATGCAGTTGCGTTCCCATTATGTATTAGAATCTCCTCTCTGTATGAGAGCCATATGAGCCAGAAGCAAGGCTTCTCACTTTGGTTGCAAAATAGAACGACCTGGAGAGATTATGGCCTCTCCGTGGACCAATTACATCAGAAATCCTGGCAATGGAACCCAGGCAGCCATGGATGCTAAAGGTCCCCAGGTGATTCCAGTGCCCAGCGGACAGGAAGAAGCATTAATTAGAGGAGTGTTCCAATGGGAAGTTCGCACCTGCTAAATTTAAGTTGGTAGTTCAGTCAAGGTCTTGGCAAGCAACACGATCACCCCATTTGTTCCAAATTTTGGGATTAAGTGAAGGGATCACCTGCTGAGAATATAAATAAGGGTAAAGCTCCCAGAGACTGGTGACAAGAAGGAAGCAGTTAATTTCTCGGGGTCTGAATGGATTGGAGCCCAGGGAGATCCAGAGCTATGGAGGAGCTGCTGTCCCCTGGGAGGGACTGAGCCACTGCTGGACACATGAGACAGGAGAGTCTGGAGAAATACCTCAGCTTTCCTTCACCTTCCCTCTGATACAGTCTCATCTCCTGCCAATGGCCAAGTCTGCTGGAGGGACCTAATCCATTGGAAGCCTTCCAGCAAAGTCCAGAGAGGGATGGAGTCCAAAGAGTCAGGTAGCTTTTGGTGGCACCCAACAGACTAGAGAAGGGTGTTAAAGGGATGTGAAAGCCAGGCAAAATGTAACCAACATAGCTGGCCAAGCTTGCAGAAACCGAACCAACACAGGAGTGTATGACCGAAGACCAAATATGGTTTGGAATGTAAGGAAGCCTCCTGCTTGGGAGGGAGGAAGGAAGGAAAGAAAGAAAAAGAAAGACTGCATTCATATCCTAGGAAATGCTAGCCATTATACAGAAGGAAAAACAACTCGTCCCTCCTGCTATGTACCTCTGTTGGCATTTAAGTTTGAGACTTGCTTTCGCAAATAGTAACTGTAGCGCCTGTGCCTTCAAAAAAGATCTGGATCTTGTCTTTTTCAAAAAACCTTTTCTGACCCTTCCGACAGGGTTAGGCAAACCTCCACAGAAATCTCATAGCACTCTGTGCGTGGCTCTGTGACTGCTCTCTTCAGATTTTATTGAAATTATTATTGCATTATTAAGAACTCTGGAGTGCATGACTATGACAACTTAAACTTTATCTAACATCTCTTTTAGAATATATTTTTAAAAGATCTTTTCTTCTAGATGTCATATTGGGCCAGATACAAAGATAAAGGACACAATAACTATTCTTAAAGATATAGGAGTTTATGGCTCAAACCGACAAACAAATGTAATAAAAACGTATTCTTTAATTAGTTCAGAGCAGTGTGCCTGCTTGGGGTTACCCTCTTATCCTCATCCACAGCTGGATGGTGCCGAGGGCGACTGGAGATTACCATGCCCTCCCTGGACTGGTACCTCACCAAGGATGCTACCCTCTGCCTAGGATGGTCCTCAGGAGGAGTGTGGGCTGAGCAGTCTTTTGTCTGTTGTTATGAGGCTGTAAGAGGACACCTTCAGAGCTACCTGTAGTCTTTCTTCCAACCTTTTAAGGACAAACAACTCCAGAGAATGGAGACATGAGAGAGAATGAATGAATGAAGGAGAGGGAAAGCTGCTGAGATTGGGGTGTCTGCTCCTGAGCCATCTGCACCCCAGGCTTGTGCAATTCATTTCTGCACTGATTCAAGCTGGACTGAGCTGGACTTCTGCCACTTGTGATCAGTGAAGTTCTTAATAATGCAGAAAAGATTTTCTGAACAAGGTAAGACCTAGATCTTTTTTGAAGGCATAGGCGCTGCAGTTACTGTTTGCAAAAGCAAGTCTCAAACTTAAATGCCTACAGAGGTACATGGCAGGAGGGACGAGTTGTTTTTCCTTCTGTACAACTGCTAGCAGATCCAGGTTCTTGGGTCCAGAAGTGGCGGAAATGAGACTAGACCCAGAGGAATTCAAACTCAGGCAAGGACTTGAGGCATCCGCTCAAGTAAAAAGGGAGACACAGAATGTGTCAGTGCCCCCCCCCAGCCAAGAAAGGGGGCCCATTTTTATGAATCCCTGCAACTGGTGGGAGAATACATAGATGGGGGGTGGGAGAAAACACATACCTGTGAGTAACAGGCCAGGGCCCTGGGAGTTGGCCAGTAGCCCTCTGTGATGGTTCCCCGATGGTTTCTTTGACCTAGTTTGTCCTCAGAGACATTATGGCTAAGGCATCCTAGTTTTTTGTTGTTGTTGTTGTTTGTTTGTTTGTTGTCATTGTTGTTAACTTTTTTTTTAGTTGTAGATGGACACAATACCTTCATTTTATTTATTTATTTTTTTATGTGGTGCTGAGGATTGAACTCAGTGCTTCCCATGGGCTAGGCAAGTGCTCTACCACAACCCCAGCCCCAGCATCCTAGTTTTAATGATGGTTTTTGAAGTTTGGGTGAGGGGTTAACGGAAGAATGGGTGCCATACTTGGGTAATAGCTATGTGTTAAGGCCTCAGGAATGCATCTGCCCATTTTCCCTGAGGTGGTCCCTGATGGTCTCGCCACCATCCTCATTCAACATGGAACACTGCTTTGGCTGGGTATGTGGAGATTTCGCCTCAAACTGAGCAATTTTCCAAGACCAGATGCCCCACAGTTTGGTTCAATGTTGACACTAACTGGAAGTAGCTTGGGCCGGCCAGGTTGAGGACATGTTCCCACAAAGCAGCCCCAACTAATGCCACTGGAAGTAATAGGTCCCCAGGTCATCTGCAAGTTCTGTCCAACTTGGCTACAGATGGGAGGTTCCCAGGACCCTCTCTGAGGTTCTGCTATTTGTTAGAACACCTCACAGAATGCAGGGGAACACTTCCATTGCAGCTTACTAGGACGATGTCACAGGACAAAGAGCCAGATGGAGAAGGACATGTGCAAGATGCATGGGAAGAGGGCTTCTGCACTCTCCAGAAAACCACCCCTGGGCACCTCAACGTGTTGTCCAAACCTGGTCCTTTGGGTTATTAATGGAGACTTCGTTACGCAGGGCAGGCATGATCCATAATTACGTCATGGGCCATTGGTGATCAACCCCCCTTCAGTCCTTCTCCCTGCCTTGGGGGTAAGGCTGGAGGTCACCATCCTCTCTCACGCGGTTGGTTCCCCTGGCACCAGCCCCCATCCTCAGACTGTCCAGAAGCCTCCCTTTCCCCATCAGTCATCCCATTAGCATACCAAATGACAATTATCACTTCAGGGATTTTCAGGAGCTGTGTGCCAGGAAATTGGACAAAGACCAAAATATGTATTTCCTATTTTAAATAAAAATAGCATGAGGAGCCTGAGTGAGGGAAGTGGGCCAGGAGAGAACAGTGAGAACTGTGGCAAAATTGGGAGTGCCTTCCCTTTTTAAGAGGGGCTGCTGCAATTCACAGTAGCTAAACTGTGGAACCATCTAGATGCCCTTCAGTAGATGAATGGATAAAGAAAATGTGGTATATACACACAGTAGAATGTTACTCAGCAATAAAAGAGAATAACATGGCATTTGCAAGATAAATGGATGGAATTGGAGAGTATAATGCTAAGTCAAGTTAGCCAATCCCCAAAAAACCAAACGCTGAATGTTTTCTCTGATATCAGGAGGCTGATTCATAGTAGGGTTGGGAGCAGGAGCATGGGAGGAATAGATGAGCTCTAGATAGGGCGGAGGGGTGGGAGGGGAGGGAGGGAGCTTGGGGGTAGGAAAGACGGTGGAATGAGTTGAACATCATTACCCTAGTCATGTATGAAGACACAAATGGTGTGAATATACAACCAGAGGTATGAAAAATTGTGCTAGATGTGTACTATGAATTGTAATGCATTCTGCTGTCATATATAGAAAATTAGCATAAAAAATACAAAATAAAAAAGAGGGGCTGCTACCAACCTCTCTAGTTATTCTTGCCCCCTCAGCATGTGCCAGACATGCGGGACTTCAGGAGAAGCCAGAAATGTGTTCTTGAAGTTTCCATAAAATAAAATTCACAGTTTTGGCTGGATGTCAGGTATTTTTGTCACAGTGCTGGAAAGCTAACACAGAGTATGTGGCCCAAAGTTTCGGTGCTGGGAACTTGGTCATAGCACTGTGATGTTGAGAGGTAGTGGGATCTCTGAGAGGTAGGTCTCATTGAGAGGTTTCAACCCCGACCCTGCTCTGTACTCTGGCTTCTTATCTTGGGATATCTTCTTTCCGCAAGTGCTCCTATAATAATGACATCTACCATCAGGCGATACAGCCAGGGTCCTCTCACCAGAATTGGAGCTACGCTGTTTGAACTTTCTGCTGCCCAAATTGTGAGCTAAATAATTTACTTTCTTTTCTTTATAAGTTTCCTGTCTTGAGTATTTTATTATAGTAACAGAAAACAGATTAATACAAAAAAATTCCCTTTATCTTGGGCACCTATCTGGGAGTGGGATTTCCATGTCATATGTATGTTTAATTATGTAAGAAACTGGCCATTCAAGGTTGTATCATTTTGTGCTTTTTTAGCACATATGATTGTTACAGTTGTTTCCCATCTACATCAGCAATTAGTATAGTTGAATTTGATTTTCTTTTTCTGTGTGTGTGCTTGTTGCTAGTCTAGTAGGTGTGTGATTATATTTTAATTTGCATTTCCCTAATGAAAATGATGTTGATGAATTTTTGTACAGGCTTTTAAAATTTATTTTATTTTGGGACAAGTTCTCACTAAGTTGCCTAGATTAGCCTTGAACTTGCAATCTTCCTGCCTGTTCCTCCTGAGGAGCTAGTATTGGAGGTGTGTGCCATGGTGCCCAACTTTTTAGGGTTCTTATTTTTGAATATGGGGAGTTATGTTAAAATTAATATTCTGGTTACAAGTTTTTTGACGAAAGTATGATTTGCAATTATTTTTTCTTCATCTATGCCTTCTACCTTTATTATCTTAACAGTGTCTTTTATAATGTAAAAATCAAAACCAAAGTCACATAGATTTTCTTTTCTGTTTTCCAGAAATTTACAGGTTTAGATTTTACAGTTAAGTACGTGGGTGAGATGTGATTTGAGGTTCAACTTATTTCATTGTTTTGCATGTGAATGTCTACTTGTTGCAGCAACATTTATTTAAAAGACTATCCTTTCTCCATTGAATTCAGTTGTTTTTTCATCTTTGTCAAAAATCAGTTCACTGTATTGATGTAGGTTTAAATTTTAACTCTGCCATTGATCTATGTTTCTCTCCTTCACTAACACCACGCTGTCTGGATTTTGCAGCTATGGAAATCTTAAAATCAGGTAGTAAGTCCTCCTTGTTCTTTTTCAAAATTATTTTTGCCATCCTAGTTTGTTTTCTTTTCTATACAAATTTTATAATTAGCTTGCTGATATATATATATAAAACCCAAAGATTTTTTGAAATTGAGATTATATTGAATCCATAGACCAAATTAGGAGGTAATTCATATAATATTGAGTCTTCCAATCCATGAATCCTGAATATCTCTTTATTTTGGTCCTTGATTTCTTTCATCAACAATTTATAACTTTTAACACATAGATCCTGCACACATTTTATTAGAGTATTTCATTATCAAATTGCTATTGAGAATGGTACAATTTTTTGAATTTTGAATTCCAGTTGTTCACTGTTAGTGTATAGAGAAGAAATAAAATTGATATTTCAATTTTAATACAATTGACTTTTTATTGATATTTTACCCTGTGACCTAACTAAACTCACTTGTTAGCTTAGAAGTATTTCTGTAAATTCCTTGTGATTTTCTATGTATAAAATCACATTATCTATGGATAGAGATATTTCTATTTCTACCTTTGCAATCTCTATACTTCAAGTTTCGCTGTCTTATATACTTGTGCTAGCAAACACCTCACGTATAACTTTGAATTGGAGTGATGAGAAAAAACACTCTTGCCTTGTTCCTCAACTTTGAGAAAAACTATGCACTCTTTCAACATTAGGTATGATGTCAGTCGGGTTTCTGTAATTATAACAAAATGTATTGAGACAATCAACTTAAAAAGATGAAATGTTTATTTTAGATCATGGTTTCAGAAGTTTCAGTCCATGGTCAGTTGCTGCTGCTGCTTTTGTCCTATGGTGAGGCAGCATATCATGGCAGGGACATTGTAGAGCAAAGCTGGAAGCAAAGAGGCAAAAGAGAGAAAGAACATTCCTGGGCTCCCAACATCCCCTTCAAGGGCACTCTCCCAGTGACTTAATTTCCTTCCATTAGTGCCTCCACCAAAGGTTCTGACAACTCCCGGCAGTACCACAGGCGGGTGATCTCAGCACATAGGTCTTTGGGAGACACTTATCCAGATTAGAGCTGATGTTAGCTATGAGTGTTTTGTGGACGTCTTTTATCAGGCAAAATAGAAATGTCCCTCTATTCCTGATTGGATCAGAGTTTTGCTTGGGTTTTTCTTTTTAATAATCATGAATCAGTGTTGAATGCTGTCAAATGATTTTTCTGAATCTTGAGAAGGTTATGTGTGTTTTGCTCCTTTGCTTATTAATATGGTATTCATCGGTTGGTTTTAAAATGCAGAAACAGTTTTATATCCCTGGGGAAAAAGTCTTCTTCATGGCTGAGTAGAACTCCATTGTGTACACATACCACTTTGTCTTTATCCATCCATCCATCTGTTGACAGATACCTAGGATGGTTTCATAACTTATGTGAATTGTACTGAGGGACATTGGAATATATGTTTCACTATAGTGTGCTTATTTTAGTTATTTTGGATAAGTATTGAGGAGTGGAATGACTGAATCACATGGTGGTTCCATTCCTATGTTTTGAGAAACCTCTGTACTGATTCCCGTAGTAGTTGTAATAATTTGCAGTCCCACCAACAATGTGTAAGTGTTCCTTTCTCCCTACACCCTCATATTCATTTCTTATTATTTGTATTCTTGATGGTTGCCATTCTACCTGGGGTGAGATAAAAGTCTCACTGTAGTTTTGATTTGCATTTCCCTGATTGCTAATAACATTGAGCATTTTTTTAAATGTATTTGCTGGCCATTTACATTTCAAGACATGTCTGTATAGTTCATTTGACCCTTTACTGATTGGGTTATTTAGTTTCTGTGTTAAACTTTTTTGAGTTCTTTATATATTCTGGATATTAACCTTCTGTACAAAGAGTAACTGGTGGAGATTTTCTATCTTAATTATTTGTTATGCATTCACAACAGCCTCAAACACACAAACAGAAAACCCTGAGAATAAATCTAAGCGAGGAGGTTAAAGACCTCTACAATGAAAATTGTAGAACACCGAAGAAAGAAATTGAAGAAGACATCAAAAGATGGAAAGACCTCCCATGTTCTTGGATAGGCAGACTTAATATCGCTAAAACAGTCATATTTCCAAAAACAATGTAGAGATTCAATGCAATCCCCATCTAAATTCCAATGACATCCTTCACAGAACTAGATGAAACAGTCTTAAAATTCATTCAGAAGAATAAAAGACCCAGAATAGCCAAAGCAATCCTGAGTAAGAAGAAAAAGTCTGGAGGCATCACAATATCTGAGCTCAAATTATACTACAGAGCTACAGTAACAAAAACAGCAGGGTACTGTCCCCAAACAGACATGAAGACCAGTGGAATAGAACAGAAGAAACAGAAATAAACCCACACAGATACGGTCATCTCATCTTTGACAAGGGTACCAAAACGTGAGGTGGATTAGAGACAGCTGTCTTAACAGATGCTGGGAAAAGTGGGTATCTATTTGTAGAAGGATGGCACTAAATCCCTATCAATCACTCTGGGTAAAGTCAACTCAAAATGTATGAAAGACCTAGGAATTAGACCAGAAACTGCAACTGCTAGAAGAAAACGTAGGGTCAACCTTCCAACATGTAGGCACCAGCACCGACTTCCTTAACAAGACCCCTAAAGCAAAACAAGTAAAACCGAGAATCAGTAAGTGGGATGCTATCAAATTCAAAACCTTCCCTATTCTCTTAATGTCTTTGGGTTTCATAGTGACAGCCCTCTTTTGTTCCTAATATAGGTCATTTGTACTTTCCTTCTTTATGCCTGGGTCAGCCTGGCTGGATGTTCACCAATTTTATTGATCTTTTTAAGAAGTAACTTTTGCTTTCATTGCTTTTTTTTCATTGCTTTTGTCCTTTAATATTATTGGCTTCTGCTCATATTTTTACAATTTTCTTCCTTTTGCTGTTTAGGGTCTAGTTTGCCTTTCTTCTCCATGTTCTTAAGCTCGAAGCCTAGATGACTGATTAAAGCACTTTCCTCCCTTCTGCTGTAAGCACTGAATGCTGTAGTCCTACCTATTTCCCTGTATGCAAGGTGAAAGCTGTATTCCACAAATTTTGGGGTTATTTGTATTTTTATTTTCATTCAGATTAATGCATTTTTTTCAAACTTCCTTGGGACTTACTCTTTGCTTGTGGGTTACTCGGCAGTTAAATTTCTAAACATTAGGGGAACTTCTAGATAGATTTCTGTTATTGAATCCTAGTTTCTGTTCTCTTAAATGGTTTATTTGATGGTTGGTTTCATGGGCCAACATATGTTCTGTCTTGGTGAATGGTCTATGTGCTGGAAAACAATGTACGCGTGCTTTGGGGCAGAGTGTTCTATGAATGTTGGTGTGTCACGTTTCCTGAAGATGTAGTTAAAATTTGTATCTTTGCTGACTTCCTGTCTGTTTATTGATCATGAGAGAAATGTTCCAGCCTCCAACTATAAGGATAGGTTTATCTATTTTTCTTTGCATTTCTATCCATTTGTATCCCTTGTGTATCTTGAAGTTCTGTTATTAGAGGTGAACACAAGGCTGGGTCTTTTTGGACTACTGATCCCTCTTCACCATGTGACACTCTCTTTGTCCCTGATAATATTCCTGACTCTGATGTCAACCTTGTCTTTCGCTCATGTGGCTATTATATCTTCTTTTGTATAATTTTAATATGATACATTTTTTCCATCCTTTACTTTCAACCTATCTATGTTGGACTAAAATTTGCTGTTTTGATATTTATTTTCCATCTTTAACATTTGTTTGTTGTTATTTTTTCCTCTTTGTGTTCTCTTTGGTTAACTAATGTTTTTATTATCCTATCTTTAAATCCACTATCAACTTCCTATTTATGCTGCTTTTGTAAAATGTTTTGGTGGGTTGCCCAAGTTTTTTAATATATATCGTGAATTAAACGTATTCTACTTCCAAACACCATTTTACCAGTTCATGTGTATTTTAAGATCCTTATAAATATATTTACCTAATTCCTCTCTCCTTGCCTTTCTGCTTCTGTTATCCCATGTTTTATTTTTACATGTGCTATAAATAAGCAATACATTTCCATTATTTTAGACAGTGATCTCTTAGAAAAATTAAAAATAAGAAAAATTAAGATCTATAGCCCCTTAACTTATTGTCTCTCTCAAATATTCCTCATTTCTTTTGGTAGATCTAAGTTTCTGTCTGATGTCATATTCCTCTTCCTAAAGAATTTTACATAATATTTCTAGAAGTTTCCTGCTGATAGACCTTAGTGTAACGACTGATGTTAACCTAGTTAGAAGTCTGGCTAAGTTTGAGTTTGGTTATTAGGAGAATCTTCAGTGCAGCAGTCTTCAAACCTGTTTCACTTTATGTTAGTCTAAAAAAAATCTCTTTATTTCTTCTTTGCTTATGGAAGACATTTTTGCTAGTTATAGAATTCTCATCTGACAGGTTTTTTTCTTCTTTCAGTTATTTAAATGTGTCACTCCATTGCAGAATTGCTTATATCATTTGTATCCATGTGCTACGATCTTTTGTTCCTTCATTGTAATGTATTTTCCCCCTATGGTTGACTTCAAAATTTCTCTTTTGTTTGCAGCAGTTTGAACATGATATGATATGTTTTTTATTAGGTTGATTGGGGGTATTTATCCTGTTTGGTGCTCTCTGAGCTTCTTAAATCTATAATTTGGTATCTATCATTGAGTTTGGAAATTTTTCAGCCACTGTATCTTCAAATGTTTCTTGTTCCCTTCCCTTTTGTGTTCCCAGTTACTCATATATCATACCATTTGGTATTTCCCCCAGTACTTGAATGCTTCGTTTGTTTTTATGATTTCTTTTTCTGTTTCAGTTTGGTTTACTTCTGTTGAAATGTCGACTGAAGTTCACTTCCACTAAACTTCTGTCAAGTTCACTGATTCTTTTCTTCTCTGTGTCAGGTCTAATAAAAGTGTTCTTCATCTCTGTGGCTGTATTTCCATTTGCTTCCTTCTTGTGGTTTCCATCCCTGTACTTACATTTAACCTATCTGATATTACATATTATCCATATTGTAATTAGAGACTTTAACATTTAAATCATAATTATTTAAAATTCTCCATCAGTGAATTTCACCATCTGTGCCATACTGGGGTCTGTTTCTGTTGATTGTTTTGTCTCTTGGCAGTGTGTTGATTTTTTTTTTAATCGCCTTTTCTTGTGCCTCATTATTATTATTATTATTATTTTTTTTTGCTGAAAGCTTGATATCTTTTGTAGGATGGCAGAGGAAGGGATAAATAATTTTTATGCCTGACAATGTGTGTGCTTTGTCTTTTGGTAGATATTTAGCATGGGAGCTAATGTCACAAGTTGAGCTTGATTTGAGGTTTGTTGTTGCTATGCGTCTTACTCTGTTCAAGCTGCTATAACAAAATGCCATAAACTTAGTGGCTTATAAACAGCTGTGAGAGATTTATATCTCAGGGTTCTGAAGTCTCAGAAGTCCAAGATCAAGGTACTATCAGATCTAGTGTCTAATAAGGGCCCATGTCTTGGTTCATAGACGCCACCTTACTGGGTCCTCACATGATAGAAGGTTATAAGGACACTAGTCCCATTTGGTAATCACCTTCCAAGAGCCCCACTTTCTAATACCATTATGTGGGAGTAAGGATTTCAACACATGAATTCATGGAGTACACTAATGTTCAGACCATAGCACTGCAGTTACACTCAGTGCATATGTTTCAAATTCTCCTACAACATGTGTGTTTAGGGTAGGGACTGGCTTTTCTCAATTTCTCCTCTGTCTCAGCGTTAGGTCTTTTCTATGCACCTCAGTGTGGAAATATCTATATTTCTACACTCCTCCATTTTCCAATCAGTTGTCTACTGTTATTCAACGTTATCCCTGGGGTAGGAGATATTTGAGGTTCTAGTTAAGACCTATTCTTAATCAGGCACTATGCTCTGGTCCCCAGTTGTGGCCTTCTCAGGGTTTCTGCCCCTCCCTGGGCTGTAGTTGTGGGCCCAACACTCAGTGGTTTTTCACCTGTGCTCTAAGAGCAATGGTATTTCCCTTCCCCTAGAAGATTGAGGATTTTGTTCCATAGAGGAGATGGAAGAAGGGCCTGGGTAGGGCTTCATGCTCCTCAAGCCATAGTTTTGGTCCTCATTACCTGTATCAGGAAGGCTGTTGCCTCCCAAGGATCACCAGTCCCTTTGGTGAGCTCTGGGTGAAGTCTCTGGAGAAAAGTCTGCAAAAGGCTGTGTGCTCCAACTGTGTCTGCAGCCCCAATGGGCTCATGCTCTCCTGCCAGCTCCTACTCGGCATCTGTCCAGGAATAAAGAATTCTTGCTGGGTTCTTCTTTCTGGTGTTCAGAAAGCTTCTGTCCAAGGTAAGCAAGTGATAATGTCTTTCCTTTCCCTGCATACACCTGTATCACCTTAGATTTGGTTGCCCAGTGACTATAGCTTTCTGATAGGCATGAGATGCTTGTGAACTTTTGGTATGGACACTTTTCTGTTGTTCCTATAAATGTGTGAATTTTCCGACTCTCTAAATTCCTGGGCAAAAACCAAATGTCAGAAACATCATTTTATTTTAAATCCTCTGACTTTTAACATTTTCAGTTAATTCAAAATTTTTATACACTTCATAAGGACTCTGAGAGTCATATTGGTTTAGGGCCCCCCTCTAATCCAGCAAGACCTCAACTTTAATTGCTTACATCTGTAAAGACCTTCCTTCAAAATAAGGTCACATCCACAGGTCCTGGAAGCTAGAAATTTAGCACATCTTTTTGGTGGACACAATTCAACTCAGAGTGTAAGTAGGATACAGTCTTCCCACAGGACAGTTTGACAATGTTTCAGAGTTCTACTTTTATAAGTTTACCTTAATGAGATCTTTACACAAAAGGGAAAAGTTACATAACCTTTTTTTTGTTGTTGTTTTATTTTTGTTAAAGCACCATTTAAAACCACAGGAAAATGTTAATGGTCTTCATGTTGATCAACTGGGAACTGTTAGTAAATTCAGAATGAAACAAGTACACATTTGAGTCTACATTTATTGACATGGAAAAGTCTAAATATCTTGCTAAAAGAAAAAAGTAGGTTACAAAATGATGTGATCCAATTTATATAAAATCACACATCTTTGCACAAATGTGTAGCCTGAAATTAACCAATTGACAGTGATGGTGGCTAGAGAGAGGAGTGAGGCAGAGAGAGGTCAGCTCCACCTGGAACAGGATGGGCTTTCTACAGGAGTGCGTTCCTGTGAGCCAGAGATGGGAATGGAAGCTGCTCAGACAAACCAAACCAAACCAAACCAAAACTACATGGACGCCCACCAAGAGCACTTTAGCTCAATATTAGAGTTTTACAAGGGGTGATATCTCACATGTTGTACTTAATATTGGGCATCTACATGTATTTTATAAAAATTCAGGAAAGGCCATAGATGATGCAGATTTAGTGTAGTTCCAAAGACGGAATGCTGAGCTGGCCCATCACAAAACAGAAATGGTTGAGTCCCTGATGAACTATAAAATCTCAGGAGATGCTCATCCCATCAGGGCTTCTTTCTTCCTGTATAAATGAGGATCACGGCACTTCAGAAGTTATTACAAGAAGGAAATAGATTGCCACAACCAGCGCGGCCAAACTAGCAGGTTCTGGTGAGGGGCCATGGGAGATTAGAAAAATAAAGACTCACATACTCAGATTTTTGAAGATAAGAGCTGGGATTGGGTGGAGCGCTGCTCTCTGATGGGAAAGCAGGTCTAAAGAATTATGCCAGCAATCTTTATTATATATGTCTCATCAATCAGGGGAAAGACTAGGCAAGCATTATTCTTTGTATTCATGAAATTTACAGAGTTAGCAACATAATGCAGTTTGTTCCTTAGTTACATACTATAATTGCAATGTGCAATGTTAGGAGATTTGTGTATCTCTCAAGAAAGTCCATTATTTAAAGTGACTGTTATGGGAGCAGGTTCAGGAGCAGCAGAGCCTGTGAAACATTGTGGCTGTTTAGCAAAAGAGTTTCTTTATTCCTAGGTACTGTGTGCCTGAGATCAAGGTTGAGGCTGATAAGACTCTAGCACAGAACCTCTTTATGGAGGGCATTACCATAGCAACGAGGAACCCTACACCTTTGTACAGAAACTTTCCCAGCACCAAGCATGCCACAGCCATGAAGTCATCAGGGACCCCAATCTCAGACACTGCTCTCCCATTCACTGTCACTACTCTCCACAGCACATGAAGTATTTGGGAGCAGCTGGCCAGCTGGGAAGTTTATCCATTTATTCATTCTTCACCTGTGCCAGTACTAGGCTATGGGGACACATCAGGAAAAGAGGTAAAATTATATTCATGGAGTTCTTATTCTGAAGGAAGAAAATTTATGACAAACTAATAAACAAATGTATGAGACATTAAATATAGTAGCATAAAACTTATAATACATACAAATATGTGTTTCTTATATGCATAATATTCCAGGTAAATATAATATAATGTTGAATTCAGAAATATGAAGAAAAATTCAGCAGACTAAGGAGATTGGGAAGCCCAAGGGATTATTATTTTAGGAAGGGTATACAAGAAGGGCCTCTCTGAGATGGTGTTGAGCTCCTTCTTGGGGGAAGTGAAGGATTAGGGAAGAATCTTGTACCTATCTGTGGGGAGAGTCTTTCTGGTACAGGGAACAAGTGCAGAGTTTCATATGTTCTAAGAGAAGGTCAAGGTCGTCCCAGAGAAGAGAGTAGAGAATGACAGGTGAGGTAAGACAGGTAGGAAGACAGACCACAGGGTACCTCTGAGGCTATAATAATGTCTTTGATTTTATTTCCAATGAGATGAGAAGCATATCAGGATTCTGCAGGATGGACATTATCCAACTTTTATTTTACAATGATTGCCACTGTCTACATAGACTATGTTGAAAGGAAGCAGAAATCAAAACAGAGTGACAAATAAGGAAGCTGTCCCCAAGTCCAGATGAGAGACATGGGTTCCTCAGCCCCCAAGGTGTTGGTGTAGAAAGCAAGGAGTGATAGCTTTGGGCGAATCTACTATAAAAGTAAACCCAACAGAAATTGCTGGCGGACTCAGTGTGTGCTTGGGAGAGAAAGAGGAGAAGGGGATGATTCCAAAGTTTTGTCTTGAGCAATTGGAAGAACGGAGTTAGTTGCCAAGTTTGATGGGGAAGGTGGGGGAGGAATGGGACTGGGTGATCAGGGATTCAGTCTAGGATGGCAGGCAGATGGCACCCAGCCATTACTGATTTCACCCTGTCTGGGCAATTTCCTTCTGGCCACTCCCTGGCATTTCCTTCCCTGCTCCCCATTTCACCTGAGCATCAGTTACCTTCACTTGTGATGGGATTAACATACCAGGGAGGAGGGGAGAGAGGAGAAACCCAGCCTGGTACTCCAGTTACAAACCCAGACACAGGCAGGAGCTGGCGAGCCACCGCCGTGGGGAGACCTAGTCAGCACCGGCTGCTCTCAACAAGACAACAGTGTGATTTTCTTCACGGAGATCTCTCTGATCCTTGAGAATTGCTCCAAGGGACTGAGTGGACACTATTCTAATCAGTGAAGGAGTCCCTGGGAGGTTCTGCTATCAGCTACCATGAATTGGAGAGGGAGAAAAACAGGTTCTGCTTTGGGAAGACTAGAAACATCTCATGTTAACAGGTAAGAAAAAGTGATCTGTGATCTTCATTCCTTCATTTTTTTTTCAATGTCACAGAATTTTCTAGAAGTTTCTTAGCTTGGGGTCTAGGCATAGAGTTGTTTGCTGTAAAAATGAGTGGCGTAAGATAACTATTTACATTGTCAAGGAAGTAGTCTTTGCTCCGCAGAAGAAGCTGGAGGGAGGTTTGTCCCTTTCATTGTGGAGCCTGACCACATGTCCCCTCGGGCTGGCACGGACAGGAGGTAGAGCAGTGCCACCGGCTTGGTGTGTTTAACCATTGTTCCTATGGAATTTGGTCCCTGTAATCAGAGCCTGTGCTTTGATAACTTAATTGCACTTAAAAATAACTTGAATTTGAGTAAATTCTAAGAATATCATGAGGGCTTTTGATTAAATGTAAAATTAAAATTCTTTTAGAAGCATTAATTGAATAAAAAGAACACCATTCAAAGAGCTGTAAGAACATCCTAAACCATTTGAAGACATACAGTCATTATCTTAGAATCTGGCTAATTAAGATACTAAATGTCATTTCAAACATTTTGACTTCGGGGTACTTTATATGTCAGTTTCTATCTAATCATCTTTTTCTCCTGACCATTAGGTTTCTTTTTTTTTTTTCTTTCTCAGATTGCTCTATCATGAATCTTTTCTTTTCCATGTTAGCAGGAAAATAAATTCCAGAGTATTTCCAACTCTGCCTCTCAGGGCATCCGTCTTACTTAGCAAGTGTTGATGAAATGGTGTGATTAAGGGTGACCCATTCCTTTAAAGGTCACTAAGCTAAAGCACGCTCTGAGTTTGGAAGAAGAATTTGGTTTCTGATGGTTGAAAGAGACTGCCAGCATAATATTAAGTTAGTGTTACAATTTAACAATATACTTAAAGGGCTGGGCAATTGCTGTTTCCTCAAATAAAGTAAGAGCCACCATCTTATGGATTAAGCATCACCTTCTGGTCTAATGAGACTACAAGTGCCAATTAAGATGCTTTCTTGGAAGACACACGGTGCTTAAACATTTAGAAAGTTAATGACCTCACAGCATCAATTTCGTGGTAGAGTTCTCTGCGGTTGGTTACTTCAGTGTGTGATTCAAGTCAAGTACTCTTTCCTTCCTCATTATTGGAGTTTTATCCTTACATCTGTTCAGTAGTGAGATGGCAGCATTATCTCCATCCAGAGGCCACATCTGAAGCAGAAGAGGAATTCAGTTTTCTTTTTTGTTTTGAGCATAGAAACCTTTCCCTAAAGCCACCCAGTGGGTATCTGCTCACATCTGCTTGGCCAAAGTCATGTCAAACACATCTAAACCCAAACCAGTGAGGAGAGTGTTACCATGACTGTCCCTGGCCTCTGATCCATGTCCTGAGACTAGGGGAAGCCCTTCCTGTCAAAAAGGGCAGGACCCCGACACCTACCTGGAGGGGGAGTTCTGTTGGCCCTGGGGAAGATGGCCGCAGGATAGAGAGCATGGGACGCACATGCTTGTCCTCCACAGGTTCTGCTGATTCTCCTTCTGTCCAGCTGCTCCTCTGGGGTTCCCTTGCTTACCCCTCTTCTGCCTACCCTCCCTCCGCCGACTCCTCACGACTCGGCCCAAGCCTTCTTCCTTTTCCTCACTTAGGAAACATCATCCAGTTCTCATGTTTTAAATGCCACCTACATGCTGGCAAACCTCCAAATCGGCACCTTCAGCCTGACATCTCCTCTGAGCTCCATACCTGGACATCTAAGTGCCCACTTGACATCATACTTTCGTGTCCCAGAAACATCTCAAATGTGATGTGCTCAAAATGGAACTTTGTATGTTCACCCAAACCAGCAACTCCACAGCTGTTTTCATCTTAATAAATTGCATCTCCTTCTGCCTAGTTATTCAGGATAGATGCCCAGGGATCAATCTTGACTCTTATGTTCCCAGATACTTATCGAAATCATGTTTCTGTTGGTCAATACATTATTTATTCCCAGGGAACAGCCCACAGTAGGTTCTCAATAAACATTCAATAAGAATTGATCAACATACTTGGATAAGCTGCACCTTGACTGAAGAGTGGAAGCACAGAGGCTAGAAAGAGCACTGGGGCAATCTTAGGTGTCATTCCGACAAAGATGTTCTGGGATGGATCAAAGGCCAATATGTACAATGTTCTGAGAGGTATAATGCCATTCATTCCCCCCAGCTCAAACACATTCCCACCAATCTTTTCACAGGACTTCTGTGAGCACAAAACATATGGTGAGTGGAACCTTGCAACCTACTTGGAGCTTCTCATGGGTGCACTGGTGGTGGCAATGTCATATGACATGGCACAGTGCACAGCGAGTGCCGGTGTTAGTCAACTTTTCTTTTCTGTGATCCAAAAAAAACTGACCAAAATGATATAGAGGAGGAAATATTTATTTTGGCTCACAGTTTGAGAGGCTTCTGTCCATGATCAACCAACTCCAAGACAGAACATCATGGTGGAAGGGCACAGCAGGGAAAGCTGTTAACTCATGGCAGAGAGGAAGCCGAGAAGGGGTGGGGGGCAGGGATAGGATTCAGCCCCCAGGGAAGGCCTCCACGGACCTACCTCCTCCAACCATGCCTTCCCTGCCTATAGTTTCCACCACCTCCCAGAAGTCCATCTAGCTATCCATGGATTTATCCACTGATGAGGTTAGAGCCCTCATGATCGAATCACTTCCCCAAAGGCCCACCTCTAAGCTTTGCTGTATTGAGTATCAAGACTTCAACACATGAGATCCTGGGAGACATTCCAGATCTAAACCCTAACAGTGCTCAATATGCAGAAAATTGTAATGCATAAAAAAACTTTATTTACCTCATAGTTTTGGAGACTAAAATTTCATACCATATAGCACAGACTCAGCAAGAACCACCCCTTGGCTATATCACCTCATGGTGTGGATAGTATTAGTAGGAGAAAGCAAGTGATTACACTTGGAACCAGGAACAGTGAGAGGGTGAGGGTTCCTTTTATATCAGTCCTCTCTGCAGAGCTCAAGGGTCAAGTGTCAATGATTTTATGCTCCCAGTGATACAAGGACCTGCCACTGGGCCCTCATCTCCCAAGTTTCCACATTACTCCCCATTACCACCACCTCTTTGGGGACACAAACCAAAGCACTGATGTTGGGAAGATGGAAGATTATTTCAGTCAGCTACTGCTGTGTAACAAACACCTACAAATTCTTGGTGGTGTACAACAATGAACATTTACTTCACATTCATCTGAAACTTGGCTGGAGTGATCAGTGAAGGCTGGGGCCGTTCTTCAAGTTGTCCGTGTGGCTGGTGTTGTTGGGAATGACTCTGCCCCCATGTATATCAATTTGGGTTCCAGCTGGAGGGGCAGCAGCTACCTATGGCAGGATCTTCTCAGAGAGATGACAAAAGCAAAGAAGGGCAACTCTTGGAGACTTTTAAAGTCCCTCCTCAAAAATGGCACACTGCCATTTAGTCTAGTTAGTCAGAGCAAGCTGTGAGACCAAGGCCACAGTCAAGGGCAATACATGATGTCTTTTGTGGGAGGATCCACAGAGTTATAGGGCAAAGAGCATGGATGCAGGGAGGATGAGGAACTGGGGCAATACTTCAATATGTTACACGTGGAAGAAAACAGAAGAGAAAGCCTGGCTCAGTGTGAATGGATCACATCCAGGTGGACCTGCATTTTCCTCTATTGGTGGCTGGTCTTCACGGCAGTTCCAACTATGCCTTATGTTCCCTTCAGACTAGATTACCCAATGCAGGTTCCGTCCCTCCCAGATCCATTTGTTATTTATTCAGTAATGCCGGACTTCTTTCCGGGTGGGTGCCCTGGATGTTGATTCCTCTCCTACGGTTGTTATGGGAAACATTTCACTTCACATCTGCTGACACAATTTGCTGTCTCTCTAACATAAAAATAAAAGGAGAAAGAGAGGGAGGCTCACACTCTGATGGCTGTAAAGGATAATGAGTAATTTATGCAGAGCTATATACAAATCAGACTATCGTCTTTCAGACAGAATCAATAATACAATTTTAAGCCCACACACATTTACAAATGCTAGCACTCCAGCGCAGCTGGGTTGCCATGGGCAACCAGGGCATGCCAGCTCTTGATCTGAAACAGGCCGCTGTCTCCCAGCCTTGTAAGCACATTCTGCAGACAGAATTCCAGGGAGCCGAGGGCCTTCGTAGTGGCTCTGATCTGGCCGCCACACAAACGCACCCCTGTGATGGTTTGGATTAGTTCTTGTCTGAACTGCTTAGCTTTATTTAAACTCCTATTTGTGCAGGACTTCTTTGAGGCCCCTTCTGTGTGTCTGTGTCTCCGTGGACGGGGGGAAGAGCTGTGGAAGGAGAACAGGTGATGAGGGCCGGTCATGGGCGCTCCTCCTATACCTGCAGGGTCACAATAGCCAAGAGCAGAGTCCAGCCAGGCAAGATGGGGGCAACTGGAAAGGTGGATTCCCAATTAGAGGCTCTAATGGGATGCTGATTGCTGACCTATGTTCACTGGGAAAACAAGAGAAAGACCCAGGAGGGTGTGAAGGGGAAGGGGAGGGTGCTCTGGGAACAGGGCCAGGGCCAGGTAGGTCCCATTAAGAGGACTGGGAGAGGGGAGGGAACACAAGCATGAGCCGATGGCTTCATTTCAGTATGTCAATACCAACTTAAATGCATCGTCAAAGGAGCCTGAATCACATCATTTCCCAGTAGGGAAGTCACAGACATCCATAAAGACCAAGAAAAGGTTCCATCAAGAATAAGAGAATTTTAGGGCTGGGGATGTGGCTCAAGCGGTAGCGCGCTCTCCTGGCATGCCTGTGGCCCAGGTTCGATCCTCAGCACCACATACAAACAAAGATGTTGTGTCTGCCGAAAACTGAAAAATAAATATTAAAAATTAAAAAAAAAAAGAATAAGAGAATTTTTTAAAAGTTGCGGGACAGGAATGCAGGACCCTCCTCCCCACACTGGACCTAGTCTTGGAAAGGTGGAGAGGGGAGCAGGCTGACAGACACCTGGGCTCCATCCCACATCCCGCTGACCCAGGGCAGTCCTGACCTGTAACTGAGGCCTCTGCCTCAGTTTACACACCTGCAGGGAGGGGCCTCAGGTGAGAGCAACAGGCGCAGAGGTGAGACCAGGCTGGAAAGATAGGTTTGTGTGAGCTGGAGACTGTGAGAAGAATCTTCAGAGTAGACCACAGAAATCATAGGAAGCAACTTGGGAATCACCTGGTTCTGCCACCTCATTTTATAGACAAGAAAATTGAGTTCACCTGAGTTAATGATGTGTCCAAGGTCAGAAAGGTAGAGAGAGGCCGGTATGAGGCTGGTATGGGGCAGAGGAAGTCCCTAAGCTTGAGGCAGAGGGTGACCTGAGGAATGGAGGCTTCAGGGAGGTAGATCTGGAGTCCACAAGGATCATGGAGGAAGACAGTAAAGGTCATGGAGGCCCAGAAACCACCAGGTTAAGGGTCATGATAAGAGAGGACACAGGAGGAAGAATAAGTGACTTGGGGAGTGTGTGGATCAAAGGGGAAGAAAGATGAGAAAGAGTAAAATCATGACCAAACTTCTGAATTTGGGCAGCTGGTCAAATGGTGGTTCCATTCTCAGGCTAGTAGGGAAGGGAAGGAGTGTACAGTGAGTGGTCAGAAGGCTGGGCAGCTGGGTGGGTGGTGGGGTCACCATGAGGGATGTGAGGCTGCAGTAGCTCTTGGCTTGCCTAGGTAAGTAGCCAGCCAGAGGGCCAAAAGGAGAAATCCTGCCACCGGGGAAACTGGACCCTTAGGAAGAGTGGGACCCCACCCTCAACCCTCATGCAATGGAGTGGGCCACCATGTCTTTAGCTCCAGGGTTTGCCCCTTGCTTTCATCTCAACTGTTCCTTAAAGCCACTGGTCTCATATTTCCCAATAGCTATTTGAAAGTGTGCACAAGGACCGTCACCATCAGATGGTTGGTCCTTGTGCACATGGACTTCACATGGACTTCTGCACATGGACTTCAGTTGCACCCACATTTCTGAGAACAACACAACAACACAGTCTCCACCCGACCTATTCCAAGGACTCCTTCCCCTGACAAACTCCAGGCAAAGCCTCCCAACTCTCTCAGGAGCCCCATCCCAATTTTTCCAGGTGTATGGTAGACCTGTCCATGTGGGTATCTCAAAAGGACCTTCAATTCAACGTGCTCCCAAAGGAATTAATTATCGGACACGGGTCTTCTTTCATTCTTGTTCGTTTTCTAAGACCTTTTCCCTGTGGGTTTCAGTCAGAACCCAGGGCCATCCTCTTTCTCCTGCAGCCTCTAGTCATGGAGGCCTGATATTTCATTCTCCTCACCTCCATTCCCACTACCCTATCTTGGTCCAGACCCTCTGCACTTTTGTCCTGGGCTCCTGAAAATGGTCTCTGCCCCTTCCATCCCTTCTTCATGCTAATTTGTCGGCCTCCTTTCTTTTCCCTCCCTGGCTTGCACCAGAGTTCCCCCAAGGGTAACAATGGGCAGCTCCATGACCCTGTCCAGCATCCTGCTCCTTCTTGCCTCTGTCGTGTTTTACTGTCTCTGGCACAGCCTGGAAGGCACAGCCTCTCCTGTCTGCCTGGCTCTGTCAGGGAGCATCTCCCAGCCCAGCCTCACTTGAGTTAAGTGCGTCCTCTCTGTTGTCCAAGTGCTGACCTGGCTGTGGCTCACCTGTCCATCCTGTTTTGTCTTCATTGTCTCAGCATCTGGTGCAGTTTCTGGCACAGGATCTGTGATAGGCAATATCTGGTCAAAGTAAGAGAAGGAGTGAAGAGCGAGGGAAGGGTCCCCGCAGTGCTCCGTCACCAGGCCTGTTCCATTCAGAAGGGTCGTCTTCCAGGGAGGAACAGAGGCTGGCTCTGGGGTTAACCACCCTCTGGACACTAGCTGCAGGTTTGGGGAAGAGATTCTGCTACACAGAACGATAGTTGGATCCAGAATGGAACCTAGGACTTCCTTAGGAGACCTTCTCATTTTAGGGTCAAGGCTCAGAGAGGAATGTCATGTGACTGGATAATGAGAAAGTCCCTGGAACACAGATCTGACCTCGTGGTCCTTGGTCTTTCCCACACAACTTTCTTGCTGTAAATGGAAGATTATAAAATAAGTACTATAAAATTGGTGGTTTTAAAGTGGGTGGTTATTTTGTGGTTATGAAATAAGTGTTTGTTATAGAAAAACATGAATTACATAAGGTCACTGAAGTAAATATGGATTAGAGAGAAAAACAAAGAGAATAAAGTAAGAACTCTAGGGAGAGTCTTCAACAGAGAAACTTCAGTGTGGCTTTTTGGATTGCAAGGAATAGAAACCCCCTTGAGGTAGCTCAAGCCAGGGACCTTGGTGATGGCTTCACAGAAAATCTTGTGGTAATCTTAGAAGAGGAAGCTCTCTTGGGCTGGCTCCTAAGGAATAGTTTTGGATTCAGAGTATATCTAAGATCCAGGAACCAAAAGCTCAAAATATCTCCTCTGGAGCCCACTGTTCATACAACTCAGTTCATTCCTGTGTCTGCTTTTTTCTTTTTTCCCTGAACACTTTTCACAGGTACTAGTTTAAACACCAAGAGAAAGACTCATGCCACCCCAGCTCATTTTTTCAATAGACCTCAGATTGGTGGACATCCTTTATACTTGTCTTGTGGGCAAGAGAGTCACATTTAGACCTCTTTTCTTAAGCACTGAGGATTTTTGTATCTATACTTTTTGTATCTATACAAGGCATTTGCCCTGTCTCTTACAGAACAGCCAAAGACAATTCTGGCCTAAAAATGGTGGTAATAATAATAATAATAATAATATTTCTGTCACCATGACAAAATACCTGAGCTAATTATCTTAAAAAGGAAGAAAGGTTTATTTTGGCTCACAATTTCAGAGGTTTCAACCTACAGACAGTTGACTATTGTTTTGGGTCCTGTAGTGAGGCAGTACATTATAGCAGGGGCGCACATGGTAGAGAAAAGCTGCTCACCTCATAGCAACCAGCAAACAAAGAGAGAGAATGTTTTCTAGTATCCTCTTCAAGGGTGAAACCCCAATAACCTAACTTCCTTCCACTAGGCCCCACCTCTTAAAGGTTCCACCACTTCCCAATAGTGCCACAGGCTGGTAACCAATCCTTTAACACATGGGCCTTTAAGGGACATGGGCCTTTGAGGGACATTCAAGATACAAACTATAACAATGACTAAAATGCACAGAACATGTACTGCTCTAAATACTGGACACATGTAGCCTTTGTTTTACTTCTCACTCTACAAAGTAGACACTGTGATGATCACTGCCTTGCAGTTGAGACATCAAGTACTATTAGCCATACAGCTTCTTCTCTATACTGAACAAGGTCAAAAGGAGGTACACTTGTATCTCTCTCTCTCTCCCAGTCAGCCCCCATCCTGGAGAGGATCATGGGTCTCATTCTGGTTGCTCCATTTAAATGCTGCCTGCTGCAAAATCAACCTTCCTCCCCTTTCTCTCCCACTCATCCAGATCCTCCTCCACTCAGTGCATCTCTGGTGTTCTTTCCTCCCCTTCACCTGACCCCAGAAAAGCCTGTTTTGGTTTGTTGGTGTGTAGAGTGTGCCATTAGTGATTGGGTCTTTCCTCCAGGCAGACTACGTTCTATGCACCCAATGAAATAAAATTTCAGGGCACTAATAAGAAAGTCTTCAAAGAGTTTCATAGGCTGTAGTATCTATTCTTTTCTGCAGCATCCAAGTATCATCTGGGTTTTAAGACCTTTGAGCCTACTCTCTAAGCAAGCACTTTTAATCACCTAATAATCCTGAAAATGGCAGTCCTCCTTACAACAGAGGACAGAAGACCATTGTTCTAGCCTTCAGTCAAGCCTCTTGGAGGTATAACTGGTCTACCCTCTGTTACTTTCCCCAGAGTCAAAATTATGGGCAAGATAAAATGAGATGACAGACTTCTTTTGCCTTATTTTGCAACCAGAGATGAGGTCCTCCAAATTTTCTGTATTTCCCAAGGATACAGCAAACAAGATCTTTAAGTGGATGAAGTTTAAACAAGTGACTAGCAGGTGACACTCTAAGTATAGATACAAAAATCCTCAGTGCTTAAGAAAAGAGGTCTAAAATCTATTATTGGTTCTATTTCCTTAAGAGGGAAATATTCACATGGAAGAATCAGCAACTGCCAGCACCTTTGGGGATTTTCCTCATCAGTCCCCATAATACTATTATAAAATTAACAGTAATTTGGATTATTGCTTAAACATCCTGTCATTTATATCTAATTACCATGTACTATAATAAAAATTATCATGAAGTGCATGTCAGATTCTCTTTGTTGCAGACAATCCTTCATATCCATGAATTCTGCCTTAATACTTTTATGCTTCCTTATTACTTTGTGTGTTCAGAACAGAAAATACTTAGGGGGATGAGTGTTAACTCCCCCCTTTTTTTGTGGTGCTGGGGATTGAACCCAGGACTTGTGCATGGAAAGCAAGCTCTCTACCTACTAGATATATATAGGGGAGCTGTGTCCCCCAGTTCCCATTTCTTTTCTCATTTTTCTTTCTTCTTTCTTTTTTTAGGGGGTGGGTACCAAGGATTGAACTCAGAGACATATGACCACTGACCACATCCCCAGCCCTATTTTGTTTTTTATTTAGAGACAGGGTCTCACTGAGTTGCTTAGCGCCTTGCTTTTGCTGAGACTGGTTTGAATTTGTGATCCTCCTGCCTCAGCCTCCTGAGCTACTGGGATTACAGGTGTGCAGTCACCACATCCAGCTCTTTTTTCTTTTCTTAAAGCAGGTGGGAAGGGCTCAACTTCGTTTCCCAACTTGGCCAAGTAAGAGAGAGGGTCTGCTCCTACACCTCAAAAAAATCTCTCCTATCTTTAGGAGTCACCTTTGGGAAGGTGACCTCTAGGCTATTCATGAGAGTTGCATGAGGAGTGGAGTGGTCCCTTCCAGAGACCCCTAATGGTTCCCATCTTTGGGTGGGGCCCACACAGCATCCTGAGCCCAGTCGGGATCCTGGGGGAGCCCATCGTGCTTCGAGCTCACACGTGTCCAGCTGCACTTCGGCCTGGGGCGGAGCAGGGGTGGCCTGGAGCCCAGCCCCCGGCCTGGCTGCTGCGGGCCTGCCTCACGCGGCAGAGCATGCGCAGTCACTCCACTGGTTTGGAAGAGTTGGCCCAGGGGAAGACACCCCCACACCACACAGACCTGGAGCGGAGGCTGAGGGCTGAAAAGGTATGAGGGCTGCGAGCAGGCAACACATTTGCAGGCCAGGGCGGACTCTCAGGCAGGGCTCTGGACTGGGCTGGAATCTCCCAGACATGGCCAGGAGGAGAGTCACCGCAGGGACCCAGTGTAAAGCTGGGGTCCCTCTCAGGTGTGTCGTGGTCTCCTCCCAGCCAGGTCCTAACCTCTGCTGTTCTGTAACTATCTCCCTCCCCTGGCACACCTTGAAGAACATCTGTCACATCACACCTGGCTTCTACATGTTTCCTCTCTCTCCTTCCCAGGCCTATCAACATTTTCAATGTCCAATTCTTTTTCAGTTCCAGGTTTTTCTTTCCAAGGTGGCAATTACCCTTGGGATGAATCAGAGTCATGAAAATAGGTAATGGGTATAAGTCAATTCCAGTGATCCATTTCACTTGATTTCTATTGGGCAAATATTTATGGAGCAATATCATGAACTGAGCCCTGGAGAAAACTCAAACTTAACAAAATCTAGCCCCTGGAGGCTCTACCTAGCTAGCAGTTTTTTCTCAAAGGTAGTGTTTTTAGGTAGTACCATGATGAGATTTTTTAAAAAAATAATAGTGTATTTGTATTCATGTGCTCTCGAAATATAACAAGCACATCAAATATATGATTTCATGTTACTCCTGTTTAGAATGAAGCTAAAGAACATAGTATGTAAAATAAGCAAGGCTATTTAAAGAAAAATAGTAATAACCCAGAAAGGGCAAAATCTGTGCAGAAGATGAGCTCATGGTAATTTTTCAGGAGCAGGAACTGAGTAGGAGAGGAAAACTTATGTCCAAAGACACATGCTCCTAATGGAGATATGAGGGGGAAGCTGCTTCTGCCTTGGGGGACATGGAAGGCTTCATAGAGAAGGTGACACTGGATGTGGGCCTTGAGGATGGTGTGTCAGTCAGCTTTTCATAGCTGTGACCAAAATACCAGGCAGGAATAACTGGGAGGTGGAAGAGTTTATTTTGGCTCAGAGGTTCAGACCCTGGTGGGCTGACTTCTCTGCTCCTGAGGAGAGATAGAACATCACGGTGGAAGAGCTGGCTGAGGAGGGCTGCTCTGTGCTCATGGTGGTCAAGAGGGATGTCAAGGCACCAGGAATAAAATGTAAACCGCAAAGGCATGTCCCCAAGGGACCTGTGTCCTCTGATCACATCCAACTTGCCTATCTTTACCACCCAGTAAGTAGTTCTTTCAAGTTTTTAACATACCAAATGGATCAATCTACCAACTAGGTTACAGCTCTCATTCCACCTCCGATCACTCCTGCATTTTCTCACACATAGCTTTCAGGAGACAACTTATATCCATCTTCTGGCTAGGGAATCTTCTACTGTGGTGAGAAGTACATGGGGTCTGGGGAGTAAGAAGAAGGTTCATGCTGAACAACGATAAGGAGGTAAGAATTAGGTTTTTGTTTTTTTTCTTTAGAGGACAATATATCAACAGGGCCTCTCCCCAGGGTAGGGGAAATAAATCATGAGTGAGATCAGTGGGGTCAGGAAATTGACTTGCTGGGATATGACTGGCATGTAGAACAGTTTCAGACAACAGTTAATGTGAGGGCACATCTCCCAGCCCAAGTGTAAGCAGCATCTTGTGAAACTTTTGTTTTCTGAGTGTTGAGTCATGATGTGAAATGGGTGGTAATAAAAAAAAAAATCTGAAGCCTGTTGCTTTCACACGATGAGACTTCCAGCCACAGTGGACCCTCAAGGGAATCTACTTCTGATCACCTCTTGAGTTAGCACATACAGAAGGCATCCACAGAGGTTCTATTCCATTCTTCCCTTTAGCCTTGAAAACTTCTGCAGTCTGGGATTAAGTAAGGAAGTTTTGGTGATCTTCAGAGGATGGCAGATCTTTGTGGGGCATTTTGTAGATCAGGATGCAATTTTTTTTTTTGGTAGTCAGCCTGGTGGTTTTTTATATAGCTTTGTTGACATATAATTAATGTACAATAAACTGCACCTGCTCAAAATATACAATTTGATGAATTTGGACATATGATTACACCTGTGAAACTAGCACCACCATCAAGGTAATAAACGTACCCATTTCCTCTGAAGGTCACCAAAACTTCCTTACCTGTGCCCCGTTTATGTGCATGGTAAGAACACTGAGCATAAAATCCCCCTATGAGAAACTTCTAGTGCACAATGCAGTATAGTTGACTCTAGGCATTATACTGTACTATGGAGCAGATATTTGTGCAATGAACTTGTACAACTGACACTTCATAGAGATTCCTACAATATTAAAAAATAGAACTACCATATAATCCAGCAATTCTACCATGGATATAAACCCAAAAGAATTGAAGTCAGGATCTCAAAGAGATACCTGAATGACCCTGTTCATAGTACCGTTGTTCACCATAGCCAAAATGTGGAAGTAACCTAGCCTGGGTTTTGATCCCTTGCTAATTGGATTAACCAGTACAGGGAACAAGGTTTCCCAAGCTACATTGCTTGTTGACTGGACTGGGTTTGGCAGGGTGCCTCTAAGGCCTGAGGCTCTTCTTTGCCCTCTCAGAAGGGTGACGGGATCTGAAGCTCTTGGTGTGAGGTATGTGTGGGCTAGTGCAGAGTCCAGGCTGTGTGAGAGGATGTGGGATGATTCCACTTCACAGTGAAAGGATGGCCTGAAATTGGCACGTTTAAATCAACTGCAGAAAAATAGGCACCCGGCAGCTATTTTTAATTTGTGTTAGAACATACAAGAGCCAGCGTTGCTCATAGAGCAGAATATTGGCTTTGAGTGTATAGGAGACGAAGATATCCTCAGCTTTCCCACTCAATTATTTGCTGACAGACAGTGGGAAAGAGCCCTGGGGATGGACCAGGCAGCAGGACTGGCTAATGTGTGAGCTGCTACATGTTCATTACCAGCATCTCCAGACTCATTTCATCTCTGAGGACCTCAAACTTGTTTCTCCACCCCCCTTGAGCTGGTTCCTTCATATAGTACTCCTCCCTTCTTCAGGGCCTGCTCCCAGGAAAAGTTCTAGAAGTTTCTTTCTCAGTCTGAGGTAACAGATTGATAATTTACATTTACTTTTGCAGACACTTTTGTATTTCAGCAAGGCTGAGTACCTAAATGGCCAGGAGTGCGTGCAGGTACAGTTGAACATCTGGAACATTCCGTGAGAAGATCATCAACTTGATGACCATTCTTGACACAGTTAAGCACAACATGTAGTGGCTGGTGATTCTACTCTCTTAGTCTTGTGTTAATATAACAAAATACCTGATGCTGGGTAACTGCAGGAAGAAAAGAGGTTTATTTGGTTCATGATTCTAGTGGTTGGAAAACTCAAATGCCATAGCCCCAGTGTCTAGTGAAGGCAGTTAGTTGCATTGTAAGGTGGCACCCCTATGACCTCATTACCTTCTACTGGGCCCCACCTCTAAAGGTTTCACCTCCTAAAAATTTTATCACCCAATGTTGCCATATCGGGGACCAAGCTTCCAGCACATGAACCTTCGGCGGATAGCTCATATCCAAACCAGAGCGCCTACCTACGTTGTAGGAAGTCAGGTTTGATTGATGGTGCTTAGAATTCAATTTTTAAACCTGGAAATGTCCGGGTATCATTTCCTTCTCTTAGAGATAAACTAAATCCCGGAAGCATGAATTCAGTTTAGTGCAGCTCAGGTGGGGTGTTTCTGAGCACCTACCATATGCTAGATCCCATGCCTGGCACCAGAGAGACAGGCAGGAGTTTGATACAGCACTGGTCCACCTCCTTCCCTCCCAAGAAAAGGGATGCGGGACACAGGTGTAGGCAGCTGGCGAGTCCTGGCAGGGCAGGGCTGGGTGCATGGCGGTCAGGAGAGAGGGCCTGGGGAACCTCCCTGCTCCTCCCAATTCTGAACTCATTTCCCGTGGGGAGGGGTTCAATCCATCCACTTGTTCCAAGAACAAGAACTTGGTCCATTTCTAACATAGAAAGGAACAAGGCTCTGGTGCTGCTGATGGTCAGCGGGATCTTAGACATGTCACTTGTCATCTCTGGGCCTCAGTTTTCCCAGGGTGAAGGAAGGAGGATGACTCTGTCGTTCCCCATTGCCACATCAGGGCCCATGTCCCCAGTCCTCCCTCCAGGGCCCATGATGGACAGGCGATCCATTCTGGCATTTTCCCTGCCCAGTTTGAGTACTGCCTCTGCATCCTTCTCAACATCGTCCTCATGATGACAGTCGATGGCGGGCACATGCAGGGTGAGCCTTGCCGTTGTAAGGGTAAAAGAAATTGAAGTTAACGCATAAAAGTTAAAGGGTAAAAGACCGGGTATTGTAAAGTTTCTAAGCTGCAAAGTCTGAGTTAAAATGTAAAGGATTAGGTATTGTTAGGTTTCTATGCTATCTGCAAAACCTGAAATTCCTGTAGCTGTTAAGACAATGCTTAGAACCACCCAGTAAATATTTCCCCTGACTGCCTGGTTGTTTAATAACTGAAGGGCTCTGTGTGGTCTCGCACGTAGGCCTTGCAGGGCCTAAACCAATCAGTTTGAATGTGTACCCCGTTTAGAACTGACCTATCACTCCCACCTGACCTGTTCCCGCCAATGAATGAACTAATCATGTTTAGGAGTTGTTGTTTGATTTTCCCGCGGTGTATAATGATTTGTTAAAGGAGACTGTAATGTATGTAAAATCCCCGCCCTCCCCAAAAAAATGTACTTAAGCAGTGCTCAGCCCCTGCTTGGGGCTCTGGGCTGTTCTCCCTTCTTGAGTGGGCACGGAGCCCTAGCATGCTAGATCAATAAATCCCCTTCTGCCAATTGCATGAGTGGTCACTTGGTCTCTTTCTCCGACGTTTCGCCGGACCCTTACACCGTACCTATTTGATAAGACTGGAAGAGGCACAGCTCCCTCTTTTTCCAGCCACTAAGAGGCCACAGAATACCCTTAAGCAGTTGGAAAAGCGGCAACACAGCCATTTCAGATTAATTTGGGGAAGCAAGCTGAGAATGCCGAAGCTGCTCCTTAACAGCACATCTGGATCCTCTCAAAAGTTCCCCGAAGCTCAGAGCTAGGCCGATGGTATGGAATCTTACATATTTGCCAGGGAAGGGGAAGGATGTGACTTTTCAAAGGTCACCAGTACTTTTAGCCATCTTAAAAGAACACCGAAAGTATGCTCCCAAGCAAAGAGGAATTGGAAGTTTGTTTTTTAGAGGACCAGCGTTGAGGATTGAAACCCAAGCGATAGTGGGTGTCTTAGAGGCCTTGAAGTCCACAGTCCTCCACGGCTGTCCCTCGGCTGTGTTCTCCTTGGAGCTGTCTGTCCCACCCCTTAGGCCTAAGGGAGAGGCTGGAGGGCAGAAAGGAGAGCCAGGGGTCCTGATTCTAGCATATACTAGTTGTGGGAAGCTGGGCAAGTTCATGTACCTCTCTGAGCTTCAGTTTGTTGATGTATAAAATGGGAACAATAATAGACTCTTTCCTACAGAATTATTGTGAGCATTAATGGAAAACTGCATGTAAAATACTTAGCACCTGGAACATAAGAAACTCAATAAAAGTTAAATATTAGCAGGAGGGCTGCCTAAGCCTGCATGAATTCTTTTAAAGTCAAAGCCATGTTACTGATGTTTTGGCACCGAACATAGCAGAAAAGACAGTGTCTTCTTAAAACCTCAGCTTATTGTAGTCTTTTGTTTTGTTTGATTTTCTTTTCTTTTTTTTTTTTTTTGTTACTTTTTGATGTGAGGGTGTTTTTTCTTTGTGGTTTTTGTTTTTTACACAGGTGTTTTCGCAATTGTGTTAGTTTTCCATCACTGCAACAAAATACCCTGAGATAATCAACTTAAAAGGAGGAAAGATTTATTTACGCTCACAGTCTCTGAGGTTTCAGTTTATGGATGATTGGCCCATTGCTCTGGGTCTGTGACAGCAAAGTACATCATGGTGGTGACCAGAGGAGGCCTGGTTATGTCATGGCAGCCAGAAAGCAAAGAGAGAGGAAAGAAGTGGCCGAAGTCTCAACAGCCAGCTTCAAGAGTGGCCAAAGTCTCAACAGTCACCCACAATGACCTAGGACCCAGCTCTGTGTGCGTGTGCGTGTGTGCGTGCGTGTGTGTGTATGTGTGTGTGTGTGCGCGCACGCGCGCACAAGGGTGCTGGGGATTAAACCCAGGGCCTCTAGCATGCTGTGCCAGCACTCTGACATGGGCCCAGCCCTGGCCCCAGTTCTTAAAGGTTCTAACACCTCCAAATAGTGCCATGGACTTGGGGCCAAACCTTTAAATGTCCCCCAAGGGGGACATTTCAGAACCAAACTCTAGTAATGATCTAAGTTCACTGAAGAATCCCTGGAGTTTCCCTATGTTCTTCTTCATCAAGAAATGGCTATATAATCCTCCAAATTTCAACCCAGAGTCCCCCACCCCCACCCCATCCCCAGGCTTTCGGGAGCTAGTCTCTCTTTAATACTCTTAAGGACACTGGATAGATTTTTTTTTCCAAAGCTGTGGAGACAGCCACTCAAGAAATAGATTTTCAAAGGGATACTTTATTCGATTAATTAGTCAATTCCCTTGTCGTAAAGGAGAAATTATCTGTAAACCACCCCGACAGAGGAGACTCTTACACGGGGAAGCAAAGAAATGTTGGGTTGTAACAATAGGAGAGCTCATTTGCAATGCAAATGAGCAACCAGCAGGCAAATGAACCCTTATGGGAAAACCACTCTAATCATAAAACCCGCTCGCTTTGGGGAGACTGCGGTGTGAGGACAAGCAGAATCATAGCTCTGTGAATCCCCGCTAATGTAGCGTATTAGGGAATTATCCAGGTAGTTCTCTAGGAAATTGCCTTTGAATGAAACAAGATGCATTGCTTGGCAGTGGATAATATCTTTAAAAATCAACTCCACCATCGCAGGCTGAATTATTTATGATTGTCACTATAGCGCTATGATTGTTTGGATATAAAATAGTCAGGCTTTTCCCTCTGTTTTTATTTGTAGGAAAACAAGTCATTCAAGCTTTTTAGTGATACAATGTGACTTGCTATCGATGGCAGTTACGAATTTTCAAGCCCTGCCAAGCACAGGAGTACCCAGAAGGGACATATGTTTTCTCTGCTTTGTGTTCCAAATTTGCCTTAAAAACATGCAATTATGTGAAGGCCTGATTTATATTTGCAAGGAAAAGCACCATAATGGCCCTGTTTTGTAGTCATCGTTTCTCCAAAACGTATTTCTATGGCTGCCTTTTCAAAAGAATTTGGCTAATGATCATTGGATTTTCCCTCTCCACCGTGACATATGAAAATTTGATGAGGTCTGTGAGACTTAAGAACTGTTTTCTTCTGTGCAGTGGAAACTTAGTTAACATAGTTTGGGAGGCCGACCAGTTACCTTTCATCCATGGCTATGTTTTTGTGGACAGTGGGACGAGGGGAGGCAGGGAGCTTTGCTCTGTGTAGTCAGGAGGCAAAGATGAGCAGAAGACAGAGCCCAACCAAGCCCTGCCTGGCCTGAGGGTGTTGGGTGGGTCACCTCAAGCCTTGGCAGTGGAGGTGCTAGGCAGGTGGTATCTATTGGGGCCATCTCTGGGGAAAAAGGAAGGCTTTTAAGTCGCATTTTATGCTTAGATGGAAATTATTGTGGAGCCCTTTATGAATTACATAATCACACTGGCTTTAATTTCTTGCCCTTCATTACTATTATTAATGATGGCTTTCACTCCATTCTCTTAGCTGCATTTCCAGGAAATCTATTGAGTGAAGAGTTGTTCGTCTCTTTCTGGTTTGGGGAGCCCCCTCCTGGGAGATAGGGCAATTTTTTTTGGTTGTTATTGTTGTTGTTAATTGTTCTTCTTTCAGTAATGAAAATAAAGTTGAGAGGCCAATGTCACATAATGAGCTGGTTCATGAACAAGTAATTATTACAATATAATATTACAGAATATATTCATCTTCGAGAAACAGATATTTGAGAATGGTGGGGTGGGAAAATAAAAGTTTGGGGGGAGGGCAACATATACAGTATGTTTTTGTTTGTTTGTTTTTTCCAAGCAGGATCTCACTATGTTGCCCAGGCTGCCCTTGAACTCCTGGGCTCAAGGGATCCTCGTGCCTCAGCCTCCCAGGTAGCTAGGACTACAGGTGCATGCCACTGGCAGAATGATTGCTTGGTGCAAATCTGATCACTTGGGTAGTTTAGAAATAAATCAGTCTTATGTAACTTATGTACAGAGGAAGCATTCCTATTGTATATTTAGAATGTACAATGTTCGGGAAAGTACTCTGTGAAAACAGAATGATTTACTGTGTGATGTTGTGACACATAAAGTATCCCCTAAAACCTGTAAAATCTCACTGAACTAAGGGCCGGGACTCACTCCCTGGGACCGCTGCATCGGAAACGGTTGTGAGTCCAGGCTCGAGCTTGCAATAAAGACTCTTGTGTGATTGCATCGGATTCAGCTCCTGGAGGTCTATTCTATCCCACGAATTTGGCATCCCAGTTCCTCCATGAAAGCAAGTTCAAAAGCAATCGTGAGATCATCCAAGAGAGCATTTGAAAGGTGCTTCCATTCTACAAAATGGTGGATCTCCCTGTAGCTTTGGGGTCAGTCTGAGTTTTACAGAAGAGGCTGCCATGTTGGAGGCTGGTACATAAGAATTTCAGAAGGTGATCCTATTGGGGGAAAAGCTAATTTCCCCCTTCCCTGTTTTAGGCCTCATGAGATGGTACAAGAATATTGTGTTTGACTTGGCTGTATCCACTGTTAGCAGTTCCTTCATTCAAAGCCAGAAGTTTGGGGATTTTCATTGCTAAAAGTCAAATTCTTGAGATCGTAACTAAGAAACCATTGTGTGAAGATGTCCTCTGATGATCTCTTATCAAGCAAAGGACAGGTGACTAAAAAGGAACACCAAGAGTAGCAAGAGCCCCCAGCCACGGCTTCAGATAATTTACCCCACAAAAAGAGATGGCCCCTCAGTTCATCCAGGGTCCTCCCTGGTTCAGTTTGCAGAGGGATGGGATGGGGCAGAGCAAGCTTTAACGCAAGGAACCTGGACGAGAATTATGTCCCTAGAGTGTTTGGAAAAAGATGTGGCAAAATATGTTCAGTCTCCCATTTCTCATTTTAGTCCAGTTCCTGATTTTTTTCCTCCTCTTTTCTCTCCCAAGTCAATGCCTATCCCATCCTCCATCACCTCCCACTCTCTCTACCTCCTTCTTCTCTCCAGCCCAGTCCAGACAACCATACCCCAGAATTTGGGGGGCAGAGAAATAAATCAAATTGGAGTAGAGACTTGAAATATGAGGGTTAAAATAATCTGTTACTTGGGTGGTCATTGGCCTTGTAAAGAGAGAAATTATGAGTTTCTAAAAAGTACATTTTATGGGCATTACTATTAGCACTGTGTGATTTTAATTTATTTTCTTTTTTTTTTTTCCGATGAGATTGAACATCAGTTGACCCTCGAAGAGCTACAAAACTTAAATGCACTCTTTCAGGTAGGAATTGACAAGGTAAACTTTAAAAATATTCCTGGAGGTAATCTGACTCCCTTTTCGACAGCTGAATTTTTCAGTTACAAAGTACAATCCTTTTAAATAAAATAGCAGTGAAAGAATGATTTTTTTTTTGATTGTCACTTCTTAATGGAATTAGAAACAAATTGTGAATGCGTCAGAGAAATGAACAAAAGAGAGAACCTGATAGAAGTTGACAGAGTTTAGGTAAGTCTAATTAGACATTCAATTCTTTGGACTCCTTCTCCTAGACTAAACAAAATACAATGACTGTATGTTCATAGTTAATTCTTTTTTCCCCCCTTAGGAGCAAGCAAAGAAAGGAAGACAACTGCTGGATATGGAAACTTTCAAACGCATAATGAAGCAGAGTATGAGGTCACAGGATAAAGTAAGTAGGTTTTATAAATGTTGGATCGTTGAAGCCACAGTCAAAGCTTTAACCATGTGAACCAATTAGGTTTGATGATCAGTCTATAAGATCACTTCCTCTCTAAGCTATGATTTCAACTAAGACCTATATGATTTACTGAACAATTTATATGTAAAGATATTTTTAAATTACTTAGTATACAAGACCAACAAGACATTTAGAGACTGTTCTTAAAAGAGGAGAAAAGACGATTATTCGATGACTGCTTATTTATACACATGTTTTTGTTCCAAAGTCTGGGCAGGTCCCCTATCCCCTAGTCAGCTGGAATTAAATATTTTAAACACTCTCTCCACCATCTTGGTTAGCCCAGAATATGAAATCTTAATGAGTAAGATGTTTCTCATAAGATAAAATACATATTATAAAGGGATAAGCTACTTCAGTTCTATTTGTCAGAGTTTCACGGTTATGTCTTAAATTACAGAAAAAAAAAATTTGTTTAAGGTGAAGCTCTACTCTATAAACCTGTCCCTGGAGTTTGAACAAAAATACACCCTTGTCATGTAGGACTGATGAAGTCATAAGCTGCCCCTTCCAAGGGCAAGGTCCCAGGATCTGATGGCCATCATAGAAGTTCAGATGTGCTCAGTCATACCTACTATGGGAAGGGAATGTTAAGTCCCATCTGTTTTTGAAAACTCTGCTTCCCAAGTCGACTTGGGCTCGCGTCATAAATACCTTGGACTGTGTGGCTTATAACAACAGACACCTCTCACAGTTCTGGGGGCTGGAAGTCCAGGATGACGGCACACTTATTGTATAGTGAGGGCCCACTTCTTGGTTCACAGAAAGAACCTGGCTGTGTCCCCACATGGTAGAAGGGGTCCTGGGTCTCTCTGGGGCCTCTCTCGTGATGCCTCTGGCTGCACGACTTAATCACCTCCCAAAGGCCACCTCCTAATGACCTTGGGGTTAGGATTTCAACATATGAATATTTTTGGCAAAGGAGCCTTCAGATCGTAGTACCTCCTTGTGTGCAATGCTAAAACCAAAATTTCCATTGGAAAGAGAGAGGAATGTTTTAAATGGATAAATTATCAGGTGTTTTAACAACATCCCAGATAAGACCTTTTAAATGAAAGCAGTCTAACGACCTATAATTTTAGAACGCTGCCTAGCTAATTATCTACTTATTCCCCCATTCCTTCATTCTATAAATGTCCACTGGGGCAGGCTTAGTCGCAGCCCCTGTGAAGCAGAGCCCATCAGGACCATGGTCTCTGGCCTCCGGGAGGGCAGATCTGCTGCAGAATGGAACACAGGTGGTCTGGGAGCATGCAACCAGACAAGGGAGTCACAGGGGCCCCTCGCCCTCTTGCATGACCCTTGTGCTGGGTTCTAAGGGGTGAAGTGAATCACTCCATAAAAGAGGGAGAGGGAGGTGAGGGCTTCCAGGCAGAGGGGACAGCATTTGCAGAAACCCAGAGAACAGCACCTCCATGATACCTTCACCAATCACCCTGATGAGGGACCAAGACACACATCCCTTTACCAGGGACCACTTGTACTAAGCAAGATTTTACTCAGTACATCACTGCGGAGGCATGAAACCATTTCTTATTTAACAGTTATTGATTTCTGTCTGCTCACACTGCCTTAGGATCTTCATGTATTTTATTCCATAAGCCTCCCGGATTGCAGAATAGACCTGTTTAGAAGACATTCCTATTTCAAAGCTGAAAAGACAAGAGTTTTAGAGAATCTGAGTAACTTATCTGAAATTCCTTGGCAACCAAGGAATAGATTCGGGATTTGATCTCCAGTGTGACCCTCGAGATCATTATGATAGGATTAGGTTTGACTGTAGTGACAGAAAACTCTTAGCCACTAAATCATGAGATAGAAGTATTTTCCTCTATCATGTAGAAAGTCAGGATTCAGGTGTCTTCATGAAATTTGAGGGAGCCAGACTCCTCCTCCTCCTTTATCCTACTACCTTTAGTATGTAGATTCATCCTCATGGCCCAAGATGGCTGCTCAGACTCCAGTCAACATGTTCTCCTTCCAGCCAGCAGGAAGAGGGCAACTCCCCAAAGCTGTCCACGACACTCGCATTTTTCACGTATTAGGCAGATATGAATCACGTGTCATATCTAACTGCAGAGGAGGCAGGCAAGTGTGGTCTGTTCTGGGAAGTGATGGCCAAGCTAAAACTCAGAGTGCTCTACTGTAAGGAAGAATGCTAAGGGGAACAACTAACACCACGTCTTTTCCACTCTTCAAGAATCTCATATTCTAGTACCTGTTAAAAGCCAGGACGCATCTCCTTTGCTCTTTCTATGAAATGCTGACTTAGTAGAAATTCAGTACAAACGGGGACACCAAAGGCTATGCTCAGGAAGAGTATGCCTGGCATCAGTATTTCAGACATTGGTGGCCCCTGGAGGCATGGAGGCCTCAGCCTGGGGGTCATACCAAGCCCTATGATTCCCCTGGGAAGCCAAGAAGACGTCCTCACTTTCCTGAAATACTCTGATGCTCCTCCTTATAACAGATAGAGGCTGCAGCTATCTGTAGCCCTGAATTTATCACATTGCCCTCTAAGTGGATGTACTTGTCTGTGGCCTCACTGGACAATAAGTGCCATGAAAATCACCTGCCACAGTGCTCGGCATACCCTGGGTGCTCAATCTTTTCCTTCAGGGAGTCAACTGATGTGTGGAGGCAGTGTCCAGCATCCCTTGGTGACCACACGATCATGTCTGTTTGTGTAGGAACATGTACTGCTCCTCAGCTCTGGGCTAGGTGGAGAAGCTGGGTCTCTGGGCAAAGCCAGAGTTCAGCAGGGCAGGGCCAGGGAGAGCCCATCTCATGGCCCCTGTCCTCTGACAGGCTCATGATACTGCATGGTCCTTGCTGCTGTCACCTTGTCCAGAGCTCCAGGGTGCACAGGCATACCCACAGGCCTCCCTGGTTTATGGCCACAGGGTGGTCTGGGTGGGCAGCCTGAGCGCGGTCTGTGATTATCTCTCCCTGAGCTTTTCTGTGTTCGTTCCACTTCTGATCTCAGGCTCTCCTTGGGGCCACACCTCTGGGAGTTTTGGTTTATTTGGACATTCATTCAAAAATATCTGAAGCCAGGTGTGGTGGTGCATACACACCTGTAATCCCAGAGGCTCAGGAGACTGAGGAAGGAGGATCGAGAGTTCAAAGTCAGCCTCAGCAACTTAGGGAGGCCCTGAGCAACACTGTCTCTAAATAAAATACAAAATAGGGCTGGGGATGTGGTTCAGTGGCCAAGTGACCCTGAGTTCAATCCCTGTCACCACCCCCAAAAATATATACATATATACATACACATATATATGTATGTTAAATATTGTGTTCACAGCACTGTCTGAAGCCTGGCATGTCAACCTGGGAGTGTGATGTCTCCATTGCAAACTGACTTAGAGGAAACTGATGCTGAGCTTGGTCCCACATCCAGAGTATTTTTGTTCATGGCCCCGTCCCTGGTACTGGTGTTGGCTCTCTAAGGAGTAATGCCTCATGTCTTGGAGACCAGGCCTCCACATTTCTCCATTTCACTGTTATTTCTGCTCAAAGGCAGATGCTCCCACCCTTGTAAGACACTCCCCAGCACAGACATATGATCTATCTCTGTTAAAGCTACTTTGTGGATACACCATAAAATTATAGAACCCTGAGGTTCGAAAGGACCTTAGTTCCTTAATATATAATTTAATGCATGCAAGTATTCTTAATATATAACTATCCTAATTCTCAAATTGTCTTCTCTGTTAAGCCATGAGCCAGAATATTACCCTCATCTAGGGAGAACTCAGCACCGTGTAAGGCAGCCCATTTCAAGATTGGAAAGCTCTAGGTTTATTTCTTCTCCATATGAGCTAAAATGGGTTGTCATTGACATTCTACCCATTAGCTGAATTTATGTACTTTTGAGCCACTGGATCCACAATAAAGTGTCCATGGCTCCACAATAAAGTGTCAAAAACTTAGTACTTATGTTTTATTATTCCACAGTTTTTTTTAAAATTTTTTATTGTTGGTTGTTTATTCCACAGTTTTTATAAGTTAAGAATTCAAGCATTCCCTGGATCCTTGAAGTATCTCATGAGGCTGGTGGGTCTCATTGAAAAGCTGACTGGGGAAGGATCTGCTTCCAAGATTGTCACAGGTTGTTGGGCTCAGGAGCCCAGGGATCAGCTCTTTGATAGCTGTTGGCCAGGGGCTGCCCTGAGTTCCTCGCCACCTGGGCCTCTCCAAATGGCAGCTAAGAGTCTGGCAGCTGGCTTTATCACAGCCAGCAAGGGAGAGAGTCTTCTAGCAAGGCAGAAGTGACAGCCCCTCGACACCAAGGTGTTCTACTGGCTATAAGCAAGTTACTCCGGATGAGAAGTGAGCTAAGCCATGAATACCAGGAGGCAGGGATGACTTGGGGCATCTATTGCTTGCCTGCTATAGCCACATGGAAGAAATCTATTCTCTCCCACGGAGAATGATCCTTTTAATTGAATATCTGAAGTACATCTCAGAATTTGCTCATCTTTTTGTCTTGGGCTATATCCGAATGAGTGTCCTCACCATCCTTGACCTTTGGATTCACTTTGCTATTTATCTCAAAGTGGGCCCCAAGCACAGTCCACTGGCTGACATGGATGGGGCGGAGTGGGACTTCCTGGAAGCCCCGGCACTGCAAGCCATTCAGTTCCTCCTGAGCTGCTTAGGGCTCGGTATCAAAAATAAAAGTCTTAGGAGCCCAAGTCTCTCTCTGGGCAAGAGTTTGGTGTCAGCGAGCTGAGTTCTGATGAATGGTCCTATTGTTGCTCCAGAGATCCTTGAGCATTCAACTTTTTGAATATGAAATTCATAAATTGAAAAAAGCGAAGATCTCCCCTCCTTCTTCACCCCTTTCCTCCACAATCGTGTGAAGTTTATAAACTTATTTTTTTTTCCTCTCTAGAGTACTGAACAAATAGAACAACTTTTCATGAAAATAGACTATGACGCAGTAGGCAGGATTCAGTGGGTAAGTCGGGTTGTGTTTTGTGGATCTGATTTAAAGTTAGCAGAGAAGGAGCCTAACATTTAGTCCTGAGTTTGGTCCTTTTTGAGGTGCTGTTTGCCCCTCAATATCTTTGCTAGCTGGAGTTGAACCCAGGAGACATGCTTGCTCCTAATTTTCAAATTCTAATGATGTCCGGCTGCACTTGCAGTAGTTTAGCTAGGAGTTTCAGTAGCTGAGGCAGGTTCCATGAAGGGTGTCCCAAAACCAAGGTTGGAAGGACACGTCTACCACTTTACTCAAAAGCCAATGGAAAAACACCAGTGAGTAAGAAATCCTATGAGTAGCTACAGCTGCTAATCAAGTCAGGGAACACATGTAGTATTTAGAAGTGAGACTGTCACAGAATAAATTCCCCCAAAATATCACCATCATCATTTTTCTGACCCACTTGGTAGTGTGAAGAGCTGAGACATTTACTGTTAGATTCATGGCTGTTGTGTCTGTCAGTGTCCTTCCGTTGTTCTGGGACAAAAGAAGCTCAAAAAGGACAAATTCAGCAGTAAATCACCTCTACTCAGGCCTTTGGCCAGTTCCTCAGCCAAATCAAATACAAGTGTTCTTATTGTCACCTGATTTAAAAAGGAACATTCAGGATTCTGGGACAGAAAGGGGAAGCTTCCAGGGACAGAAAATGATTTACCAAGTTCAAAGACGTGCCCACCTTCTCCCCTCTTTGAGCACAGGGTTCTTTCCCATACGTACACTGCTGAGATTCTAAATGAGGCACATGTCCTGGTGTAAAGAGACTTTTGGAGTCAAATCAATGAGAACTCAAGCCTCTGACCAGCACTTGCTAGTTGTTTGATCTTAGGAAAGTCATTTAAAATCTCTAAACTTGAGGGCTGGGGTTGTGGCTCGGCGTTAGAGTGCTCACCTAGCAAGGCCCTAGGTTCGATCCTCAGCACCACATGAAAATAAATAAATAAAATCTCCAAACTTGAGTTTTCAAAATTTGTAAATGGGGTGAACAGCAGACCTTACCTCCTACAGTTTTGGTGAGAATTGAGATGAAGAACCATGTTGCACAGAACATGGTACACTCCTAACAACAATCCTCCTCCTCCTCTTCCTCCTCCTCCTCCTTCTCACCTTTAAAGAAAAATGGTGAGTAAAGGAAGGAAGCCCAGAGTGGCCGGCCCCACTGAAGGGCACACCACTTCTTTCCTACCAGGTTTTGAGAACCAAGTTCATGTGCTAACTATTATGCCATGTCCAAGAAATGAGTTATCCATTCCCTAATGGCAAAGAGAATTTTTAAAAGCCAGAAAGGCGGTGGGTTTATAATGAACTGCTCTTTATTCTCCAGGATGGCTTCTGCACATATCTGCAGCTAGAATATTTGGAGCAAGCCAGGGCTTTGGCGCGACAGAAAGAGGTTTCCTTCCTGCTGCCTGCTGTGCTGCAGAAGCTGTCATACAGGGGGCCCGTGCTGCGCATTCTCTCTGTGCCTGATGACACCTTAATCATGATCAGAGAAGATGGAGCTATTTATTTCTTGTCTCCGCAGCTGAAGTTGAAAAGAAAAAAGCAGATTTTTGTATGTGATTTTCATTTGATAAGGATGCTGAGTGCTACAGTTTGATTTTATTTGCTATTTTAAACTGCTCCTTAAGTGGCATGATTACATAAATTGTGCCCTTGAATATAATATATTCATGTTGGATTTTGCTGGTCTATGGAATGCAAATAAAATATGAGCTCTGCATGTAGTACAAGATAATGCTTCATTTTGCTTCTAACATCAGATGGAGTGATGAATTACATGTGGATCTATCGTGCAATTTATCATATGTCTTAATGAATGACAAATGGAGCAGAATCTTCCTTATTTTCCTTCTTTGTGGTTCCATCAGTTTAGGTGGTTGTGCTAGGATTTCTCATCAGAGAACCTATTGTATTATAGAATGAGAAATTCAGAAGGCATAAATCATTCGGGAACTACATTTGGGAATAACAATGTCTGGCCCACTTTAGGATATATTTTTCTCTTGGAAGTCATTCTTTATCATCTCATTCAACAAATAGCTGAGCCTCTGTTGCGACCCAGGCTCTGGGCTGGGTGCTGGGGGACACAGAATACAGTGTCTGCCCTCAGTTAACTTAAAACCTGCACTGGCAGTTATAGCTAAATCTTTCAGGGTGCAGAATAAGCCATGTGCCTGGAGAGGGAATGAAGACTATGTAACAAGTTCTTTAACCTTGAAGGAGAAAATCAACTTAAATAAAACTCTACAACATGAAGCATCCTTGTTATGGACAACGATGGCTTGAAATAACTGAAATTGTCCACTTCCACCCTTCAACCCTCTAGGGCAAGTCCCGAAGTGGGAAGCCCAGGTGGGCGACAGACGTCATCAGCATGCCACAGTTCAACAAATTGATCGTTGGGACTGGGTGAGTGAGGGAAATCTACTGGAAGAGGGTGATCACAGTGTTCCATCTCTTTCCCCTCAGTGCACACACACACACGTTTGTGGTATGAGAATCAAGTCATGAAACTCATGGGAAAAAAAAATACTAGACCTCGCATATTAGTCCAACTACACAAAGTTATCACTGGGGCCTCCTGCAGTGATGTTGTCTGTTGGGAAGGGAGAGCCTTCTGGTTTTGACCCAATGTCACCATCAGGGAAATGAGGGCAGAGTCTGAGCCCCTCTCCACGTGCCTCAAGTTGGGCCATGGCAAAAGGCGAGCAGCTTGATGGAAGGAAATTGAAAGATCTGAATCAAATTTGAAGCAAAGGCGATTTTGACACCGTGGGAGCATGAGCTGTGATCGGGGTGGAGAGGAAGAGGCTGAGAAAATGAGGCAGTTTAAACTCTGGGCTCTTGGGGGCGTGGCTATGGGAGAGGGCGGAGCTTAAAGGAGTTCTCCCAGTCCCTGGACCCACGCCACTCCTGGAAGCCCGAAGAGTGTTTTCTCCCCTCCACCTGGTTGCCCCCAGAAATCAGTGGTTCTCTAGGTATTAACCATTTCAATGAACCATCTGCTATTCCGACCTCAGACCATCCATATATTTTTATTAAATATTATTTATTTCTTGTTAAGTTTAATATCATTTATTAATATATTTTATTAAATATTATTAATTTCTTGTTAAGTTCAATGACACATTAATATATTATTTTGATAATTAAGATATGTTCATTAACATCAATATAATTAATATAATTAACTGTTTAAAAGCAGCAAATTTGGTTCATCTCAGTTTGATTTTTTAAATTTTTAAATTATTTTTACTTCTTATTAAAACAACATTTGGATGTCTTTATGGAGTACCTTATCATAATTTGATACATGCATGTAATGTGCAATGATCACATTAGGGTAATCATTTACCACGACTAATAAAGTGTTCATCATTTTTATGTGCTGGGAATTTTGTACTTCTCTTTTCCAGTCATTTTGAAATCCATAATTACATTGTTTGAACTGGTAGTTACTCTACTACCTTACAGAAAAGCAGAACTAATTCCTCCTGAGCTTTGGTGCCCTTCCTAGTCTCTCGTGACCGTTCTTCCCGCTGTATGCTATGAGATCGATTCTGTAGTCTCCACGAGTGAGTGAGAACACGTGGGTCTGTCTTTCTGTTTGGCTTATTTCACTTAACATAATGGCCTCCCCGGGTTGAGTGTTTAAAGTGTGCTCAGCCACCTTTTCCTGTGTGCTACACACTGGGGTTCAGAGATGCCACAGTAGCTTATATGAGGCTCTGAACCGACAGGAAGACGAGGCAAAGCTCACCCTCCCAGATCAGGGAACCACTTTTGAACTGCAGCACAGGTGGAAAGGAAATGGGAAAAAAGACGTTTTACATCAAGGAGGCAAAAGCAAAAGGCGTGGGACTGAAAGTGACCCCTGGGTGTCCTACGGGAACAAATCAGAGCAGGAAGTTGCTTTTCACACACCGCAAAATTGTTCCTGTCTCCATCAGCTCCAAGGTAGACCACCTACCATAGGAGAGAGGGGGTCAAGGGTGCGAGTTTCGAAGAGGGAAAAGGAGGGAAGCACCAAATTCACCCTTTCGTGCAGAGAAAGAAGCCTCCGACCCTCTGCTTTGCGAGTCGGATGACATTTACATTGTCCACATCCAATATTCGCTCACATTTTATGACTTGGCAGGTCCCAGGGTTGGACCTATCATTTTTTCACCCGTCTTCTCATTGAACCTTCCTAACTCTTCTCTAAGACAGGAACTGCGATGGTCCCATTTTACAGATGAGGGAACTAAGCCGTGGGCTGGGGTCGGAATCCCCCACTGCTGGCATCCAGAGCCCAGGTTGTTGGCAAGCCAGCCCCAGAAGGGGAAGGACTGGCTCTGTGGCCAGATTTAGAGCCAAGCTGAAGAGATGTCCCCCATGTCAGGAGCTGAGAGGGAGGCCCAAGCTCAGCTAGAGGGTGGCCCCACTGGGTGGCTTCTTCCTGGTCAGGTAGGTGCCACCGCTTTGTGAGCTCTGAGGAACCTAAACTATTCCTACAGAGGTAAAGCAAAAGCTGAAAGCTTGCTCCGACTGTGCTTGATTTTTAAACAGACGCTGTGAACTGCAGCTGTACGAACTCTCTAACCTGGAGCCTTACTGTCAGATCGGCAGCCTGGAAGCCACACCTCTGAAACTGGACTACAGGTAAGAAGGGGCACCCAGGGAGGCTGGCTCGCACCCAGTCAGTGGAACCCTCCCTCCTGTATCCTGAGGCACACGTGCCTAAATCTTTATAAGCTAGGGTTTCATCAACACACACATGACCATGGCGCACCCACAGAGGGACCTTCTTGCATCTAGCAAGGCGAGGGAAGTCAGGAGGTGAAATTACTTTTAGAGTCATGCAAATTATTTATTACTCTGTGTGTTTTAATTGTGGCCAGATTAATGTTCCTGAAACTCAACTCTGATCATATTACTTATTATTTATCAACTTCCTGTTCAATAATATCCACAGCCTTTGAATGAGTCTATTTTCTGTTGCTGTAACAGAATGCCCAAGAGGGGGTAATTTATAAACAAAAGAAATGTATTTGAGCTTAAAATTCGTGGGACTGGAGAGTCCAAGATCCTAGCAACTAGCATCTGCTCAGCTTCTGGTAAGGGCCTCGTGCTGCTTCGAGTTATGGCAGAAAGCAGAAGGGAAGCACTGACATTCAGAAGAGATGAAATTAGAAGCAAACTGGTTTATAACAACTGGCTTTCGGGGGAAATAAACCAGTCTCCTGGGAGAAAGGCTTTAATCTTTTCTCAAGGGCTCCTCCCCCAAGACCTAAGCACCTCCCGCTAGGCCAATACTCCCAATACCTCCCAATACTGCCACATGAAAGAAGACTTGACGAGAGTTTTGGTGGGGACAAACCATATTTGAACCGTAGCAGATGACATCTGAGTCCCCTCTTTTGTCCCAGCCTCCTGCACCCTCGAGCCACAGAAACACCTACCTACTTGAACAGAGTGTCTGCCACACTTCAGGCACTGTCACCTCCACACTGTTCCTGATGCTGTCCCTTCTTCCAGCCTTCTTTCTGATGTTTGTGGAGTCCACTCTATGGAACCACATGCTGGATATGAAGGATGCAGGTAGCTCCTGCTGAAATCCCACCATTTTTTAGAGTGTAAGTGTCCTTTCTCTAAAGATTCTCCTGAATCTCCTTCATGCCCAGAAGCAACCCCCCACCCCAGGAGGTTCCCCAGCCTTCAGCTGTCCCACACCTGGCCACTGGTGTGCAGGTCCTACAGCTTAGGCTTGCTGACTACTCTCTGGCACCTACACCCTGACAGACACATAATAGGTGCTCAAGAAACATTTGTGGAATGACCAAGTTAGAAATCTCGTCTTGAAGAGGGGAAGGGAGAGTCCATTTTCTTTTTGCCTATTCCTTCCCCTGTCTTCCTTTTTCGTCTCCTCATTATAAAATAGAGCCTCTTTAGCTACCCAACTATTTCAGTAAAATAGATCTCTCATTCATCGCTCTTCTACTCATCATTTTGTATATTGAGAAATACAGAGAAAAGTTAATAGATTTAGAAGAAAGTGATTGAAAAACAAAACTGTCAGGTTCTTATAGAACAAAAAGCATGGGCAAGATCACCTGGACCCCCCTGTCCTGCGACACCCTGCCAGCCCCTGCACTTCTCTTGCAAGGCAGAGGGAGCCTGCTCTTGCCTTCCCAACTCCTGCCCCTAGGGCCTGTCCTCCCAGCCCATCAGAGGCCCTGACTGCTCTGTACCTGCACTCCACAACAAGGGCTGTATAATAAATAGTAGAATTTTTTTTCTTTTTTAACTAAGGGACATGACATCAACCTCCTGCAGAGGATTTCTTGGGCAAGAACTTAAAATTTTAGAGCTTTTTCTTAAGACAACATATAAGGAAGAGAACAAATAGAGATTGATTTCATTTGCTAAATTAAACATTCCTGTTCTGTTCTGTATAAAAGGGATATTTGTATCTTGAATCCTGATTAACCCAGGAAATGAGCTCTTAAAATATAGATTTAGGAAACAATGCTTTTCTTTCTCAAAAGTTTTCCATGCTGGAGGGAGAAGCAGACCAGCCAAGCCATTGCTGCACGTGGGGACCCAGAGCTGGGGGGGAGCTAAGCTGGAGTGGCTGGGGGCAGGGGGAGTCAGAGAGAATCCTCTCCCCTTCAGGCAGCAGCAGGATGGGGGCTGACAGCAGAGCCTTCCCAGGGGACTCACCTTTGAGTTGGAGGACAAGATGGAGGGGCAGACCTAGGGTCCTCCCAGGCCCCCTAAGCTGCATGAGCAGGGCTGGTGGAGGGAGACAGAGCAGGGAGGCACTGACGTCTTTGGAGAAGACAGTGTGTTTTGGAGCGGGACTGCCTTACAGGAGAGAAATGAGAGAGGGTGAGGCAGGACCATCAGGGTGTCCTCATTTGCCATCTCGTCCCTGCTAGGGACTTCCACCTGTGTTCTATACATCATGGAGATTTTAAGCAAATATTTAAGGAGACTTAATCAGGTACAGAAATGGGGGTGGGTTAAACCTGATCAGAGAACAGTGGGGAGAGAATTGCAGAAGTTCAGACTCTTCATGCACCTCCTGAAGCAAGGGTTTTCTTTCTAATGAATAAACAATTGAATGAATGAACACGCTATACGGCCTTCAAGCCTTTTAGTGACTGGTGTACAGTACGTGCTCACTAAACAGTGACGAGAATGATGATGATAATCCAGGTGGGGGATGTCGGAGGAAGCCACGGAAGGGCTGATACAACAGACAGGGGAGAGAAGGAAGGTTCCAGCACTCTGCAGGAGGCCAAGTCTGCTGCTCTTGTGACTGACAGGAGGCTACTGGAGTCTGCGGATGATGCAGTCGGCACCTACTCAGGGGCCAATGTGTCGTTCTGTTTGGTTCAGTCTGGATGAGATGCTCTTAAAGATCCCTCCTGTCTACTCTTCTTCCCTGTCACCTCTCCAACACCATATCTGCCACCATAACAGAGAAGGGACAGGACCTTGGAAGCTCCCACTGCTGTACCCCTTAGTCTGCCTGGGGCACTTAAGCGCTTCTCCTATGACTTCCTGTGGGACTTCCTTCACATGCTGCAGACCTCAGGGCCATATGGCAAACCTGTAGGAAGCTGGCCGAGTCCCAGCCCTCCCAGGGGTCATGCCCTCAGCTCTGAACGGAAGGAAGTGAAGGGGATGAGCCTGAGTACACCTCAGCCACACTCAGGGGACATGTTTGAGATTCCTGTGGGTCCCTGATTGCCCTGAGTAGTTGCCCACAAGTCCCAAGTGCCTCTGCTCCCCTTGGGGCCAAAAATGATTACACTGTTTCTCTTACTCTTCAAATCCCCAAGCCCTCCCCACTTCATCTCAGCCATGATCCTGTTTCTTTCCTCAGGAGGACACTGGGGCAATCAGGACAGAACTTCCTCAAACATCCCCTCTGCCCACAGCACCTGACCACATGCTCTGCCTTCTCACTGGCTGCACCAGCTGGCCTGTGCATGCCTCTTTACAAATCTCTCTACTTAGGTACCAGATTTCAGCCTCTCTCACCTACTCAAGGACACCCCTCCTAAAAATCCCCCATCATTTTCCAAGAACTTTTCATTCCCCACTAGATCCTTCCCATGAGCTAATAAAAATGGCGGTGTTTCTTCCATATTGAACAAACAAAAAAATTTATTTTTTATATCCCACTTGTTCTGCCAGCTAATATCCCTGTCTTAGAACATTTTCTGTTGCTATAACAAAATACCTGAGTCTGAGTGATTTATATAAAGAACTGAGGTTTTTTTGGCTCACAGTTGGGGGGGGTGGGGCTGGGACATCCAAGAGTATGGTGCCGGACTTTTGCTTAGCACCTGGTGAAGGCCTCATGTTTCATCAAAATATGGCAGAGGGCGTCACATAGTGAGATAGCAATAGAGAAAGCATGCCAGCTCAGGTCTCTTCCTCTTCTTATATGTCACTAACACCATGATAGGGCTCCACCCTCGTGATCTTCTCTAACCCTAATGACCTCCTGACGGCCCCACCTACAAATAGTGCTAACAGATGAATTTGAGGATTAAATTTCCAGCACATGAATTCTGGGGCTGGGGGCATATTCAAACTAAGCAGCCCCACTTCTTTGGGGTAAAAATCCCTGAAACAAATCAAAATCATATACGTTTTTGTCTTTCCCATCTGCCCCAACCATTCTCCCCATTCACCTCCACCAAGTGTTCTCCCCCAGGGTTGCCAACAACACCCGCACTGAGCATGTGTCAGTCAGCACGCACCCGCGTGACCCGTCAGCGGCCACATTTGATCTAGTCGATCCTCACTTGCCTTCCGAACACTCCACCTGGTTTTTCTTTTGTTTTTTTTTTCTGGTATTCCTTCTTGGTCTCCTTAGCAAGTTCCCCCTGACCCACACTCTTCTCCCTGACCTCGTGCCCTTGAAGCACCCCAGCTCCCACCCTCGGTCCTCTTCTCTCTCAATACCCATCCACCCTGGTCATCTTCTCTAGTCTCCTGGCTTTAAATACCACCACGATGCCATGCCGAGGACTCTTCCAAGGCTGTGTGTCAATCAGGAGCTCTCGCCAAGCTCTGGTCCTTTGAATATTCCACTACATTTTTGCCCTTTCCATCTTGAGGTCTGGCAGGCGCCTACCAACACCTTGGCAGTGACCGGGGACATCTCTTGCCTGCCTGAGCTCTAAGCCCTGTAGCCCTCCTCCTAGGGCTCACCTAGGGCCACTCATAGCTCCCTGCCCACCCAGGAGCCTGCTCTCTGTCCTCCCTGCACACCCATCTACTTCAGATGCTTACCGTCCTGCTGGTCCCCAAGACCCAGGTCACATGCCATTCTTCTCAAAGCCTTTGTGAATCCTCTGATCCGGAGTTAATTTATCCTCTTCTGGGTCTCTGGAGTGTTTTATTATGATCTCTGTTCCCGACATTAGCACCCACCGTCCTTTGTGCTAGTCAGCGATGATCCATGTACTCAGTGAATCCTGTGGTCCAGATGCTGTTCAGGCTGCGGGGAAACTTCGACGCACAAAGCAGTCCTCGAGGAGATGGCAAGACGTGATTGTTCAAGTCGGGAGAGGTTGGTCATAAATAAGACCTATTATAAAGGCATCAGTCACCTAGTACTAGAAGTGTCGCGGCTGTGGGCAAATGACAAAGGATGCCAGGGTGGATGTGTGGGGGCTGCTGGGAAGGGCTGGGGGCTGTTTGTCGCAGTATTAAGTAGAGTGGGCAGGGCTCAGTGGGAAGGGGGTTTTGAGCTAAGACCTGAAGGGGGCAAGAGAGGGAGTCAAAGGTGCCACAGGGACACATGGGAGCCAGCACTCAGCTAGAAGCCTGGAGGGATGCACCCTGTGCCCACCCATCAGGGAACCACAGCCTCCTCCCGGTCTCCCAACTCGAGCCCACCGACACCAGCCCCACCCATTTATGACTCCCCGATCTCTCACTGGACCTAATATAATAACCTCCCAAGAGGCAAATCCCCCCAACTTTTTTTTTTTTGGAGTCTTCATTACCCACTCACTAACAGGGTTCTGGTTCTGTTCCCTTGACCTTGGCAACAATGACCCGTCTGTGGTTCTCCTACTCTGCTTCTCACCTGTGCCCCCTTGGCCTGCTCCTGGTTCCACATTCTCTAGTACTGTCTCTCCTTTTTATAACTTTAAAACTTACTTCTTGATGCCTGCACTCTAAACACCAGAGTCACATCCCTGTGGCTGCCTGGGAGGCCTTGCACCCTAACTGAGCAAATGCAGCTGCACCACCCCGGATCCTGCGGCTTTCCTGGTGGTGGCTACCCTGAGGTGTTGGATCAGCCTGGCCTTCCTCATCCAAGTGAGAAACCTTGGAATTCTCTGGGGCTGCTGCCTTTCTTCCTCGACTTCCACTTCTGATCAATCAATGATGTCATGTCCCTTCGGTCCCCTCATTTCTGTGAACACTGCCTCAGAGTGGGTCCCTGTCGTTTCTCACACATGCTGTTTGATCATCTTATGGCTTCCAGTATCTCTCTTTGCGGCTGAGCCTGTGAACTCTGAGCACATCTGATTATACTCTGCTCAAGAATCTTCAGCAGAGCCCCGTGGGCCTTGGCCACTGTCCTAGTGATCGAGGCCTTTCTGCACATGGACGCTCATCATACAGTCTGCGCTCGCTCCTAGCTTCTTTGATGTGCAAAAGCACTGAGCATCTCTATTGTTTTGTGGTTTTCACCCAATTTGATATTAAGACATTGGTTGGCTGTCTCAAGACACAGCAATTCTTATGATGACCCAAATGAGACTTCTTACGTACGTGACAAAATCCTGGCTTCCTTCAATGCGTTAGTACAATTAATTTGGTGCAAATCAAGCACAGGCTAAATAAAAATGACCTGCATTCTCTCCTTAGCTGGTTTAGGGGCAGGAAGCCCTGAGGATCCATTAACTTTCCTTCTGGAAAGCTGAAATCTAGAGGAGATTGAACACAATAACTAGAGACACTTCAGTGTGAGCTATCATTTGACTGGTCTTTCCCTCTTCATATCTTAAAAAAGAAAGAAAGAAAAGAAAACCCACAATGATTTGCCCCTGGTAGACAGTTTTCATCCATCTCAATCTCGCTGTCACCTTTCATAACTGAGAGTCAATTATTCTCTCCATTTTGAAGGGGGAAACACAGTTTGCTCTGCGCTTTATGCTACTGCATTCTGTAGGGGGAAAAAGAGAAGAAAGGTTCTTTTAAAATCAAAAGTAGCTCCATTATGGAGATGACGAGATCATTAGGATTTAGAATACCAAGATTTGTCAGAAATTGACTCACTTCTAAGGCTCTGCAATTTAGAAAAAGTTCAAAGAAACAGAATCTGGAGCCAATCCAAACCTCCCCGGGGATTTCCAACTTCCCAGCTCCCTCGTTCTTCCCACAGGCCTTGTGCTGAGTTTGCCCTGGGCCTGGAGCCCTGTCCTAAGCACTGGATGAAAACTTCAGGTTATTTGATGTGGTGAAACGCTCTCTGGAATCACTGGCTTTTTAAGTCAGTTGGGTTCAACTTCACTTTCTTATCCCTCCCTCCCAAACAAGATGCTCTCCTTTGCTTCTTTGATGGATATTTACACACACACACACACACACACACACACACACACACACATTAATGAGAAATGAGAAATTCCCTGCAGGAAAAAAAAAAAAGCTATATCAATCTTAAATTGGTCCTCTTCACATCTTTAAAAGAAATCAAAGACGGCCTGTTTGGAAATCTCTGTCCTTTTAGCTTGTTAATGCCTGCGTGTATGGCCATTGCTGTGGCCCCAACGAAATGTTTCAGATGCCTGAATCCCCAGAATCTGGTCTCTCGCCAGAGCTGCAGAGCAGTATGAATAATTTCTGGGCTCTCTTACTCAGGATTGATGCATTTCTGGATTTTTTTTTTTTTTGGCAGAAATGCCATTGAAATCTCTGTCTCTATAAAAAGTCTGTGATTTTGCACTTTGAAGCACAACCGGAGACTCCTTTCAGGGTGAGCAGCCGCAGAGCAGAAGATCTCCACTCTGGACCATTCTTTCCATTTTTTTTCAACAGTCCTGTGAGAAAAACATGTCAGCATCCTGGGGCAAAGATTCCTAAAAGACGAGCCAGGGATATGACTGCCGTATGCTGTGCCTTATTTTAACGTACTTAGAATAGTGCAGCAAGTGAGACTCTTAGTCCCTAACTCCAGATACGCAATAAATAGAACTTACTTCACTTTCCAAAACTCAAGTTCATTGCTATTTTGAGCTCCCACTACCCACCATAATCTCAGTCACTTCAGGGTTTCCCTCACCAATATCCTGCCCTGCTTCTGGGGCCCTTTGCTGGGACACCTCTGATCATGACCATGTAGGGTATATTCGTCAGCTTTCCATTGATTTAGCAAAATACCTGAGATAATCGACTTGTAAAGAAAAAGGGGTTATTGGGGCTCAATTTTAGAGGTTCTGGTCCATGATCCATTGACCCTGGTGCTTTGGGTCTGCAGCAAGGTAGCATATCAAGGAGGAAGTGTGTGGTGGAGCAAATGAGAAATTGCCTCATGAGCCAGGGAGCAAAGAAAGAGGAAGAATCTAGGGTCCCACAATCCCCCTTGAGGGCATGCTCCCAATGACCTGAAGACCTGCCTCCAGGCCCACTTCCCAAAGGTTCTGCCACCTCCTAACAGCCTTACCCTGGGAATAAGCCTTTAACACGTGTGGCTCTGGAGGACATTTAAGATCCACACCGTAGTCTATGCACTCGGCTACCAGGGCACCATCTGCTGCAGCCCCTGCAGCCGCTCTTCCTTGGGGGCTCCCTGTCCTCACACTCCTGGTAACTAACTCAGCCTTTCTCCTTCTCACGCCCCTGCAGTTCTTCTCTGCCTAATATCTCCCCAACTTAGGGGGCTCATTTTTAGCCATGGGGAAAATCTTCCTCCACACCAGTCTGTCCTTACCTACTGCCCCCTCCCCTCACTCACTCTCTGCACTTCAGGACAATGAATTCCTTGATGTTCTTTGAACACCCAAGGAGTGCTGCCATCTCAGGGCCTCTGCATTCACCGTTCCCTCCTCGGGGAGTGCCCTTCCTTCCCGGAGTCCATGTGGCTCACTCCAATGTCACCTGCTCAGCCCGGCCTTCTCCTCCCACCCTCTACAAAGACGTTCTCACATCTACCCACCCCCAGACCCAGATGTCTGCTTTATTGACCTCCTGGGCACTTCCCAGCAGCTGACACGTGAGATGTTCATTGGTCTTTGTTGATTATCGCTTCCCCCCATTAGAATATAAGCGCACGGAAGTGGGGATTTCACCTATCACATCCCAGTGGGATACACAACACCAGGCACATAGATGTCGTCTGTCGGTATTTGCAGAATGCCGGAGGGGATGGGTCTGGAAGACGTGCCCTGACTCGGCCAGGTTCTTGCTACACCCTACATTCATTCAACTGGAAGGAGAGTGGGCAAGGCGGGTAAGGCTTCAGCCCTGAGCTTGGCTGGGTGGTGACTGGGGCTCAGAAGGCATCATGGGAATACCAGGACTGAGAGAGGAGGTCCTGTGGCCTCCAGGATCAATTGTGCTAAGAACTGAGGCTGGCCATGGCCCCGGGCTTGGAGGCCAGGAGGCTAAAGGTGAAAGGCAGCCACCTGAGTAACCCGGGCGCTGCATTCAGGCAGACACCGCACAGGCCATGAGCACTGACATCAGCTAGGACACGCTCGTGACGATGAAGTTCTGTCCCAAAATTTGATCGGGACCTGCTGTAAACACAGAGAGCTTTATCAAGCGTGATTTCTGAGTGGATAACCAACCCCCTCCCCCATAAACAGGTGATAAGGGAAGAAAGAGATCAACACTGGGCTCTCGGGGGATTCAGACTGGGGTGGAAGGAGACAGGCATTATGGGAGAGCGAGGGTTAATGGGGAAATATGGCGCAGGAGTGACTAGACAGCTAGTGGATGGGGGGACTGGGCATAGCACACTGGGGACCTGGACAATAATGGTCCACAGAGCTTCCAGACTGGAGTGTGCAAGAAGTGTGTGTGGTGCCTGGAAGTGCAAAATGCATCAAGGACAAGGCTCAGTGTAGCCTATTATGGGCCTGGCACTGTTCTGGGCACTTGGGATACATTAGTAAAGAAAATAGGCAAAACCCCTGCCCCAGTGAACTGGGCTCCTAGACAATAACCACACAACGCATGATCATGCAGGAGGTTAGAAAGGCACAGTGCTAGGGATAAAGAAGGGTCAGGTAAGTCATAAGAAATTCAGGATGGCCATCGAGTGAGCATTGGGGGAGTCCAAGCCATTAGTGCAGACAGATGGCGTTAACTCCACGAAGCTGAGGCATGTGCTCACCAGTGACTTACAAGGACTCACAAGCAAGTAGTGAGGACGGAGCCGGGCACTTGAACTTGGGGAGAACAGAGTCATAGGCAGCTGCTAGACAAATAAGAACCCAGCATTTCCACCGGCTTCAGCCTGGAGGTCGCTGCTGACTGGCGAGACAGCTTCTGTGAGAGTTGCAGGCAGAAGCTCTGTGGGGATGTTGTCAGAAGACACCAGGAAGGGAAAACTAGAGACAGCAGCGTGAAGTTCTCTCTCAAGTCACTTTGCTGTAAAAGAAAGGAGAAAAATAGGGCAATAGAGAGAAAAGGGGATTGAGAAAGATTCCCAAGGCTGTATGCTCTTGGGAATGATCCAGTAAAAATTGGAAAACTGAGGATACAGGAGAGATGCCAAATGACATCCTTGAGTGAATGAGAAGGGTTGGGACCTAGGGCACTGGCTTCATGGGGACCATGGGCAGCTCATCTGGTGGGACCCAAGGGAGGGCTGAGCAGGGGGTTCAGATGCAAGTGTGCATGTGCTATGTGGTGGGATCTGATGGAGGGAGGGTCTTTTTGGAGCAGCTTTTTTTTTGACTTAGGAATTTCTCATCTGAGACTGGCGATTGGGGACAAGATGTTGGAGATTTGCAGAGAAAGGAAGAAGTAAGTTGGTCTTGGAGAGTGGGAGATGAGGGGCGGCTGCCAGGAAGCACTGAGAACTCATTAGTGGTTTGTGGTCATGAATTTGAAGTGAGACCACTCAGCACAGTTCTGTGGTTCATCCCCAGCCACATTTCTCACATGGCTGCAGGCAGGAGGAAGGTAAGAAGTCAAGTCAGGCTTAACTCAGGGTGTGGTTTTTCCATGCAAGAGCAAAAAACAGAGAGAGTGAGCAAGGAGATTGGGCGGGGGGGGGGGAATATGAGGAAGTGGTAATAATTGTCCATGAAGCTCAAGCCACACAAGAAGGAAAATGGAGCCCCAAAGGATCCGGGGTGGTGAAAATGTGTTGAAGTGTCAACCTCAGCTGTGGAGTCGGTAAATTGGAATGGTTGGAGGTAGAACATGTGAAATTGAGATTTAGTGTGGGATGGAGAGTGTGCCAGTCAGTAGTAGCTAGGTCAAGGCCATGACCATGGCCATGAGTGACAGAAGCACGGAGGAAGACAAGAAGACAAGGTGACTCTAAAGTTCACTGGACAGTTATTTACAATCAATATTAAAATCGCCAAGAATTATGGAAAGGAAAGTGTTGGAGAGAATGGTAGTGCACAAGGACCTTTTCAAAATCTTCTGTGAAAATATTAACTACAGAAACACACACACACACACACACACACACACACATATACACACACACTTTTTTTTTTTTTTTGGTCCAAATAGGCCTTGTGATAGCTTGTCAGAGAGCCTCAGATCTTGGGCTTCTTGAAGGCCATGCATGAGTCCTACATGGACCACATGTGATTTTGCTAGGATATGTTCTGTCAAATCTTTTCAAGTGAATATAACTTCACAGTGGAACCTCTGGGCTACCAGGAACCTGGCTCTTCACTATCTTTCTCACTTCCTCTCTGTCTAAAGACAAAATCAATTGACCAATTATAAAGTACATCCAGAAATAAACTTAACAATAACCTTTCTAAAGACATAAAAGAAAATCCAAATATAGGGGAAGGATCTATGTTCCTAGATGAAAAAATTCCATGTTGTGAAGATGTCCCAAAATCAAAAGCCAAATTCAGTGTCCAGTTGGAATCTTTTTTTTTTTTAATTTATTTTTTTATTGGTTGTTCAAAACATTATAAAGCTATTGACATATCATATTTCATACAATAGATTCAAGTTGGTTATGAACTCCCAATTTTACCCCAAATACAGATTGCAGAATCACATCGGTTACACATCCACATTTTTACATAATGCCCTATTAGTAACTGTTGTATTCTGCTACCTTTACTATCCTCTACTATCCCCCCTCCCTCCCCTCCCATCTTCTCTCACTACCCCATCCACTGTAATTCATTTCTCTCCTTGTTTATTTTCCCATTCCCCTCACAACCTCTTATATGTAATTTTGTATAACAATGAGGGTCTCCCTCCATTACCATGCAATTTCCCTTTCTCTCCCTTTCCATCCCACCTCATGTATCTGTTTAATGTTAATCTTTTCTTCCTGCTCTTCCTCCCTGCTCTGTTCTTAGTTGCTCTCATTATATCAAAGAAGACATTTGGTATTTGTTTTTTAGGGATTGGCTAGCTTCACTAAGCATAATCTGCTCTAGTGCCATCCATTTCCCTGCAAATTCTATGATTTTGTCATTTTTTAGTGCTGCGTAATACTCCATGGTGTATAAATGCCACATTTTTTTTATCCATTCATCTATTGAAGGGCATCTGGGTTGGTTCCACAGTCTAGCAATTGTGAATTGTGCTGCTATGAACATCGATGTAGCAGTATCCCTGTAGTACGCTCTTTTAAGGTCTTCAGGGAATAGTCCAAGAAGGGCAATAGCTGGGTCAAATGGTGGTTCCATTCCCAGCTTTCCCAGGAATCTCCATACTGCTTTCCAGATTGGCCGCACCAGTTTGCAGTCCCACCAGCAATGTACAAGAGTACCCTTTTCCCCACATCCTCTCCAGCACTTGTTGTTGTTTGACTTCATAATGGCTGCCAATCTTACTGGAGTGAGATGGTATCTTAGGGTGGTTTTGATTTGCATTTCTCTGACTGCTAGAGATGGTGAGCATTTTTTCATGTACTTGTTGATTGATTGTATGTCCTCCTCTGAGAAGTGTCTGTTCAGGTCTTTGGCCCATTTGTTGATTGGGTTATTTGTTTTCTTATTGTTTAATTTTTTGAGTTCTTTGTATACTCTGGATATTAGGGCTCTATCTGAAGTGTGAGGAGTAAAAATTTGTTCCCATGATGTAGGCTCCCTATTTACCTCTTTTATTGTTTCTCTTGCTGAGAGAAAACTTTTCAGTTTAAGTAAGTCCCATTTGTTGATTTTTGTTATCAACTTTTGTGCTATGGGTGTCCTATTAAGGAATTTGGAGCCCGACCCTACAATATGTAGATCGGAGCCAACTTTTTCTTCTATCAGACGCAGAGTCTCTGATTTGATATCTAGCTCCTTGATCCACTTTGAGTTAACTTTTGTGCATGGCGAGAGGAGGGGATTCAGTTTCATTTTGTTGCATATGGATTTCCAGTTTTCCCAGCACCATTTGTTGAAGATGCTATCCTCCCTCCATTGCATGCTTTTAGCTCCTTTATCAAATATAAGATAGTTGTAGCTTTGTGGATTAGTCTCTGTGTCCTCTATTCTGTACCATTGGTCCACCCTCCTGTTTTGGTACCAGTACCATGCTGTTTTTGTTACTATTGCTCTGTAATATAGTTTTAAGTCTGGTATCGCTATACCGCCTGATTCGCACTTCCTGCTTAGAATTGCTTTTGCTATTCTGGGTCTTTTATTTTTCCATATGAATTTCATGATTGCTTTATCCATTTCTACAAGAAATGCCGTTGGGATTTTGATTGGCATTGCATTAAACCTATAGAGAACTTTTGGTAATATCGCCATTTTGATGATGTTAGTTCTGCCTATCCATGAACAGGGTATATTTTTCCATCTTCTAAGATCTTCTTCTATTTCTCTTTTTAGGGTTTTGTAGTTTTCATTATATAAATCTTTCACCTCTTTTGTTAGGTTGATTCCCAAGTATTTTATTTTTTTTGAGGATATTGTGAATGGAGTGTTTTTCCTCATTTCCGTTTCAGAAGTTTTGTCGCTGATATACAGAAATGCCTTTGATTTATGCGTGTTGATTTTATATCCTGCCACTTTGCTGAATTCATTTATTAGTTCTAGTAGTTTTTTTGTAGACCCTTTTGGGTCTTCTAGGTATAGAATCATGTCATCTGCAAATAGTGATAATTTAAGTTCTTCCTTTCCTATTTTTATGCCTTTAATTTCTTTCGTCTGTCTAATTGCTCTGGCCAGTGTTTCGAGAACTATATTGAATAGAAGTGGTGATAGAGGGCATCCCTGTCTTGTTCCAGATTTTAGGGGGAATGCCTTCAATTTTTCTCCATTGAGAATGATGCTAGCCTGAGGCTTAGCATAGATAGCTTTTACAATGTCGAGGTAAGTTCCTGTTATCCCTAGTTTTTCTAATGTTTTGAACATAAAGGGATGCTGTACTTTGTCGAATGCTTTTTCTGCGTCTATTGAGATGATCATATGGTTCTTATTTTTAAGTCTATTGATGTGGTGAATAACATTTATTGATTTCCGTATATTGAACCAGCCTTGCATCCCAGGGATGAATCCTACTTGATCATGGTGCACAATTTTTTTGATATGTTTTTGTATCCGATTCGCCAGAATTTTATTGAGGATTTTTGCATCTAGGTTCATTAGAGATATTGGTCTGTAGTTTTCTTTCTTTGAAGTGTCTTTGTCTGGTTTAGGTATCAGGGTGATGTTGGCCTCATAGAATGAATTTGGAAGTTCTCCCTCTTTTTCTATTTCCTGAAGTAGCTTGAAAAGTATTGGTATTAGTTCTTCTTTAAAGGTTTTGTAAAATTCTGCTGTATACCCATCCGGTCCTGGGCTTTTCTTAGTTGGTAGTCTTTTGATGGTTTCTTCTATTTCCTCAATTGATATTGGTCTGTTTAGGTTGTCTATATCCTCCTGACTCAATCTGGGCAGATCATATGACTTAAGAAATTTATCTATGCCTTCACTATCTTCTAATTTATTGGAGTATAAGGATTCAAAATAGTTTTTGATTATCTTCTGTATTTCTGAAGTGTCTGTTGTGATATTGCCTTTTTCATCCCGTATGCTAGTAATTTGAGTTCTCTCTCTTCTTCTCTTCGCTAGCATGGCTAAGGGTCTGTCGATTTTGTTTATTTTTTCAAAGAACCAACTTTTAGTTTTGTCAATTTTTTCAATTGTTTCTTTTGTTTCGATTTCATTAATTTCAGCTCTGATTTTAATTATTTCTTGCCTTCTACTTCTTTTGCTGTTGTTTTGCTCTTCTTTTTCTAGGATTTTGAGATGAAGTATGAGATCATTTATTTGTTGGTTTTTTCTTTTTTTAAGGAATGAACTCCAAGCAATGAATTTTCCTCTTAGAACTGCTTTCAATGTGTCCCATAGATTCCGATATGTTGTGTCTGTGTTTTCATTTATCTCTAAGAATTTTTTAATTTCCTCCTTGATGTCTTCTATAACCCATTGATCATTCAGTAACCTATTGTTCATTCTCCAAGTGATGTATGCTTTTTCCTTCCTTCTTTTATCGTTGATTTTCAGTTTCATTCCATTATGATCAGATAAGATGCATGGTATTATCTCTACTCCTTTATATTGTCTAAGAGTTGCCCTGTGACATAATATATGATCTATTTTTGAGAAGGATCCATGTGCTGCTGAGAAAAAAGTATATCCACTTGATGATGGTTGATATATTCTATATATGTCAGTTAAGTCTAGGTTGTTGATTGTGATATTGAGTTCTATAGTTTCTTTATTCAGCTTTTGTTTGGAGGATCTGTCCAATTGTGAGAGAGGTGTGTTGAAGTCACCCATAATTATTGTGTTGTGGTCTATTTGATTCTTGAACTTGAGGAGAATTTGTTTTATGAACGTCGCAGCACCATTATTTGGTGCATAAATATTGATAATTGTTATGTCTTGTTGGTGAATGGTTCCTTTTAACAGTATATAATGTCCTTCCTTATCCCTTTTGATTAATTTAGTCTTGAAGTCAATTTTATTCGATTCCAGTTGGAATCTTGATGAGACAGTTTTGGAGCTTAACAAGGTGACTCTAAAGTTCACTTGGAAGAGTAAATATGTGGGCTGGGGCTGTAGCTCAGTGATACAGCATTTGCCTAACACATGTGAGGACCTGGGTTCGATCCTCAGCACCCCATAAAAATAAATAAACAAAATAAAGGTATCGTGTCCATCTACAACTGAAAAATAAAAATAAAAAAAGAGTAAATATACGATGAGAGTCGAGAAAATGTTGTGAAGGGGTCATGAGGAAGGCGTTGAATTACAGATGTCGAGTCATCTATTAAGTTACAGTAAATGAGAGAAGTGACATACTGGGGCAGAAAGGAGCCCACAGATTCACGATAGAAGTCTGTACACCCAGAAAAGAGCACTGGATGAAACTGATATTTCAAATTAGTGTGGTAACAATCTAGCAAATAACTGCTGGTTTTCATTTAGGGGGAAAGTTTAGTCCTTGCATCATACCATGTATAAAAATAAATTCTAGGAACAGCAAAACTGAAATGTTTTTAAAGTATATACTAGAAGACAATATAGGAGACACCTTAATAAAAACACAGGTGAAAGAGTCCTTTGCAAAAGCAAGACTCTGAAGCCAGGAGTGAGGAGCAGAAGTGACTACGACACTGCACAGTAAAAGATAGAGGTCTGAGAACTTTCGGGATAGGCAAAATGCATTTATTTATGTTTTGGGCTATTAAGGACAACATTGTCTAAAAAAGGATTTGGATATTGACAATAATGAATATAGAACAAAATAAAAGATGACATACACTTGCATATTTATGACTGGAGATGAAGGTGAAATATATATATATGTGTGTGTGTGTGTGTGTGTGTGTGTGTATAAATGAAGATAAAAATTAGTGAGCAAAATATCTCCCATAATACCCTAAATAAATAGCACCTTTCTCTTTGAGCTTCTTAGATGCCAGAAAAAAAAATAGATAAGCAACATCTATAGTAGGCTTCGTACTGTCTGTAAGGAAATTATAATTAAGGCATTTAGAAGACATAGGTGTGTCCAATACTGACATGAGAAAAGTCTTGAGTAGATTCCCTTGTCTTTTGAAATAAAAGCAATATATAAATCTGATACAAGCTGAAAAGTTATTCATCAAATTTAAGGTAGCCACACAATATCCAACAAGTAAACTGGTAAACTGATAATCCCCAGATTATCAGTGGGGCTTCCACCGTTAGCATCCACCCAACCCCTTCAGTTTTTTGATGGGAAATCCAGCCATAGGAAGCATTTCTGTGTTTGTTTTTGTAGACAGTACTGAGATTTGAAGGTACACCGGTCAAAGCCACACCACTCAATGTCCTGGTCCCCCTCTCCCCCTCTCTCCTGGCCTCTTTTTTTCCTGCCTGTCACCTCTGCCCTCCTACCAGGCCCCCATGTTCAAATCTCTCACCATCAAGGGGCAGTGCTGCTCCCAACTCTGGTCCTGGCACAAGTGGCATCCAAACCCTTGGAACCCAACACCCCACCCAGAGCTGTGGGGTTGCAGCAATTCCTCATAAAAATCGAGTGTCTCAGAGGAATGTCCTCACTGACCCCCTCATGCACTGGGTTCAGGGAGCTGGTCGCCCCTGACTTCCCCCCATAATGCCCTGAACAGTTTTGAGAAACAAACAGCATCTTTCTCTTGGAGCTTCCTGGATGATGGAAGAAAAAGAGGGAAGCAACATCTCTCGGGGGCTCTGTAGTGTCTACAATTAAGGTATTTAAAAGATGGAGACATCTCTAATACCCACACAAGAAAGGTCTCAAGTCGACTCGAGCGTCCTGGCGCAGGAGTGTGGGGCCCCTCCTTCCAGTGGCTAAGGTGGCACCGAGTCTGCTTCCCAGAGGGCTCATCGGCCCGGGCATCTCCTTACAGCTCGCTCTCAGCTCCCGCACTGGTTTTTAAATAAGTTTCTTATTTTAACCATGAATCTGCACAGTGGAAGTAGGCGATCAAAGGAAGAGAGTCGGAAATCACGAAGTAAACAAGTGTCTATTTCCAAGAATGTTCTACAAATCGAGCATGACCTGAAGGCCCTTTGCCAGATTCCCCCACAGTCCCGCCTGTGGTTTTGATGCCATATCTGAAGATGGTGTTTCGTGTCCATGTTCTTTGCTTTCAGCTTCCTGGATTCTGACAAGTGCCTGATTCTCTACGGCGATGACCAGGTAGGTGTGGGGGTGGAACTGAGTCAGGAACCAGAAGACCATCTGCTGTCCTTTGCAGAAGAAGCGAGGGGGAGGGAAGAGGCTGGGAGCATCTGTGTCTCCAAGCTGAGCTGGAATGAAGAGGAAGAGAGTCGAGGAAACGCGGCCTCGTGAGAACAGACACATTCAGGGGTCACACGTGAGTAAGGCTAGCTTGCGTACCTGGTGCTCTTACCACTGTCCTCTCACCTTGCTGCACCCTAAGAGGTGGTCATTATCACTGCCATTTGTGAGAATGGGGAAGGTGAGCCACAGAAGAGTTATTTAATTTGCCCAAGGATCTGTGATTCTAAGAGGTGGCAGAAATAGGATTTGAACCCAAGCAGGATGACATGAGGAAACTAGACTTAATGATTATCAAGGGAACAAAAGGAACATTCCAGGTAAGTGAATGTATGCAGAAATGCACTTGGGAATGGAGGAGTTACCCTGAAAGCATGGAAGTCGGAGACAGGGGGCAGGGAAATGGCACATCTGGCTTGCTCCCATTTGCAGGGAAGTTTCCTGCTATCCTGGGCCAGGAGCGAGGAATCCTTTCTCTGTGTTTTGCTTCCCAGTTAGAAATAAGGCTTACATGCAAATTACCCTAGGAAAGAAGACAATCTGTGTAAACAACTGAAGCTGAATGATTGGCTATTCTAGAATTTTCTGGAGAATAGGTTTGGACAGGGTAATGACAGGAGGATATCTGATTCTTGCATCAAGGAGGGAGAAGAGGAAGATAAGCAGAGAACAGAGGAATTGAACTTCACCTGGTCTTGCTTCCTAATGTCACACAGATGTTGCCTTTTTCTCCATTCTCCTTAAAGCCTTTTAATGCAGATGTTATTAATTATGAGGAGCCCCAGGAGAGAGCAAGTGCCAGGCATTTGCCTCTACAGAGACACACAGCCCAAGGACCCATGGGGTGGGAGCAGGAGAGGATCTTCGCACGGCCCAGCTCTAGGGGGCGCCATTCACACAGGCTATACAATATGAATGGTGCCCTGGATTTGTGCCATGCAGCCCCCAGGCGGGAATTCCTCCAAAAGAATATACGGCACAGAGACGGGATGGCAAAGGGAAGCCCCTCTTGATCAGTAGTGTCCTGGGGTTGCCAGCCACTGTAAGCAGGGCTCCCTGGCTGGGCCTCTCCCTGGCTGCTCTCCTGGTTCTTCTCCTGCAAAAGCCAGAGAGGGAAGCCAAGGGCAGGTCCCAACGACACGACACTGCCTGTTCATTAGGATGCAGGTTCATTGGTAGAAATGCAAATGACTCATTTCACTTTATCCTTCCGACAGACCGTGCGGTAGTAATAACTGACTGCTCCCTACACCTGTCATCGCTGCCGCACTGCTCACTTTGTGTAAAGGGCCTGCCACCCTTCAGGTGTATATATAGTAACCGTCATTAGAGGCCGCAGGCTGGAGACCCGATCTTCTACTGCCCCCTAGTGGACACCATGCGAATGAACCCGTACACGTAGCGTGTTCCTGCTCTGATTTAGTTTCTACGCAAATGAGGGTTGCATTTATCTCAGGAATAGTTTGCAGCTTCTGCTGCTTTCATCTCTTGCTAGTATCTGTGGTTCTTAATTAACATGCCTAAAATGGAATAAAATGTCAATCAGGGGTGACTCTTTGTAGAGCTATATTTGAATGTTAAAAAGTCATGACATTTTCAAGCAGTATTTAAGGCTTCATTTGATGCTCATTTTAAAAATCAAATTTCTTTAGGCTGGGAAAAGGCTTAAAGTGAGCATAGCATTGAAGAGATCAGGTTGCCATTTAGCATAGCTGCAGGTTGTGTGTGAGAGAAACAGGTTTATTTATGAGACAGAAGCTCTGGATTCTTCCTGCCTTGTCACCTAATCTGTCATCCAATCATCCTTTGGCAGCTTGCAAGGTTTTCATGATTTGCATACTTCTTGGTTGTCATGTGTCCCTGGAATCCGGGGCCCAATCATACTCAGAAGAAGGAGAGCCACATTTGCAATGTGCTGACAAAGGCTAGAGGAACTTCCATCAATGGCTACTACAAAGGCTGCCATTGTAGTAGTCACTCAAAGATGAGTGACTGTCCTTGCAGCTTCTCTAGGTTTGCACTCAGCCCAGGATCAGGTACTTAAAAGATACTTCAAAAATATTCACCAGTGTTACAGTTGGAATAATAGGAAAGGTATTTCTTAAGAAGGTTAAGGCATAACTTCTGTACCTGTTTGGAGCTGTTTCCTCATTGCCAGGACTTGAATAGATTTGAAACTACCCCAGAGTTCAATTACTGTTGTTCTAACCATATGGCATGTCTATGGACTAGAACAAGTCCCTTTCCATAGACTGGACTCTTGCCCTCAAGATCTCCATCAATAAGTCTGGACCAGCCGTGTCCTAAAGCATTCCTCACAAGACAGGACCAGCACTTCATCTCCATTGTAGAATGTTGCTAGTTTTGTACCCTTAGAAGAATTGAAAAAATACTGTCTCAAGTAATGTTCCGAGCATCATGGTTCAGATGAGGAAACTAGGCTCAGAGCAGTCATGAAAAAAGTGATATCTGGTGAGATAGCCCAGGGAATGATGCTACAGCCCCCTGATAACCCAGCAGACTCTGCCCTGATGGTAGGAAAGTTCCAAGACAGAAAAATGTTGGTGAAAAAGCTTTGGTGTATCAACACAAAGCAGAACTCAAAATTTTCCATCCTGTGTAGATCAGAAACCACAATAAGTGAAGCGCTTTGGGGTTCTTTCTAAGCCAACTGTAGTTTTCCCCAGGGTGTCACAGGAAGTGCTGCTGGTGATTCATGGGGTTAAACTTTTCCTCTTGAGTTAAAAATAAATGGAAGCTGATGCTTAGTGTGGAGGGGGAAGGGCCACTGCTGGCCATCTATCATAGGGTGAGTTCTAGCATAGGGTGGGACAGGACTGCTTACCTGATCAGACTGGAAGGGCTACTGAAGAACATGGCCAAATTCCTGCCCATGGAAACTTTTTATTATGATAATAAAAATAAAATAAGCATGGGATATAAATAACTCATCAGAGTGAAACCAGTGGATAGAGTTGTCTTTTCTATATATCCACATTATAGCCCAGGGCAGTTTTCAGGCTAACTATTTTATTAGTTGGGTCAAATGGCCCTCAAGTGGCTCCATTTGTCCTAACTCACTTCAGTTAGGCAATGTGTGTCATAGACCTTGAGGCTGCAGAATCCAATGGTTATCTCATCTACCCTGTGGTGTCTACAGCCAGTATCATTTCTAGCAAAGTCCTCAAACTGAATTAAGTTCTAGGAATGGGGAGAAGGCAAGGCAGAGAGGAGGCATGGCTGAAAGCTAAGCATATTCTTTCATGGGTCTTGGGAATTTTAAAATGACGTAGACAAATCAAGCCAAAATACAGGTATGCAAAACGATTAAGAAGGGCCCATGAAAAATAGCAACATAGAAGATGCCAGTATTTTCTGCTGTCTGGCCTTAAACTCCTGCTTCATCCTAAGGTCTCCTGCCTGCCCCAGTGACCTGATCGGTGTGTCAAGTGGCACAGGGGGCAGTCATGCACAGAGAGAGCCCCTCTTCCAAGCTGGCCGTCATTCAGCCAGGAGGTAGCTTGCGCTATGCCACCACACCCGCCCCAGCTGATCTCTGGCCAAGCTGCCTCACTGGCGATACGGATCATGTTTTATGCAAGGGTTTCAAAGCTGCTGCTGCCGTTGCTGCCGTGGTGGCTCTAACCTGGCCTTTCGTGTCTCAGTCTAGACAGATGCATGATTGAATAAAGGATTCATCCAAGCCCCGTGTCACATTGGCCATCTGGAAAGTAGCCAACCACTCATTTAGCAAATTGCTCTGTTTAAATGCAGCTGCTGTGCCTCAGTGTTTACGATACCAAGACAGATCGCACGATTCCTCTGCCTTCATTTATCTAAGCCGCTCCTCTCAATCTGCCTAGGAACTTAAAAAGCCTGTTAATGCATGACAAGGCACTTGACCCGCATGATTTCCAAGCCAAGGGGGAGCATCCGTCTTGTGCTGGGCCGTCCTTTCCTCAAAAGCAAGGGCACGTTGCCTGTGCTCCCTGTCTTAATGAAGGCTGCCTTTATTAAGAATTCCATTAGCTCCGCAGCGCCCAGCCATCCAAACACTGTAAATATTACCCTTTAGAAATGCACCCAGGGGCCTGGTGCAGGCGGCTGGCCCGGTAGCAAGTGCCCGCCCTGGCAGTCGGGAGGCGACCTCAGACCTCAGATCTCTGTGGAGGGAAGGGTGTCCTTTGATGGGTTGGTGCCTCTCTCCATTTGGAAAGATGGATTACACTCGTTAGCAGATAATGTCAACAAAGCCCCTGAGATGATGTGAATAAGAGTTGGAAACAAAATGACTTCAGAATAGTAATGAGCTCTGAGGTGTTTTACCTGCAGGTTTTTTTTGTTTTGTTTTGTTTTGTTTCCTGGAGTGGGCAATGGGAGAAAGGAGACCACTAAGGCTAAGCAGGTTGCTATCTGGGATGTCCCTGGTCACTTTGGCATGGTGCTGATTGTCACCTGTTATTTACCAGGGCCAATAATCCTGGTGACCACTGCTTCCATAAATTGCTTAACTCATTTGGGGTCCTGGTATTATTAAGTCTGGCAGCTAGAAATCAAAATCAGTGAGTTCATCAAATAAATATCATGTGCTCACCTCTTAGCTAGGCTTCTTGGAAAAGAATAGTACAATAAATCATCTCTGCAATCAAATGCTTTGGGGTGGGGGAGAAAAACACAAAAACAAAGCAAGATAAAAACCATGGGAATATTTGTGGGTAGGACTGCATGCGAGCTTTAATCCCAATGCAATTTTGGGCAAGTTCACCTTCTGAACCTCAGTTTCCACATCTCAAAATCAGATACACATTTTAGGAGTGGTTGAGTCAGTCCTTACATATAGTAAGAGCTCAACAAATCCTACTAGTGATAGTTAAAAGATACACCATCTCAACTTTTAATATTAGAGGAATTCAGAGGACACAACATTTTGGACTAGAGCAAGTGAAGCAACCTTTATGCACCAGTTGGATCCTGAAGGAAAAATAAACCTTGGGTAGGGAAAGGGCATTGGATGAGTGGAATAATGTGAGCCAGACACAAAGATGGCGGGCAGGGAAGGAGGTGGGGCAGCTGGGCGGACCAGAGGAAAGAGCTCCAAATTTGGAGCATAGGAATGAAATGGGTGAATGAATGAGAGGACCATTGCTAAAAGACCTGAAAGTCAAGGAAATGCATCCTGACCTAATCTACGTGATAACACGGTACCATTTTTATTTCTTTAGCAGGAAAGTGGCAGAGTGAGAGTTGGGAAGATTTACTTGGTGCCAGTGAATAGGGCAGTTTCCTGTAGAAATGCAGGGCTGGGAGATGGACTCCGAGGCCAGGCACTGTTGCAGGCCTGATGGACAAGAGGTGCCACAGGACGAATGGGATGGAATAAAGCTGGTCTCCCCTTCCACAGAGACAGATCTGATGCCTACGTAGATATCAGACAGACAGAAGGCAAGGGAAAGAGAAATGAGTTTTGGGGGGCACCTTTTCCATGTCAGACACTAGGCTAAGATGCTATCTGAACCATTCTCATTTATCTAGTTGCAAGCATTGGACTCCAAGGAAAGAATGGGCCCTGGAAACCAGTGGACCCATTCAGTTTTCTAACTTGTGAACTAAGGCCACAAATATGATGGTATAAATGTTGAGAGGGAGGTGACTATAGTCACCTCCATCTCAGCCATCTATGTCCTCTATGTGCAAGGTCCTGACAGACGAGGTGAGTCCCAGTTTGGAGTTCAGGAGGAAGATACAGGCATGCACATCACTGGCTTAGGGGAGGCAGCTCAGCAGTGAGAATCCAAGAACTCCACAGGTCTGCAGTGTTGGCAGAAAAGAGCAGAGGGCTGAGAGCCCAACTTTAGGGACCCAGGGACAGAACTAAGAGCCAGCAGAAGCCAAGGGGAAGATATGTCCAGGAGGGAATACGTGACTATCAGCCAAACATCCAGAGAACTCGAGGAAGAGAAGAGACTGAGAAATTCCACATGATTGATTAGAAATGGAAGTGTAGTGAGAAAAACCGCAGTGGAGAGACAGGGAGAGAGAAAAAGATGCATGGACTAGGAGGAGAGACACGGAGGGAGGGAACAGTCCATGGTGATTCCTTGAAATAAAATGAGTTTCTAAACAGAACTGCGATGGCATGAAAAATTGACAGAAGCCAATGAAGCGGATGCAACTCCCATTAATAGACTCCGCACTGGAAAAATCTTACATAAGACACACTCGGCACAGAATTTTTAGTGTATGTCAAACTGGCGTTAAAAAAAAAGCCTAGCAGAAGGAGATTCCATTTGTACCCGCACTGAGGTCATTTAGCAAGAAAATGACACTGTCTACCGTGGCGGCCACATGCTGGGGACTCAGCTGAGGTCACACTTGTTCCAGGGCTATTCTCCCCAAGCTCAGAAGACACAAATTTCTGTTTTGGTGAGCTTTTTTTCACTGCTGGGACCAAAAGACCTGACGAGAACAACTTTAGAGGAGGAAAAGTTTATATGGTGCTCCCAGTTTCAGAGGAGAGCCAGATCTGTTGTTCTGGGCTGGAGGTGAGACAGAACATCATGGCGGAAGAGGAAATCAGCTCAGGAAGCTCAGAGAGACTAACCTTGGCTCACCAGGGACAAAATAAACACTCCATAGGGACCTTCCCCACAACCTGCCTCCTCCAGCCACACTCTACCTGCCCCACCTAGTTAATCCCTGTCTGTGGATTAGCACACTGATTAGGTTAAGGCTCTCCTGACCCAAGCATTTCACATCTCAGTGTTCTGGTATTGTCTCACACGTGAGTTTTGGGGGGACACCTTATACCTACACCATAACAACACAGGAAGTCTTAGTAAGTTCTGCACTGCTGCTAAAACCTCTGTTACCTGGGCCATGTCATTCAACTCCAGTCTCTTCATCTGTCATATGGAAATTTAAAAGTTGCTGGCCCCAGAAGATTATTTTGAGGCTTTAATGAAATAAAATATGCAAATCCTTTAGTTAGGGCAGGGGCAGGGCCTATTTAGGGATATATCCTCTGGTCACACTGATACTGAAAAATACTACCCAGCGCTACCAATAAATTAACAGAATGCACTTGACAAGGGGCGGGGACGGGGGGAGGAGGGGGGGCAGCCGATTTCCTCTTGTGCATGCCCTGTTGTTATGCCCGTGTTTCCCACCATATCAAATGCTACTCCCAGGGAAGATCACTGTGAAGAGTGTGCTGGAGTGGTCAAGGTCCTCCAAGTATCCAGCCAAGTGCCACGGGGAACTCCCCTGTGACTGTGGGTCCTGGCACCTGGACAGTGTGGTCTGACCAGGCTCATGTCCCACCCAAGGTTATGGCAGCTCCAGTGTCTCTTGAATGTGAAAGCCCAACTGTTTAGGGAGGAACAGGGAAGCCTAAAAAAAAACCCTTTTAAATAAAAAAACTCTATTTGCTGCTTCTGCTGAGAGAGTACAAGCTTTTACTGTGTGAGAAACAAATGTGTGGCCTTTTTACTTCTGAAGGAAATTTATTTATTTTTTTTTTCTTTTTTAAACTGTATTGCAGGGATGTGTGAACATTCTGTTTCTGGCATCTGTAGGTGAACTATTAAGGTAAATATTAAAATTCAAATGCAATTTCAAAAGAAGGGGAAAGCACTTTTTTAAAAAAGTGAAAACATAATCTCTTTATATAACTATTGCCATGGACAAATTATTCTCAAGATAGTTTGGTATTGGGATTTGCTTTTCCTTCTCATTTCTCAGATGTTAACTTCACATTCTCACCCCATTTAGCTCTGATATTCCTATTATGGCTATAATACTGCTGCAGACCTCCAAAGTTGTTGTGTTTATTCATTTAAGAAATGTTTCTGGTGATATAATGGAGCATTCTATTTGATTGAGATAGAACAGTAAAAACAAAACTAGTTGCAGAAAAAGCCAGGGTGGACATTTCAATTAAATGTAAGATGTTCAGAGGATCAGGTATAATATGATCATCCTGTATAAGTCAGGGTAGGAAAACCGCATAACAAACATCCCCCCATCCCAGTTCAGTGTCTTCTCAAAATAGAAATTTGTTTCCTGCTTGAGTAGCAGTTCTCTGCAGGAATTTGATGGGTGGCCTCCAGATGGTGATTTGGGACCTAGGCTCTCCTAAGGCTTTGGGTCCTCTGTATCCAGACGGCAAACTAAGGGAGAGGCATGCGGGAGGAATTTATGGGTAATGGCTGCAGAGGCTCTATGTCACTTTTGCCAATATTCCAGAACTCAGTCTTGGGACCACCCTGATTGCCACTTTGCATCAGGAATGTGATCTTCCCTCCAACCTAGTTTTTTGAATTCCTTTCCTTTACTGTGGTCAGATCCAATGCCGTCTCTTCCAGCAAGCTCTCTGATCACAGCATGTAGCCATGTGTCTCTAAAACTCATGGTTTGCACCCCCACCAAGGGCCATGCCCATTCGCCACCTCACTGCCAGATTTTGTCGACATGCCTCCTGTTTCCAACAGAATGTGCACTAGTGAGAGGAGAGCACCCAATCTCTAGTGGGCACTCAGTACACAATTGCTGGGAGAAAGTGGGAGAGTGTGCCACACCCACCTGTGATCCCTGCTGAAAGTTCCCTGTGACTTGGCTTTAGCCAGGTATTTACCCCTTCCTCAGGGTCCTCATTCCCAATCCTAAGATAATCATGCCTGCACCACCTGTGTCCCCAGAGGGTTTGAGATTGGCACGGGTAATTCAGGTGTATCCAGAAGGTGGAGCAGGTGAGATTAGTCACCTAGCTCACCCACACAGAGCATTCTGGTGGCCTCAGATGGAAAACCCAGCCCTGCCAGGAGGTGAACAAAATCCTGCCTTGTGTTGGCAGGACAGAGAGGTGGAGGAGGGGTCCGCGTGCTGTTTCTCAGAAAGTGATAAGTTTTTCTGCAACAAATAGGAGAGGGCAAGTCGGGAATGAACATCCCTGGCTTTATCTTTGAAGTTCTAAAGAAGTCCTTTCTCAAACCCAAAGGAAAGACTGGCTAAAATTATTCTATGGTTGCAATGCAAGCTCCATTTGAAAGAATATTTAGCTGCTCTAAAGATCAGTTGTTTCTCAGTATTCTCTGGGGATTGGTTCTAGACCCCTGAGGATACCAAAAATCAAGAGTGCTCAAGTCCCTTACATAAAATGGCATAGTATTTATACAAAACCTATATCACATCCTCCTGCAGATTTTAATCGACCTCTAGATGCAATGCAAATGCTATGCAAATAATTGTTGAGTTGTATTGTTTAGGGAATGATGACCAAAAATGTTTGTGCATGTTCAGTACAGATGCAATTGTTTTCCAAATATCTTTTTTGTCTGTATTTGCTTGAATCAGAGGATGCAGACAGACCTGCAGGTACAGAGAGCTGACTGCAGCTGTCAGGCTCAGGACCTTAATAAACCCCATCCACTTGCCTCCTGGTGAATTTTGCTCTTGCTTGGGACTCTGGTTGGCTCCTGGAAAGTGGTTCAAGTGGAGTGGGAGCGAGCAGGCGCTCTGGGTGGCTTGCTCCGTGGAGGAGCCCCAGGGAATCCCCATGCTGAGAGGTGGCTCTGTGTCATGACCTCCTTTGGCTCCAGCTTCCCCGATTCTGAACCCAAGAGCAAACACAAGCTGTGTCTTTAAGAGAAGCTCACTGCTAATCTGAGCACCAGCACCACACACTAAAAACAGATACTGACGCCTCCAAAACGGTCTCTTGGTGAGTCGAGCTCGGATTCCTCTGGGTGAAAGTGTCTTTGGAGCTTTTCAGCTGATGGATAAAGTTGAAAGCACCCTCTCTGTGGACCCCTCATTTCCATTTAAGAGGAAGGCAGGAAATTCCCCCTGGAGACAGTGGGTAGGAGTCCAAGTGCTTGTTTCTCTCTGGTGTCACTTCTGGAAGCGGTCAGGCAGGAAGGGCCCTCAACACGCTTCCTGCTCTGTCTCCCCCAGATTAGTTCTGAGATGACAAGTGTGTGATTTTACGGGCTGACACAGTCACAGAGGTGTTCGCAGGAGCCCTGAGAACAGGTGTGATTGCCGTAAGGCACATGTCCGCACACACAGTGTCAGCAACAACTGACAGGGAGCTGCCGCCTACATCAAGCCATCAGCCAAGGGCTGCTCATTGCATAGGGACTTTTGCAAATAGTTCTTGGTGAACAGGAGCCCCGAGGAGAGGGCTGCTGTGGCCTAGGAACTGGGTGAGCTGTGGTCACGCTCAGGACCCTGTAAAGTACCAAGATAGAATTTGCTAGTGAAATATGCAGAGGTCTTTTATGAACCACAAGCTCACAGACACAGATATCCACAGAGAGAGTCACCCGGAGAAGGCTGTGCTACCCCACATGACACCCAGCACCATCTGCGACAACAGCAGATACCTGACATCACCCTCACAAACCCCCCTTACACACTACACACCACACAGAAACCCACTCAGAGACTTTAATGATACCCTGAGCTGTCCCAAAAAATCTCAAAGTACAACCCTGGTACCCTGGCAGACACATCCTCCTCGGATCTACTCGTGTTACACGCCCAAATGCATTTCCTAACTCTAACCCACGAATACCTCTGCTGACACACAAAGCACATGCCATGATCACACTCCAGGCATCTCTCCTGGTGCCTGACATACACACATGTACACACATTCCCTGGGTGCACACAGAGTTACCCACACAAATCCCCTATGTATGTACACGCACTATCACCAACACTAACCCTTTAGACACACAAGGTCACCCACATACATGCACATGTACACACAAACACACACACACATGTACACAGATACCGGGGACTACCACAGAACATAGATTCTCTGTGCACACACACATGGTCACCAACACACATCGCCTATTCAGACATGCAGTAACCCCCCTGTGCACACACATCCATCCACTCACGCGAACTTCCTGGCCGCACACACTCAGTCACCCACAATGATTTCATGTACACGCACAGTCACTAACTGGGATCCCTGTGCACACAGAGGCACAGACACAACTCAGACACACTAGCTGCCCCCGCCCTGCCCTGGCAATGTCCCACCCCACCCATGCAGACATGCGCCACTCAGAAACCATGCCCCTGCACAGATCCCTCCACAGGGACCCCATAGAAACACCCTCAGTCAGCTGGGTACAGACACTTACTGGCCTGACAAACTCGGATGAAGACGCAGACACACAGACATCCCCCTCCCTTCTACAATTTGTCATTTCAAGCAATCTTCTAGCTACAATCTGGAAAATCAATAAGAGCCATTTATTGTGAACAACCAGGACTGCAGTACAGTGCTCCAGTCCCACAATGATGGAACAAAAGAGTGCTCAAGTGAGATCAGATGGCGCATCCTCCTGTCACTCTGGCTGGCCCTTGAGGAAGCAGGCAGCACAGACCTCTCCTTGCCATGATTTCAAAGAGAAAGCAGCGCAGCTCCCAGGCTGAAGCGTGGCTTCTGCAGAAGGCTGGGTCCATGGTGTTGCCAGCAAGTAGTCTGTTCTGACCCCTGCGAGGTAGGCGGGTCCTGGGCCAGCTCTCAGAGACAGCTGTCCCTCTGCTGATGAGTAGAGCTGGGGCCTCTCTGCCCAGCTCTGCAGCTGGCTGTCCTCACCATCCAATTTTTTTTTTTTTTTTTAGAAAGGGAAGATAATGCCTCCCAAAAATCCTCAGGATTTTCTTAGAAAATAGGTTCTTCCAAAGAGGGCATAGGATGGTGGGTGTTCGAAGGAGGAGGGGACAGACGTGGGAGATCAAAAAGGGACGGATAAAGGGATTAGAAAGCAAGAAATAGCCCTGACCAGCTGGCGGCCATCTGGGAGCCGTGAAGGAAGGGAAGAACAGAGTCGTGGGGCTTCTAGCAAGTGGGCACGTCTTCTCCCGGGAGGCCGTTACCGCTTTGCACGACAGGGAGGAAGTCAGAGTCTTGCCAGCTATCAAAGAAATAGATGTGTATATAAAAAAAAAAAACCAAACCCAGCAGCTCCCCCCAGGGTGGACTGCAGTGCAATTGCTCCCATCTGCAGTGAACTAGCTGAGGACACCCTCGTTTCAGGGTTCCATGGTGTTCTTACTCACTACATGTCCTACAAACCGACTGTGGGCAAAGAGATATATATATGTATGTATTTTAGCTTGCACAGAGGTTTTCAGAAAGCTTCAGATAAGACCATAAGGAAGGTCAATGGCCACTGGATAAGCAGCAAACGACTGGAATAGGTCGTCTCTGTTTTAGTGAGTATTCAATCTCCTGCTGAGGAGATAAAATAGTCAAAAAGTCAAACCACGCTGTAATATTTAAGGACATTGTGTCCCCACTCAGTGTCCCACAGAGAAATGAAGCGGATCTTATCATGTGTTTGCCATCCACCAAAATGAGCATCTCTTCTCTCTTCTCGACTCTGAATGTCACCACTGTCCCCCGCCCCCCGCCCCACAGCCTGTGCCGGCTGAACCATGTACCTGGCTGGATCTAAAGTTTATCTCCCAGGTCGGGAGAGTGGCCCTCAAGTCCTGACCATTCTGTCTTCCCAATAACTCTACCCTGAGCCTTCCTGTCCTTCCCTGGGGCCACTGTCCTCTCACAAGCCGGTGTCATCATCATAGCCACAAAACTCTAACTAGCCCCCACAATCCCAGTTTTGAACATGACTTTTCTTCTTTTCATGATGTTGTTGTTATGGGAAAACAAAATCTGTCTTACGTTCATTCACTCCTCAAACATGCACAGAGTACCTACGACGGGTGGGTGTTTGTTCCAAGTGCTTGGGATACCTCAGTGGACCACAGAGGTCTCTGCCCTCGTGGAGTGAGAGTCCAGTTGGAAGAAAAAGATAGCAAACAGAATAAGTTGTATGATATTTTCAAAGCTGGGAAATGCTCTGGAAAAACAAGGTAAAGGGATGAAGAAAGTGTCGTGTGGACCTGTGTGTGGACAGAGCTTCAATAGGTGGTCACCATGGGCCATTGAGAGGTTGGGTGTGTGATCAAAGGAAGTGGCAAGACAGGGGACAGATGGGGGTGGCTAGGGCAAAACAGGTGCATAGGGCAGAGGACATGAGATTGGAGCACCAAGGGAGGGCAGGTGACATGGGGCTTTGTGTTGGCATTTCAGGGTTTACGGCTGTGAGTGACTTGCTCAGTGTTGAATGATCCCTCTGGTGATGATGGTGATCCAGACCAAGGGGTCACAGAGGAAGGGTGAGAGATAGTGATGACTTCTCCCGCTCAAAATCCTTCAGCGACTCCCCTGAGCTCACAGAGAAAATCTCAACTCTTTTGCGACCCACAAAACGTTTTAGGATTGGGGTGCTGCTTCATTTTCTTGGTTTGTTTCTTGATGATACCTTCATATTCCAACGCTTTGGAGCAGGTGGGCTTCCAACAAATATCTTCATCTCTCATGTCCCAACGCATCTGTCTGCCTTGGTGGCTTTCTCTGCCTGACTGAGGTCCTCTCTGACCCTCGGCTGAGCATCTTCCTCATGGGGAGGCTGTCCTCTCCTTTTATACCATGTGTCCTTCCTGCAGTCTGTATACACCGCCAGATTTGGAATTACAGCCCTGAACCTCAATGTTCTGTCCACAATCTGTCTCTCTCACTAGTCTTTGGTCTCCCATGGCAAAGGTACAATGATTTTTATTTATGAATCCCTAGTATACTGTGGATAGTTGGATGGATGGAGGATGAATGGATGGAGGGAGAGAGGGAAGACAGATGGAGGATGGATGGGTGGTTGGGTAGTGAGTAGATGGATGCTGACCTGGAATTCAAGGGGTTTTATCTTTAGGTATTCATTATGAAGTGTTCAAACCCTATTAGGAAGACATTAACTTCTCTGTTACTGAGGAGATGGTAAAGGAGTACGTGCAGGAAACTTGTAAGCAAATGTGCACGTCCATGGCATTTGATGACTGTGTTGCCAGAAAGTTGGGGAAAAAAGGGTAATTTTGATAAATGGCATCTTATTTGCTCATTGACCAAATGTAATTTCAGACATGATTCACGTTTTTGACATGCGATTCAATTAGCAGTCGTTCATGTTATAATGTTAAGTCCTTTAGACGTCTTTCCCTACCAATCTCTGTCACACACATCATTCAGCTGAAAGTGATTGACTTATGTTTGGTGAAGTGCTTGGGGAAAAATCCTTTCAGAAAATGGAATCTTTTTGCATTGCATAAGTATCTCTGGTTTCTTTATTTTTTTTTTCTTTTCCTAGTGTTGTCCTTGTCTAGTTTGAAAAGGCTTTCTTATCTTGAGAAACACTTAAACATGTTGACTGCATGTATTATTCAAGAAGCAGATTTCTTACCATTTCCTATTGTCTTAGGAAGGAACTAGGAGCAGCTCCTAGCAATAAGGAGGCTGACTTCTTGTCACTAGTAACTTTTTTTTTCTTTTCTGTGGTACTAGGGATTGTACGCAGTGTGTTATATCACTGAGATACATCCCCAGCCCTTTTAAATTTTTATTTTGAGGCAGAGACTGGCCTTGAATTTATGACCCTCCTATCTCAGCCTCCTGAGTAGCTCGGATTACAGTATGTGTCACCACATCCAGCCCATTATTACTTGCAACTTTTTTTGGGGGGTGGGGGTACTGGGGATTGAACTCAGAGGCACTCAACTCCTGAGCCACATCCTCAGCTCTATTTTGTATTTTATTTACAGACAGGGTCTCACTGAGTTGCTTAGCACCTCACTGTGGCTGAGGCTGGATTTGAACTCATGATTCTCCTGTCTCAACCTCCTGAGCCACTGAGATTATAGGCGTGAGCCACCGTGCCTGGCTGTTACTTGCAACTTTTTAATGACAACCAAGAGAGGCAAATTCTTCCCCAAAGTGTCACCTATTCAAAAAGATTTTTCTCCACAAAAGCACTCAGCAGGAGGAAAAATCAATCATAAAACAAACAAAAGAGTACATTTTTTTCAGAGATACCTGGAACTGTACATCACTCCAAGTCTAGAATAAGCATCGTATAATCAGAGGTTTAAATGACAGATTCAAAGGATTCTGAATGGAAGGGCCCCATAGGTGGCTTATCTAACTTGTAATTCAATAGAATTTGGATTCTTTCTGCTGCTTCTCTGAGAAATGGACATCTCAACCAGATGAGATGGTTCCCAGAAGACAGAGTTTCTGCCTCACAAGGTAGTTTGTTCACAGGACTAAGATTCACAGTGGATCAGGACTTCCCCCCAGCAATCCTGGAGGCTCAAAGACAACAGAACCAGGCCTGAAAAAACCTGGAGAAAATCGGGCTGCACTGTTGAATTCTGTACCCACATAAAAGGGGCTTTTTTCTGAAGCGTGGAGAACAATCAAGGCATTTTCCAAGATCCAAGATTTCAAAAATTTACTTCTCAAAATGACGGAGGGCTTTTTCTCTAGAAAATGAGAAAACCAGAAGAAGAACCAGGGTACAGAAAGCAGAAGATACAGCAGAGAAGAGGAGCAGATAGCATCCCCAGGGCAGCAGTGAAGGGCGACCCGGGATGACAACTGTGTACCAGGCAGGAGACGGCCGGGCCTCCAGAAGATGAAATTGATGGTACAAACACTCCAGTGTGGCTGCATGTCTCAAGAGGAGACGTAGACAGCTGGCGAGGAATGCTCAGCACACAGAACGCCAGTGAAAACAGGGAGTCAAAAAATAAGAACCTACACTGAAAAGCTAAGAATCAGCGAGGCAAGCATGCCACCTGAGACCCCACAGATACCCGGATCCTCATCCACGGGCGGGGAAGGTGGAGGCCTGGGGCCTGGAAATGGGAAGAAGAGTCAAGTTTCTTAAAAACATAGAGCTGTTCGATTCTTTAATCAAGGACACATAGCTTCAACAAAAACCCAAATAATAAAACATAAAAGGAAAAGGAGGGCAAACAAAACAAAATTTCTCGGAATGTCCCAGTCTTCAGGCACTTGAAGATGACGAGTAGGTCTCCCTGCTCTCAGGGGACATTGCTGGTTTTTCCAAGATATCTGGTCATCCTGACATTCTCAAAGTGACCAGAGTGCTCAGGACCGGACACCACTGGCACCCCACGGCCCACCGAGGCCTGTCCTCTGACACGTTGCCATCATTCAAACCACGCACCCCTCATCCTTCACTTACACAGGATGTTTGGAACCTAAATCCATGGCTTTCATTCTTGCTAAATTTCATTCTATTGATTTTTTTTTTTTTGCACCTTCATTTTGTTAACATAATTTCAAATGCTGATACTGACATCCAGTCGACTATCCATCTCTCTGAGCATTGTGTCATCAGTGAATTATTAGGGCTTAGATAGATTCATCCAAATATTAGAGAAGAATGCTGAACAGAGCCAGCTGAGAACAGAGTCTTGGTTCCTGTCACTCAAAATCTCCCCCAGGGTGGGGTTCACCCCATAATATTCAATTGCAGTGTTCTCAAAAGATATAACCCACGTACCTCTTCAGGCAGGGGAATAGAAAAGCAGAGATACTGGGATTAGCAGTTCCAGGAACAGTCGTTACCCTGAAGAGTCACAGCAGGACAATTCACAGTATCCTTTCATTGTATCTGGAAGAAAAAGAGTGAAATCTTAGAGTTTTGTCTTAAAAGGGCCAGGCTGCTTCTCCCCTAACACACACACACACACACACACACACACACACACACACACACACACTGCTCTCTGCATCTGCCAGGACCAGGAGTCTCAGGTAGAAGACACCTTTCGTTGCTAGGGAGCTGAGGTTTCTGGACACCCCTGCTTTTTTGGAGTGTGGGACTGGGCTCTCAAAACTACAGGAAGAGCCCTGCACCACCTCGTAGGATCCTGTGCAGGAGCAGAGACTTGGGGTCCCAGTTGCATAAATGACCTCTTCCAGTCTGTGTCCCCAAGGATCCATTGTTGGTGCTCAAGTAAGGGTTAGAGTATTTTTTGATCAGCTGAAGGATGAAGTTTAAAGGGAAAGATTGGCTGATGTCACAAACATGCTTAAAGTCACCAAGGCTGCATCATGGAGAAGGACTATTCAGATATCACTGAATCGATTTCAAGTAGATGAAACTATGGAGAGAAGAAAGACCTTATGGATTTCTCCTATAGCTGCTCTCCCAGGAGAAACAGCTTTTGTCCTAAGTCCCAAGAAGTCCATCTGCTTCATGTTTCCAGGAAACTAAAAACATATTAAGAAGGGACTAGGGGTGTGGTTTGCAGGTAGAGTGTCTGCTTAGCATGTGTAAGGTCTGAGTTTCATCCCTAGCACCACCACGGCAACAGCAAAACAGATTGTGAGTTTGTCTAACACTGGGAAAATATCAAAGGACAACACAGAAACTGTATCAGAGTGAAGAAAAATCACAATCCAGTTCTTAGAGACTTTGTCCCCTTCTGTTAATTTGGACACAAATTGAATCTTTATTTTCAAGTAGTAACTTCAGAGTTTAACGGCTTCTCTAGTTTTATCTCCTGAAATATCAATGCGCGTTTCACATCAGTTACCTTTGATTGCTGATCACCATTACCATCTCCCTAATCCCACCAAGTCTGTAAACTTCTCTGGTGTTTCTCTTCTGTCCCGTTCAGAAATCTCATCTCAGAAATTACATGTAACCAGAGAAAGGCAACATAATTGGTAAATGATATTATGATGTTATTACATTAATGGAAGAGGGTCAGAAAGTTTTTATTTGAGGGAAAATTAAGCAAAAGAAGACTAATTGACAAAGTGAGGTGAAAGATTCTCAAAGCACCACAGAGGAAGGAGCAAGCTGAGGAGACATACTTGATATTTGCTCTCCTCTTGGGGAAGAAACACTTCATTAAGTAATAACACCAGCTTTTTAAACTGCTTTCTTGAGCATTGTTCTTCAAAAAAAAAAAATTTCCATTTTAACCAGTGAGATCAGATGCTGCATTGGAATATTGTTATGAAAGCCAAGTAAATTTATAGACACAGGCACACACACACAAAAAAAATATAAAATATTTTAAAGGACAGTTTCATATGTGTTAGTCAACTTACTGTTGTTGTGACAAAATACTTGAGATAACTAACTTGAAAGGAAGGTTTGCTGTGGTTGTGGTTTCAGAGGTTTCAGTGCATGGTTGCTTGGTACCATTGCTCTGGGCCTGTGGTGACAGAGTACAGCATGGTGGGAGCTCCTTGCAAAAGAAGGCAATGTCTTCCCTTCCTCATGGAGGCTAGGAAAAAAAGAGAGAGAGAGAGAGAGAGAGAGAGAGAGAGAGAGAGAGAGAGAGAAAGAGAGAGAGAGAAATGGGCTGGGATCTCAATATTCCCAGTAGTGCCACAGGCTGGTGACCAGGCCTTTAGCATGTGGGCCCTTAGGGCAAAATCAAGATGGCCAAATAAGCAGTATTTATTTCTCAGGCACCATTGTGTGAAACTGGGAATAAGTCAAGGAATAGATTCTATGAACTCTGAAGTTTGGAGATTAAAATCTACTAACTTTCTGGACTCTCGGGCTGAGCAGGTGAAGGACGCAGGAACTTGTGTGGGAAGTTGGAGAAAACTCAGCAATAAAGAGCTTCACCAGGGGCTGGGGCTGGGGCTCAGTGGTGGAGCACTTGCGCAGTATGTGTGAGGTACTGGGTTGGATCCCCAGCACTGCGTTGGATCCCCAGCACTGCATAAAAAAATAAATAAAGTAGCAATATTGTGTCTATCTACACTAAAAAGAAACATTAAAAACAAAACAAAACAAAGCAAGATCTTCACCAGGCAAAGGAGGGTGTGGTGTCAATGCCTATCCAAGGTGTGGGGAACCTGGTGGGGGAGGGCCACCTGAAAACCAGGGAGTCCTCACATAGACCTCCCCCCTCCTCCAAGACGCCCGGAAGTCCAGCTACGGTTATGATCAAACCAAAAGCATGTGCAAGTGCCCAGTGATGGTTAATTTAGGTATCAAGACTATTTTTTTTTATTAGTCTGATAGAATGACTTATTTATAGAGGATTCTCAAGAAATCACTTGGAGCAGGTTGAAACATACAAACCTAATACTTTTCTAGTGCTGGGGATCAAACCCAGGGCACCCCAGGCAAGCACCCTACCACTGAGCCCTATGCCTAGCCAAAACTAATATTTGATAAATAGTGAAAAAATAATAAATAATTTAAACAAAAAGTACACTACTGGGCTAGTAATTTAAAATACACAGGAAGAAAGCTTTATTATGTCATACCGAATGCGGTGACACAACAATGATCACCTGAGCATCAATAATCCAAACTTCCAAAGTCTGAAAAGCTCCAAAATCCAAAACATTTCGAATGCCAGTGAGATGCCACAGTGGAAAATTCCATACTTGAACTCATGCGATGGTTGGCGTCAAAACACAGGTGCACTAACAATAATGCAGAAAGTTACATTCAGGCTACTTGTAGAAGGTGTTGATGAAACAAGTGAATTTCATGTTTAGACTTGGGTCCTATCTACAAAATATCTCATTATGCATATGCAAATATTTCAAAATCTGAAATATGAAACATTTCCGCTCTATGCTTTTCTGATAAGGGCTACTCAATCTTCATGAGGGAAAGATCTGATGTTGGGGCTGCTTTGGGGAATCCAATGCACTTGCGTGGTTTCTGGAAATATATATAAAAACATCTTGCCTACAGGCTTCCGTGAGGCATGGGTCACCATTCCAGGTTACACTTACTGTAAGATTTAATTGAAGTCTTAATGGTGTGATTTGTGGAAGCACGAGAGCATCAGTGATGCACTGTTGTGGACAGTTGGTCTCTCCATTGAGAATGGCTCGTGCCACAATCCAGGATGCCTGGGTTTGAACCCCGACTCCCCTACTCGATAACTTCGGCAAGTTATTTACCTTTCTATGCCTCCATTCCCTCATCCTTAAAAAGAGAATAACTCTAGTGCCCATCCACAGGGTCACGTGGAGGAGTAAATGGGTTCCTTGGTACAGAGTGCTTGGAACAGTACTTCACACATAGTGGGAACTTAACCAATGTTTGCTGTCACCAAAACAGAAAAAAAAAAATGACTAAGAGAATACCATGGTTTATAACTTTCTTGTGGGCTTTTTGTCCTTCATTCCATGGCCTCATATTATCAAAAAGGTTGCGGTAACTCCAGATATCTCAACTGTGGAGAGAGAAAGAGAGAGAGAGAGAGAGAGAGAGAGAGAGAGAGAGAGGCTGTTTCATAGTACTTTCACATTTTCCTAGGGAGCAAAAAATGTTCTCCAGGCTCCTCTGCTGATCTCACTTTATCTCATTAGCCAGAACTGGGACACATTTTGGAGTATTAGTCCATTTTCATTGTAATACCAAAATACCTGAAGCCAGGTAATATGTAAATAAAGGAGGTCTATTTAGCTCATAGATTGGGGACTATAAATCCACACAGCATAGCACCAGCCCTGGCAAGGCCCCTACTCAGCTGCACCACCTTGTGGACGGTGGTGTCATGGCAGGCGGGCTTGTGAGAGGGAGGGATCATGTGGCGAGACAGACCCCAGAGAGAAGGGGAAGAGGCCAGACTTGTTCTTTTAAAACATGGTGAGAACTAACCAAAGTCCTGTAAGAACTGCTTTCATTTCTCCTGAGGAGGGAACCCTAGGGACTCCCACCTGGCCCACCTCTTAGAGGCTCCACTACCTTGCTATGGCCACACTGGGGACCAAGCTCCCAATGCTGCACCCTGGGGGACAAACCACATGCAGACCCTAGGCACTGGGCTTTGCTGGAGGGAAGAGGGGAGAATGACCTTGGGGACACAACCACTATGTCTCCACATGCCATCTCCCCAGTGGTGCCAACTGCTCTGTTACTGTCTCAGCTGTGGGAAGGACAGCCGAGTCCAGAGCACTGAGTGAATGACCCCATAATTCAAGAGCCTTTATAACACAGAAGGTCACGGATGGCCCCATCTGATTTCACACATGATGGCTAGGAGCGACGTCCCCTTCTTTGTGGGGCTGAATTAAAAAACCCAATATCTTCTTTTAAAGACTATTCCAGTTCCAACTGGAACACACAGGGTAGTCCTAGGAGTCTCACCCAGGCCGTAATTTTTTGTTTATTTGTTATTTTTAGGTATACGCGACAGTAGAATGTGTGTTCACATATTATACATACATGGAGCACAACTTCCCATTTTTGTGGTTGTACATGATGTGGGGTTACACTGGCCATGTATTCATGTAAGAACCTAGGAAAGTTATGTCGGATTCAGTCTACTGTGTTTCCCATTTCCATCCCCCTCCCTCCCCTTCATTTCCCTTTGTCTAATCCAGTGAACTTCTATTCTTCCCTCCCCCACCCCCACTTTTTGTGAGTCAGCATCCGCATATCAGAGAGAACATCCAGCCTTTGGTTTTTTGGGATTGGCTTATTGCACTTAGCAAGATAGTCTCCAGTTCCATCCATTTACCAGCAAATGCCATGATTTCATTCTTCTTTATGGCTGAGTAACATTCCACTGTGTATTGTGCCACATTTTCTTTCTCCATTCATCTGTTGGAGGGCACCAAGGTTCCCATAGCTTAACTATTGTAAATTGAGCTCTATGAACATTGATGTGGCCGCATAACTATAGTACACTGATTTTAAATCCTTTGGAATATGCCAAGGAGTGGGATAACTCATTCAAATGGTGGTTCCATTCCAAGTTTTCTGACAATCTCCATACTGATTTCCAGAGTGGTTGCACAAATTTGCAGTCCCACCAGCAATGTATAAGTGTAACTTTTCCCCGCTACATCCTCGCCAACATTTATTGTTACTTGTATTCTTGAAAATTGCCATTCAGACTGGAATGAGATAGAATCTCAGTGTAATTTTAATTTGCATTTCTCTAATTGCTAGAGATATTGAACATTTTTTCTTATATTTGTGGACTGATAATTTTTCTTTTTGTGTGAAGTGTCTGTTCAATTTCTTTGCTCATTTATTGATTGGGCTATTTGGGTTTTTGGTGTTAAGATTTTTGAGTTCTTTATATATCCTAGAGATTAATGCTGTATCTGAGGTGCATATGGTAAAGATTTTCTCCCATTCTGTAGGCTCTCTCTTCATGTTCTTGATTGTTTCATTTGCTGTGAAGAAGTTTGCTAGTTTGATGTCATCCCATTTATTTAGTCTTGATTTTACTTCTTGTGCTTTAGGAGTCTTTTTGAGGAATTTGGTTCCTTGGTTGATATGATGGAGATTTGGGCTTACTTTTTCTTCTGTTAGGCACAGGGTCTCTGGTCTAATGCCTAAGTTCTTGATCCACTTTGAGTTGAATTTTTTGCAGGGTCAGAGATAGGGGTCTGATTTCATTCTGCTACATATGGATTCCAGTTTTCCCAGCACCATTTGTTGAAGAGGCTATCTTTTCTCCAATGTATGTTTATGGCACCTTTGTCTAGTATAAGGTAAATGAATTTATGTGGGTTTGTCTCTGTGTCTTCTATTGTGTACCATTGGTTTTCATGTCTGTTTGGTGCCAATACTATGCCTTTTTGTTACTATAGCTTTGTGGTATAATTTAAGGTCTGGTATTGTGATGCCTCCTGCTTCACTTTTCTTTCTTTCACTTTTGGCTATTTTGGGTTTCATATTTTTCCAAATGAATTTCATGATGGCTTTTTCTATTTTTATGAAGAATCTCATCAGAAACTTAATAGGAATTGCATTAAATTGGTGTAGTACTTTTGGTAGTACAGCCATTTTGACGATATTAATTCTGCCTATCCAAAAACATGGGAGATCGTCCCATCTTCTAAAGTCTTCTTCAGTTTCTTTCTTGAGTTTTCTGTATTTTTCATGGTAGAGGTCTTTCACCTCTTTTGTTAGATTGAATTCCATATTTTATTCTCTTTGAGGCTATTGTGAATGGAATACTTTTCCTAATTTCTCTTTCAGTTGATTCATCGCTGTTGTATAGGAATGCAACTGTTTTATGGATGTTAATTTTATATCCTGCTATTTGGCTGAATTAATTTATGAGTTCTAGAAATTTTCTGGTGGAGTTTTTTTTTTTTAATTCTTCTAAATATAGAATCATGTTATTGGAAAATAGGGATCGTTTGAGCTCTTCTTTTCATATTTATATAGCTCTTTAATTTCTTCTTTCTGTCTAATTGTTCAGGCTCTGCCAGGAGTTTCTGAGTCCTGGCTCCCTTCTGGGACTCGTGGGGCTTTAAAAGAAGCACCGATGCCTTCAGATGTACATGTCTCATGAAAAAAATAAATAAATAAAAGCAGCACACACCAACTTGATGATCACACACTCAACTTTTCGGGAATCCAGGAAAGGGAGAACTCAAATGGTCTGGCATATTCAGAGGGGTCCCCATGGATGAGACAGAGAGGCCCTGGAGAGGGGCAGATGGATATGAGAGAAGAGATGAGGGAGTGGGGGATGCCTGACCCCAGAGGTAACCCAAGAAAAGGCTCCTGGTTGGAAGAACAGGTCGTAGGAGGGTCGGCCATTCTCCTCTTTTTGATGGTTTAATGTTTTTCTCCTTAGAATTTGGAAGAAGATGCCCAAAGTGGATAACATGCCAAACATCACCATTCAGAATGTGATAACCTCTCCACATGTAAACTACATCCGCTGGAAAGTACATGGAGACTGGGTTACTCAGGTAAGATAGATAAATAAACTAGAGTTTGCTAGCCTGCCCTCTCCCTCTGCAGGTGCGTCACTCAAATCGCCAAACAGTGTACATTTTATCATAAGTCGTCACTGGTCCTGAGACAACTTCAGAAACCCAGCCGAAAACAAAAATAACAGTTACACGAAATATGTAGGTTAGTCCTAAGAATGACAAACACTTGGTTTCTAGTGGAATTAATCAGTTTGAACTTCCTGGTGGGATCAGTTTGGGGGACCTTGTCCCAGGTATCCTTTGGGTCAGAAGATAGTGCATGGGTTGTCCTTCCTCTTGTTGGAGTAAAAGCCAACTCAAGTGACCAGAGTGTCTTAGGACCATTGGTGGATTATGGACATGACATTGAGTCCCTGAGCCTTCCTCTGAGGAGCTGAACTGGGGTTTATCCAGTGTATAACAAAGCAAGGCATTGTCAATTATGTTAAGAGAGCCCAGAGACCAAATGGCAGAGTGGACACACCAGCCCAAGGGACAGGCGGGGAGCAGGAGTCCTCAGGGTCAGTATGACGAGTCCATTGGAGGAAGGAACACAAGCTTGTGTCAGCAGCTGTTTCCTCCTCTGAAAACACCAGGCTTCAACCAGGTAGAGAAGCTTCCAAATTAACAAGACTTATGTGAGAAAGAACAGTAAGAAATCCTACTGAGTGATAGTGAGGGGCACCACCAAACGTGTTTGAACGTGAAAAGGAAAATTAGAGGGGAAGGAAACTTGGACCACGAAAACCACATTTGTTTAAAAGACAAATACCAACAAGATTTCAAACACAAATTGGAGAAGACCAAATACCAATCCTGCTGCAGAACAGAAATGTGAGTTAAGAAAGCTAAAAGCAAAAAGAAAACAATAATTTGACCAAATAAGCAGATGAAATACCATGATGTTTCTCAAAAGTGATTGAAATAAAATTATTTGTATTTCCTTCTTCTTTATTGGTTACAATTTATATATCATAAGTTCATCCTACATGTACAACTCATTGAGAGTAACTTTACTGAGTTGTAACATAATCACCAGGATCCGGTTTTAGAATGTTTTGGTCACTGGGTGACATCCCTCCAGCCCATTCCCACGCTCAGCAGCAGGTCTCCACCAATCGACTTTCTGTCCCCGTTGGTTTGCCTTTGGAAGCCCAGCTCACAAAAATGGCATCATACTAAGCCTGGTCCTGATGCCTGGCTTCCTCCACGTAGCTTAACGGAGCCACACTTCTTGTTGACCTTGACCTCTTGTGGGGGTCTGGGTTGGGGACACAGAGTTCACACCATGCTTCCAATACTAGTGTGACTGTATCCACTCTGTATGTTCAGATTCTGAATTAGGACTTCTTCCGTGGAAGGTGGCCTGAGAGGAGAACTCAAATCCCTCCAAATCTCATTCCTTGTACCTAAGATTGACCTTTTGGGTCCTACCCCAAAACCCTGGTTACCCAATCCCCACACACCTATCTCAGGACCCCGTTCTTAGTTCTCAAAGACAGGGGAAGAGCCGATGCCTCCCAGGATCTATTCAGTATTGCTTCCAATTTAAAGATGATTTCTAGGGAAACATAAATTGTTTTCTCTGTAAAACCCCCTGTAGCTCTGCAGGCAGCATTCAGCTTTTCTCGGAAAAGTCTAAAATAGGCAATAGGAGCTGCAGCAGACAGGGTGCTCAGGAATTGCTTGTTCTGGTGTTAGCCTCGAGCAGTTTGGAGGGAAGGGACCACCGTACACACTGCACTACCCCAGGAACACACATGGGTGCTTGAATTTTTTTTTCCTATCCTCCGCACAGTGGTTCCTTCATGAAATATGTTTTGGAAGAATGCTTTAAACATTATTAGAAACTCTTACTGACCTGGTGCGTGATCTTTGTATTAATTAGTGTTTTCTCACTTTTTTTTTCCTTTTAGCTGAACTACTGTGATTCTCTGAAAGCTGTCATTTCCAGCTCCAACCACGAGCCCACAGCTCTGGTAATAGGTACTACGGACGCTCCTATCATGATTGCAGTTGTTCTCTCTCTGGGTGGTGCATCTCTGGAGGCCTCCCACCTTTTCTTTTCTGTATTGCTGTGGGCATCCGGCACTCTGCTAGTAACTCCTGATGCCATTCAAACATTAGGCCTCCCCCACAGCTGAGTGTGTTTTTAATTTCATGAGCCTCATGCCCTGGGGCTGCTGGAGAGGCAGTGAGGGACAGCATGCCTGGCACTGAATTTGCATACACCAAGAGCTCCGTCAATATGTGTTGAAATAAGCAAAATCCACTCTAAGCCATGCCAGGCTCTACTGTGTGAGCACCTCTAATGTGCTACATGGTATTGAATATATAATGATATCCGTATGAAACTGTTGAAATGGGGCATTTGTAGGATTAGGGACTTTTAAGGAATTCTAAAGATGGGAAGATCCAGCATGGGTAGTTTCTAGAAGCTGGACATAGACCAAGTGAAATCCAAGAAAGGCCAAGGGAATACCCATCTCCCAATACATCTCTCAATCTTAGGGGATGACCCCAGTATCTTAGTCATTTGCTGTTGTAACTGAACACCACAGACTAGAGTAACTTATAAAGAAAAGAGTTTTATCTGGGTTATGATTCTGGGGGCTGGGCAGTCCAAGGACATGGTATCAGCATCTGAAGATGGCTCTCACACAGCATGATCTCACGATGGAAATGTGAACAGACAAGTGAGCACATTTGGAAGTGTTCAATTTTGTAACAATCATTCCCATGAAAACTAACCCATACCTATGGGTGGAGCCCTCATGACCTAAACACCTCCCTTTAGGCCCCACCTCCCAATACTGCTGCCCAGTGAAGTAAGTTTCTAACACATGAACTTTGGGGAAACACATTCAAACCATAGTCCCTAATAAACAGCAAGTCTGGGCATGAACTTGACCAAGCTGATCTTGGGTTTATGGTGTAGGGGTGTCTGTGCTATTTATGGGGGAGTTATTTTGTGTGGACTAGACTGAAGACATACATCCAGCATTGGATGGACTTGGAGAGGTCTGGCTGACCCAAAATTTTTTTTGGGGGGCGGGCATACTGGGGATTTATTCAGGGGCACTCAACCACTGAGCCACATCCCAGCCCTATTTTGTATTTTAATCTAGAGACAGTGTCTCAATGAGTTGCTTAGTGCTTTGCTTTTGCTGAGGCTGGCTTTGAACTTGGGATCCTCCTGCCTCAGCCTCCTAAGTCACTGGGATTACAGGCATGTGCTACCACACCTGGCTGACTGACCCAAATATGAATCAGGAATCCACTCCCTTTATGATGGACGAGTCCCAGGGTATCAGCTCATGGTCTGCAGTAGATGCAGTCTTCTGCCTGCCCTGGAGCTTCCCAACTGGAACACTTCCCTAAGGTCAGGCTCTGCCTTAAGTGCCTTACATGTATGGCCCTGTTTAACCACCGTCACAACCTATGGTTTACACCTCGCTGCTTGCCCCATCTTAGAGATGAGTGGGCTAAAGCACAGAATAACCAGGCGATTGGTCAGAGGTCTTTTTAACTGCACTTAAAGAAGTTCAACTCAAACTGATGGAAGCAGAAAGCAGAATCCTGGGGGTGGCTCAGGTAACACAGGAAGAGCAGGAAAACAAAGCAGCTCCTCATTGGGAAATCCTGGGAACAGAGACTCAAATGCTTCTCCATCTCAGAAAGTCTCATCTGTACACCAGACCCCTTGGAGGGTAGTGAGCCCATGTCTCACATAGCTTTGCCACCAACAGAGACTGGGGACTGACTGACACTCTTGGTCCCCAGTCCAGCCAACCTGGGAAGTGTCTTATTAAAATAGATTGGCCCATTGTTGGGACAATCATGATCCAGCCAACCCAGGAAGAGCAGGGGCCATCAGAACCTGGCAGTACTCATTAAAATGATAGCATCAGAGTGAGGGAGGACCTGATTTCCAAGCAGGAACTGGAAGGGGAGGTTTACTAATGGCCAAAAAAGTAGAGAATGACTACTACCCTGTGTCACACAACTCAGAATGGAGCCAAGGCTGGAATCCAGGCTGTGCCCAAAGCCTTTCCTTCTAACCCTCAGACCCATAGCCAGGGAATTGCTTAGGAGTGTGTTGGAAATTCAGAGTCTTAGGCTTCTTCCCAGAACAACTGAATCAGAGTCTGCATTAAAAAGGACTGTGGTGAATTGTGTGCCCCTCAAAGCCCAAGAAACATTCTTTCCCCACAACGACTTACTAACATTTGTTAATAACCCACCCCTTGAAGATCTTCTTAACTCTTCATACTTACTTCATTAAACTTCATAATTATTCTGTGAAGGCCTCGAGGTTATATTGGAAAGCCCCTTCCAATTATTCAACATCACCATCATCATATTTAATGTTCAAGTTGATACAGATGATGATAACTTACATGTGTTTGGCACTTACTCATTTACACTAATTTTCATATTGGATATTTGCCAGTGGTTCTCAGTTTGGGGTACCCATTGGAATCACCTGGGAGACTTTGTAAAATCTGCTTACCTTGGGTTTTACCCTCGGAGATTCTGATTTAATTGGTGTGAGATGAAGCCTAGGCATTGCAGCTTTTAAAAATTTCTGCAGGTGATTCCAATATGCAGCTAAAAGTAAAAACCTCTTTTTCAAAGAGAGACTGCCCAGGCATCTGCATTTTTAGATGTGACTTTATTTTGCAGCAAAGATCACGAGCCAATCACAGGCATGACACTATTTGATCTTCACAGTGGTCAGGGAAGGTGTGAATTCTATGTAAACATATTTTATAGATGAGGACACATAAGCTTAGGTAAGCTTGCTCACCAGGTCACTTAGGTACAAGAGTCCCAAAGGGACTGGGCTCTGATTTTTCTGACTCCAAAGCCAATGTACCACTGCCATTCCCTACAGTTGGGTTTGTAAAGCCCTTCACATCCTGGGACCTGTTCTGGGACAGCTTCTCACCTTGGCTGTAACCTGAGGGGGGGGGGAAATAATGGAATCGTTTATTCCCAGGGCATCGAGAAGTTTATTGCCAATAGAATATGCCCAGGATCTCTGCATGGATTCCCTACGTACCTTAAGCAGCAGCAGCTTAAGAAAGGAATCCATGAATACCCAAATACCCTGAATCAGAGTCAGAGACAGCAGACTCTCCTGTCTGCTGCTCTGACAGGCCCACCTGATGGGGCAGAGGGATAATCAAGAAGTGTCAGAGTTGTAGGCGGCCATGTGCCACAGTACAAGATTCTAGTCGAGAACAGGCTGCATACACAATAGTGGTCTTTGAAGATTATAATAGAGCTCAAAAATTCCTGTTGCCTAGTGACATGATAGCTGCCATGATGTCATAGTGCAATACAGTACTCAGGCGGCAATACCAGTGTAAACAAAACCTACTTCACGGCCAGCTGTATAAAAAAGGCAGAACATGCAATTGTGCCCAGTACAGAATATTTGATAATGATAGTAAATGCTGTGTTACATTTCATGTATGTACACTATACTCTGTCTTGTTATTTTAGAAGTTACTCCTTGCACTTATAAGAAAAATTGACTGTGAACGGTATGCTGGGTTCTCTTGGGAACAGGCTTATGCATCTGTGTTTGCCTATCATTTCTTGATCATATAAGAAGTCCTGTGAGTGACCTACACACTCTATGGTGTTCACCCAGTAATGAAATGCCTGAGGAAGCATCTCTTAGAACTTATCCCTGCTGTTAAGTGACACATGCTAACTAATATCTCTCCCTCCTCCCATGCTCCACCCTCAGTCCCACCTCTGGACTTTAATTAAGAGCTGGTTGGAGCTCACCAGCGGTGCATCGGGGATGCATAAAACATTTAATACACTTTACAGCAACTCAGAAGTCAGCCACCCACGGAACAATGTAAGCTTCTCCTTTTTTTGATGTCTTCTAGCCTCACTGTGCCTGAACATTTCTGAGCCTTTGGGAAGACTGAAATTCTAGTTTCCCCCTTCTTTTATCCTTGAAAAATCTAATTCCACTTGCCATTGAACATCATGGAAAATCAATAAAGACTTGTGCCAAGGTCTCAGCCTAGTATGAAATACCAGCTTGCTTCTTTCTTGCTAGGAATCTTCCCCGAGGCCCTTTCATAGCCCAAGAGCTCACATTATCTTTCAAGGAAAGTTTCCTTTATAAATTTCTGATACACTGACATTTAAATCACCAAAGTATTAGGAAAAACGAGGTACAGTGCTTCAGTTTCTTGGGAACTTCCATTAGACTTTCTCGGAACTAGGAAATTTGGCTTTCTAGAACAATAATGAATATGAATTCTAAGAAACCGAAATAGCCTTTGGAGATTGAAATAGCTCAAAATTCAGTATTTGAGCAGATCAAAAGCAATGACTCTAGAACAAGGAACAGGGAGTTTTAACTGTGGCTCGGCTACTAACAAAACTGTGATGTGGAACCTCCATTTCCCCTCCAGTTCAATATGTGCTAAGGTTTGGATATTATTTGAATTTATGCCCCAAAAGTTCACATGGGAGAGGCTTGGCCCCAATGTCACAGTACTAAGAGATCACGGAACTTTTGAGGTGTGGCCTGGTGAAACTGGTTAGGCTATTGAGGGCACTAATCCTTGCAAGGAAATAATGTAGCTCTTGTGAAACCCTGGTTAGTTCCGAGAGAGTAGATTCTTATAAAAAGAGCAAGCTTGGCCCTTCCCTATTCTCTGGCTTCCTGTCTCTCCATGCAATCTCTCTCACATGGGCTCCCTCCATGATGTTACCTGCTATGTTGTAATGCAGCCCAACAGATCCTTCATCAGAGGTTGTGCAGACGGATACCCAATCTTGGGTTTTCAGCCTCCAATACTGTAAACTAAATAAACCTCTTTACTTGCTAAGTACCCAGCTTCAGGTGTTTTGTTATACCAATAGAAAACAGACTAATACAACAAGAAAGTTGGATACAAGTTCTATAGATCCTTCCAGCTCAGATTCAGAGGCCTCATTATGCTAAGAGTCCTGTCCATCCTTCCTCACATCACAGAAAAGGAAGCCACTAGAATTGCTTATAGCTCTAAACTACTATGATTTCACCAATTAAATCTCTCTTAATAGCTAGATATCCATATAATCAAAGGATCAGCCCCCACATCTATATCAATCTAATGATTTTTATTTGGTATTTATAATGTGCCAACCATAACAGTAAGATGAGAATGTGAAAGTTCAGAGAGCCTCTGGAGTGAAACTTCTGAGAAAAGTTACCTGTACTTGCTTTTCCAATTCTTACCCTCCCATTCTCACTAAGAACCCTCCAACCTGGCCTTGGTCCCCAAGACCAAGCACCTAAACCACTTGTATAAGGGGCCACAATGCCTGTCATGTTGCCGATTCCACTGACCAATATTCATCTCATTTTCTCTTTCTGCATTTGAAGCAACTGACCACTCTGGCTTCCTGAATGAACTTCTCTCACTTGGCTTCAAGATCCCAATCCTTTCTCTCTTGCTTGTTCCTCCACATCTGTCTGATTTAATGTTGGAGCCCCAAGAGTTTAGTTCTTGGTCATCTCCTCCACGTCTGCGTCATTCCCTTGGTGATCCCTTCCAATTCCACTGTATGCTGTCCACTCCCAAATTTTTATTTCTATCCCAGTTCTTTCTGGCATTTCCAACTGCCCTGGCTCACTAATGGACATCTTCACTAGGATAGATAATGGAGATCAAAATTAAGTCCAAACCTGAATCCAGATCTTTTCTGCACACCTGTTCCACCATCTTCCCGATCTCAGTTGATACTAAGTCCATCTTTCCAGTTGCTCAGGACAAAACCATGACTCCTCTCAAAACCCACCTCCAACCTACTGGCTCTGTGTTCATAGTACACCTCACATGGGGCCACTTCTCACCAGCCCCACTTCTACCACTCAGTAAGAATCACTGTCTTTTCTTCCCTGCATTACCGAGAGAGTCTCCTAGATGGTCTCCTGGATTCCATCTATTTTCTGCACATCAGCAAGAGAGACCTCATAAAATTAGGAGTCAGACCTCTGCAGATCCTGCTGTAGGCCCCTATCTCACTCAGTAAAAGCCAAAGTCTCCTGGTCCCCAGCCCTTTCTTTACCCCACACCTTATCACTGTGGCCTCATCCTCTTTCCCATCCCCTCCCCCTCTAGTCCCACCGACCTTCATGAATGCTCCCCTCTACCTGGAAGGTTCTCCACAAATGTCCACATATCTCACTCCTACACCTTTTCCAAGTCTTTTCTCAAGCACCCCTCCTTCTTGAAGCTTACCCTGCCTGATTTATTATATTCTGGAAAAGTCCACCCCTTGTTCCTGGCATACCCCATCTTCCTTGCCTTGTTCTGCCCTGATTTAAATCCGTACATCTAATCAGACTCTGTAATTCAGACAGCCTCTATAATTCACCCACTGTGTTTGGTTTTCATGGCCTGTCTTCCCCTAGAGGCAGGGATTCGTGAGTGCTGTGTTCACTGTTGTGCCACAAGGGCTTAGAATAGTGCGTGGCACCTACTAGGTGCTCGATAAATATTTATTGAATGAATGTATTTGTGAAGTTCAGAATTCAGACTCACACTGACCTCTCTCCCAAGAGTGCTCTGTAGTGTCCGTTCCAGGAGAACCAGAGGACGATACAGTAGGACGGTAGGAACAAGTGTGTTCGATGTTTTCCTCCTGTGCCTTTCTCCTGATAGCTCCCCACTCCCCTACCTCCAGCATGTCTCCTCGGTTCCCCATGACCACATGACTGCTGTGGTCAGGGTGTGTGTCCACTGTGGGCCCTAGCACCAATCCTCACCCCAAAGTGGCTTCCAGAGAATCATTACTTAGGAAACAAGGAGGGAATTTCCCCTATTCCTGAGACTCCCCTTGAATAGTTCTCATCTCCACTTTGGGCAAGAGCTCCTCACAACACCTTGGAGATCCACCATGACATACTTCTGGACTTCAAAACTTGACTCACAGTCAGCCACTTATTCCCAAGAAGACTTACCTTGGCCAAGGAGGAAAACCATCATACAAAGACCAACAATTGCCTCAAGAGCTCTGCAGTTAGGAAGTGCTTGATTTTGCCTTTCTTTAAGAGAGAAATCTCTGGTTTCATTTTTGCTATTAATGAATATGCAAAGAGGATGCATCTTGGTCAAGGCCACAGAAACCCCAGCTGGACCTTGAGTGTCTTGCCTCCTGCAAATAAGAAACTGGTTCAATTTTGTGACTCCAAATCCATGAGCTCTTGCCATACTGAGAAATTGGTAGAGAAAAGCATCAGGTAAAGGTGGGCAAGCCTGGCCACAGAATCCAGGTTGAATCAGGAAGAGTGAAATCCTGAGCTTCAGGGCACCCACACACACCCAGCTGCCAACTCTGGGGAATGCTCTGAGCCCACAGCTGTGGAGGTGGCCTCTGGACCACCTCTGATGGCAAAAGCCATAGTGGATAGTCTGAATTAAACTTCCACCACGACCTCAGTGCCTGAAGACTTACCTGCCAGTTAGTGTGCTGGGATCTGAACCCGCCTGGAATCCGCTCCAGGTTTCCATGGAGATTACTTAAACTTTTCATCATCCTTCTTTCAGTCCTTGGAGAAGAGCTATGCACTCTGGTTTCCATGACAACCACTTAAAAACGTGTATCTCTGTCTGGCTCTGTTGGAAAAGAACTGCTAGCGATCATGCAAATGAACCGGCTGCTCTCCCCTTTACTTGAAAAAAAAAAACTAAAATAAAAATAAAGTGACACACCTGCTTAGAAGTTTCAGATCTCTGTTCACAACACAAAGGATGAATGTGTCAAACTGCTGTTTGAGGCAGGTTTGCTGCATCTCTTTGACCTTAAAAGTGCTCACCCAGATTCTTCAGCTCATTCTATCATCTCCTATAAATATCTACACTCACCAAATACCATCTCTCCCCTCCACCTGGTGGCTGAAGAGTTGCCAGTTCAAGGCCATCTACCTTCCTACTGCATGTTCAAGGAGGGGGCGGGGGAAGGACAGAGCCAGAGTGACAAGCCAGCCTCTCTACACCACTATGGAAAGACACATGCAGAGCAGGGTTGTCACCTCAATTCACTGTCCACGGATTGTCCAGAAGTGGCCCAGAACTCAGATTACAGCTTCAAATAATGAGGAAATTATATATCTCGTCATTGGGAAAATGATCCCATGTTCTCTAGTGGTACTCCTTCAATGGAGGGCAGCCACTCTCAACATCAGGGCTTTGGGCCCCTCAAAAGGAGAGAGCTCAGGAGACGTCAAAAGATGATGAGTGCCCCTCCCGCTTCCTGGACGTGTCTCTGAACTCCACTGCAGGACGTGCCCCTAAAACAAGGGGTCCCCAGAGGCAGCAGTGGTGTTGTAGTCAGCTTTTTTTGCTGCTGTGACGTAAAAATCTGACAAGAACAATTAGAGGAGGATCAGTTTATTTGGGGGCTCACTGTTTCAGCTGTTTATGGCTGTCCATAAACAGCCAGCTGCATTCCTCAGGTGAGGCAGAACAACAGGGCGGAAGAGTGTGGCAGAAGGAAGCAGCTCACATGATGAACAGGAAGCAGAGAGAGACTCCATTGGCCAGATATGAAATATATTCCCCAGAGGCACTCACCCAGGGACCCAGCTCCTCCAGCCACACCCTACCCGCCTTCAGCTACCACTCAGTTAATCCCTATCAGCAAACTAATGCACTGATTGGGACTCTCATAACCCAATCATTTCTCCTCGAAACCTTCTTGCATTGTCTCACACTTGAGCTTGGGGAAAACCTCACGCCCAAATCATAACAAGTGGGCTAAAGGAGCCACCAACAAGCAGACTATTTAAAACATGTTTGGAAACTGATACTGACATTCTAAATCCTGGAAATTTCCAAGTAAAATGAAGATTTCCCACTTCTCTTGAAAGGTTATAAGGTCTTTTTGTTGTTAATTTGTGTGTATGTGTGTGTGTGTGTATGTGTGGTTTGTGTATGTGGTCCTGAGGCTCAAACCCAGAGCCCTGCACGTGCTACATTCACAGCCCCCCAAAATTATAAGGCCCATGTTAGAGTTCTACAGGACAAAGGTCTAGTGAATAGAGCACCACATGATCTTGCAGATAAAGCATGCACTTGCCTTAGTGGAACTTATTTGAATTGCAAATTCCTCTCTCTAATTCTGGGAAAATAGTTAGACTCATAACTTGGGGTAACAGGCAGAGATCTCAAACAAAACTATCCTTCAACTCATAGATGAGGTCATGAGCAACAAAAGAAAGTTCTTACTTGGAGGATAGGAAGTGGAAGCTGAAGACGATTCTTTGTCCTTCCTCCAAGGGCCCTTGGACATGGTTGAGGTTGGTGATCAGGGTAAGCCAGGCGGTAGGGATGGGAGAGGCTCTGGTGAATGTATTGAGGATTTCTTTCATTGATTTTCTGGTGAAACCCATGTCTGAAACCTATGAGAGGACCACTAATCGCTTCTAAATGATGTGACCATTATGATTCTATTGTTCAGTAGATTCATAAACCGATGAATATTTGGCTGAAAATATCTGTCAATTGTAGGACAAAATTTTCTGGTTGATTATGGAACTGATAAGTCAACTGGATGAGTCCCAATGTCCGAGTCAGTGCTGAATTTGATGCTTGCTCCATTCCCTCCATGACAAGTCTCTTAACTTCTCCATATACGTTTTCTCACCCCTAAGACGGAGGTAAATGTGTTTGAATCAGTGAGTCTGTGTTCAGATCAAATAAGATCCTTGTTGGTGCTGGGTTTCCTCCAAATAGGATGGCCCTCATGCTACCTCTGTTCCCAGGTGACTCTTCTTGTCTCTCTTTAGGAAAGGAGGGGGGAAATCTTACTTTTCTCACACACACCGCTTTTCTTCTTCAGACTATCTGTAGTTAACACCTGGAGGTGGAGGAAGAAGAAAATACCCGTTGTTGTTGAAAATGAATCAGGGACCTTTAGTGATCAGCAACCCTGTCGGGAAATTGACTGATCTTATTAAGAAACTGTGTTTTGCTTTTCTGTGAATATTTCCAGGGTGCACAGTGGGAACAACAAATGTCAAGCAAAAGATGAAAGAGATAAGGAACGTTAGGAAAGATGTCAAGACAAGAAAAGGCCACGCATCCCTTGCTCTGCCCCCGAGGCGAGCAGAATATGATCAAACAGTTTTTCGTATCCATAAAGGAGTGAAGGCATTCTTCTTCTGCAGGAGAAAGAACTTATTGCTGACAGGTGGCCTGGATCAAATAATTCGAGTCTGGAATCCTCATCTGCCTGGGTAAGTTGTCTTTCTCCCATCAAGAGGGCCATCAGTGTAGGAAGATAATTGGAAGCAGGACTGGGGATTCCCTATTAGAATGACTTAAGAACCTCTGACCAAAATTAATACCCCTTACACACCGTCTGGGAAACTTCTTTCTGTAGCCTGTAAAGGGATTATTTTGGGGGGCTGGGGGAGTTCATTTCAAGTCATTTAAAAATGTAAATACCTTACAAGGACAGAGAGACTGTGTGGAGCTACCGTTCACCTGCATCTCAGCGGGTCCCTTTAATCACATTGCTGCCTGCCCTACCATGAACCCAGCGATTGAGCATGTGGGCTCAGCTGGTGCCTCACTTCCTGACCTCTTGGTCACAGAGAGCTATTAGGGATTTTGATGTGTAATGGATGTTTTTAGTGCACCTTACTCAGCCCCCAAGTGTACACTCAGTTCTCCACAGAGGTTGTTTAGCCCTGTCAGATTTAATGGCTCTACAGAATTAATGGTAGCACCCCTCAGGCACAGCGGAATTGACATGAAAGGCAAGTATAATTGACATAAGAAATGAGAATTGTTCTGGGAAGCCTGGAATTTAGGTAGTGAACAGTGTGACCATTGAAGGTACCTTCCCCTCTCCCCCTCAGTGATGATCACTACACCCTAGAATCAGATACATACCTTTCATGGTAGACCCTATGGAGCACTTTCTTGATAACAACAAAAAAGACCATTTTATTAAACACCTACTCTGTACTGGGTACCATACAGCACATACAGCCTCTCTGATCCTCACATCAAGCCCATTTACAAATGAAGAAACTGGAGCCCAGAGAAATTAAATGACTTCTTGCAAGTAATGGCAGAGTAAAGGGTCAAAGGCAGGTTTGTCATTCCCACTGAGAGGAGTTGAAGATGGAGACTGGGAGATGGGGAGCTGGTTCTCCTGTGCTGGGCAGTGGAGATTCAGGGATGAGCACAAGTCACGTGGGACATGCCAGGATTCCTGGCCTAGCCAATCTCCCAGGCATCTTCAGGGATCCGCAGGTGACCCTGTGCCCTTCAGTCATGCAGAGACACCCAAGTTGGTGCCAAGCAGCGATTGAGCATGTGGGCTCAGCTGGTGCCTCACTTCCTGGCCAAGCAATGCTGACCAAGAGCTACAGCTGCCATTTCCTCCTCTACAGTGGTGATCACTAAAGGACCCACCTCCTAGAACAATAATGAAAATCAAAAAAAAAAAATTAGATGATCCACATAAAACCCTCAGCACAATGTCAGAGACATAACAAGAAAGAAAAATCATTGTCCATCTACTTCTGTTACCTTAGGTTCCCATTTGTCTGGCAATTGAGAACAGTTTGCTTCCTGACTTGGTTATGTTATGCTCTCCCTCCTGAACCCCAGTCCTTCCTCTCTTCTCCCCACCTCCTCACCCTCTCATGGGACCCAGCCCTGAGATCCTCCAAGGACACTGTGATCCCTCCTATTACAAAGCCCTTCCACCCAGGTTTTAATGCTGTTCTCTCCAGCCTACAGAAAGCCACCACCTACCACGGAATCCGTTCCATCCCCACCTTGGACAGTTCCTCGCGTGTTCCTTTTATAGTGTTATTGTTAACAGAGGGAGAAATGAGGCCCAGGGCTTCATCTCACCGCGAGTCCTGTCACTATCACTGGGTATTATTTGCTTCAGTCCTTTTATCTCACAAGATATGTACTTGTGCAATTTCAGAGGGAAACATAACCCTCTTCCAGGCTGAATAGAACTGCCAGATCTGGGCCAAGTTTAGTTTTGCATTTTTATTTAGAAATAGCAGACAGAACTGCTTTGTGTTCATCTGTTCTGTTTTCATTCTAGAAAACCAACAGGTCTGCTGAGAAGCCACACGGCTCCGGTGATCTATATCCACTTACCTTCGGAGGATAACAAAATATTCTCCATGTCCACGGACAACACAGTCAAGGTCTTTCCTTTCTGTGTTTTGTTGCATGTGTCCTCTAAGCCAGGTTCAGCAGAGAGGTGATTTTTTTTTTTTCATGGTTACCTTGCCCTCCTTGACAGCATGAGGGGCCTCTGCCTGGGTAAACGCTCACATGGTGCTTATGTGTGTGAGTCTGCCCTGGCAAGGGAGGTTATGCCAGCAATTGAAGGCTCAGGGAGGCCTGGTGTTCAGTGTTGGGGTGAGTAGACCTTCCAGAATTTAGGCCCCTGCTTGCACACTTCAAATATTCTGTGTCCCGAGTATTCCCTGAGTGTTTAGAGGACAGACAAGGGGAGCTGGGAATGGAACAGGAACCTTAGGGATACAGCAGCCCTTTGCCACCAGTGGTTGTCTCTTATTTTTTAATACACACAGGACAAGTGGACCCATTCCAAAAAGTCACCTCTAGGCCTTAGAATGGTAACATTGCTGCTTCATTTTGCTTGCCTGCACATCTCTCTTTATTCCAAAGGTCCTGTTGACCTCTAAAGTTTGGTTATTGTATAGCTTTTGCAAAGTACTCTTTTTTTATATATACAAAAGAAGTCTCACAGATTTTCTCTGCCCATCATTTCCCTTGCTCATTAAGTGAATAGGACAAGTTCTCATGATCTTTCTACCTTCTCTACCGGGCTGTCCTGGGGCCAGAGGGAGGGAATTTGGAGTGAATCTGTAGAATGTGGAAGGAAACCAATGTCACTGCTTTGTGTGGATATATAAGCCAGCTTGCTGACCACTCGTAGCATAAGTGATTGATGGGTACCATGGATTGAATTGTGGCTCCTTCAAAAATTCATTTATTTAAATCCCAATCCTCAGTGCCTAGAATGTGACTACATTTAGGTTCAGGACCTTTAAAAAATTAATTGAGGTCATTACAGTGGGCCCTAATTCAAGATGACTGGTGTCCTTATAAAAAAGGGGGATTAGGGAAAACATAGACCAAGAGGTGACCATATCTTCACAGCAATAGACTTATAAGACAAACATCTTGCCATCTTGCAAGCCAAAGACAGAAGCATCACAAGAACTCAATCCTGCAGACACACCTTGATCTTGGACTTCCAATCCCTATAACTGTGAGAAAATACATTTTTGTTGGTTATGTCTCCCGGCAGAAATGTTATAGTGGCTGTAGTAAGCTAATACAATAGATTTGCCTTCTCTGTGATCACAAGAAACAGGCCTCATTCATTCAATCATTCATTTAACAAAGCTACTGAGTGACTACCATGTATCAAGCAGTCTTCCAGCAAAGAGACAGCCCAAGTGTCCTATTTCATGGAGGTTACAATCTGGGGTGGAAGAAAGGCATGCAGAAAATAATCAAAATAAAATGAAATACTGATATGTCAGGTGGTAACAAGTGCTATGGGGAAGGCAGGTAATAGGGAAACAAAGAGCAGGAAAATTCGGTTTCTGTTCCCTATGGGTTTATTAGGGATGAACACACCAATGAGACATTTAAGGAAAGGTCTGAAAGAAATGAAGGGACAAGCCACACATTTATTTGAAAAAAAAAAAAAGGAGGTGGGAGCCACCTAGGACATGAGATTGAAGCAAAAATGGAGTAGCACGGGGAAAGGGGTTTGAAGGGCCACACAGTCCTGGGTAAGGGCTTTGGCTCATAAGGTAAACTATGAATAATTTCAATGTCAACACATTAGGTAACCTAGATGAAATATACACATTTCTAGAAAGAGCTGAGCTATAGTAACTGGTTTAAGAAGAAAAAAATCAGAATATACCTATAACATGTAAAGAGTTAGAGTTATCAGTAATAAAAATTTACTCAAAGAACAGTTAGGCTCAGATGGAAACACTGGTGAGTTCTGCCAAACACTTTGAAGAATTAGCATACCAATCCTTCACAAACTTCCAAGAAAGAGAAAGGAGAAGACTTCCCAACTCACTCGAGGAGTCCAGTCCATCATCTGATGCCAGACTCAGATAAGTACATTCCAAGAAAATTCTAAGCCAGTATCTTTGGTGAATATGAATGCAAAAGTCCTCATCAAAATGCCAGCAAACTGAATCCAGCAACATATCAAAATACTTCTATCATAGGACCAAGTAGGATTTATCCCAGGAAGGCCAGGGTTGTTCAATACATGAAAATCAATGTAATAAACCATATCAGCACATCAAAGGGCAAGATATGATATCTCAATGAATGCAGAATTCAAAATGCAAAATTTATGCTCCCAAATCTACAAAATACTTTGGAAAGAAATTACAAAGAAGACATAAATAAATGAAAAGGCATTCTGCTTTTAAAGATGGGAAGATTTAATCTAGTTAAGATGGCAATGCTTTGCAAATCAATGAACATATTCAATGTAATATTTTTTAATCAAAACCTCGGGTGCCTTTTTTTTCCCAGAAATTGGTTCAATACTAAGATTCATATGGGAATGCAAGAAACTCAGAATAGCCAAAACAAACTTGAAGAAGAAGAAAATTGAAGAACTCACATTTCCCAACTTTAAAACTTATTACAAAATGATAGTGAATAACACAGTGTGGAGATGTTATGAAGTAGATGTATAGCAATAGGGAGTTAAGAAATAATTGGGAATCAAGAAATAAACCCTCATCTTTATGGTCATTTGACTTACAACAAAAATGTGAAGACCATTCAATGGGAAAAGAATAATCTCTTCAGTAAATTTGCTGGGTCAGTTGGTTATCCACATTAAAAAAAAAAAAAAAAGAACAAGATAAAGTTGGATTCCTGCCTCTTACCATATGTAAAAATGAGCTTAAATGGATCATAGACCTGACTATAAGTGCAAAACCATAAAACTCCGAGTGAAACATATGAGTAAATCTTCATGATGTTGGATCGGGAATGATTTCTTGGATATGACACCAAAAGCACAAGAAACAAAAGAAAAAACATTAGACTTCATCAAAATTAGAAACATCAGTGCTTCAAAAGGCATACCATTCATAAAAAGAATAGACAACCTACATAAATGGGGAAAATATTGTGAGTCACATATCTGATGAGGAACTTGCATCTAGGATATAAAGAACTCTTAATGCTCAGCCATATAAAAAATAACCCAATTAAAAATGGGCAAAGGATTTGAATGAACATTTCTTCAAAAGTAGCCATAAGTAGATGACGAGATGCTCAACCTCATTAGCCATAGGATTCATTAGCCATGAGGATGGCTAAAATCAAAATATAGACAATAACAAATGTGGACAAGAATGAGAAGAAATTTCAAACCTTACACGTTGCTAGTAGAAATTTTGAATTATTTTGAAAAACATTTTGGCAGTTCCCACATGTTAATTATTGAGTGACCATGTAACCAGCAATTCTAGTCCCAGGGTTATACCCCTGAGAATTGAAAACATGTTCACACCAATATTTATATTTGAATCCTCATAGCAGCATTGTTTATAATAGCCAAGAAGAAGAAATAAAATGCATGTCCATCACCTAGTGAATGAGTAAACAAAATGTGGAACATCTATACATTGGCCAAGTTTAACAACAACAACAAAAAAATACTGATATGTGTTACAACGTGGGTGGACCTTGAAGATGTTGTGTTAAGCCAAAGCAAGCCTTCTATTATATTATTCCATTTATATGAAATGTCTAGAAGAGGTCAAGACATAGTGACAGAAAGAAGTTCAGTAGTTGGCAGAGGCTGGAATGAGGTATGAATAAGGGTGATTGGTAATGGGTAAGGTTTTAGAGGAGGGTGGCAAAAATGCTTAAAAATTAGGTAGTGGTGATGCTCGCACAACTCTGTGAATACACTGAAGACCACTGAACAGCACACCTTAACAACGTGTTGTTATATGTCAATTCTATCTCAATAAGGCTGTTTTTTAAAGAGTAGGGCAAGAGTCAAGATCAACACCAAGGCTTGGGGTCTGAGCCAAAAATTGAGACAGGGATTATGGTGGGCGAGAGAGACAGGAGACTGGGAGCTCAATTGTGGATGTGTTGGATAGAGTCGTCCTGAGTCTAGGGGAGATGTCAGGGCCAGAGATATAAATTTGGGAGTCATTAGCATTTAGATGGAATTTGAAGCCATGAATCGGAACTGAGATCACAAAGGGAATGAGAGTCAACAGAGGAGGAAAAAACTCTCTAAAGACCAAGTGCCGGGGCCCTGTGATGTGCTAGGATTTTCCACTGGGGGGGGGGGGGTCCAATATGGCTCCTGTATAGGGAGTTTGGAATCCATCTCATGATGATGATGAGATATTCTAAATAAAACCAGCTGTCAAGATCATAGTCAGCGACATTCAGGGCCCAAACTCAATTCAGTCTTCTGAGCAAACTTGATTAAAATGGTAAGATTTATGAACTTTGGCTTTTGATTTATTTTGAAAAATCAAATTAATCCAAAGGCATCATCCAGAGTCACAAAGTGGGGAGGCTTCATATTTTTAATGAGATTTTTAAATTTTTTCCCCCAAACTTACGGCCCTCAGATAATCATAATTCTGTATGTGGGGACACGTCTTCTATCCTATTTTCTTTTCCTAGTGCTTCTCCATTTTCTTCCAATCTAAACTCATGATTACAAGATTAGCATCTTGCCTGTGATGATTCAAGCATATTGAATCACTTCCCAATGTGTATTTAAAATATATTGAAATCCTATCTTGGAAATATGGTGTGTAAGTTATTTCAGAATATATTATTCCTATCAAATAAAAACTAATCAAGTAAGAGCCAAACAGCTTGATTTCTAGCATGCCTGATCAGATAGTCCTCATTCTTTGAATTGATTTTTCAACCCAAATATTTTACTCCTTTAAATCATGGGGACACACAAGACATTTGAGGAGTCTCCTGATTTCTGGCACTCTCTAAACGAGAGTAAAGTGACAGATTCAGATTTTCTTTTTCACTTGTTGTTTTCTGTAGTTCTAACATTGAAAATCACAAAGAGGGCTGTTTTGAGTCAACTGGAATTAGGATGAAAAGTTATTTCTCAAAAAGAAGTTAGCATGGTGTACTACTTAGCATAAGCAGGATGGAATAAACCAGTGCCTTATTTTCTACAGGTTAAAACAACAGAAGTTTGTTTCCGAAGCAATCTGTGGTCAGTGGTCCTGGTGAATGGGTGCTTTTTCTCCCACTCAAGGGACAAGCTCCCTCCAGCTGGTGGCCCCACCCTGACTTAGGTTCTCGGGACTCTTCATCCCCATGCCAGGGGTGTAAGAACAGAGAAGGCACACCTTCTTCTTCTAGATCCCAGCCAGAAATGACACACATCACCTCTCCCAGTCCATGACCACCCTTGGATGAATGGGAGACTGGGAAATGCCTTAATTTGGAAATCATCTTCCAGCAATAACTCCACCTGTGGATAAAGAACTATGGATTTAGGGGATGGAGGGTAGAAAGCTTTGGAGACATGCAACTTTTGAGTTTAAAGTACAAACCCAGCACAAACCATGTTACTGTGGGTGAATTATTGGATCCTTTTGAACTCAGCAACTGAATTTTGAACATTGGCTTAATCTTCTCCAAAATAGGAGAAAGATCCACCTCATAGGGTAGTCATGCTCACGAAAGGCAATGCAGAAATCGTACTCGCCAAAGCGTAGCTTTACCAGGTAAGACTCTTTTGAGCCTGAGAGACACATCTAATGCAAATAGGTTAAGCTTTCAAGGGAGAATTGGATGGTTGTTGAACTCAGATTATTGGACAGACAGCCTCTTGGGCAGCAGGGTGCAGAGATGATACTCTCTGCCTGTGCTTCTCTCTTCTGCTCTTGGTACACCTTGACCTCATTGGCTCCTACTGCAGAAATCTTTTCTCCCTCCAAATGGTAAGGAACAGAGATGCCCATAATCTAAAATTTACATTCAGACTCCAGTTTTACTAACAGGCCCATCCTGGAAAATCAGACGGAATGACACAAATTGGCCAGAGGTGAGTGCCATGTCTCTTGCCTGCAGTCAGAGAGGCCAATCTCTGGACAGGAAGATGCTGGACAGACACCAGGCAAGTCAGTGATAGCCAATTTGTGGTAGCTATTTTTATCCTCTGGGGATTTGATGCCAATTTGGTGAGTCAACCTCAACTTCAGTTTGAAGAGTTTATCTCTACTTTTCCCTTCTTGGACTTTAGCAGGCAACCTTGTGCATCCTCCCACCTGAGATAACTGTTCCTGAGCACCAGAATTATCTATGTGCTCCTGCCCCTCATCAAAATCTCTTCTTCCGTAAATTTATGTGTTAGTGTATTTTCTGTTGCTATAATAAAATACTTGATATTAGATAATTTGTAAAGCATAGAGGTTTTCCTAGCTCATGCTTGTCAGGTTAGGAAGCCCAAGAGCATGGCACTTGCATCTGATAAAGGCCTTCTTGCTGCACAACATGGTGGAGAGTATCATATGGTAAGACAGAGCAAGCATGCTAACGTGGGTCTCTCTCTCTCATTAGGAAGTCACTAATGCTTTATAAGAACCCCATGATCATGCCTAATCCTAATTACCTCCCAAGTCGTACCTCCAAGTACCATTAACATACTAATTTAGGGATTAAGTTTGGAACACACATTTTGGGAGAAACATTCAAACCCCAGCTACTGATGTCATGAGGTGAGAAGAAATCAACGGATAAGTGGGTTCCCATGGAGACGTTAAGTGACTGATAACAGCTGCACGTCTTACCTTTCTATCAAGGAAAATGAGCATCTTCAGCCAACCAACCAATATTACAGAAAGGAGAGAGGATGCCCCTTGAACGAGCTGGCCCTCGGGGATACCTTTTCTGTGGGATTGTTTGATTTGGGTCACCATTGTGGCTCCCATGCTGACCCCCTAGGGGGCACAGCTTCCCCCTTTTATGCCATGCCTAGAAGTACAGATGAAAAGACAGGCTGGAACTTAGGTAATCCGTTTGCTAACTGCTGGGAGAACCAATGGGAAGAAAGCACAGACTGTAAATACAGCAGTGTAGACTAGTTGAGGAGGTAAAGGCTTAAATTGCATCATAGCTAACTGGCTTCCTGGAACTCCATGGAGAGAAGAAGCCCCGTCCAACCACATCCCACCCTCTCTCAACCTTGGGTTTCTCTGTGCTGCTCTGAAGGCCGGTGGGCCTGCGGGTGATTTCTGGTTTAGCTATTTATTAACTCTTTAAATTCGGGAGAGTTCTTTAACTTCACTAGGACTCAACAGATAATCTTTGCCTCCCAGAGTTGGTTTATGAGAGCATGGATTTACTAGAGCTGTGCTGTAGTTTGGACCCTAAGTGTCCAGCAATAGTTCATGTATTAAATTCTTGTTCCCAGAGTGCCATAGGAGGAGGTGGAACCTTTAAGAGGGGTGCCTCGTGGGAGGTCTTTCATCATGGGAGGGGTGTGCCCGTGGAGGGGATTGTGGGACCCGCCCTCCTCCTTCCTCCCTTTTGTTCCACCACACACTCCTGTGATGATGTGCTGCCTCGCACAGTTCTAAAAACAGCAAGGCCAAGCTATGATGGACGAGAACCTTCCAAACTGTGAGCCAGGATACACATTTTCTCTTTATAAGTTGATTTTCTCAGGTGTCTGTTAGAAACCTAACATGGGTTGACTAACAAGGTACCCCAGATTGGGTAGATTAAACACGAGAAATGTCTGGTCTCACAATGAAGGAGGCTGGAAGTCTGAGATCAAGGTGTCTATAGGGTTGGTTCCTCCTGGGGGCTGTGGAGAGTTCCAGGACTCTTGTCCGGCTTCTGGCAGCTTGCTGGTGATCTCTGGCGTTCTTTGGCTTAGAGATGCATCTCCCCAATCTCTGCCTTCATCTTTACTCGACTTTCTCCATCTCTACACTTCCCTCTTCTTACAAAGACACCAGTCATATTGGTTTTAGGGGCCCAGCAGGACCTCATCTCAACTGATTTTATTTGCAATGACCCCATTTCCCAATAAGACTCTAGTCAAATATAAATTTGGGAGGGACACAATTCAGCCTATAACAGAGTAAATAAGAAAATGCACGTAAAGCAGCCGACATAACATCAGATGTGTGTTAGCTGACGAATCACCATTGCCTTAATGACAATTATGATCTTCCCAGTTTTATGCCTGGCCCCTCTGCTCCTCCCCAGCCCCCACAGCTCTCACAGACCTTGCCAGGTCACAGTACACTAAGATAATACAAGAGCCACAGCATGATTTACACACCCACCTTAATAAATGACAGACGATAACGTTATCATTCTAATCATGTTACACCATTACTTTGTTTAAACCTTGACGGTAAACATTGTGTTTTTAAATTTTTTTTTAATTTCTTGCAACAGCTGTATAAGGGAAGTGCTATCATTATTTTTCCCATTTTGCAGATGAAGAAACGGAGGGAAAAAATGATAGGAACTTGCCCAAGGCCCCATGGCCATTTGGTAGGCTCTGAAACCCCGTGTCCTCAACCCTGAAGTTTGTTCCCTGTGTCTTCCAAATATCTGTCCAGTGACTGGTTTTGAGGATCTGTATTAAGAAATGGGGATGAAGATAGTTGTGTAACACAAATTGGATTCATGATTTCAGCTCCACTCTGACAGTTGGGTCCATGGGAAGAGATGTGACTGGTCATCCCTTGTAGGGGGAATAAATCACAGTCCCCCTCCTCGGGTCACTTCAGCATGGATCAGGAACACGGGCCTCACTCTGCCTCCTTGAGAAGCAACAAAAAAACTTCTCCTTTGGTGGGAGGGTCTGGGGCGGTGTTTTGAGTTGGTGGGACCAAACCAGACACCCCAGCAGACAGCAGCTGGGCACACAGCATAAAAGGCGACTCAAGCTCTATTGCTTGTCCCCTTTCCTCCTCAGATCTGGGATCTGGAGACCCACAGCTGCTTGTTTACAGCCTCCTCCAAAGCCAGCGGCATTCAGGGGGAGCTGGCAGCCTGCCTCTATCTCCCGGGTCCCCGAGCTCTGTGCGTGGCCGCAGACACCGTGGCACTCTTACACCTCAGAATGAGGTATGAAGCTGTTCTCTCAGCAGCAGGCACTCAGCTCTCCAGAGGGTTCTGCAGAGCCAGCTGTTGTCAGCCCCCTCTTAGCACTCTGTTGGGTCTCCACGGGGCCTCCCCACTGCAGGCCAGACCTGGGTCTGTAGCTCACAGTGAGTATTTGGTGAGCCCTCTTGAATATTTCCCTTTAATTACTCCAGCACCACCTTCTCATATTATCCAGAAGTCTGTGATCTACCTCCTAGGCCCGTCCCACCCACCTTTGTATTAAATTGTTCAAAAATTGATTATATAGGGGCTGCTTATCCAGACCAAAGACAGCGTCAGCCAAGCAGAGAGAGTTCTGGGGGTGCTGGTCAGCTCACCAATACTGTGGACTGTGGCCTCAGCTGTGCCCCATATCCCAGGCCCGTAAAGTGGGACAGCCATGCAGGGCAGCACATGCCCACATGAGACGGATCTGTATGGAGAAGCCCCTGAGTGGGCTTCCCCTGGCCAAGGCCTTGGTGTCCAGGAGTGTTAATGCTCAGGACGCAAGTCTTTTTGATTCTTTTGCAAACAAGTGCACTTGGTTTCTTTGGCACAGCTTTGCCAGGACACATTGCCTTGTCAAGGAAGACAGGTGCCTACCTGCCTGCCCTTCCACGCTCATGAAGTCCACTTAGCATTGAAACTGAGTCAGCTCCAGGTGTCTTTTTCTGCCCTTCCTGGGCTGAGATGTTCACTGGTGAGTTTGGAGTTATGCCTCTAACTCCAACCCTGAAGATGAGCAAGCAGGAAACTAGAAATGGGAAGGCTTTTCCCCCACGGCACAGGGGAGCCAGGAACAGAGCAGGGACTAGACTTCCAGTCTTTGGGTACCTGGTCTTTTCCCTGCACCTGCCATGCCCACTGACACAATGAAGATCTCTGAGACATCAAAGGGGAGAGGGGGCTTATGTTTAAACAACAACAACAGCAATCAGACAATTGGAGTCCTACTTCCTGGCTCCCTTCCCCAGGGCCTGCATAGAAGGCTGCCTTAGAGGGCCCTAAAAGGCCTTGCAGGCCCCGGATAAGTGGCTTCCCTCCTCTTGGGCTCTGCAGGGGAGGAACTCTACCCTGCAGCAGGCAGGGACAGCAGGGTGCAGCACCTACACTGTGCTTTGAGAGCTGAGAGGCCTTCTGCATCCCAAAAGTGCAGACATCATGACAGCCAGCTCCTGGAGCTAGTGTGGCCCACTCTTACTCCCCCGTTATTCCTCTCTGGCCGCACCAACAAAATATTCCTCATGGGCACTTTCTCCCTCAGTGTTCAGCAATCCTGAGTCTAAAGTCAGTCATATGTGTAATGCAAGATGAGGATGCAGGAAAGCTTTTCGAGTAAATATCATAGTTTGCATATTTCAAGTCCCATCTCTCTCATCAGGGTAACTGAATTTCCTGAGCCCCAAATCATGATGTGTGGCCTCACAAATATTTTTTTTCCTTGACTTGTGAACATAGAGTCTCAAAGACATTCCCTAGACTCAGCGATAGAATCACATGTTCAGAATTCACATTATGGAAAAGTGATCCCTTTGCACAATATCAGAACACCATGCAGAAGGCCAAAATGTGTGTCTCTGGTCTGTGGCCTTCCAAATCTGCTCACTGAGGTGGTGAAGTAGCCTTGCATGGACCAGGAGCGCCCAGGCAGGGCAACTGCCAAGTGATTGTTACCACTGGGCACGGAAGCAATCTCAGGCTCTTCACTCAAGATGCCAAAACAACCAGCCCCAAACGGAAGCTTCAGTCAATCAAACTGCTGTTTGTTCTACATGATAGCACTGTGTAGAACAAACAGCCGGCTTGATTGATTTCTTTTGGAGCGAGTCACTGAAATTCCAATTCACGGCAAACACAGCCTCCATCTTCAGCGCCAGCACTTAGGAGCCAGACAATGCCCCCCCCCACTACCCCCTAGCCCCGTTCCCTGCTGTCACTCAGGAGCTGTGTGACCTGGATTGAGTTACTTAGCTCTCATCAGTGAAGTGGGGAGCGTAGCTCTCTCTTCCCAAGGCTGGAAAGGGAAATGAGGTTATCTGCCAGGCCCAGAACTTTCTGTTTGCCCTGGGCTCCCTATGGACCTCCCTCTTCCACCTTCACTTCCCAAGCCCAGGGACCCTTCATGGAGAGGTTCTCAACATCCTTGTGCCAAATCCTAGTTTTCCTTGAAGAGGTTTTGGGGCATGATGTCTAGGGCTTCAGATCCATGGCAGGCTCAGCAGCAGTGCCTTGGGGCTACACAGCAGAGGGACAATAAAGAGAGATGGCAGAACAATGGCATGCAGCGCAGACATTCTGTATAAGTGCTCTCTGTGTGCCAAGCCCCTCCAGACTCTTCTATGTTCTTACCCCATTTATTTCTCACAAAATTTCCACGAGGGATTCCATTTTGCAAAAGAAGAAATTCGTCCAAAGGGGCCAGGGTACTTAAGCCTGGGGGCTCTCTGTTCTTTGTTCTGACCTCCTCAAGGTGGCTCCCAGGACAAGGCTCTGAGTGTTCAGATGTGTCCTTTGTACCTGGTACCCTTGGAGTTGTGCCACAGGGCTTCCCAGGATCTGCCTGGCCTCTTCCTCCTTGTGAGTAAGAAGTGCTGTTTTCTGGGCACAAGGGTTTACAAGTGGGATAACCCCTATGTGTTTTTTGGGGGAAAGGTCTGAGTTATTAGTGAAAAAGACCCATTCTGTAATGCCACAAAATCACATTTCTCCTGCCTTCAAAAGGAGACATGCCTCAGTTTTCCTGTTTAGCAGCTACTGTGGCTTACTGCTCCCAATTTTATATGTGCCATTTTGTGCTAATGACATTATGTTTTCTCATTGAATCCTCAAAACAACCCTTTAAAGTAGGTACCATTATCCCTATTTTACAGATAAGATTGGCATTCTAAGCAGTTAAGTGATTTTGACCTCAAAGTGACTTTGTAGCTATTCCTTAATGTGCCCTCCTGGGTACCTGTGTCATGAAGTGGCCTTAGGTTTTCACTGTCTCTCTTTTACCTGAGCAAGATCTGCCCCAGAGCCCCACCTGGCACTTTCCCACCAAGAACCCGTTGTGTGTTGCGGATACAACTCAGCCTTCAGGCATGTGGTCAGCTGTTCAGAAGCATCTGTAAGTACCACTCCTGCTCTTCTAGGAATAATGTATTTGTGGGTGTGGGCCCGGCCTCTGTGTCTTCTCCTTAGAACTGAACAGTATGTTCTGGGGATTTTCCATCTCTGTAATAAACAAGGAGAGGCTAACTCTATTCTGTGAATGATCTGGTACCCTCAAGACATTCTCCTAGGAGAGTCAGATGGAGGAGCCTGCAGTTTCACCAGTGGCTTGTAGCATGAGCTATTCAGAAGGACCATTCTGGTAATATGGTTTCATTGAGATTCTCTTCCATAGTGTAAGACAAGGACTACCCAACCCCGTACTATCCCCCAATCCGTGTTGGTAGGGACAGACTTCTATGTCCACTTCCCCTCCTCCTAAAGGGTCCCTAAGGACCATACCATCTATATCCTTGATGAGTGGCACAGTATGAGCCCACTGGAGATGGGGACAATCAGTACTCATCGAATAAGGAAAAGACACACATCCTGTGATTCATCTTCTTATGTCCTTGTGCTAATGGGAGGGTACAGGCACACTCCAATTCCATGCATGATGTTTTGATGTTCTGAATCTCCAAATATATCCATGTGTCATTGAATGACGGGATGTGTTCTTAGAAAAGGGGGGATGGCTATCTTATCACAGTGCAAACATATAGTTGCCCAAACCTAGATGATAGAGCTCCTATATGCCCAGGCCTTGTGTGGTTTACATTTATACGTGTGTATGTGTGTGTGATCGCCTATTTTTTTTTCTGCAAAGATGTGTCCCCTATTTGGTCACAATGAACAAACATCATAAGATTAAATCAATCACAGGAGAAAATTATGCTGTTGAGAGAGGTGGTGAACATGAGATAATGAGGCAGCCTCAGTGTCACCTGGCACGCTGTTGTACAACAAAAGTTTTTTCATAAGAGTATACACCAAAATAACAACCAAATGTGGCACAGAAATACAGAAGCCAGTAACATAGTTATTTATCATCATCAGAAGCATCACATTCTGCACATAATTGCATTTTCTATGCTTTTATATGTCTGGTGGCACAGGGGGCTGTTATACCTGTGTCACCACAAACATGTGAGTCACGTGTTACCCTAGGACATTACAACAGCTATGATGTCACTGTGGGAGATAGGAATTTTTCGGCTCCATTACAATCTTATGGGACCTCTACTGGGCACGCAGTGGGGCAGGGGGTTGATGGAAACGTCGTTATGTATGCATGACTGTATTAGTTCAGTTGCTTTTTGAATCAATGACCTGGGTAGCTGTACAGGTGAGTGGCCAAGGCATGTGGCCTCGCCTTCTTTCCTGCTTCCTTCCAGAGCCAGGCCCACCAGTCTTCAGGGATTACGGCCTCAGGTGCATGCCCACGCCACCCCGCCAGTCCACTCCACACTCTGCAATTTCCTCCCCAGAGAGACTCTGTGGACCTCACCCAGGTTTTTGCCTGGTGATGAGTGATCACTATGATTTTAAGTATCAAAAAACTAAATTACCTGATCTGTGGGTCAGAAAGTGTTTACAATGACTCAGTCTCAATACATGTGAAAGAAGAGGAGTTCCTGCGTATTTGGGGTGCACACCCACCAGGGAGTATTCATCTTGCATATTTATCAGAACTTCCTGAGACTCCCTGAAGCACCCCATTTTACCTCCTCAGTAGCCTGCTCATCATGTCCAAGCTTTTCTATGTCTACCCCAGAATTTTCCTGCTTTTCCTACACACACCGCAGCCTTCACCCCCTTCCTGACCACCCATGTTCAGTAACCCCCACGATGGTGCAGGATTGTTTCAGAGAAGAGAGCCTCCTCCTCTTCGGCAAGACAGCGAGGGAGCTTGAGCTCAGGGATCAGAGCCCCTGTGTCTCCCCCTTCTTCTTCAAGGCAAATACCAGCTCCTCTGAGAAAAGTTCTCACTCTCCCCCGCCTCACCGTATAGCTTAGGCTTCTAATTCTATGGGAACGCAGGCTGCCTCTTTCAATAACTTTGCTTTTAATAAGCATCCCTCCCCCTGGCAGTAGGTGGTAAGTAGATGTTGAATTGAGATATAAATATGCTTACAGCTATTGTAGTAGACACATGCTGGTAATAAACTCTCCAACGCTGAGTGAATTAAATTACTGATCTCAGTATGTGCGCACCTTGCGGATATGTTGCTGAGTGAAATCCTTGTAATGTCATTATGCCACTGTCACAATCCATAGCATCTAAACCACATTACACACTTGACATTTATGGAGTAGGGAATATAACCCAAGATCTTCACAGAGCCAGGATTTATGAACATGGTGATACCACATTTTGTCCACTCGTTCATATAAGCAGAAGCACTAAAGACCACCAAATTTTGGTGCCTCTGAAAATGTTTGAAAACAGCACAACGAAAATTCATAAATGTTTAATTCAATGCTATGTCATATTACATTCTAACTACGACTTAACTTATGTATATATAGTTATATATATGATATGGAAGCTTAGTTTATAAGAGTTACAGATAAATTGTCATCAACAGACCTTGAAACTATAACTATTTTAAAATTTAATATGAAAATTTTATTTAGCCATGCATGGTGGTGCTCATCTGTAATCCTAGCAGCCCAAGAGGCTGAGGCAGGAGGATCAAAGCCAGCCTCAGCAACTTAGCAAAACCCTAAGCAACTCACTGAGACCCTGTCTCAAATATATATATATATACCTAGTCACCTAGTAGTGGCATTGTTAGATCATTTGGCAGTTCTGGTTTTAATTTTTTAAGGAACATACATATTGTTGTTCATAATGGGTATACTGATTTTCATTCCCACCAACAGTATGCAAAGGTTCCCTTTCAGAGATAGGATCTTTNATATATATATATATATATATATAAAGGGATGTGGGTGTGGCTCAGTGTTTAAGCACCCCTGGGTTCAGTTCTAGTACCAAAAAATTTTTCATTTAATTTTAATTAAGTTTTTAAATAAAAGATTAAAATTTTATATAACTTGGGATATGGTTACATTTTACTATGTGTGATTTGATGGTGTTTCCAAAAGGAAGAATAACTTGGGTTGATGAGATTCTCAAAGGACCTGCTATGTATGAAATTCTTCTTACAAAGAGCAAGTAGGCATACCTGAAAACATGTGACTTTTCTTTAGACTTTTCTTGATTCTATAAATAAAACTCTGAAGTCATTTGGAGGGATATTTCCATTTTTCATGCCAGTCTTTTCACTTTCAGATAGCTTCCTTTGAGGGACTTTGACAATTTGCTCTCAAAGATAGGTCTGTTTAATCACATAATGGGGGCCCAAGAGGTGGATGAAGAAGGAGGGTTCCCCTTGGGTGTGGGTCCTGGGCTCTCTGGTTCATTCTTCCAAGCCAGGCCTCACCACCTGCTGATAGGTACTTCGTTCAAATCTGGTCCCCAACCATATTACCGAGGAATGCAGGCTGTGGAACTCTGGTTTATATGCAAATGGTTGACAGCTGTAAAGTGAATCCCAGCTGCGCCAAGGGTCTATTGCAATGTTATAGGGAAGAGATGAATGTACCTGAGTGGCAGGCACCTCTAGGGACCTCGACCTTGCAGGGGGAAAGAAGCCAAGCGTGCGCCACTGGAAATCTGTTCTCAGGCATTTAAAATCCTGAGACAATGGGAGAACAACACCTTCTGGCTTCTGGCTTGGAGACCTAGAACTTTCTCTCAATGAAGGGCACTTCCTCTTCTACAAAGTGGCAGGATAGAAGGAATATTCCCTAGTCCTGAGAAAAGATGCACCCCCTTGGGATTTCTGTCCCCACAATCACATGGTCTCGTAGAGATTTTGCAAGTCAGAGGACTCTGGGTGTGTCTCCCAGGAGAAGCCTTCCTGAGGGGGCGCTCACATCAACCGGTCACAAAAGATGCCACTGGGGCTCTCTTGAGGAGGATGGGACTGAAGGAAAGTAATTGAAAGCCTGAAACTCATCGGACCAAGTAACACAGTAAGTCCCAGGGCTTAGAAGATGTAGCCACCCCCCAAATGTCACTTTCTTGTTCACCTTTGCCCTCACGGTGAATAAATTTTGCACCTTAAAATTCAATGCACGCCTATATTCTCTGAGCCTAGATGGTTAGAGTTGTAACCTTGCTTTTGAAATCTTCCAAACTTCTCACTGAGATATGGGCTGAACTGCATAACCTCAAGTTCATGTTCAAGTTCTAATCCCAGTCCCTCAGAATGTGGCTGTATTTGGAGGAAGGACCTTTATTTCATATTTACCTTTTTATTTTGAACTGGGACATAAAACATAAAACTTTTATAGTAATATGTGATATTTTAAAGACCTATCTCTTTAAACATGTATCTTTTTTTTTTTTCTGGTGAAAACACTCAAACTCCTTTCTTCTAGCTTTTTGAAATGTACATCAGATTATTCTTATCTGTAGTCACCCTACTGTGCAATAGCACTCCAGAACTTCTTGCTTCTAACTGTAACTCAGCACCCATTCTACTGTAACTCAGTACCCCATCCCTCCATTCCCTCTCTTTTCTCCAACCTTGGTACCCACCATTCTACTCTCAACTCCTAGATCTATATTTTTAGATTCCACATACAAATCATATGGTACTTGTGTTTCAGTGCCTGTCTTACTTCACTTAGTATAATGATCTCCAGTTCCATCCATGTTGTCACAAATGATTGAATTTCATTCCTTTTTATGGCTGAATAGTATTCCATTTTATAGATGTACAACATTTTCTTTATTTATCCATCAATAAATGAACACTTGTGCTGATTCCTTGTCTTGGCAATCATGAATAGTGCTGCAGTAAAATGGGAGTACAGAGGTCTCTTCAACATACTGATGTCCATTCATTTATGCATATACATATATATATACATACATATATACAAATGTGTGTATATAAAATATATATATATATACCTAGTCACCTAGTAGTGGCATTGTTAGATCATTTGGCAGTTCTGGTTTTAATTTTTTAAGGAACATACATATTGTTTGTCATAATGGGTATACTGATTTTCATTCCCACCAACAGTATGCAAAGGTTCCCTTTCAGAGATAGGATCTTTAATGAAGTGACAAAGTTAAAAGAAAGCCAACAGGGTGGATCAGTCTGACTAGTATCCTTTTAAGAGGAGACTGGAACCTAGAAAGAGACCAGATATGTGCATGCACAGAGGAAAGACTGCATAAGGACACAGCAAGGAGGTGCTTCTTTGAGCCAAGGAGAGAGGCCTCCAGAGAAACCAACCTTACTGGTACCTGGACCTTGAACACTCAGCCTCCAGACTGAGACAGTAAATGTCTATTGTAGAAGCCGCCTAGTCTGAGGTGCTTTGTCATGGCAGCCACAGCAAAGGAATACACTGGGGTGAGCCAACTTGGGCTGGAAATACAGATACCTTCAGAGTCAATTTGTATCTTTTATATCTACAATGTTAAACTTCTGAATTCCCTTCCATTTTGATAGCCATTATCTCTCAGTTATTTTTCCCCCCATTTTTAAATCCAGATAGTGAAAGTCTGGGACTTTGAAACAGGAAGACAGTTGTCTGAATTTTGGGGGGCTCACAGCAATGCTGGGATTACTTGTCTGACCTTTGACTCCAGCGGAAGAAGGTAAGTGCCTTGTCCAGTGTTGTTGACCAATGGGCAGGTGACCCCTACCATGTCCTCCTAAGGGACCACTCTGTTTTCTAGGCTAGTGACCGGGGGCAGAGATGGCTGTCTGAAAATATGGAGCTACAATAATGGACACTGTCTACACACCCTGAAACACGGTAAGTGATGCTGGGGTATTCCAAGTGGTCCCCCTAAAATATGGATGCAAGATTAGTTGTAAATGTAAAAGAAATCAAATGAGATCAATCTAGAATTTGTATACCAACCCCACACCCTTTTTCTCAGGCATATTACAATACTCCATGACTCGGAACTCATGCTTCATAGGGATGCAACCCCATAAGTCAAAATCTAAACTAACAAATTATAGGCAAGTATCTTGTTGGATTTCCTCCTTCCCAAGGCTGCTCACTCCATCCATTCATTCACTCTGTCTGTTCTTGGCAAAATTTCCCTGCTTCTGGCTTTGAAATTTCCTGCAATGTCGATAAAACGCAAACATTCTTCAACTATCACTGGAGAATAAATGAAGTCCAAGTAAAAGAGACAAAAAGTGATCAAAGCCATGATACCGAAGCCGCGAGTCTGTGTTTTCTAGCCCTGCGGTGACTTCTGTGCATTCACTTACTTGTTCGTTCCTCCACTAGGAAGTGCCACGTTCTCCTAGGGACCTATCAGGAGAGGCTGGCCCCTTCCCATAGCTGAGCAATGGGCAGAATCAGAATCATAGGACAAGGAGGGCAGCAATAAAGCAACAGTGCTTAAACGACTTCAAAGACATTTAACTGTGATCTGGAAGCTAGAAAGTCAATGCTAAAATCTCCCCCAGCATCAGTAAGAGTAGGTCAACATAAATCAGCTGATTCGAGAATTGATAAGAAAACTCTTCACTATAAAATAGTATTATTTTCTTTCTAGATGAAAAACAAAGTGAAGTCTGCGATTGTACCTACATGGAGGTGAACCAAAATAAGTGAGTTAAACTCAGCTGTAGTAGGAGAGGTGTTCTATTTAGTGGAGTATCATTTTCTGGCTTAAAATTTCGTCCTAGGGCTGGGATTGTGGCTCAGTGGTAGAGCACTTGCCTGGCATGTGCGACGCACTGGGTTCGATTCCCAGCATCACATATAAATAAATCAATAAAATAAAGGTCCATTGACATCTTTAAAAAAAAAAAAAAAATTTTCGTCCTAGGGGAAGACATCAAAACAGTGCAGGGAATTTTCCAGAAGAAAACATGTCAAAACATTTCTGAGGACTCTGGTTGTCTGTCTGGTGCCAATTTAGGCAATAAGGCTTTTTCTGGAACATTGGAGCAATTCTCTGCACATTTTGACAACTGTTTAGAAATACAGGGAGAAAGCACGACACCTCCCTACCTAATGCTTTATGAAGGAATAAATCAGAGACTGGAGCAATTAAATTCAACCCCCACAAATCAAAGAACAAAAATTCAATAAAAATTCCCTCCTGAACACTACAAGGTGAAGCAGTTTGCGGACAGTTTCCATTCATACCCTTGTCTCCAGGGATCCACTGTGCCCTGGGGATCAGGTCATCCTCGGGAAGGCAGCTGTGCATGAAGGAGCATTTGTTGATCTCAGAAATGATGGGATGTCCTGTTTCTATTTCCTGATCTTTCAAGCACCAATTCAAAGACAGACCCTAATTTATCAAATCACATTCCTCTTGTTCTCAAAAGAAACAGAAGCGCTTATATTCTTCTTTTAATGATTCTTTTTTATTGGTTCTTTTCAGTTACACATGACAGTGGAATTCATTTTGATATAATTATACGAGCATGGAATATGTCTTATTCTAATTAGGACCTCATTCTTGTGGCTGTACGTGATGGTGGGATTCACCGTGTGCATATTCATATATGTATATAGGAAAGTTATGTCAGATTTATTCCTCTATCTTTCCTATTCCCCTCCCTTCCCTTCATTTCCCTTAGTCTAATCTACTAAACTTATATTCTCCCCCATCCCACTCATTGTAGGTTAGCATCCACATATCAGCAAGAATATTCAACCTTTGGTTTTGGGGGATTGGCTTACTTCACTTAGCATGATAGTCTCCAGAGCCATCCATTTACTGGCAAATGTTATAAAGTCATTATTCTTAGTAGCTGAGTAATACTCCATTTGTGTATATATCACATTTTCTTTATACATTCATGTATTGACGGGCACCTAGATTGGCTTCATAGCTTAGCTATTGTAAACTGAGCTGCTATGAACATTGATGTGGCTGTGTCACTGGAGTATGCTGACTTTAAATCCTTTGGATATATACTGAAGAATGGGATAGCTGGGCCAAATAAATGGTGGTTCCATGCCTAGTTTTATGAGGAATCTCCATATTTCTTTACAGAATGGCTGCACCAAGTTGCAGTCCCATCAACAATGTATGAGTGAACCCTTTTCCCCACATCCTCATCAATATTCACTGTTACTTGTATTCTTGATAATTGCCACTCCGACAGGAGTGAGATGAAATCTCAGTGTAGTTTTAATTTGAATTTGTCTAATTGCTAGAGAGGTTGAACATTTTTTCATATATTTGTGAACCGATTGTGTTTCTTCTTGTGTGAAGTGTTTGTTCAGTTCCTTTGTCCACTTACTGATTGTGTTATTTGGGGTTTTTGCTGTTGTGTTTTTTGAGTTCTTTGTATACCTTGGAGATTAATGTCCTATCTGAGGTGCAGGTGGCAAAGATTTTCTCCATTCTGTAGGCTCTCTCTTCACATTCTTGATTGTTTCCTTTGCTATGAAGAAGCTTTTTAGTTTGATGCTATCCCATTTATTGATTTTTTATTTTGCTTCTTGTGCTTTAGGAGTTTTGTTAAGGAAGTCGGTTTCTAAGCTGACATGTTGGAGAATTGGGCCTACATTTTCTTCTAGCAGGTGCACAGTTTCTGGTCTAATGCCTAGGTCTTTGATGCACTTTGAGTTGATTTTTGTGCAAGGGTTAAATTTCATTCTCTTACGTATGGATTTCCAGTTTTCCCAGAAGCATTTGTTGAAGAGGCTATCTTTTCTCCAGTGAATGTTCATTGAGCCTTTTTCTAGTATGAGATAAACGTATTTATGTGTGTTTGTCTCTGTGTCCTCTATTCTGTTCCACTGGTCTTCAGGCCTCTTCTGGTGCCAATGCCATGCTGTTCTTGTTACTGTAGCTCTGTAGTACGATTCAAGGTCTGATATCTTGATGCTTCCTGCTTCACTTTTCTTGCTGAGGATTGCTTTGGCTATTCTGAGTCTCTTATTTTCCCAAATGAATTTTATGACTGCCGTTTCTATTTCTGTGAAGAATGTCACTGGAATTTTGGTGGGAATTGTGTTGAATCTGTACCGTGCTTTCGGTAGGATGGACATTTTGACAATATTAATTCTGCCTACCCAAGAACATGGGAGGTATTTCCATCTTCTCAGGTCTTCCTCAATTCCTTTTTTAGTGTTCCATAGTTTTTATTATATAAGTCCTTCACCTCTCTATTTTAGATTGATTCCGAATTTCTTTGGGGCTATTGTAAATGGGATAGTTTTCCTAATTTCTCTTTCGGCTGACTCATCATTGATTTACGGGTGTTAATTTTATATCGTGCTACTTGGCTGAATTCATTTATGAGTTCTAGAAGTTTTCTGGTGGAGCCTTCTAAATATAGAGTCTTTTTGGATCTTCTAAATATAGAATCATGTCACCGGCAAACAGACCTAGTTTGAGCTAGAAGACCTTATATTCTTGCTGTCTTCATTTATCACATGGATTAAATTAAAGCACAACATTCATTTCACATCAAACATATAACAGATGGAAATGTGAAATTCTGTTATCATCCTAGGTGTATCATAGCTGTTGGATGGGACAGAAGAATAAACGTCTATTTTGTAAGTGAAACATACAAAATGATGATATTTCAAAGTCTTCCTTCAGATCGATCGATCTCCCTCCCTCTCTCCCTCCCTCTCTTCCTCCCTCCCTCTTTCTCTCCCTCTCCTTTTTCTTTTAAATATAGATTTTGCAGTGCCTTTGCTGTCTTTCACAAGTTGAGTTGTGGCATGGACAGAGGGTTTTCTCTCTTTATTCCTTTTGCTGTATTCTTGCATCTAAAAATATTTTTGCCTTCTTTGTTTCCCCGTTTTTCTCATGTTGCTCCTTCCATGGGCAAAAGCTTAGCTAGAAAACTCGGTTGGGGCTGCAGAGGGTATCTTGGGAGCACAGAGGGTGTCCTGGGAATCCAAAGTAGGCTCTGCCCTGAACACTGCAGTTCTGCACCTTGACCCTCACACCTTGTCCAGCGTCCTCACACCTCATCCAGCGTCCTCACACCTCATCCAGCGTCCTCATACCTCATGTGGTCCCTCCTCCCAGTCTGCGGGGTCTCAGCTGCATGCCTGCTCTCCTGAATGAAGGTTAACCAGTCTGTCAATTGCTCAGCTTTATTTTCTTCCTCTTCCTCCTTTCCTGTCCTTATGTCCCATTTTTCACTAAATGGAAAGAGGAAATGAAATGCCATCCATAAGCTGCTCTCAGAGAGACCATTCTTTTTTTTTTTTTTTCTTTTTTAATGGCTGAGAGGTGGGGGAGGGGCTTACAGACAGGGGGAGTTGAAAGCGCTGACTACAGCGAAGTTTCCAATCTACCTGTGGCATTATATTTGCCCTGCTTGCTACGCTGGGTAGTCATAGATTTCTGAATGTCTTTAAACACTCTGAATTCTTTATTCATTTGAAAGTGCACTATATTTCACAGTCTAAGCCTTGCCTACTCAGAATGATTTGAGAGATGACTACCTGTGAAGTCTTGGCATTGAATTTGTCCTTTGGTATTACAGGTTCCTGGGCTGATGGCTTTGGTTTTAGCGTGTGCAACAGCTCTGGGTTTTATTATGAAGGCGAAGCTAGGCAGCCCATCTGAGGCGAGCTTGTCAGTTGACATATGATTTGCTGAAATGCAATCACCCAGACGTCAGAAGTGGATTGCTTTTTATTCCCACTGGCACTGGGGAAATTTGCTTTGACATTTCAAAAATCTGCATCACCGGTGGGGTGAGGGGTAGGGTTATGAAATGTGCCAACACCTTCTCTCTGAAATTGTGAGTGCGTTGGCAGCTCATTTTATTGCTTGTACAATGTGTCCTCTTCGGCTTTGGATACAGGATGCACCATGTGACTTTCATCACTTCTGGAAGCCACAGCCACACTGGCAGGATGACCTGGTAAGCCTTGATCCATTGTCTGACTCTCAGTCCTCACAGTGGCACGTGACTTGGGTCTTCTTCATTCTGGGAGCTCTCTTGCTGCATCTCCTGGGACTTCCTTGGTTGGTCACAGCAACCCAGAAGCTTCTGTGATGGCAGGACTCATGGTTGGCATCCAGGTAGAGCCAGGAACACTGAGGTCCAGACAGCCACTTCCTCTCCAGGAAGGGTGAAGGCCCCATGCTTATGCTTGGGTGTGAGACCAGAGGGGCAAAGTCTGTGCAGCTCTCCATGAGCCCAACTGGGAGTCCTGAAATGCAGGAAGAGCAGCTCAGGATGGGGTGGGCACCATTTTCCTCAAAGATGCACCCAATCATTTCCTGCCTGTGCTTGGTGGGCCAAACTCTCTGAATCCACTCTACTGTCCTTGGATAGCCAGAGAGCCTAGGAGGTGCCATTCCTGCTCCCCTGTGACTTGTTGTGCATCTTACTGGGATTCAAAATGCCTCCAGTTTTCTACATCTTCTCAGGACCAAATGGCCTCCATCAAAATTGTCATTATGCTAGGCCAATAAGACAAGCGTCAAGAAAGCAAGGCCACCTCATCCACATATCTGCCAGTGCCCCACTACCTTAAGTCCCCTGTAAATATTCTTTAGAATATTTACAAGTACAAGGCACTAGAATACAAACTCCAAGGAGAGAGAGACCTCATCTGTCTTCTCACTATGGTCTTCCCAGAACCTAGCCCAGTGCCTGGCCTGTACTAGTTGCCCTGTAAATATGTGTTCACTCAACCAGCATCTGTTAAGTGCCTCCTGTGGGCCAGGTGTGTGCTGTTCACTGAAGACGCAGTAATGAGCAAACCCAGGCACAGTTACTGCCTTCCTGGAGCTTTGGGATTAGTGAAAATTAAGTTACGATAAAGAGCCTTGCCCAAAATGCCCCAGGGAAGCCTAACCACTGCAAGAGCAAAAGTCACCTGTGAGTAGTGAAGTACAGATTCATTCCCCCACCCTATGCACTAGCATAGGGTTGCCCCTGGTGGACAGGCACAGAAGACACAAATGTGAATCAAAATATGATTTCTGGCCTCAACCATCTCACAGACTGGCAAGGAGATAAGCAACTCCTTGGAAATAAGAATGCGCAATGTAACTGAGGACGTAACAGTGTATAAATGTTGAGGGAACACAGATGTGAGAACCACTGACTTTACTCTCACATCAGATGGGGGTATGAAAGATTACTAGGATTTTTCCAGCAGGCAAGGTAGAGAAAGGCTATCTCAATGAGGGAGAAAGGGAATCATGAGCAAAGCCTGGAAGCACAGCAGTGTGTTGCTTAGAAGGACCGTGGAGAGTCTGCAGGGCGGGTGCATCTGGTACAGGAGGAAAATGAGGCTGAAGAACTAAATTAGAGCTTGAAAGTTATGCCAAAGTATTCTCTTGGCCTGCTTGGGCTGCCTCAACGAAATGCCAGACTGTGCAGCTGAAACAACAGAAATTTATTCCTCACAGTTCTGGAGGCTGAGGTCCACTATGAGGGTGCCAGCAGGGTTGGGATCCCTAAGAGGTCTCCTCCTGCCTCGCAGACAGCTGCCTTCTCTGTGTGCTCACATGGCAGAGAGGGTGAGCTGCCTGTCTCTTCCTGACACTAAACTCATCATGGGGACCCCGGCCTCATGACCTCCCAAAGGCCCTGTCTCCAAACACTATCACTTTGGGGATTAAGGCTTCAACTTATGAATTTGGGAGGAATACAGACGTTCAGTCCATACAGCTATATAAAATTTATTCCACAGGCAAGGGGCCATAGAAAGAGGAGCCCAGACCTAAGTGGTTTCAAACGGGGAGGAGTGGGGTGGGAGCAGGTATCTGTCAGCAGAGGATCATGGGAAGGCAATGACCACTGGTCTTCTCTTTTCCAATATTTTGCAATGCCATCTTCTCATAAGGGGCAGAAAGGGCATTTTAGGTGATCACAGACATGTCCTCAAGGGACACTCTGTAGCAAGTACATTAGGGCAAGGGTAAAATAATATCTTCATAGGATCAAGAGGAGCCAATTCCCTTCATGTAGTAATTGCCCCATAAGGAAAGGGGTGAAATGCTTGTGGCCAGGGACTCTAGACTCTGTAGCACTGGCCTTCAAACATCTATTTTGGGTTCTTATCTTCCTTAAGGTTGCATATCCAAGGCTCCTCCTTTTGAAGGGAGCAGATGATTCAATTCCTAACAGAATATGCAAACCACAGTGGGGGGTACATGGGAGCCCCAGAGAGACTGAGCCACAGTTAATCCAACCCTAGAATGTTGTTCTAGTCAGCTCTTTCACTGCTGTGACTAAAGGACCCGATCAGCACAACTGTAGAGGAAGAAAAGTTTATTTAGGGGCTCATGGTTTCAGAGGTCTCAATCCACAGACAGCAGACTCCATTCTTTGGGGCTTAAGGTGAAGCTGAAAGTCATGGAGGAAGAGTGTGGTGGAGGAAAGCAGCTCACTTGATGATCAGGAAGCAGAGAGAGATCTCCACTTGCCAGATACAAATATATATCCCAAAGCCATGCTCCCAATGTCCCACCTCCTCCACTTACCACTCAGTTAATCCCACTGGGGGATTAATTCACTGACTGGGTTAAGTCTCTCAGTCATCATTTCTTCTCTGAACTTTCTTGCATTGTCTCACATGTGAGCTTTTGGAGATGCCTCATATGCAAGCCATGACAAACTTGCATATGACAAACGTAGACCTCTGGCTGATGGTAAACCAACCACCTAGGCCAGAGCTTGGGTTCTGTTTTCCCATTTCCTTCAACATTTCAGCCCCAGTGAGGGCACCTTGTCAATAATCTGCCTTCCAGCAGTGTGGTGAGGGACGAAAGCTCCCAGAAGTAGCACTGTCCTGGGAAAGGTAAGGTCCAAGGAAAGGATAAAAGTCACCTAAGGAGAGGCAGCGCCTCCCTGGCTGATCTTGAGAAAGATTCCTGTCCAGAGAGATGGAGGTTCCAGCTGAGCCCTGGGTGTGGGCAGCCCCAGAAAGAAGAACCCCGTGTCCCATTTCAGGACAGATGAAGGAAAGTTAGCTGTGGATGATTTGGCACTTGATATCTTACTCCTGTCCCTCTCTCTCTCTCTCTCTCTTTCTCAGAACAATGGGCACAAGGAGGACATCCTCTGTGTGGCTCAATGCCCACCTTTTCTTCTGGCCACCTCCAGTTACGATGGAGAGAGTATCATTTGGAATGTGGTCTCGGGCCATGTGTACTGCAAGCTGAACACTCCCAGCCCCTCAGATGGGCCAAACCATAGGGAAGGTAGGTGAAGGGCCAGGCTCTGCCGCCACACTGCATGGGCTCCTGCCCTGTTCGACCTGGCAGATTGACAGAGTCCCAATCCTGGACCACCTCCCACTTAGAAGGGATTGGCCTCATTTCCAGTTTGCCTGGTATGATGAGGATTCCCAAAGCTGAAGCTCAAGGGTTGGATTAGCTGAGCTCACATTCCTGGGCACCTGTCCATCGAAGCCCATCTCCCAGCCAGCCCCAACCTCCAGGGTCCTTTCTTCATCCACTGTCAACCTGGGAAATGCCGAGTCCCTTAGGCGTTGTTGGTACAGCTCATAATTTTCTTCCTCTGTTTTCTGTGACCACTCACCATGTGCTCCTTCCACCTGGCTGGCCAGCCTGCTCCCCCAGCCCAAGACTTCACCCCTGGATGCCTCTTCCAACAGCAAGTCTTCAGGCTTCTATGCTGTCCCCATCTTCCATCCTTTCTGGTGACCCATGATCCACAACACCCCTACTTGGATCTGTCCTTACTGCTTGCATAGGGTGATACAAAATTTCCCCGCCCTCCCACTCCACTCTTCCTAATTGTTCTGTCCTGGTTCCCTGTCTTCAAATTCTCTCTCTCTCTCTCTCTCTCTCTCTCTCTCTCTCTGTAGTGTGATCATGGTTTTTTCCATTCATTTATTTATTCATTCAAAAAATATTGATAAGCACCTGCCAAGGACTAGGCACCGTGCTAGGTGTTGGGGCTTGGGGCTGGTAATCACATCTCTGTCCCTCCAAGTCCTGAACCATTTAAGAAACACACACGGGAAACAATCGCAGGGTTCAGATATCTTCCAGTTTCACTGCTGGATGTGCAGGACTGGAAAGTGGCTGGAGTCCACAGCCAAGTGAGCCTTCTTCCTACTACTCCATCCCACCTCCAGAGTCTAGGCCCACCCTCCCAAAGAAGCAGCCTGAAGACACTCATCTACCATGGAGCCCCAGTAGAAGAGATATAGGGAGTTGGAAATTTTTGCATGAAATAAGAAAGTTTCTACATTTCCTAAGGCCCAAAAAACCAAATCCTTAAAAACCATGAAGCCCAGATCACGATCCCTTTGCTTTGGGCATTTGTTAAAACAGTAGCCAGAAAAGAAAACAAAAGTTCTAATGAGTCCTTCAAACAGAAAATCCCTGAGCTGCTCTCATGGGTCTAATGCTGTGGTAGATAAAGGGTCGGTAGATTTGAGGCCTGTGCTACCCTCAAGGCCTACATTCAGAAAAAGATGTGTGTGACAACCAGGTAGAACAGTAGTACTGCCATTCAGGGAGTCTCAGTCCTGCTTGAGAGTCACCTGGAGGGCAAGGGTCAGAAATTGAAGCCACTGGAAACCAAGAGATCAAAAAGAGATTCATACCTGTAGATTTATCTTCAAGTACACATTCCCCCGGCCAAAAAAAGTTATCCTGTGAAACTCTTTCTCAGCATGTCTAAGTTTTCAAGACCTTTATGGGGAGAGTGGTGTTATTTCTTTCCAAAGGTTTATTTCCATTGCCATTAAAATGAAAATAAAGTCATCGGCCAAGAATGAGATGTTGACTTTTCAGCCAGCAGTTGGGAGATAAATCCCCATTTGCAGCAGCATTTTTTGCTCAAAGTTATGTGACTGTTTGGTGGTTTCAAGACATCGTCTTCTTCATCATTTTTTTTTGCCCCCAAATGCAAAGCCAGCCATTGCCACCAATAACTCATATTGTGAAAATTACAAAAATGAGATGAGACTAGATGGAGTCCCATACCTTCCCAGGAAAGAGCAGCCCTGGCTCGTCTTGAAAGTCGAACCAAAACAAAGTGGTCCTTCTCACAAGGGCCTGGTGAAGAGGTTGCCTTCTGATATGGAAAACCATCTGGAGGGTTCTTCTGAAGCCATCCTCAGGAAAGTGGAGAGAAGGGAGAAAGGCAAAGCTGAGAACATATTTTTTCTGCTTTTAGCTTCATTCTTTCTCATAATGGGAATTGTTAATTTTTCTATTACATCAAACAGAAAAAAAAAATCGATTGTGAAAGAGAAAGATCAAGAGATACCAACCAGGCGAAAATGAAGGAAATCTGTGTGTTCACTTGGAGACAAAGGCTTTTTTTTTCAATCTAGGAAAACAACGTAAAGCTATTTGTTAGCTACCTCTAAACGTCAGTAATGTTCCTACATGCTTTTAAAATTTTCTCGCATTTAGTGCTCACCTTGACCCTGTTGTACCCATTTTCATAAATGAGGAAACTGAGGCTACAGAGTTAAGTGACAATAGTTGTAACAGCTGCCATTGTTGAGTGACACTTCCAGGCACTGTAGGGTCATAACCCTTCCCAGCCTTCACTGCAGGGGTATGGAGGACTATTCACATAGGAGCCTCCTTTGTTTCACTCTAAAACCCTGAGGAGTAGGTCACTGCCTCATCACAGATAAAGACAGCTGAGGTGTAGGGAATGGAATTCTCCCCCAGACCCTGGCTGGGTAGCTCTCTGAGGTCTCTCACCCACTCCCCTGTGCCCGGCAGTAGGATGAGTGTGGGCGGGAAGAGAGGCTGTCTGCTGCACCTGCCCTCTTCTACTTCTTTCCACCTGATTCCCCAAGTTCAAAACTCCTAGGAGCTCAGTAACTGAGGGTGACACCGTGCTTAGCCCAAATCACCAGCAATCTCTTCTTTCAAGCATCAGAGAAGGACTGGAACCCCAGAGCCTGGCAGGAGCCACACCACCAGGAATGTAGGAAATCCTCCCTCCTCCCTCTGAGAGGACTCAGCTCCCTGAGGACCACCACGAAGTGCATTGTCAAGGGCACCGTCTTTGGAGGCAAAAAATCTGGGTTTGAATCTTCTCCCTTATATTAGTAGCTATATAATTTGGGGCACATTGTGGTTCTTTCTAAATGGTGGACTCTCCTGTAAGATCAGAGTTATAACCCCTGCCTGGGATCCTGATCACAGAAGTTGAGAAAGTGCCTAGCTGGAATTATAATCGACATCCCCTGGAGGGCAGGGCTGAGTCAGCTGTGTCCACCTTGGTTCCCTGAGTGTACGTCCCAGGGCCAAGTTTGCAGTCAGGCTGAAACAAGTATTGTTGAATGATTAACAACCTGAGTCACCAGGTGGGGCATGGAGGCACGGCTTCCTGTATTTAACTGCAATACCCACGGATCCTGCCATTTATATAATTACTGTCTTAGTCTGTTCAGGCCGCCACAACAGAGTACCATAAACTGAATGGCTTTTAAATAACCAAAATTTATTTCTGATAGTTCTAGAACTTGGAAATCTGAGATCAAGATGGTTGGGTTCTGGGTTCTGGGGAGGGCTGTCTTCCAAGGTACAAATTGCTGACTTCTTGTGTCCCCACATGAGGAAAGAGAATGAGGGAGCTCTCTGAGGTCTCTTTTATAAAGCACTAAACAATGTATGAGGGCTCCACCTTCATGAGCTCACTCCCTGCTAAAGGCCTCATCTCCTAATACCATTATGTTGAGGATCAGGATTTCAACCCATGAATATTGCAGGGACACAAACAGTGCATAACAATGGGTATGGCCATCCATTTCCCCTCCAGTAGAGCAGTTTGTCTCTGGAGCCCCCTCAAAGAGGAGAGCTCTTTTCCCAGGCTCCTTAAGTTCAAGTAGCAATCTTCTTTGCAGTTCTTGGAGATTTGGATCTAAGTAGGATGGTAGGATTTCTATTCAGTTCTATATTATCTGAGTTCTATAAGAAGTAAAAGGAGTCAGGTATGGTGGCCCATGACTGTAATCCCAGCGACTTGGCAGTCTGAGAAAGGAGGATCACAAAAGTTCAAGGGCAGGCTCAGCAACTAGCAAGGCCCTCCAACTTAGTGAGACCCTGTCTCAAAGTAGAAAAGTGAAAATGGGCTGGGCATGTAACTCAGTGGTAAAGCACCCCTGGGTTAAGTCCCCAGTACCAAAAAAGAAGAAGAAGAAGGAGGAGGAGGAGGAGGAGGAGGAGGAGGAGAAGTAGTAATAGTAGTAGTAGTAAAAGGATAGATGTGGGTTCTGTGTGGATGGTGCCTGAAACTTAGCAGGTGAGCAGAAGCCTGGGCAGGTGGGGCTGGGTTCAGTTCCTAAGGACTGAGTTGCGTTGTGGAGATGGAGGTCCGACACCTGCCTTCCTGGAGGGCCTTCTCCACCTTGGGCGTGGTCCAGAGTAAATGCAGACCTTCCAGACATTCCTCCTCTGACCCTCTCCCCTGCTGCATGTGCCCGTGGCTGTATGTTCATTTCTTAGGGCTCGTTCTTGTTGGTTTTCTTCTGATCTCTGCTTCCCCTTCTTTTCACCCCACCCAGCACGATGCCTTAACCCTACGACATGCTTAGATAGAGATGAAAAATAAATGAAGGAATAAACATCGACTTGTGGTCCTGAGCCAATCTTCTAACTTGTCTAAATTTCCATCTCCTCTTCTGACGATGGGAATGATATTCCATCACAGTGTCTGTGAAAGTCCATGGTTAATGTAGGTGCCATAAAGGTTCATCAGAATTATTCCAAGCCAGGGGCTCTGAAGAGGGGCATCTTTGGGGAGGTGTCTGCAGAGTCCCAGGCCAAGCCCCCCAACACCCATCTGCATGGGTTTCTCTGATGTCTCAGGTCTCCCCCCACCACTACCGCGAGGCCAAGTTCCCAAAGTCCAAGGTTCCTGGGGCAATGTTGGGGATCCCTGGGCCACCAGAGCTTTTAGCCTGCCCATCTGACTTTGACCATCATCTAGGTTGGTCGGGTGCTTAGCCAGTAAGGCCACTTTGCTCCATTTGGTTTCCAAATGCTGCGCGGGCAGCCACCTAAGAGAGGGCTGAGAGTGTGAGAGTAACAGTGAACCCCAAGTGAGCCATGAGCTATGTAGGGAGCCCAAAAATCAACTAAACGGGCTCTCCTTCACCCCCCAGGCCCAGACCCAAGTGTCTCTCGCCTCGCCTTCCTGAAGACTCGGGCAGCCAGGTTGGACTCAGTGGCTGCTTCCCTCATTTCCAATGGGCCAGGAGGTGAGGTCAGAGCCCCATGGTGGGCAGTGCCCCAGTGTCCAAGACATGTCCATTCCAGGCTTAAGTTGGGTGAGGAAGGGTCCCTAAGCTTCACTACTCACCTCGTGCTGCCTCTGCTATTTCTCCATTAGCTTTTTTCCTCTTGTTAGGGCTCAAGCTGACACCCCAAGCTCTGGCCCCATTCCTGCTCTCCAGGGAGGCAGTCATGTGGGGAGTAGGAACTCCAGCTCCACTTCCTTTAAATCAAGCCCCCCCGCAGCAGGTTTATAGTTATCAAGTTCCCTTGGATGCCCCCCCCCCACCGTTCCCTCTCTGCCCTCCTCTCTGAGAGGCATCCATCTCCTCTGCTTTACATGAGCAGGAACACAGAGCACTCTTCTTCCCTGGGAGGAGAAGGAGTCCACATTCTGTGACTTAGGGAACTCACAAGAGGATTGATACACTTGAGGTCCCCACTTCACAAAAGCTAGCACCTATATACCCACATGTAAACCACAGGCAAGACTGTAACTGATAGACCACGCAAAACCCCCATCCCATCCCTCTGACTAGGCAAGTTTCATAGTGTTACATAAATGTGTGCATGCATGCACACACTCACACACCCTGGTGGAAAGACATTAATCACACCATGTCGTAGTGGTATGACATACTTTTCTCTACAGCTGAAGCTATATCCCTCCTCTGTCAAGAATCCTGCCCTGATTAGTAAAGAAGGGAGAGGATTTTGAGTCATAGAAATCCACAAAGAGGAAGGACCTTGTTCCCCAGGATATGCTGAGAATCCCAATTGATCAAAAGCAACCAAATAAAAAAGATGTCCCACTCCCCCTGTTGTGAGGTTGCAGTGGCTGCAATGGCTTCTCAGCACAGGCTCAGAGACACCCCAGGGTGGGCTCAGGAACCAGGGTTAAAGAGCAAACCATCCCTCCTTATCGATTTCCTCCCTCCCAGGTTCTGTCACCTTCTGGAGGCCGTTTGGTGGAGCTGGCCTCATCGCAAACTTCACTCCTGTAAGTTGAGAAGCCAGTTGGATAACTGGCCCCCTCGGGCTTGGGGTTTTTTTTGTTTGTTTGTTTTGTTTTTTAGTGCTAGACCACCCAACAGAGTAGCTCTGCCATTCTCCAAGCTCTTAGCTTTGTTCGTCTTCGTGGCATTTCTAATTTGCTCAGGGATTAACACAGGCACAGCAACTAGTCCTTACCGTCAATCAAGTACAGCATTTCACGTGCCATTGTGTGTATGTGTGTCTCAGTCCAGAGAGAAAGCCCAGGTCAGCAGCATTGCAGTGACAACGGAAGATGCCCTCGCCTACCTGGCTGACCAGCAAGGCTTTGTGCACATCTGTGACATCAAGGAGTACGGCCTGCAGGGACCGGAACTGCAGCCGCCCAAGAGTAGGCTATGCATTTCTTCCTCTTAAACACTACGATGAACACAGATTTGGTTACCGTGCAATATTCTGGCCGGTAAAATTAAATTGTACCAGTGTGGGGAGAGAGTTCTCTTAACACTCTTTGAAAGTAGATATATAGAAAAAATATTTTAGTGAAAAGTTGGCAAGGGTGCAGGAAAAGAGGCGCATGTACAGTCTTGAATAGAGGGTAAATTGCTGTGTGCTAACTGAAGGGCAAGTTGATATTTAGGATGTGTCTAAAGCTGTAAGTGGCAATTCTACTTCTAGAAATTTGGCTGAAAGAAATAATAAATGTGCACAGAGATTTAATTATAAGATTATGCATCAGCACAATGTTTATGAGAGAGAGAGAGAGAAGAGAGACAACCTATATGCACAATATAAAAGAAAATGATTGAATACCTGAGGGTATAGTACATTGGAATAGAGAGTCATTAAATAATGATACTGTAAATGAAATGCATTCATGGGAAAATATTCATGATAAAGGTTAAATGGAAAAAAATCAGATCATGAAGGAATATTACATTACAATTATATCTTTGTTAAAGCAAAGAGGATTAAAAGACTAGAAAGACATACACCAAAGTTTTAACAAACATTATTTCTTTGTAGATGAAGTTAGGGGTATTTTTCTTCTGTTTGGAAAGCCGTCTTTTGAAAATGTTATGCATCCATACTGCTTTAGTAACAAAAAATATGTTTAAAAATGTATAACCCTTTCACACAATTATAAAAGTACTCATGTTTATAAAAAAAAGATTAAACAGTAGGAAGTAATGAAAAATGAAGGTGTTTTTCTGATCTCCCCTACCTTCCTAACCTCCATTAAAACTGTTAATAGGGGGCTGGGATTGTGGCTCAGTGACAGAGCGCTTGCCTCACACATGTGAGGCACTGGGTTCAATCCTCAGCACCACATAAAAAGTAAATAAATCAATAAAGGTATTGTCTACAAATTAAAAAAAACTGTTAATGAAATTGAATTTATTTCCAGATATACACACATGCATACCCGTATATAAGGGCACACACACATTTACAATACGTTAATTTTAGAACTTATTTTTAAAAGTTGTATCTCTTAAACAACTTTCCAAATAAATATATTTAGCTCTACCTCATTTTTAAGTAGTTTTATAATTCCATCAAATATTTCTCAAAAGCCTATTTAGAGATAAATGATCACATATTTATTTCTGTTCCCCACTAAGAGAAATGAGAATTTATAGATAAAAATAATCTGCCTTGTTATTGTTTTAATTCCAAATATTAGAGGTATGTGAGTCAACTTTCCATTACTGTAACAAATAGTTTGGCTAATCAAATTACAAAGACAAAAAGATTGTTTGGTTCACAGTTTTTGAGCTTTCCGTTCTGGACCAATTGGCCCTATTGCTTTGGGCCTATGGTGGCACATTATAGCAGGACCACATGGCAGACCATGTGTTTCACCTCCTGGCCAGGAAGAGGAAAGAAAAAAGAAAGAAATGAGAGTGGTCCCTTTGGGGGTATGCCCCCAAGGACTTAAAACCTCCTCTAAGCCCCATTTCTTAAAGGTTCTTTAAGCCCTTAACACATTTTGAGATTTGGGGGGACATTCCAAATCCCAGTGTAACTTTCACTAGCCTATTATAAAAATCATTTTTAGGGTTGAGAGTGTAGCTCAGTGGTAGAGTGCTTGTCTGGCATGTGTAAAGCCCTCGGCCAGATTTTCCCACTGCAATAAATGAAGAAATATGTTTTTAAAAATCACTTTTTTACTACTTGCATATTCCTGTACACTTACCAAACCCTAAGCACTGAAGAAAATCACAGCATAAGTATCTTGCATGGGTCCCATTTCACATGCCTTCGGACCTGGTATGGGGTCTGACACACAGTAGTTGCTCCGTCACTGATTTTGGAACCCACGCAGCAAGGCGGATGACTGACCACACCCATGCCTCTCTGCCTGCCCCACGTAAGTCGGGATCCAGCCCTGACCTGCAGAGACAATCCTGCAGCTCCATGGTAGGTATGATGCCAGTTCCCCATCGCACTCAGATTGTGCTCTTTCTTTGCATCTAGATGTGACCTTCTGGAGGGCTCATGTCAGCATGGTGACATGGTGAGTACCACCATCACTTTTAGAGTTCAAGAATTTGTAAAAGAGTGAAGATGATTTCCCCAGGGTTGATTAGATCAATCTTCTCAAAAGCCCTCTGAGGGAGTCAAAAGAGAAAAGCTATTCTGCTACTGATGAAAACAAGGACAGACGTGGCCACACACAACTAAAGGAAGAGACTGGAAATCATTTTTCTCATAAACAAATGATGGTTTTCCTTGACTTGGCCTGCTGTTGTGCAAATTTATAAGCTTAGTAGGTTTAAGATTTTTTTGGTTGGAGAAATTCTTGCTAAATGGATCCTTTCAACCTCTTGATCTTCCACTCGGACTGATCCTCCACAGGGTGGTTTCCAGGATGTCTCATTTGATATCTTGGGGCTTCAGTTGGGGAATTTGGAGAGAGTGTGGTAAGGAAGAAGGCAGGGAAAGAATGGTTCCCAGAAGAATCGAGAAGAAGCCGGCTTCCATGCTCCAACTTTAATGGAGTACACACATATTGATCCGACGGCCCTTCAATGCGGTAGCTTGAATCTCTTCTCCTCTCTTACCTCTTTAGTTTGGAGCTGATAGAGGAAGAAAATATTCTGCTATCATCCTCCCTCGACCACACTGTGCGCCTGTGGAGCATGGACGGGGCATACATAGGTAGGGAATGTCCACCTGGCTTCCATCTCAGCCCCAGTTTAGAACCAATGTAGCCGCCATGGAGTCATTAATTCTCTGAGGTAAGGTGTATGAGTCAGCTCAGGCTGCCATAACAAAATATCATAGCTGGGGAAGCTTAAGGAACAGAGGTTTATTTTCTCTTTGTTCTGGAGGCTGGAAGTCCAAGACGAGGGTCCCTGTGTGGTTGGATTCTGGTGATGGCTCTCTACCTGGCTTTCAGAAGGTCTCCTTCTTGTATGCACACATACTGGAGAGAGAGCGCTCTGGTGTCTTACTGTAAGGACACTAACCTTGTCCAATCAGGGATCCTCTCTTATGAACTTATTTAACCTTCATTATCCCCCTAATGGGTCATTGGCAGTTAGAGCTTCAACGTAAGAATTTTGGGGAAACAATTCAGTCCATAGTATAATCTAAGCTTATTTTCCCCACAATTAGTAAAATCAAAGACATTTGAAATTAGAGAACTCAGTGAAATTGAAGGCAGTGAGTTTTGGTAAGGAACTGTCTCATAAGGATCATGTCTTGGCAGGGAAAATTCAAAACTGGGGGAAATTGTGTTGCCTGGCACATGTGGGCCACTGTAACTAGAATACCCTGACTTACTGCTCAGAGGGCCTGTGGACCTATTCTAGTAGTCCATCTTGTCCTGTAGCTTATGTTTCTTGAAGCAGGTCTGGAACTATTTTGAACTTATCCTGCAAGTCCTTAGTATCTTTGAGTAGCCTCTGCACCCAGGTAATACATTGTGTAGATGCCGTCCCAGGCTTCAGCCTCCAAGACCAATTGCCCTGAAATATTTTCTTTGAAACTAGAGAGGCATAAAATAGCTTGATGAAGGTGACCTCTTCAGGATTAAGAAGACCTATCCATTTTCGTAGTAAGCTTTGCTCTGATTGGAAGACAGGTTACCTGCCATCATATGCATATTATATTTCAATTTATCTCTATTGTTTCAGGGACCTTTGGGCAGAGTAGCCCCTGGGATATTTCTACTCCTGCTTCTTGGAGTCATCCACGAGTGCCCTGTGAAATTTTGACAGATCCCCGGAGTACGCCTTCTCACTCCGTGCTGGAAGGAGATGCTCCTCCTGGGTGCACGGTGGGAAGGGAGGAGCAGGACCAAGTGATGGAGGAGAAGACTTGTACTGAGGTTGGTGCTGGCACATCGAGCTCAGCTGGATTTCCTTTGTAGCTTGCAGGTGGATCAGCATGAAACAAAAACTGCAGCCTGAGATAGCCAAGGCATGACCCAGGAATGCAGGAATAAGTGTGTTCCCCGCACCCCAAGCTCATGTTAATGACCAGGACCAGGAGGATGTGTCTTTTTATCTATGGGAAGGCAGGACCTGGTCTCCCAGCATTTCTCACATTTTGACCCACAAAAGGCAGCTGTCCCTGGCCTGGGAACACCAGGAGACTTCACACCATGCTCAACCCAGCTGTCACATCTGAGAACAGACCCTATTCACAGGATCATGGTTCTGAGGTGCACTAAAAAACACAGGGTCCTAATGACCAAAAGGAAGAAATGATTAGCTTAATGCCCAAGTCTATGAAAGTCAAAGTCAGAGCAATAGATTCGGAGAGGGCCCTGGTCGATGCAGTCTTGATTTACAGCTCCATGAAATATATGGATTTCCAAGAAATGCTCGCCCTTTAATAAATTGAAAAGAAGGTCATTTCATGAGCTATTGCTCACCAGCTATGTTACAACTCAAAGCAGGACACCTGCTCTGCCAGCAAAATCATGTGGCGTGGGTTTTTCCTTGGCAGCCTCACAGAATACTGATCACACAGTCTAACCGAGGCACTAGCTCTGACTTAGAGTTCCAAACACGTTCAAAATAGGGAAGAAAGGAAGCAGGCAAGCACCAATCAGGAAAAGCTCTGTCTCATCTGAGCCTCCTGCATCTCCTGGATCCTGTTCCCAAGGTTATCAACAGCACCCCGGTGGCTCTCACGTGCAACTATAGGCTCATTTGGAAATAACAGTCATTTTGGTGTGCTTCTGATTTGGAGAAAACAAATGCCTTCATTAATTGTGATAGACCTGCAATTTGCGAAACAAAAGCTCAGTGGGAGGTGGAAAGAAAGGAAGGAGGAGCACAAATAGGGTACAATGTGCTGATGGGGAAAACGGGCTTGTTGGATCTTTTGCTGGGGGCAGACCTAGAGGAAAATCAGGCTGCAAGTTCAAATACAGGTGGGAGGACACTCAGGAAGGCAAGGTGGGAGGAAGAGGAGAGGGGCAGGCAAAGCAAGAAGGAGGAGTGAAATGCATTTGTTCAACAGATGTAAAACACTGTAATTCACAGGACACTTGCTCTCCAAGGGTGGAAAAGGGCGAGCAAAAGCTTCAGGAGTGAACTTGATCTTGTGTAAAGAAACCAGAGGGTGATTCTTTGCTTATTCTTCTGCCCTACTTAAATGCAGTCACCTCAGGAAGCTAATTTTTTTTTTCCCCAAGAACAATACAGAGAAAACAAGAACTCAGCCTTCACACACTGTATCTGGGCCATTCAATAGGAACCCGAATTGTAAAATTACAGAATAAAATGTTTCAGCTCCTGTTTATAAGTTGGGGATCCTGAGTTCCACTCTCGAGTTCACCTTAATTAACCATAAGACATCCTCCAGCAATCACTTCTGCTGAGCTCTAAAACGAAGGGGTGGGATTAGACGATCTCTTAAGTTTCATTCCAGCCCTGCAAAATTGTGTGTTTCTCTGAATGCCTGTCTCGCAAAAACAGGATGTGTTGATTGGACCCTGGATGTCAGTAGTGATTCTTCCAGGATGCCAGCAGATCAAACACCCCCACAGCTGAAAGCTAAAATAAGCTGACTGAATGCAGAAAAGCATTCACCTGGAAAATATCACATCAAGTTGGTAGTTGGAAAAATCAAGCAAAAGCTCGGGGGAAAATGCTCTTGTTATCTTACCGATTCAGTCAGCTTGAATTTTGTTCTAACACAGAAAACCCATGTAATCTACGGGTGGTCTTTACACCCTGCTACCAGTGCAGTCCTAGGGTTCCCATTCTCATATCCACTCCTTCTTCTTCCAGCCGGAAAGGACCTCTAACCTTCGTACTCCAGAAGGTTCCATCCTTGAAGTTGAGATGAAAGAAGACATACACCGGTGGTATGCACTTGACCATGGCAGGTTAGTCTGAAAGAAATGGCCCCTACTCCCTACCCCCATCAAAGAAGCAGCCTTCCTGAAATAACACAATGTGGGCATCCTAGGCCAACCCTGTCATCTGCATATGTCACTTGTCTCCAAAGTTCCCTAGTCTGTGAGTATAACTGAGATCACAGCTCAAGTCTCACCAGTTGAATGACCTACCTGCATGACTCAGGACACTCCAAGGAGCCCCCCTACCTCATTTTGTCTGGTCGTTGCACAAGGTCAAGGGCCTTACTCAGTTCTTTACTGGCTAATGTTGCCGCCCTCTGCACTGCTTGAGGCAAGACAGCCTTGCTGTCTTCCCCCAGGAGCCCTGTGCATTCTCTGACTTCTGGAGGGCCTGGGGTAGGGGTCTGGGCCCTGGTACTCCCAAAGCTGTAAAACTTTGAGTGCTTCAAAGACTCAGTGTGTGCCCCAGGTCACCAGAGAAGCAGGGCCAACGAAGGCCTCTCCCTCCAGCTCTGTGGGGTGTTCTGTTCCCTAGGTCTCACACTGGCTGTCTTGGGGCTCAGTCCCAAGAGGCCCAAAGCATTACCTTCAGTGTCACCTGCTGCTCCTGTCATCACAGGTTGTGGGTCTAGACCATGGGGTGCGGGAATGACTACAGCACTTCCACCTCTCCAGATCCTGGCTGCAGAGGCTCCATGGTCACCAAGAGCCCAGGAACCTTCCCTGCATGGCTGCCCCACTATCTTAGCTCTTAGGTCCATTTTCAAGGTCACCTAATGGTACAAATAGCTCCAGGAGCTTCCTGCCTTCCACCTGCACACTAGGAAGTGCAAACAGGGATATATGGAGTGGGGGTCTTGGCAAAGGGTGCACCTTTCAGCTGAATAAGAATCTTCTATGGAACTTTCCTGTAAACTTCCACTCACTCCTGTTCACATCTTGTTGGCCAGCACTCCAGTGGCCACACCTCATTGCAAAAGAAGCCGTGAATTCCATGACTCAGCAAGGAAGGGCACAAAAGGATTTGGGGTAGGCAACTAGCAAATTCTGCCTCAGCAGATCAACAAGGAAAAGGCTTTGGCTGTTGTCAGAATCAGAGGGCTTCTCACATAGAAAGACCACAAATCATGCTATGCCATGCCAGAAAATACCTGAGAGCCATGAATCTAAAAGTTTGGTTGGAGAAAATAATTTGCCTATGAGACTGCCGCAGTCTGGCTGGGCACAAATCACCAAGCCGCCACAAAGCACTTGTATGTTCAAACAGGAAACTTTATTGCCTGAACTCCAACAGCACTCCACGCACACTCCCCGGGAACTCTCCTGAATGCCACCCATGTGGCCCCTCTCCGGCACACACACCAACCGGAACTCCCTCCACCAGAACTTTACCAACCAACGCAAACTCCCCAGGAGAACTCCAAAGTAGCTGGTGCCGGAGTTGGACAGCAGGGGTCTATATACAATTGAATCAATCCAGCATCATCTTAATGGCTCGCCTCTCAACCATTACTTCTGGCAAAATGCCAGGGGCTATTCCTACTCGGCTGTGACTCTCAACATGAGACAATGACATGGGCTTGGGTTATAGTCACAGATTTGTCTTTGAAAACAATGTGGCCTTGGGCAAGTCATTGAAACTTCCTGGTGGATGTGGAATCCAACAAGATGATGAACAGGATGGTGTACTGGGGATGGAGATTGAATAGAGGGGGCTCCTTCTCTGCCTGCCAACATCTGAGGACAGACATCATGCGCATCTTCCTCCGTGTGGCTAACAGTGTCAGCGACAGCAGAATGGGCACCTCTTTAACCACCTTCACAGGACCTGTTTTGATTTTTAAGTGCTTCTTTCCTCAGCAGGCTTGTACTGCTTCAGGGTGTGGGATGGGGTCAAGCTTCAAAACAAAGTAACTGATGAGGCAGGAGATAATCAAAATAAGATGCTGTGTGACTGTCTCTTGGGTCCAATAATGGCAGCATAAAATGGTATACAAAAAGTTGGCTTTAAACTCAGAACTGGTTTTGGTTCCCCATTGGTTGACAACTGAGTGGAATGCAAAGTGAGAACGTCAACCAATGGAGAAGAAATGGGTATAAGGGGGTCAGCTTAGAGGGTCCCAGGTAGGAGCCACAGAAACCAACTCAGTCAACACCAGTGGTGTTGTTGGATTAATTTAAAAATAGGTACCTTGCCAGGTGTGGTAGGACACACCTATAATCCCAGTGGCTTGGGAGGCTGAGGCAGGAGGATCTTGGATCTTGAGTTCAAAGCCAGCCTCAGTAACTTAGCTTAGGTCCTAAGCAACTTAGTGAGACCCTGTCTCTAAATAAAATATTAAAAAGGGCTGGGAATGTGGCTCAGTGGTTAAATGACCCTGGTTTCAAGCCCCATACCAAAAAAAAAAAAAAAAGATATCTTGTAAGGCATGGAAACATTAAAAAATGACACATTCTTCAAGCATTTTATTTCAATTTTAAGATGTTCATTCAAATTTCAACATTAAGCTATTCATTCATTCATCCATCCTCTGATGATGCCTTCCATAATAATTATGTATGATTTTCAATTTCTGATGTGTATGTATGTGTGTGTATGTGTGTGTTTGTGTGTGTGCACGCGCATGCTGAGGATTGAATCCAGAGGTACTTTATCACTGAGCTACATCCCTATTACTTTTGTATATTTTATTTTAAAATGTAGTTTCACTAAGTTGCTAAAGGCCTTGCTAAGTTGATGAGGCTGGCCTCAAAACTTGTGATCCTCCAACTTTGGTTTTCCAAGCCACTGGGATTACAGGCATGCGCCACCACATCTGTTTAATTTCTGATTTTTTTTAAAGTAGAGTAAGAGCTTACGGATATTTGCAAAGCAATAAGAGTGCAGTATACATCCAGATTTTTATAATTTTTCCCAAGCTTTAACAGTTATTTCATCTCTCCTCAACTCAATATTACCCTCAAACAAAGTGTCCATTTTAGCCTTCATAAAGATTTTTAAATTATTTTTACTTTAATTTCATCAATTTTTCTTTGGCTTCCATACAGTCATACAGTTCTGATCAAAAAAACAAACAAACAAACAAACAAACAAGCATACAATAGGCATAAGCAGGTTTGAAAACAAATAGTGGATTCTGGTTGAGCAAGTACTTGACTCCTCAACTCTTGGGGCAGAAGCTCAAGTATACTCCAGTTGTTTGCCAAATATGAATGCTCAGAGGGCTGTGGGCGTTTGCAGGGTATTGACAGATAATCCATTAAACCATTTAGTCAGTTAGGAGAGCACCTTCTGCAGCAATTCCATTGAGCAATAGGGATTCCCTAGAAATCAAATAAATCTTTCCCTGGGCTGCTTGGCTCTAGGCCCCAGGACATGGAGAGAAACCACTGGAAAGGGGAAGGCCATGACCCTGTTGTCTACCTACGGATGTTCATATTACAAGATACCTCCCTTGCATTGTCTTAATGGGGCCCCACCTTCTTAAGTAACACATCCTTATTTGATGTTAAAAACAAAAATGTTGAGGATTTTCCACCTGGGAGGATCTTGGACATTAGATAAAGAATTCTACAATTACTTTGTTGAGTTCTCACATCTCTGGAGATGTTCCGTTTATTATCTCCATCTTACAGATAAGGAAACTGAGTCTTAGGGAGGACATATGATTTGCCCAAAGTCAGACCACAAGCAGGTGACAAGGCAAGCACAGGTCCCCCTGCTCTTCTGCTACCCCACCCTGCTTTGGAGAACAGCTTTTGTATGAGCATTAAAACAAAGGGCATGTCTTACTCATGTCCCCCACACACGGAAGCTATGGGCAAGTGGCAGATTATTTTCCCTGCAAAACTCAAATCTGACTTGATGATATTTGTGTTAACTCCGCGGAGTTAACACAGCAATGTTGTCTGGGGCCAGCTTAAACAGAAAGGTCTGGAGGTAGCTGGGAGTAGGTGTTTCCCAGGTTGTGTGTGGTGAAGTGAGACATGGACAGGCAGACTTGAAATCATCTCCAGAGAAATGGTGTCAGAAAGGTCCATGGGTGACCCAAGGGACTGTGCATGGAGAAAAGGGGCATAGAATACCTCCAGCCAGAGACTGTAGAACAGACCAGCAAAAAAAACAGAACAAGTAGACACCAGGGCCACGGAGACAGAGCATGCTACAGGAAAGCATGGTTAAGTACACCCCATCCCCCTGATGTATCTAGAGCATTCAGATTTTAGGTCTCAAGTTTTGATTAGATAATTGTCCATGAATACCACCAGGGTCAGTTTATTTAACATTCCATCTTCAATATTTCTTGAGGACCACTCTGTGCCAGGAACTGTACTGTGATACAAAACTGGGCAAACAATCATGAGGGCAGAGGAATCTGTGTCCTAAAGGAGCTCACACCCCACTGAGGGACCAAGGGGTATCCAGGACCCAGCACTTCAGTGCTTGGCTCCCTTCCCCTTGACAGGAGGGGCACAAAGCATTGTGGGAACTTGGCCAGGGAGGTTGGGAGGGAGGCTCCCCACAGGGAGGAAATTCATACACCTAAAAGATGAGCAGGACATGGAAGAGCTGCTGCCATATAGATTAACCCTGAGAATATTAGGCTAAGTACAGTGAACCAGCCACTAAAAAACAAATGCTGCACCATTCCACATACACAAAGTTTCTAAAATAGTCCATCCTAGAGATGAAAGTAGAATGGTCTTTGCTAGGGGAGAGGGGAATGAGAGGTGGTTGTTTAATGGATACAGAGTTTCAGTTTTGCAAGATGAAAAGAAGTTCATGATGGCTGCACCAAGGTAGGAAGATGTTTTTAATGCTCCTGAATTACGCACTTAAAGTGATTGAGATGGCCAATTATACAATGCATATTTTACCACAATTAAAAATAAACAGTTGGGGCAGCACATGAAAGAGCAAGGACCCTGGGCAAGGTGGGGATGGGGGAAAGTCCTGGGAACTTTGAGGAGTTCCTTGTAGATGAAACAAGTCAGGGGGGCAGGGGTTGGCGGGCAGGGGGAAGTGACAGCAGCAAGAACAGAACTATGAAGGGAGAGACTTGCAGGGGAGAAGCAGATGGCTTTCTAAGGTGTTTAGAAATAGCCAGGAGGAAGGGAAGACTCAGTGCAGCAGACCAAGTAGAAGGATCAACATAGTCTGTGTTTTTGCTAACGGAAAACTGCTGTGATGCTCAATTTGAGGTTTCCATTGAAGCTGATGGTGGCAGGGAGACCCCGGGTTACCGGAGAATCTGCACACCAACTTGGTTCTTTTCCACCAGGCTGCTGCCAGCACAGAACAAGCCTTACCAGCAAGTGCCAGAGCCTGCATGGCCCAGCATTTACCAGACCCTCCGGTGCCACGAGATTGCCTGCCTGTCAGCTCCTGGGGAGAAGCCAGATTTGTCTATTATTGGCTCGGAAATGTCTGAGGTCAATTTTCTAATGCAGGAAAGAGACGGAAGTGGAGCTGCCCAGAAGGAGCATGGGTCCGTGGCAATTTCCTTGTCTGAGCTCTAAGGGTCTCAGCTGCTATTTTCTCTTCTTGGCAAAAATTCTTCTTTCCTGTGTAATCATAAGGTCTGAATGAGATTAAGCTTTGCCCGAGAGGAGCAAAGAAGAGTGAAACAAGGAATGATTTCAGCCAACATGGGCTTCTTCCCAAAGCAATTAGACCTTGAATTTAAGAGAACAAATCGGATTTGAGGTTTTTCTTCCTTGGAGGCCCTTATTTCACAGAGTGGGAGAATGGCTGCAGTGAGTGGCTCCAGAAGCAGGTCCACCACAACCCAAAATATCTCGGACACCATCTGCTTACAGGTGGCCAAGGACAGGAAGAGAGTAAAATAAAAATAGAGTTTTGCGAGTTTGCTCTGTGCCGGGTAGGCCCTGTTGAAGAGTTTAGAGGTACTATCTCATCCATTCCTAAGAACAGCCCTCTGAATAGATACTGCTGTCCTCTATCTTACCAACAGGAAACTGAGGCTCTGAGAAGTCAAGTGACTTGCTGGGGGTTAGCAATTAAATGACACTGGAGAATCCAGAGTTCACCAACGATGCTGACGCTCAGCCTGAGAATAAAAACGGAGAGCCAAAATCGTCTCCTTTCTAAAGAGCAACCTGGAGCAGCTGTTTAAGCTTGGAATAATCCCAGAGATCTCAACAGCAGTAGAGAAAGAATAAGAACGGAGTTTAGGATAATAGGCACTTCCTGAACTCATCTCTTTACCAAAGTTGTTTTAATCCTCACAGCAAGCCGAAGGAGGTGCATCCTATTGGACAGATGAGAAGACTGATCCTCAGGGAGATTAAGGATTTTGCCCAAAGTTACACAAACAAAAAATTCAACACATGAGTAAGGCCCTGGGTTCAATCCATGGCACCACCAAAAAAAAAAAAAAACCCTCAAAATTGAAACCGTAGTTTGACCTCAACTCTGGGCTAGAAATCTCTACCTCTAACTCAAAATCATCATATTGTCAAGTGGAGGTTTTGAGGTCCAGAGACCCAGACTGCAAAGATAGGAAGTTTCTTGGTTCCTGTCCCAGTCTAGAACTTTCCAGTACCTTCTCCTTATTCTCTGGTTGGACCCACCTTTGACCTGGGCACGGAGGCCCTGCCCTGGCCATGCTCTTCCCCAAAGGGCAAGGAGTCCACACAACCCAGAAGAAGTGTCCACCCAACTGCCCACCCTTCTAGACCGCAGTCCTGGTCCTGGAACCTGGAAATCTATGTCCATATGGCCCAAAGTTCACCTCCAGGGTCTGTGCAGGCCCTCCCAGACCCATCCATTCAAGGAAGGACCACAGATCCCCAGGCCCAGAGACTAAGAAGCAAGGGTTTGCTGAGGAGCAGCAGACATTGGAGAGTCTGGCTGGGGTGGGGGTGTCCCTGCAGTGCACATGAAGTCCCCCGTGGCCCAGAAAGCAGTTAGGCATGGAGAAGAACAATCTGGGGGCTGGGAGCCAGGCTGGCTCTCCCTGCATTTGCGATGGAGCTATGAGGACTCTGAGAATTGAACATGCTGCTGGCCTTCGGGGGCCTTCTGGTGTCTCTGGTGCAGGAGGAGAGAACATTCTGCATCTGATAAATATTTATTGAACAGTTTGTTAACTTGATATTTAACTTTTAAATACTGGGCCTCCATTCATACCAGTCCTCTTTGGGGGCCTTTAAAATCTTAAAAATGAACCCACCTCTACTTCCCTTTCACTGCTGAGATTCTGCTAATCTCTCACTCCACGGCCCCTATAAACATCCCCTTGTGAAGAACGCAGGATTCTCACTGGGCACACGTTAGGAGCCCCCACACCCACCCGCAGTGTGACTGACTCTCAACAGACCTCTGTATTTCCAGCAGTCCATGGTGAGATACTGCCCTCGTTCCCGGCAAAATTGCTCATTTTTTTCCCCAGGGATTTGTCAGACCCAACTGGCTTAGAATGCAGCTCCTGGCTTCTTAGCGGGGTATTCGTGGAGCAGCCTCCACATAGGGGGGACTCACTGCAACCTGTGAAGGAACATCAACAAAACAGCCTAAGCAAAATGAGAAATTTGTTGGCTTCCAAAACCATCCGGAAAACTCCCCCCAGGGACTCAAACCCCGCGGGGACCGTCTTTCTATCTCTTGCCTTGTGTTACTCTTTCTCTCTGCAGACCAGTTCTCTCCACAGTGCAGAAAACATGGTCACAAATGTCTCCAGATGTCTTTGGCAGCTTTTGCTCCACGGAGAGACTGAGTTTGAGTTCTCCTGGGTTCCAAGTTCCAAATCCCTGGCCAGAGGACTTGCTGGCACATCTTGGGTCAGTACTTAACTTGACCCAGCCAACTGAGGGCTCCTTAAAAACGGCTGCCCTCAAAGAGCCATGGGGATGTGGGGACCCCAACTTTGTTGGGAGAAGAGGAGGATGGGCGCGTAGATAATCGTGTACGTTTCTCCTGAGGCTGGACCATTGATCTCCATCGCCACAAGACAGACCGTCTCTCCCTCTCCACTTCCAACCCTTTTTTCTTCCTTTCTTTTCTTTGTTCCTTCCTGCTTTGTTTTGAATATGGTTTGAGCAGGTCCCTGTGTTTATGTTTTGAAATTTGACTTCAATTGTGAAGTACTGAGAGGGTGGAAACGGAATCTGACTACGGGGATTGGAAATGGAGCTTTGGGAAGCTGCTTAGGAGTGGATAAGATCTTTAGAGTAGAGTCCCATAATGGGTTCCGGTAGCTTTATGAGAAGCGGGAACAAGGGGCTGGGGTTGTGGCTCAGTGGTAGAGCGCTCGCCTAGCACATGTGAGGCCCCGGGCTCGATCCTCGGCGCCACATAAAAATAAATAAAATAAATGTATTGTGTCCAACTACAACTAAAAAATAAATGCCAAAAAAAAAAAAAGACGATGAAGAAGAGGGAACAGGATCAGAAAGCACTCTTAGGTTTGTGTACAGGCATGTTCTCCCTCTTGCCATGTGATGTCCTGTGTCGCCTTAGGACTCTGCCAGCAGAAAGCTGTCACCAGATGTGGTTTCTCACCTTTGGACAAGCATCATGAGCTAAAATAAATCTTTTGTTCCTTCTCACTTACCCAGGCTGTGATATTGTGTCATTAGAAAACAGACTAATACCCTTCCTTCTCCCTCCTTCCTTCCCATGTGCCTTCCTGCTTTGGATTTGAATCCTGGCTTTTCTCCTTGCTGAATCCACACTCCAGAGGCCTAGGGAGGACCTGGCCCCAGGACTGCCACCAACTTGCTGATGAGCCTGAGCACATTCCTTTCCCCTGAGCCTTAATTCCCTCCGCAGTTGGTTCTATAGCACGTCTCCCTCTCTCACCAGTCTTCAAGCCTGCTCAACAGTCAACCTAACTTTTCCTTCCCTCTTTCTCCTAAACCTCTAACCAGTGGGTTTCTCTCTGTCCTATGAGGTGTGTGTCCATTTCCAATCCTTGATCGTGGACCATGGCTCTTAGAGTTCTATCCTCGGGTCATGGCTGCCCACCAGGACAATTTTCAGTTGAGAGACCCGTGTGGAGGCTGTTTTGCAGGGGCCACTGTTCCCTCCACTCAAGGGTCTTTGGAGGAAATAAAACCATTATGGGAAGCCAGTGATGTTCAAACCAAAACCCACATCTGTAAATCATGCCAAGCGGAATTCTAGGTAGCTCCAGATCCAGGTCCAGCCTTGAGGGAAGAAATTGCAGCCAAATAGTGAAATGTCTGACTTTTCCTTCTTCCTGCCCTCTTCCCACTCTCTCCTGCTGCCATCCAGCTGCCAGCGTCCTGCTTTCTCACCTACCCTCATGTCCATCAAAACAGGGGCGGGAGCAAAGTCCAACTATTATCCTCAGTTCCCTGAGTCAAAGTGGAGGTTTGTGGGTAATGAGTTTGGGAAATGAAGGATTAAAGAAATTTCAATAAGTTTATTTACCTCAGTACTTCTCTGAGCTCTTTATATCTTCTGATCTCTTTGTATGTGGGAAACCACTAGGTAAAGAACAGTTTCCCAAATTTACTTGGCCAGAGAACCCCTTCTCCAAGGTACATCTTGTAGGATGAGTGTTCCAGGGACTATGCTTGGGAATACTATTTGAACTGCAGCCCATCTGCATTTGGAGCAGTATCCAAGTGCAGATGGGTTGCAGTTCACATAGTATTTCCTGCTCAGGCTGCGAGCCTATGATAACTCCAGCTCACTCCCTGGGAAGGCACCTACCACAAGTTACCCTAGAACTCACTGATCCAGTGAGGTGTGTGGCAGCACAGCCTGTGTGCACGGTGGTGAGGTGTCCCAATGTTCCAGAAGCCCAGTTGTCCTGAGTTATCCACAGACTGGTTTCTCAATGCTTCCCTTAATTGCATGCAATCGTCCTCTCTGCAATTCCTCTCTTTGGAGCCAAATACTTTCATGTGCGTTTTCTTACATTTTACAATGGAGTGACCTGGTGAGTGGAGGGAAGGCAATACCTCCCCTCTGAGGACCAGAGAATAAAGGTAGTAAAGAATGTCAGATAAGTAGGTGCCCTCGGGGAGCAGGACCAGACCCCAGCAGCTGTGTGCACATGCAGGACACACATGTCATAAACACAGGAGAAACAGCACAACTGTAGACTCCAGCTGTGCTATTCTAGATTTTATTCTTGAGGCTCTTAAGCAGAGGGAAATATTTGCTCCTAAATATATGCCATCTAATTCTGGAAGGACAATACGACTCTAATCAGTAGATCACCTCTGTAGCTGTTTTAAAGGTTAGTTGACAAATACTGTCTACATAATTTATATTAACCTTCTGGTTGATGGGCCATATTTAGTGCTGCTTTTTGATATAAATGGATAGGCATTCTTTCTGGCCAGAACTTGTTTATTACTAAAGAACCATCTTCTAATTTCTTTGACAAAGCTATCCTTAAGGTAAAATGCTTATGTTTAGTAACTTAAAACTTGCAGTATTTAAAAAGTGTCAGGCTAATCAGGCCAAATGAAACATACAATCTTTGGTTGTTCCCCAGAATTCAAAAAAATTGTTGTAAAGTACATTTCATGGGACAATTGAACCTGTTAATAGTATTGGGTCAATGAGAGACTTCTTGGGTGTAATGATGGCCTGTGTTTTGGGAGGAGAAGGTCCCTGTTCTGGGAAGGCACATGATGGGTTGGAGCCTGGTGACTGGTCACATGTTCACCACGCTATTTTTTTTTTCAACTTCTATGAATAAAAAGGTGGTACTATTAAAATAAGAATGCTGTTGTGGCATTTGTTGTTGTTTAAAGGGTATAGGAATATTACTAAAAGTTTCAGAGTGTGCAAATTGTCAGAATCAAAATGGAGTTGCTTCTGTCAAGACATAACACATAACACATAACCCAAATCTAAGCAAATAAACCCAGGAGGTCATGAGGAGGGATCTCATGCAAACCTGACACCAAGAACTATCACAAAAGACTCTACGGAACCACATCCTTGCACAAAGGCTACTGCAACCTTATACAAAAAATACTTCTGGGATGTTTGTCCAGTAACTCTCTTCAACCATGGACTGGCACCACCCCTGTTATTGATGCCTGGACTCCCTGGTTATAAATCCCTGCGGCTTCAGATTCATATTTCAAAACTAACTTATGCAAGCCTCTTCGTTTTGCCTCCCGAAGTTTCCTCTCCTTAGAATACACCATCATTTCCATGGCATGCATGATGCTCATTGCTCTGCTCTCAACTTATTCTCAGATAAATACTATTATTCTTTGGGGACTCTGTTTCTTAGGCTGACTCTAGTAAACCAAATGATTCACAAGTCCCATTGGTAGTTAGCACATCTTTGGGATTGGGAAAAATATTGCCATTTGCTCTGGACTATGAAGTCACGATCCTCCAGAGATGTTGTTGGCACAGTTTGTCTTTCAGAATGTTCCCAGACCCAGAAGTGGGCAGCAAAGATGTAGCCCGGGGTACCCAACAATGATAAATAGACCTCGGGTTTCCAGTAAACCCACAGCGGCTGGTTGGTTCACTGAGCAGGAAGAAAGGCATGCTCTGACTGCCTGGTGGTGTCAATTTAAAAAGTCACGTTTTCACAGAACACATAAAAGGGGGGAGGCGGTAAAAACAAAACAAACCAAACAAAACACAGCGTGCTTGTTTGCAGTGCTGTCAGGGAGGAGTGAAGATTAAACACGGATGTTGGGAAAGAAAACTAGTGACAGACAAGGAGCTGGAGCAGTGAGCAGCTCTCCAGGGACGGCCATCCTAAACCTGGGTTGGGTGTCCACTCTGGGCTATGATCACAAGCACTTCACGCACATACGTCTTCAATCTTCAATAACTAACTTGAGGAGGCAGATGGGGAGTGGCTAATGCCGAGGCCACGTGGATTGGGAAAAGTGGAGCCAAATGTAAACCCATGTGTGTTTGATTTTAAAACCAGGCAAGCTTGATCTACTGCCCAGTACTCCCTCCTACTTAGTTGGGCCAATACTGGGCACATAGGGAGTTGCTTCTCCCTTCTCTGTACTTGTCTGTATCTTATGAAGTATAAAGGCAAAAGTGACTATCATGGGCACATTGGTAGGTGCACTAGTTTGGACGTGGTTTGTCCCCCCCAGCGTTTGTGTGTTGGAGACTTGGTCCCCAGAGTGGAAATTAAGAGGTGGTGGACCTCTAAGAGGCAGAGCCTATGGGATGTCACTGGAGGTGCTGTTCTGAGAAGGGATTCCTGTAGTTCTTGTGGGACCCTGGTTAGGTTCTCAAGAGAGGGTTGTTACAAAGAACGAGATAGGTGCCGTGTTGGTTTCCCTCTGGCTTCTGGTCTCAACAGTCATCTCTGCCTCTCGCACATGCTCCTGCCATGACACCATCTACCATGATGTAATACAGCCAGTGGGGTCCTTGCCAGCTCTGGTGCCACGCTGCTTGGACTTTCTGTCTCCAAAACTGTGAGCTAATTAAAGACCTTTTATTTTTTAGAAATGCTTCTTTATTATTGTATTATAGCTATACATAAGAGTGGGGTCCATTTTTATATAATCATATTTGCATGGAATATAATCTGTTCCATTTCAGTCCCCAGCGCTGCCTCTTTCCCTCTCCTCCCCCCTACCTGTTCTGTTCTTCTACTCTTCTCGTCTTCTGTTTATTACTTATTTATTTTTAACGGGAGCTTTGTAGACATGGAGTTGAAAGGCACTGTGATATATTCACATACGTACATGGCATAATTGGATTTCACTCTGAGGTTCCTCCCTTTCCCCATCCTTCCTCCTTCCCCCTCAATTCCCTTCCTCCACTACACTGTGATCTCTCTTCTATTTTCATGGGATACCCCCGCCCACTTTTCTTTCTTAATTTTGCTCTAGCTTCCAAATATGGGAAAAAGCATTCAACCTTTGACTTTCTGAGTCTGGGTTACTTCACTTAGCATGATGTTCTCTAGCTATTCCATCCATTTATCTACAAATGTCATAATTTCAATCTTTATGGCTGAGTTAAACTCCATCATGTATTTATACCACATTATTTTAATCCATTCATCTGATGCCAGGCACCTGGGCTGGCTTCATAACTTGGCTATTGTGAATTGCACTGCTGTAAACATTGATGGGACTGCACAACTATAATATGCTGATTTTAGTTCTTTGGATAAATACCAAGGACTGGCATAGCTGGGTCACATGTTGGTTCCATTCCTAGTCCTTCATTCAAAGAATCTCCACTCTGCTTTTTGACGTGGTTATTCTAAGTTGCAGTCCCACCAACAATGTAGGAAGATATACCTTTTCCCTGACATTCTCACCAGCATTTACTATTATTTGTATTCTTGATTATTGCCATTCTTACTATAGTGAAATGAAATCTCAAGTGCATTTCACTGATTGCTAGGGATATTGAACATTTGTTTCATGTATTTATTGGCCATTGTATTTCTTCTTTTGAGAAATGTATTTTTAGAGCTTTTACCAATTTATTGGGTTATTTATTTTTTTGGTATTAAACTTTTTGAGTTCTTTATATATTCTAAATCCTATGAGGAGTAGCTGGCAATGATTTTCTTCCATTCTGTAGGGTCTCTCTTCATGCTTCTTTCTTTTGCTTTGCAGAAGCTTTAAAATTTGATGCCACCCCACTTAACTGATTCTTAAATCTCTTTTCTTTATAATGCACCCAGCATCAGGTATTTTGTTATAGAAACAGAATTTTTGTTCTTGTAGGAAATCTCTAGGATAGTATGTCTGTGCAGATACTGGGGAATATGTTAGTCATATTATTAAAATGAAATACCTAAGATTAACTAATAAAGAGAAAAGGGTTATTTTTGCTCAGTTTTAGAGGTTCCTGTCCAAGATTGGGTGAACCCATTGCTTTGGGTCTCTGGTGGGAATGCCAGATGGTAATGGTGGGAAGCATATGGCAGAGCAAACTGCTACCTTATGAGCCAGGAAGCAAAGGGAAAAAGGAAGAAGGGGTTGGCCCCCAATCTCCTTCAAGGGCATGTCACATGACTTATGGACCTACTGCCAAGACCCATCATCTAAAGGCTCCGCCATCTCCCAATGCACCCACCTAGGGACCAAACCTTTATTATATAGACCTTTGGGGAACAAGTATCCTAAACAGAGTGGGTGAGAGGTGATGTTGGTGCAGGGAAGATTTCCCCAAGCAGAGCAGCAGTCCAACAGCCTTCACTCCACTGGCTGCAGAGTGGCTCACTCAAGGCTTCAGTGAAGAATTACAGAAGCCAATAAACCAAAATACACAGATCTATGGAAAGGGGAAGCGGCCATTTGACCTAAATCCATAAAGCAGCCAGCCATTTGACATAAATCTCTCTAGTGAGGAGCCAGAAGATATATAATGAAATTGGGTAACTTAAAACATCTATAGCCAACATGAAAAGGCTAAGTATGGAAAAAGTGTAAATAAATGAGTACAGCATTCATTTATATATAGAATTGAGCTTCAGAAAAGAAAACCTCAAGTTCTTAGATCAAAATCACCACATGGGACACCCACCTATGGTCAATAGTTCTGTGGTTCTTGATCTTGCATGTCAGCCCCACCTAGGGAGCTTTCAAAATCCTGATTCCCAAGTCCCGTGCCAGATCAATTACAATCTCGGAAAGTGGATGTCGGAATTTTTAAATTGGCTCCTGAGAAATTCTCACATGCAGTCAGCCAGTACAAACAGCTCCTAGTCCAGTGCTATACTCGTTTTGATATTTTGTTTTATCTATTTTCTTTAAAGAAAAATACTGGTCTCAACCAGGTTTACAAAACAACGAAAACACTGTACTAAGAATCTATATTTAGTGAAGAAAAGCTTTGGTGTTTCATATAAGCATGAGTTTAGAAAACTGGATACAGCTGGCTGAAGAAATAGCAAATCTTTACGTGGTCCAATTTTATGGGTAACTTTAGAGAACAGACTTTGAACCTCCCATGAAGTTCTCAATGATGTATTTTAGTCAACTTTTATCATTCCCCCACCAGAAAGTACTAGACCAGGGGTTTTGGAGCCAGTCAGACCTAAGGTCTTAACTTTATTTTAACTTGTCCGATCATGTCCCACCTGTAAGACAAAAATAATACCCTCTGGAGATTATTGTAAGGGCACCATGAAACCATAGCATTTGAGGGGCAGAATAGTTTGGACTCTTGTAAGGAAATTAAGCAACCTAAGAACTGTTAAATAATAGTCTAAGAAAACAGAATCATCAAATGACTGGAGAAGCTAACGTATCATATAAACTTATGTACAAATCATATGCTAATAAGAGACCCAAACATTAATTTTTAAAAAATTTTATTTATTTGTTCTCATCAGTTATACATGACAGCAGAATGCTCTTCGATTCATTGCCAAACCTTAATTTTGACAGGTTGACTTTTGGGAAGTTCCCAAGGTAAGCACAACTAGACAACTACATCACATGTACCAGGGCCAAGAAAGACTTCTCATCCTGCCCACAAGAAGAGCTTAACCATGTCCGAATTATACAGTATTCTGAGACAGTGAACCCCTCTCTCCAAATATTAAAATTCAGTCTACCCAGAAAAGTATAATGTGGTCTCTGCTTTGATTTCATGAAAGTAAGCAATACTCATTCTCAGCAACCAAATACCATCGGCAAGACAGAAGTCTAGACATAAACTGACAAAGGCTTATAATGTAGAAAAAATATTTTGAATGTGGCTCACAAAAAAGTAAATTATTGAGCTAAAGTTTAGTTTTAGGCCTTAACTAACTTCTGATAGGCAATTTTGTAAAGAGGCATTAGTCAAATAATTACACATGACACTTTCTGATGAACCAGGACAACGAAAATCAAGTAAGCACTGGGGATTTTACCCCCTAAAACTAGTTAATCATTACTTGGGCACAACCAAGTAGTCCATAGTCAGGATGGACAAGACTACAAGTTCAATTTTGTTCACTGTGGTTATTAAAATGACTGGCCATTTTTAGAACTATTTTTAGAAATTTTGAAAATACAAAATTGAATCCTTTACTAAACAGAGCATTTATATAAACTGGCATACATCTGGGGGATTCTAGGTGATAACTACACATATCACAATTGAGCCAGTGATATTGTTATCACCCACATGAGGATATATTTTTCCCCACATCCCAAAATGCAGTTCTGAGTTCTCCAAACTATAGCCAGTTGTCATTTTTTTGAAACACTAATTCATCTTCACAGAGAAGCAATGCTGCAGTTTCTGACATTTAACAAGGACTAATTTAGGCCAGATTCTTCCTTCATTATCATCAGATCCTATTTTGGAGTGTCATGTATAATAAATTTCGGACATCTTCTCATCTACTCAGTTTTTTTTTTTTTAAACATGGTATCATTTTTTTTTAAAATATATTTTTATGTGGTGCTGGGGATCAAACCCAGTGCCTCCCACGTGCTAGGTGCTCTACCACTGAGCCACAACCCCTGCCCGTCATGCATCCAGTTTTATAAAAACCTTTTTTGTTACAATTCTGGATCCTACATGACTGCTGACGGTCTTGCACCCAAGGCTTGGTTCCAGCCTGTCCATGCTATTGGAAAGTGGTACAACTTTTAATATGGTGGGGCCTTATGGAAGGTTAGGTCACTGGGGTGGCCTTTGAAGAATGTACATTGGGACCCGAGCTGCTCCCATGACTCTGCCTTGCCACAGGTTCAAAGGCAATAGGGCCATGTGACCATAGGATACTTTGAGCCAGAAAAATCCTTCCTTTTAAGCTGATTTTCTCAACTATTTTGCCACAGTGTCTAAATGGTTAACAGTAAGCTTCCCAGCTGTAGTCAGAACTAATAATCTATTTTTACACTGGGTAAAGTATTAATCTGAGTATATATTAATGTGCATTAAAAAAATGAAGCAAGAACTTACATCAGACACATATATGACCAGTTGCTTGGCCTAGAGGCATATGGGTTTTTAAATTCTGAGTAGATGATTTGGGGTTATTTCAGTGTCATCCTATAATTCCTAAACCTCATTGCTTGTTTTGAAGGTTATTCTGTTTTATGTGAATTACATGATGAAGTAGTTATGAGAGACTGGCTATAGTTACAAGATGAGGGAGAGTTGACTTTAGTAAGTAGCACACACTGCACACCATGGCATGGTCATCTAACCTAGAAGTAGGTGTCTGCTTCCCACCCCATGCAACACTTCAACTTTGTCCTTAGAAAATGACCAGATAGACAAGATTCACTGCAGCGTTATTTAGAATAGCAAAGTTGAGAAACACCTAAATCCAACAATAGTGGGATTGGTTAAAATAATTTTAGGTTATGTGTTAATAATGGAATTCATCCAGCTGTGAAATTATAATGCTGAACTATACTTACTGAAAACTCCTCCGATATTTAGTCTTTTAAAAAACACCACCTTGCTGATCTTGTTGTGCATGCCTGTCATCTTTGTGGCTTGGGAAGCTAAGGTAGGGGGATCACAGGTTTGAAGCCAGCCTCAGCAACTTAGTGAGACATGGTCTCAAAAAAAAAAAGGGGGGGGGGGGTTTGGGGATGAGGCTTAGTTGTTAAGCACCTCTGGGTTTGTTCCCTGGTACCAAAACAAAAACCACCATTATGACCATCATGTGTAATAAATATTCACACACACAAAAAAGTCAGTTTTTTAAGAAATTTTAAATGTGATAAACAGATGCTACTTTTCTTGCAGGAGAAAGTGATTTTCATTTAAAGGAGAAATATTTATAGTAAGTAACTTAATTTCTGATATAATAATTCATACTTTTCTTCTCTTATCCCATTTTTAAGTCAGTGACAAAACTAATAGTTTAGAAATGACACCATAGGATGAACTTTATTTTAAAGCTCATAAAGTTTTCACAATCAGTTACAACAGGATCAACATTTCTTCCATTTCACGCCTTCACATGACAATGTACTGTGTAATGAGAGAACTTTAAGTTTTTGTTTTGCATGCTGCTAAACACATTTTACTAGCTTTGTTATTCACTGGATTTTTTTAATAATGAAAGCAAAATCATTCTATTGGACAGAATTAATTTTCGAAAGCCCTTATAAAATCAGACTTAGTCTTGTTTATAAACATCCACACCCACACACATGCTGAAATGGAGAGCAAAATGCAAGAAAACTACCTTGGCAGAACAAATGCTTAGATTTTAATCCCAGCCCTCTTGAATAAGCAGTACAGTTTTGTTTCTCCAAAAGACAGAAGTCAGTTTCATCCTCAGTGATGCAAATGGTAATACTGCACAGAAGCTTAGTATGAATTCACAATTCCACAGGAATCTCAAAGTTACCAAGGCAATTTTCCCTTTTAGGATCATAAAGACTACAGACTTAAGCTTTTTTCTTTTCCATATAATACACAAAATCTCTAGACATCCTTAAAAAAGAAAATATAAATAGTCTCAGTATGTTATGTAGAATCACATACTATGACAAAAATATTTCATTAATTGAAGGAATATGCCGATTTAATGTCACCTAGTCCAAGTCCATATTGACAGAGCTTTTCTCATTAGGGTAACATTCACCATTCTGATGTGGAGGTTCAGCACCAAAATTATTTTTGCCTTCTAAATCTTCTTCCTTTTTATCAATATTTGGGCCATTTGGAGTTCTTTCCAGTTTGGGTGATTCGATTTTTGGTTTTGGTTGTGTTACAACAGGCTCACAAGCATTGTTCAATTCCTAAGAAAACAAATAATCAGATTTACTCGGATCCAATCAGTTTACTTTCAATTATTTCTCCAAATACCTGACCCAGCATTTTTCTATTAATTCCAATTATCCATATAAGAATTTCATTTTATTACACTTGCCCCAAACCATATAGCTCGCAGTCCAATCAAAAGAAAAGTGGGCATTCTTCTGAATCTCAGAAAGTCATCGTATATTCACCTGGGTCCTCTCCACAGCATGGGATTTCCTAGCCCTTCTTTACCCTAAAGTGTCTTCCAAGAGCTCACGTGTGGGACAACGCAGGAAGGTTCAGAGGAGAAATGAATGGGTTGTTAGAGTCTTAACCCAATCAGTGAATTGATCCCTGATGGGATTAACTGAAATGGTAGGGTGTGGCTAGAGGATGGTGGCTTTGGAGTATATTTTTATCTGGCAAGTGAAGTCTCTCTCTGCTTCTTGATCACCATGATGTGAGCTGCTTCCCTCTGCTACTCTCTCCTGACATGATGTTCAGCCTCACCTTGAGCCCTGAGGAATGGAGCCAGCTTTCTAGGGACTGAGCCCTCAAATAAACGCTTCCTCCTCACAGTTGTTCTGGTCAGATCCTTTAGTCACAGCAGCACAAATGCTGACTGAAACACCCTACTTCATTTCCCCCCTCAGCATGTAACACCATCTGACACGTCATGTACCTGGTACTACTGGTCTTCCTGCCCTAAGAACATGAGTGCCACAGAGGCGGGGATATTACTTTGTATACAGAATGTTTTAAGTCCTAGAAAAACTGTTGACACGTGACATGAACTCTACAAACACACAGTTGAACTCAATAAATGGAACTCAACTGAAATCTATGAAGCCATCTAAATTTTGTGATAGCAATAATGAACTAAGAAAGTCTGTCTTACGAAATCCGTAAGAGAACCCAGTAGTACACATGAGACATTAACACTTACCTTGACTTTTGCTTTTATTTCATGAGCCCGTACAACTGGATCCTGGTCAAGACTCTTCTTGGCCTGAGCATTCATGATACTGTTCATCCACTCCATCACCTCATTAACTGACTTCTCAACCTTTTTCATTTCAGATTCATCAATATGGTTATATTTCTCATCCTAAACAGAAAAAAATATACACTATAAAATTACATACTTAATAGTAAAAAAAAAAAAAAATCGAATTTGGCCCAATTTTCCACAAAGTTCAAATCTACTACCTGGTCTCAAATACCAAAATTTCCTCACTTATGAATATTTAACCCTTGATCAAAACTGCTCAGCCTAAATGCTAGCTTATCAGAATCCAAGTTAACCCTCAGTATGTACAAAAAAGCTGGACTACCTTGTTTCTGAAGTCAGCAGCTATCTTGGCATAGTGCTGCAGCCTCTGTCCCAGTTCCTCAAACAATTTTGGTCGTTCTTCAGCTTCTTGAAATCGGACTTTAACTGGTGTGCCAATTTTCTAATATAAAATACAATAAATTAATAGTTGCTACAATTGTACTTTACACATCTGTTGTTTACAACACAAGTACCACCTTTTTAGGGGAGAACAGCCTACCATCAACTCTTCCAACTTGTCAACATATGCCTGCTTAGCCTGGTCCTCTCCTTCTTCATAGAGCCAGTCCTCAGTCTCCGTGAGGAGTCTCAAAAAATTCTGGTGTTCCTTATAAGGAAAACACAAGATTAGAGGCAGTCCCGCTTCAGGAGTCTTTACAACAAAACAAAAGGCATCTAAGAAACACTGAAGACCAGCCAGCTCCTCCTCCAGGAAGACACTCAAGTTAGCCTGGCCTCCCTTCACTGAAAAATACCAACACCCTGTTTAGCTCTAAATATTTGGCACGAGGAACTCACAGATATTGTGTAGCTTCTGTCTGGATACATAGGGACTTTTCAGTGTTTTTGGTAACCAGTCTCCTAACTTAACATACTGCATCTTAGAAGCCCACTTTTAGGCAATTTATATATTGAACTACAACTGGTTATAAATGAGCAATTATGTGATTATTCTCCAAAACAATGATGTCTCAACTATTCATTTTCTATTCACTTCCCAAACTCTCAAATATTGAAAGGGAAGCTATACCAGTTATTAATCCAATCACTGAACACATTTAAAAAGATCATTACCAACCTATTCATACGAGGTATGTACTTCTAGCCTCTTGAGACGTAGCTTGTTGGGTCCCCCTAGTTCAGAATCCCAATGTAAAAACCCCAGGAAATGCCAGGGCAGGGCCAAGAAGTGAACTACACTAGAAAAGCCCACAGACCTTCAGACTAGTACTTCAGAATTAACCCCTCACACTATTTTAAAGTCTCCTCCTTCTCAGTTGTGCTTCTGGGATTTACTCAGAGCCACACTGACCAGGAAGGGGGCAAAGGGCTAAGAAGAGCAATGATGCTGATGACACAGTGAACGGCTGGGCAAGTCTTAGGGCTGCTGAGAGCACGGTGTCCTCTAAAACCCTGATAAAAAGGTCTGAGGCCTTTGAAACAAGGATTATCTTTATCTTTTTAGCCTCTGTAACTGAGATGCCACAGAAGTGAAGTGAATATCTGACAGGTTCTCTTATGGATGGTAAAAGCAAGTTACTAAACTCACCGGGGTAAACCAGAATAACATGAAACTGCACGTCACTAGAAAGCCTCACTTCTCTACAACTTTGTTTACATAATTTCTACTTTTGTATTAATTTATATTTTTGAAAAGCTCAAGTTACATAACCTAGAAGTATAAATGTCAGAATCTTTACATGAGACTATCTGAATAAAACAGCTCTAAAACTTACTTGCTCACATATAAATTTTTCATATGGTCCACACAGCTTGTCCCTGAACTCATACACATATTCCTCCACTGCATTTTTAGCATCATTTCTTTCTTTTTCCAATTTATCCTGCATTATCATCTTCCCCTGTCAGCAAACAGAAAAGGTTATTATGATCTTGCAATAACCAAATTAATTTTTTAACTAGTTGTTATTTTTATGGTATTGGAGATGGAACCCAGGGCCTTCCTTGCACATGCTAGACAAGTGCTCCACCACTGAGCTACACCCTGGCCCCAACTCTAGTGTGAAGTTGTTTCCTTTTTAGCATATAATAAATACAATTTTGTCTTCCTGTATGGTTGTACCATGTTGGAATTAATACCACCAATGTATGATCACACCACTTTGCACTACATTTAAAAATGTAAATAGACTATAATTTACTGGTAAGAGTTCTAATCATGATGCTCCAACTCAGTAAAAGGGTATATTATTTACATATTATATATCATTTACACAGAATCCTAGAGTTTCAGACTACAAAAAAGCACCAAATGTTGTTGTTAGAATTATTTCATGTGGACTAGATTCCACCCTACTACATGCACTCTGTGCTGGGATAGTCTCATCCAATTTCTTCAAAAGAACAGAGACAATCTTACAGCAAGAAGAACAACCCAGGAGCTCAATTAAGTATGCAAATTCATTGATTTTTATTTCATCCCTAAAACCATATAAAACTTGAGATATGGGAAAGAATTGTAACCCTTTATCAATTAGCAATGAGTAGTAACAGGGCCAAAACAGATACATATACTCCAAAATAAAAAGGATTTAGTACTTACTTCTGTCTCAATATACATGTTAAGAAGGTCCTTCCCTAACTGCCAGACCAGGTTGGCTTCAATAGGTAGTTCTACATTCACCACCTTTATTTTGGGTTTTTTAGCTTCTGGAGGCTGGTCAACTTTCTTTTCATTTGCCTTGGGAAGAAGTAGAAAAAAGAAATGGAAAAATTCTTAAACAATTCTTGAAAAACAAAAATCCATCGTACTTACTGATAAAACAAAATCCCTAAAATCACCAAGATTATCTATTCCAAACTGCCCATTTTAAATCAGGGCTTCAAGTAAACTTAAATATGCCCTCCTTTATAGATTGGGATTTTTTTTTCTTCTTAAATCTTTGCTGTTAATGTTTTTCTACACAGGTCTTTACTTTCCAATCCTTTTAAAGCAGGTTTGTGAATCTCAATAGTTAAAATTTTTAAATTACCAGTAACTTTATAGTCTAGAATCTGACAGTAACAAACTTTTTACCTTTACTTTTTTGATGTTAAGATTTACTCAATTCCTAGCATTCTATTTTGGTCACTATATCCCAGTATTAGCACTACACTGAATGCCTTTAAAAATTCATTATGTAGACACACACTTGTATTATTTCCACCATTTGCCTTTGAGTTATGTGATTCCTTAGCAATTCTGCAAAGTGACAAGAAATTCTTAAAAGTTTTAAAGTAATGAACAGGATGATGATGCAAATAATACAGGCTGAACATCCCTAATCTGAACTGATCCCTAATCTGAATAGGATGATGCTGCAAATAATACTGAACATCCCTAATCTGAAGTTTCAAAATCTGAAACTCTTTCAGTATCCACGTGATGCCTGCCACAAGTGGAAAATTCCATAGCTGATTTCATGTGACAAGTCACAGTCAAAACAGATGCACTTCAAATACTGAATACAATTAACTTTAGGCTATAGGTATTAAGTATATATGAAACACATATTTAGTGTTAGATTTGAGTGCCATCGCCCAAATATTTCATCATGTACACTAAATAGTGTGGATATTCTAAAACCCCAAATCCCATGCTTTTCAGATAACGGATACGGTAGGTTTTTCAAAATATGTAAATACAGGGCTAAAGAAGTATTTCCTGGGACCTTCAATTTTCCAAGCCTTTTCTATGTATTTCCATTTCTTCAGGTACATAGCACATTTCCTGCCACAAATGACAAACAACATAATTGAGAAGATTCGACCATAAAACAAATTAGATGATAACCAAAGTGTACAACATGTATCCAAATGGCTAGAACTGGAAAATGGGAAAAGCACAGCCCACGAGATACAATAATCACTGTCATGAGATGATTCATGTTATAGAGGACATTAAAACCGTAGGCACTTGACTCAAGAAACTGGGACTAGGACAGTCAATAACTTGACTAAAATTATTGATGGGACTATAATCACGTCTGCCAGACTCATGTTCCGGCGTTCCTTAGAGATCACTTATCCACTAAATGCCATAAGCTGAATCACCAGTGGTGTTCTAGTCAGCCAGCCTGTGGGCCTAGGTCTTCTTCCTTCCAGTGGATATGCGACCCCTCACATAGTAAGCATGCTGAGGGCATGATCCACAAGAAGGAAAAGTGAATCAGATGATCCCCAAACCCGGCAAGACACACGAATGCAACAGATCCTCAGGGAACAAAATAGATGACAGGACACAAATGAGTAAAGGTAAGGCAGAACAAAACAAACCAACTACCCACGAAACCAAGATAATCACGAAATGGTATCCCAACACAGAACGGAAGAGGAAACTCCAAGTGAGTGTGATAATGTTCTAAAGGGCTGAGACTGTAACCCCACCTACCACTAAGAACACAAGATTCTACCCAATGCCATCTGCTAGACAGGTACTGAGACTATTTATCAGCACAAGCTAGTTAATGCTCAACTCTAATCTAGGGGATTAGTTGAAATTAAGTAGGTATTTTTCCAAATAACCACCCATCACCACATGACTTGTTAACAGGGGAAAAAGGCAGCAGTTGTTAGAAATCAGTCAGAACCTACTGAGCATATTAAGAGCCCTGGAGATTAATCACAGCAAATTAAAAACTGGAAACTCTTAATTCACATAAAATTCATCTTAACCCCTATAAACAATTCTGTGATGTGCCCGAGTTAAAAAAAAAAACAAAACAAAAAAACACCCTTATCTTCAGAAAGGAAGAAAATCCAAACTACCAACAATAGACTGGTAATTTACATGCCACCTGGAGAGAATGAACGTCTGCAAAGTAAAAGGGTGTTTATTCCTCGATATCCATCAGACCATGAGCTTGAAAGATTTGATTAGAAGCTGTCATTTTCAAGGGACACTATACAACTACTTAATTTAGCTTCCAATACTTATGTGGAAGAAGGGAAGAATAATTTCTTTGAAAATGCAATCTGATTATTTAATTACTCAAATTTGACAGATAACTTGAAAGGAGAAAAAAGATTTAACTCCTATAGCCCATGTATTTATCATCTGATTAACTCAAGTGAGACTGATCATCCACAGTGGGATGTATCTTTCTGCCTCTGGCCTTAGCAAATACCTCTCCGCCCTTTAGAAGACAACAAACACTTTGCATTAGTCTCTTGTACTTGGGGTAGCAGTTAATCAAGAGACACTTTTAGGTCTAAAGCAGAATATTCAATTTCCTTAGCTGAGCTTGAGTACCTCTATATCTGGTTTTAGATGAATAACACAGAAAATGAACAGAAAAAAATCTACACAGAATAAAATCATTTGGAGCTTGCTCTTAAAACTTCAGATTTAATATCATTAACGATTACATGTTGCAACATCGTCTAATGGAATGAACTAGAAGAGTCACTCACTTTGTCAGCATCTGGGATTTTGTTTTCTTCTGAGGTAAGTTCAGGTGAAGGGGGAGACTGTGAGGTTTGTTGACCATCAGTTTGTACCTGGGGCTGTGTTCCAGCTTCACTGTTGTCTTGCTGGATATTTTTCTGAAATGAAAGCCCAGGCACAAAGGATGTAGAAAGCAGGTGTACTTGTATGAATTTATAAAGTCACAGGGCACCAAAGACAGTACACTCAATTTCTGAACTCGTAACAGGTGGGCAGAAAAAGTACCGGATAAAAGCAAAACGAACACAAAATACCCGGAAACTTCTTAGAAAATTTTAACCTGTAAGAAATTCTGTGAATGACAGCAGTTAATACAGTTAAGTAACACAGCTAAGCATTTGACTGATTGTGACAATCAAGAACTCCCCTTCAAGAAACTTTCATCTAACTGTATACAGATATTAGTTCTCAGAAGCATAGGCAACAGGCTTTCCACTCAAGGCCTCTTTCCCAGAAACAAGATTTCCAAAACTTAGTTTCACCAGCAGCCGTCATGCATCGACATTACCTCCATTTCCATTTATTAAATAGCTTCATAAAATGGCCAACTGTCAGTCATTCCAGGGCTTATCATTCAGCTTACAGATATCTGAGACCCTCTCCATCCCACTTTCATCTTGTGACTCAGACATTTGTACCTCAAAGACTCTTTAGGATAAAGAATAAATGCTACATGCTACATGTTACCAATCCTGACTAAAACTCTGCTAAAAGGAAGAAAAATGAAGCCTATTAATTTTCCGATCTTTCTGTAGTAGCCCCCATCTCCAAACAATCAGTGCTTGTTATGATCTTTGGGAGAAGCTTAAAATTCTAAGTTAACATTTTCTGTCTAATCTTGAAATCACCCATATCTTTCTTTCAAAGCTTCAAAAATCTAAAGCAGACACTGAAGTACTGAGAAGCAAGGCACCACTGATATCCAAAAGGTACTAAGAGACTGAGACAGTGACACTAGCCATACAACTCATTATTGTAAAGAGTTTCTAGATGAGACTAAAACTAAGGGTTTAGATGTTGCTTCAATATTGTGGGAATGATTTAACAGTGACCGCTTGATACCAACACTGCCCTTTATCTTAACCAAAACACTACACTACCTGTTCATTAAAGTGATTTCTGATTAAAGCCCAGAAATAAACAAGTTCTGGAACACCGAAGACAAATTTGCCATACAATTAAAAACATTTTCTTTTTCAGCTTTACAATACTGCCGAATAGATTAAGTAGTAGTCTTTTTTTGATATCCATCAGTCAACATTTGACTTAATGTATAGTCTTAAAAAAAACTAAGGAAACTTTACTTCAATTAAATTATATACCAGTTATTTTAAATTCAGTTATAAAGAACTTAATCATAATACCTAAATTCTTGTATATTACCATAAACTGGCGAACTATTATTACAGAAAATTCTGATCAAAATTATTCATGAAGAGAAAAACATTTTGACCCTTCTCTGACAGCTTAGAATTAAGTCCATTCTATATTCAAATGCAAAGATTTATCAGCTAACTTACATCAGTGTCCAAGTTTTCTGGTGGTCTCTGATTTGGACACTCCATGTCTGTTTCAACAGAAGATACTTCATTCTCCTCAGTTGGTACTTTCTCCACCATAGATGCTGTAGAGATGGTAAAAATGCCATGGGTGTTGACTCGCACTTTGACTTTCACTCTAGATTTTTCTCCATCCTTCTGTGCAGAAACATTCTGAACTACAAAGCGGCCTAGAACAAAAAGAAATAAGACAATTTTAGAGTTCAACCTAAACCTCTATACAGTAGGCAAATGCTAAGAAATATAGCTTAGAAGTACAATTTCAAAATCTTCTCCCTTGACCCAACTTATAAGGTACACTATGATCTCAAAATACACGTATTAATTGTACAGCATACATACAATTCTTAAGATTAGTCTTGAAATACCATAAAAATCTCACAGGGAAGGATCTTCTCTTGGCTATTCAAGCATACACTAGGCAGATATGGGTTTCAGATAACAGTAATCAAAAGCAATTTCTGTTTCCTTTTATCCAATTTCTGTAGATGGATAAGCACAAACAAGACTTGAAAATTTTTCAGGTTTAACATATGTGCTGATTTTTAATCCCATGATGTCTTTTAGCGAATACTACTTTTCTGATTAAAAAAACAAATATTTTAAATATGGAAAGCAAGCTAAAACTTGTATCAATGCCTAAAATTATTATATGTAATAGAATGATTCCACATCTTTATTTAGTTAATGCTTTACAGTGGATCCTGGTTGTGTGACCTGCAACAAGTTACCTAACCATCAATTATTTCTGAGGACCAAGTTAATTTTTAAATGAGCACTTTACTATAGAACCAAGTGTTTATCATCTCCAGCAATAGTATGGTTATTACAGATACCACTGAACTTTTGGGAAGTAGTTTGAAGCTATTATGTGCAAAGCATCAAATTAGTTGAGTATTAAATTTAAGGTGCTATCTACACAAAAACACAGAAAGTTACAGATTTAATTACTGGGTCAGTGAAAGATGCCAGACTAGACCTTGATCAACTGTCACATCACTAGTTCAGGAAGTAACATTTACTCTCAGACATCCAAGAAGACTCTCAGGAGAGTGGGATGTAACATGGCTCTTTCCATGTGTACAAGGTTTTCAGTTTGGGTAAACATGAAAAATTAGATATGCCAAATTTAAAGGTTAGATTTTATCTTCTGCACAATGGAGAATTAATGCACAGAATTCAACCTACCAAAAATCTTACAGTATAATTTCTCATGCTATTTTGCTACCAATAAATTTGTGACAAATGTTTAAAAATAAAACAAACTGTGGGTCAGAACATTTTAGTCTTTAGTCAAGAAACAAAACACAACTGGTCAGGTTGGACCCTTCAAAGAGTTTCTTCAAAAAAAGGGATGAGGGCAAGGTTAAACCCCGAAGAGGACCTAGCAATACTGCAAATTTTATCTGTAGTCTAGGAAACAGACAGAATTTACTATGAGCAAAAGTGGATGGACAGTGTCCAACCTCCCAAAGAAAAATGCTTCTCTAGAAAAGGTTACAGTACAAAATCCTTAACAATCTGAGTGATATTTTGCATTGGAAGTGTCATCCTGAAATAAATTTCACCGAGAAGAAAGGTTAACAGTAGGAGCTGGGATTGTCGCCCAGGGGTAGAGCACTTGCCGAGCACGTGCAGGGCCCTGGCTTTGATCCTCAGCACCATATATAAATAAACATACAAATAAATAAATGTATTGTGTCCAACTACTACTGAAAAAATAAAAATAAAATAAAAAAAGAAAGGTTAACAGTAAAAGTAGCCAGTAATCCTTTTAAGTATGGCCTACGTCAGAAGTAGGAAAATACCTGACATGTTCCTCAATCATTACTTGAAAACGACAACAGAACATGCAAGTCATATCTGTGTAGGCCAGTAAAATGAACCCGTTTCACCATCAACATGATTCTAAACTGAAAATGTTTTCACATGGAATTCTCTTTCACTGAATATTACTAAGAATAAGAAAAAATTTAAATGTCTACACTGAATGGTAAGCTACATCTTCAACTCAAAGAGCAAAATATATAGAATTAACTTCTTACCTATTTTTGCTTCTGGATATGGGACTCCTAGTGGATCAGAATAGAAAGCTTCTAGCTCAAAAGGCCCCCTTCTCAAGAAGGTGAGAACTTTGGAGAAAGGAGCAGCATGGTTTCGACTAAACACTTCATGAACACTAGAGAAGAAAGGAAAAAATACTCAGTATTTCAAATATGTGAACTTATTTTGCTATATAAACAGAGAAGAGACATTCTAAAATCTGTCAATTTTATCTTATTTTAAAGTACCAAAATTAGAGATGTTTTAATAGATTTGGTTGTTGAAAATCACAGGTAAGCACTCTACCATAAAAGTTATTTGTTCATTTACCTTTTATATATTAAAGACAACATCTACTACATACCCTTCAGTATCTTCTGAGTCGTGGTTCCAGACCAAAGATATTGGAAAAGGAACTGCATCTGTGACGGAAAATTCTCTAACTTTAAATGCTGGGGAAAGGATCGCACACTTGAAGGAAAAACATGAAAAGAATTATCATGAGCTTATGATTAATTTCCACTCATCTTTTAAAATAAAACTCAATTCTAATGGGATGGACAGGTTTTAGGTGAAATTCAAAACTACTTACAGCATATGTCATCTTAAGCACAAATGATTTATTTACTACCCAAATACCATGTCAACCACTAGAAAGGCAAATCATACCTTAGGAAAGTAAATGTTAATCAATACCAAGCTTTACAGGATTAGGAAAAAACATTGGTTTTTTCCAAAAATGCCTTGCTTATAGCAATGTCACTTAAAAGCTGTTTCTCTTTTGAATGTGTAGATGCACAATGGAATGTGTAAATACACAGACAATTCTGTCCATATTACTTTTCAAATGTTTAAAAACTAAAAAGGGGACTAAGGAGTGGTAGCAATTACTTGAGACGCTAAAGTAGGAGGATTATTTCAAGTTTGAGACCAGTCAGGGTAACTTAGTGAAACCCTTTCTCAAAATATAAAATAAAAAAGGGCTAGAGATGTTGCTCAGTGGTAGAGCACCCCAGGGTTCAATCCCCAGTACTACAAAGAACCAAACAAAACTGAAAAGGGTAAAACTAAAAATGTCCATATTTTCTAGTAGTTTTATGAATAATTTCAAAATTGGGACCAATAAACATCCAAGTCAGGTGGAAGGTTCACATTTAGACAAAGTATATAAAAATCATAAATAGATGAACCAAATATCTAATTAGTATGATCTCTTTCCAAAGAGATGCCAAAATTAGGTCTTTTTTTGGGGCGGAGGGGGAGTGAACTTAACAGTACTCAACTACTGAGCCTCATTCCAGCCCTATTTTGTGTTTTATTTGGAGACGGGGTCTCACTGATTTGCTTAGCGCCTTGCCATTGCTAAAGCTGGCTTTGGACTGTGATCCTCCTGTCTCATGTATCAGCCTGCCGAGCCGCTGGGATTACAGGAGTGTGTCACCACACTGGGCTCAGAATTAGCTTTAAGAAAACTAGGAACCTCCAACATTTGGGGGAATCAGTTAAGGAGGCTTATTCCAATACTAAGTTTTTTAAAAAACCAAAAATCCAATAAAACATACTATAACAATACAAAGGGTATCATTACTAAGTATCTACATATTTTTCCTAAGTATTAAAAGGCAGACACTCTGAAGATCTTTGTTTACAGAATCTCATTTTATGTTATAAAAAAGGGAAGAAAACCTTCTAACTACATCACAGTTAATCCAATGTGTTAACTTTAGTTAAAACTATTTGATTATTCATATTGCCTATCAATACTCTAAATATATGTTTTATTGTACTAATAATGTCTAGGTTTGGTGCTTTTGCTTCACTAAACTAACTTTATACTTCTGGGATGCCTTCTTATTCTATAAGCAGGTTAAAAATCAATTTGGGGTGTAAGAGGGTCCCTATTTTCTAAAACCACGTGAAAATCTATTCCTTGTGACATCCCACTTAATTCTCTCCCGTGTTTTACCATTAACTGTCACTGCCACACTGCTAATTAGTGCTTTACAGCTATGTTTTCTATGATCCCCTCAGAAACATATCTTTTCTAATTCTTGTTTGAGAAACACCAACTTAGTTGTTCTAAAGTTTATTGGCTCTTCCAGATTTGAATGTCCTTGTCTCCTCCACAGCCTATGGATTCACTGAAAAGTAACTTCCTTCTGCAATCTAATTAGATACAAGGCTCTGTTTATTAAATTACCCATCGTCATGAAAATCAAGTGGGAACTGTTTAGGAACGCACACCAAGAGCAAGCAGGGCTGAGAAAATACCTGTAGCGCACATCCTCTGGCTACTGCTTCATCGGCATTGAGCGTTGTGCTAATATCTTTTCCAAAGAATTTGGCAATTTTTTCTTTCACTGCTGGAATTCGTGTAGTGCCTCCAACTATCTCAACAGCACTCACATCTTCTACTTTGAGCTGGGTTTGTTCCATCAATGAATAAAGGGGTACTTCTATTTTTTGCAGGAGTTCAGCACAGAGTTCTTCAAATTGTGACCTTAGCGAATAAGAGAAACACTTTTTCATTCTTTCCTCCAAATACCCTAGATAAACCTAAATTAAATGCTACCATAGTTTGTAACCCCTTTTCCTTTGTAAATATGTAAAATAGGTACAGGAAATGGGCTGGGAAAAAAATCAGATCTACAGTTATTATTAGAAGAAATTACTTTAATATTCTTACAATTGCCATGTTAGTTCCCAAATGTTTTATGTGATCCGATTCTCATTACCTTAAATATTTATTTCCATTCACATCAAAATATCTATGAAACTATTATTTAATTATTGGTCCAGGACTACCAAAAAGTGGAGAACAAAAACAAAAAAACTTTCTCATCAGATTACTTAGAAGATATTTTTGAAAACCCTCTTTGCAGAAGTGCCCCTAAATTCTAATGGTGATAAAACACTGACTTTTCAGTCATAAGCCATGTAGCACAGGATCCTGAAATGTAACCTAAGAATCCTAGTTACAAGTGACACCTGGGCTATAATTTCAGCAAGAAGTTACATTGATTTCATCTGCAGAACTCAAGACACACCTGTTCATCTTTCCTGAAACATCTTTGTCATTCATAAAGCATTCAATATTCAGTGGTAGGTCCGTGCTGTTAGAGCTCATTAGCTTTTTCAATTTTTCACATTCCTGATACAGACGAAGGAGTGCTCGAATTTTGGATTTTGCATCCAACTTGTACTTAGTTTTAAACTCTGCACAAAAATGTTCCACTAACTTTTCATCAAAGTTCTTTCCTCCTAGGAAAGGATCAAAAGCTGTTCCCAGTACCTAAATTAGTTAAAACAAATAATCTGGTCATTTCCCATCATTTGTAATTAGAATCCTAAATATTGCTATTTAAACAACTGAAGACTAACAGGTTCACAACTTCTCATTTAAATTACAATAACATGAAATTCATCAATTGAAAGTAATGTAACTACAAAATACCAACAAAACCCCACTAAATTTCTAAGGTACTCTTTACTTTTAATTACTATGTACATCATTTTTATGTAGATCAATCTTAGCAACAATTCATATTGACATCTTTACCTAGAGCTCTTCATTACCAAGAACAGTCTAGGCTCATTAGCTTAAAAATCACAACAAATTCAACACTTCGTATATCTGGTCACACAGTTCCAATATATGCTTACCTTCAATTTTCCCTTGTTAAAAGCACAGGCAGACACTTGAAAAGCTGAGTGTCCCATATCAACAAAGACCACTATCCGAGGTTTCTCATCTGGGCTTGGGAGATCCTGCTTATAAATTCCATAATTCAAAGCAACTACAAAAAGTAAACTATGTTTTAATTCTTTGGTTTATACTTAGATATTTCATTGTTACAAATAATTACACATGCAGGAAAATTGACTATAAAACAATTACAGTGAAACCTTTTTATGTCTGACTTTACAATGACTTTCCAGAATCTATTATTCTCTTTCTGACTTTAGAACCATGAATGCTCTATCCTTTCTCCTTATATGGAAAACAATAATGGACTTACTTACATGGATACAGTATCGGACTCATTACACAATACTTACTTTTAACCATAACCTGCAGTGAGATTACTTATCAAAAAAAATAAAAAATAAAAAAATCTTACATAATTACAGCAACTGCAGTGCTTCTTGTTTCCTGAAGACTGGAGCATTAAAGGGTCTGTTATTTTCTGAACTTTGAAATCACTATACTTCTAAACAGGTATACCTAACAGCCTTTTAAAAACCTATTAGAAGTACACTGAAAATAACTCAAGTGTAAAAACTACTCTCCCTTTTTAGTTGATCAATAATAGTAATAAACTGATACAGGAGGAATAATAGTAGTAGGCAAAGCAGTCACTGTTATCTACTGCATCTAGCACAATGCCTAACAGAATGTGCTTAAATCAATACCTGACAAATAATCAACTCCAGTTCTGAAAATATGAGGAAAAAATGTTACCATAATCAATTACTTGTACTCAAGGTAGCTTTGATGCCTAAACGTTAGGATTTGGGGAAAAAACTTGTTTCTTAACTATAAAAGCAATGTAAGGAAATAGTAAGTTAAATCCAACCTGCCTAATTAAAAAAATTATATAGGCCAGGCATGGTGTATGTACTCCATCGTTATATTCCAAACACCTGTATTCAGAGGCAGAAGGATCCCAAGTTCCAGCCAGCCTTGGCAATTTACAAGACACTACCTCAAAATAAAAAATACAAGGGGCTGAGAGTGTTTATTCAGTGGTAAACTGCCCCTGGGCTCAATCTTTAGTACCAAAGAAATGACTTAAAAAATAATTTAAACACACGCTTATATTTTATATACATATGAAATAATTTTCTAATAAGACTCATAAATTTGAGAAAGCACCAAACTCTCATTAGTGACAAGTACCTAAAAAGCTGAATTATTGCTTTCAGATCTAACGTTTTTTATAAAAGTGTTTTTACTTCTACATGAAAAAGTGTTTAGTAATAGCACCCAGAGTGTCATAACTTTTATGGGTTTTGTCACTTCTACAGACACACTTTCTTACCAGCTGTCATGTCATTCATGAGTCTTAAGCAGTTTAGGCCAACAATCTGTGCAGCATCTAATACAGATCGCCTCTCAGCATCTGTGAAGAAGGAGGGAACCTATAAACAAGAAAAAAACCCTTTTAGCTCACCTAGAACACAAAAATATTTAAATTCTTCACAAACCACTTATAATAAATTCACAGGAGTCCAACTAAGTAGGTGCCTAGCCAGGTCCCAAAACAGAAATAGAACTTTACACTTAATTTCCAGCAAGTTCCTTAACTTATAGAAACAGTAACTACTTTTGAAAAGATTGCCTTAAAATTATAACAGATTCTGAGTTACTTTATAATTCAGTAGACTGGTTAAGATTACAAATGTGCTTTTTGGCAAAGCATGTTGATGCTCCTGAAAGATAAAAGCACAAAAAGAGCAAAGGCTGAAGTTTCTGATGGTACTGGCTTATACCTCTAGCTGTAAGGACATTGATAAGGAAGAAAAATCAATACATTCATAGGATCACTCTAAAGTGATATATATATCATTAATAAAGGAAAACACCTAACACAAAACTTAGAGACTTCCACATTTTTTTCCAAGTAATCATTGATATTTCAGAAAGAAATATCTCAATGACTATTGACTTAATTCTTTATTTTTACTAGAGATTAGTGATTATTACTCTAAGCAACAGAGACAGGACTCGGCGTTACAGGAAAAATTCTAGCTGTTCTGCCATACACTTTCACATCCTAGGATATGCTGCCATAAAGGCTTCTGACTGTTCTGGGCAAGTCACAAGGCTCGCCATAATGCAGAAACCATGCTGAAATTAAGACCATTATAGACAATCCTACTGGAGAACATAACCACAGCAGACCAGTGATCCTAGTCATTTGTGAAAGCAGAATTTACAAATGCCTTTCTGGTATCAAAATAAAAGACTTTATCCTCTTCAAGTATTCTCTGATAATTTGCCTTTCCACTGAAGCTAGCAGAATTGCCAGTGATAAATATCTAGGTTTTACCATCACCACTAGGCTACAGTTTAAAACTCCTAAAGCTCTGGTTCTCAACTTTTGAGTTCTTTCACCTGTGGAAAGCTGAAAAGTACTAAAGCTGTCTGATACTGTTGCATTTAACTGCTACAGTATGTGACAGTCAATCTATATTTTCTAAATGCCCCACAGATTTCCACCTCCAGTTAAAACCTGTGTAGCTTCCAACAGGGTGTGGTGGCACATACCTGTAATCCCAGAAGCTCAGGAGGCTGAAGCAGGAGGATCACAAGTTCAAAGCCAGCCTGAGCAAAAGCAAGGTGCTAAGCAACTCAGTGAGACCCTGTCTCTAAATACAAAATAGGGCTGGGGATATAGCTCAGTGGTGGGGTGTCTGGGAGTTCAATCTCTGGTGCCAAAAAACAAACCCCCAAACAAGCTTTGTAGCCTCTAGCTAAAATACCACTCAGACCTACTTTAAAATAGTCCAGAACATTATTATCAATAGAATTTTGATCCCTAGTAATAAACCAGTTTTCACACATTTGATACTTCAATACAGAAGGCAAATTAAAACACAATTCCTTGCTGAATTCTACTTACTGAAATAACACAATCTGTGACTGGTTTTTTGAGGTTGTTTTCAGCAGTTTCCTTTAACTTAGTCAACAACATAGCTGTTATCTGTTCAACACTAAATAGATGTTCTTCATCCATGTACATTACCTATATTAAGGGAAAAAAAGGTTGTGAACGCTGTAATACTTAATGGTAAATGCTAATATTAACACAAAACATTCTTTCCTACAAAATCTGTTTTGTTGTTTCAAAAGGAGGAATAAAGGAAGGAGGAAGGGGTAAGAAAACCACCAAGACAGATTTCCCAAAGGTCTAGTCAAACCATTATAGATGGTAGTAAATTTCCATTGAAAAGATGAATCACTAGAATAAATATTGTCTGCTGATCATAAGACAAGAATGCATCTGGAAGTTAAAAAAAGATTCCTGGTTGTATTACACTATTGCTCTTCAAATCCAGCTGGATTGTCTTTGAACAGACATTTGTTTGATTCATGAACACCGTTTAGACTAAACACTATCAAATAAACCTAAAGTTTCCAACTGCCAAAAAGTTAGAACACAAATTATGTTATAGCAATATAATTATTGTCTGAATAATTCTCAATTTAGCACATACTTAACTATACTTCTTAAGAGCTAGTACTTTTCTCAATAGATTAAACAGTCTTCTTATTTAGAAACCAGTGGTTGCTCAGTTATATTACCTTTATTCCAACTCCACCATTTTTCATTGGAACCAAATCGTAACTTAAATTTTCCTTCTCCTTCTGAATGAAGGGGTCATTGAAAGTTCGACCATGAAATCTCTTAAAGTTAGAGACGGTATTATTTGCATGAGTGATTTGCTGCAAAAGAAATTTGAGATTTTAAATTTCCCTAATTTGCTATCTACAGCAATTTAGCCATTTATACAACTCACACCAACCCTAGGTATGGACATAAACCCTCTCTAGGGCCCTACATTCCCATCATTGAATAGCTTATTTGTACTTTCTTCTCCTATAGAAAACATCTAAGGAAAACAGACGAGGGCAACCATGTCCGAACACACTTTAAAGCAGATTTTTAAAATCTACAAGATAAATTCCGAGACAATGCCAGTAACCCAGTAACTTTATTATTACTTTATTTTATTCCCCCCTAACTAAACTTGTTAATTTTTATATTCAATGAGTGAATGAAAAGGAGATTAGGAAGCACTATGGTCAAATCACATTTTTTTAAAGTTCACTTATTACACCAGGATACACATGTTACTCCAGAATACATATGGATGGCTACTCTTCCTAGCAATAGTATGAGATAATAACTATATTAGAAGATGTAAGTTAGGATCATTCAAAATGTTTTAAAATGGCAATATTTTCAACTGCATGTGCTTATTTTTTTTCATTTGGGAGCCACAGTTTTTAAGCATGAGACTAAATTCATAGTATCTTACAACTGATACATGTTTGTTAAATCAGAGCATACTTCAAATTTGCTCAGTTTCTTTTGGCAACTTATTTACTTATATCTCAGATACAGAGGTTAAACAGAAATATTTGGTCAGAAATAGAAGAGAACCGGAGGGAAACATGCCAAATTGTTATAAGATGGTAATTTTTTAAATCCACTGTTTCAGTTAAATATTTTGGTTAAACTCTGGATTAAAAATTCTACTTTAAAGTGTTTTTCATGCAAAGAAAAAAAAAAAAAAAACTGGGACCCTTGTTTACACTAAGTAATTAAGATAAGAGACAAGAGCTATGACTTCTGTTAGCTTGAAGACACTTCGGATTTTTACTCCACTGAAGTTCCCTCTCCTTGTGAGTACCTCATTTTGAGTATGTATAACTATTTTTCTTCCCTATTCCCCTGTCATGTATCTCTTCCAACCTAATTAGCCACAATATAGTAGTAAAACATATTTCAGGGTTTAGGGTTTTGTTTCTTTTTAGCAATATTATTTTCTGTAATTAGACTTGTTTATGTTATTTCCTAAAGTCCCTGAAAAAGTATTTCATATATTAAAATCAAAAAAATCTTTCAAAAAAAATTGTTCAAAACAATGTAAAACATAAATGAGAGCTTTATATATAACATTAAAAACTAATTAATAGGTGATTTAAAAAAAAGGAAAAGTCTTCTTGTATCTTATATACTTCCTATTTCAATTCAGAACAGTCCCATTTCAAGTACTGACTATGCAGCCACAAGTAGCAAACAGCTACCATATGAGCACAGGTTTGGACAAAAAGTTCTCCTAGCCCCACTGAATTATTAAGTAACCTCAAAAAGCTTTTAAATACAGAAGCTTAGAGGTTTTTTCTATAAAAAGAATATTTAATTCTTAAATGAATATTGAGAAAAATGTCACCAAAAAATTTCAAGTGTCTTATTGGCAGGCTGGGAGGTTAAAGCAGATCTTATTCAATAGATCAAGAGAGAAGGAACACAACAGGAAAATAATCACATAAGGTTTCAAAAAGAATACCTGAATTACATTTTTAAAACTCAAAAACAGGTAAACTTAAGAAGACACTTGACACTCTTGTATGTATCTTTCAAACTCCTCCCCTTAAAAAAAAAATGGGCCAGAATTCTCTTAAGGAACATACCTGATTTTTGGCTGCAACTCCAATCGTTCTGTTTTTTGATCCAAATGATATGACTGATCTAGAAGAAATAAAAACCAAATGTTTCAAAACTGTTAAAAAAGCATAAGTGTGGACATTCTTAACTGACAAGGAAAATTCTAATAAAAATTGCCTCAAGGGTTATGTGTGGGTGTTTTGGAGGAAAGGTTCCCTTGAACTCAGTTCTGAGAATAAAATCTGGGTTGCAATCCTACTGCCCCAAGTCTGCTCACATCTTAGAAGATATTTCTCCCCACCTCAAGTACTAGTATCATCTGTGTGGTTCCCAATTACTAAGAACTAACATTAATTCAGGAAGTATTCTGCATACTTAAAGAATATTATTAAACTTCACCCTATACAAAAATAACATAAATGTCACTGTCTACCTGTTTTTGTGCTCATATACCATCTGCCTCTCTAAGATTCAAAAGCTTTTATGTAAACCCAAGTAATGTACCTAAGTTTATGACTTTAGAGTTTAAACAGCACAATAGAGGTTCCTATCTGGAGACTCTACTTAAAAAGTTACAGCAGAATGGAATATAAATGTTTGAGAGAAGAGATTAAATGAGTTACATTAATTTAAATCTGCTTTGAAGAGATGAAAATGATTTGTAACCATGAGACAGCTTTCTCAGTAACAAGAAATGGAAATGCATAGTAACACAACAGACACAAGATCAAGAAAAGCCTTTTGAGGAGGAGGCAGTGATTAAGGTTTTGGATTAGAAAAGAGATCTAATTGTGCATTACTAATCCAAATCTAATCTAATTTTGGATTACACTTACTCCTAAACTAGGTAAATGAGAGGAGTAAAATGGGAACACACTGAGGAAGTTTTAACTTGCTAAAACAGAATCATCCTGGACCTAGATTATTCCAACCAGGTGCTAAATAGCATCCTAAAAGCCAGGGAGACATTCAAACAGAAGACAGACCTTTACAGTAGAGTCCAAACTGGTATCCTTCTAAACTCACTTGCAGACTGGATCTACTCATTTTCCAAGGGAATAATCAAATTGAAATAAATAGTAATTAACAGTAGTCAATGCAGTTGAATCAACAATCTGGTTTAACAAACATTCCCTCCTAGAATAGCTTTTGAATAGCTTTTCTTTTATTGGATCAAAGAGAACAAAGATGTAAGCTGCATAGGGATGAAAGTCTGAAATACTGTTATCTTTCTTACTAACCTCCAATTAAGAGTCCTGCACTGGCAAAAAAAAACAGACCACTATGGTTTTGCAACTCAGATGCATGGGAATAAGTCATCAGCAATATTAGCTTTTTTCCTCATTTCTCATTCACTTTAATAAGCGTTCATCTGCCCGCAAATAACTGTATAAACTCATTTTACCTTTGGGCTTAATGTTGCATTTTACAAATCTCTAGAAGACTTTAGTACATTTGAAAAAAAATAATTTCCTTGAAAAGCAAACAAATATTTTCATCAATGCAAAAATGCAGGTATGTCTGCATACATTTTCTTCAGAAAATAACCCCATGAAATAGTTGCTTTTTTAGTGTTTGCCCACCCCACGCTGCTGTGGAATATTAACATTTAAGTCAGAGAAAAACATCCTTCCTTCTCGTGGAGTTCCGGCTACAAAAGCAGGCAATTTTTATTGTCTCTTATTTCAACTCCGAAATTAAAAAATAAAAACTCGGGTCTAGAATTCTTATGAATGGCTCCGATAATGAACAAAAAAGGACGTTTACATCTCCCCAAAACGATTCTGGGTACTTGGACAAACAACGTTAGCAACAGTGACAGTGGGTAAGGAGAGGTGGATTTATCTTTCACAACAGTGTTTCTGCGGTCGCTAACAACAGACTGCCGGCTCCCGGGCCAAGCAGCGGCACATAGGCTCTGGAAGCTTCCAGTTCACTTCGAGATTCATAGTGCGGAAGAAACGGCTCGGCCGCCCGGGCTCCGCGGTGTGCACAGATAGGCGTGGAGAGAGGAGGGCTGCCGGGGGCGGCTCAGCCAGCACCGAGAAGCCGGGTGGGGAACCGGGGGCGGCTGCGGAAGGAGCCGGGCGAAGGCTGCCAAGTAAGCGGAGCGAAGTCGCGGGCTTTGCTGCCGCCGCCGGACCCCCAGAAATTCTGCCCAAATTGGCGACCCCGGGAGAACGCGGCGCTCGGCCTCCGCAAGTCGCTGCACAGCTCGGGCTGACTGTCTTGCTCGGCCGCCGCCGCTAGCTAGCACACCGGCGCCGGCGCCCAACAACCGACCCAAAAGGGGAGGTCCCTGTTCCTCAGCCTTATGTATCGCACTGATCAGAACTTTCCAGAATCTGCGGCATTTACTCACCGGCGCCTCCACCGGCCTCTCCACGTGCCACTTCCGCTTCCTTCTCGAGCCTTCTCGAAAGATTCTACCCAATGAGTGACTGGTCCCCCCGGGAACGGCTGCCGTTGCCATGGTGGCAGGACAGCCGCGGCGATGCCATTGGCTGTAGTCAACCAGGTTGACCCTCCTCCGTCCCCGCCCACCCTAACCAAGGGCTCCTTGTCGTCTTAATAACAGGAACAGAAAAAAATGACTCTGAAACTCGCAGCATTCGTAACTGGCTACTGGGCGGTGATGCCCACCCTTAGACTATAAAGGGAAGCTAATCCGGCGGACGTGGACCCCACTTTGGCGTAGCCCCCAGACCTCGAGGCTCTGGGGAGGCCAACCTGCTGTCGGGAGAGCATGCCGGGAAGTGTAGTCTGGCCGGGAGATGAGGGCGCATTGCATGCTGGGATGTGTAGTCCCGGCCGCAGTGCGTGCTGGGACCTGGCTTTGTCTTGGGGGCTCCGGGGAGAGGCCGAGTTCTGTCTAGCGCTTTCGCGCGCCTTCTCTGGCGGGGAACGTTGTTTTGTTTATGTGTCTGTTAGTTTTGTGTTCTGTGTTGTTCTGCCTTAGATTGCCCCGACAGCTGACCCATTCCGACTTTAGAAGAAGGAACGTCAGTTTAAACCGCTTATTATTAAGCACAGGGTTGTGTTTACTGTTTTGCATTTATTCATCACCCGGCAAGATATGTTTTTGTAGAATAAAATGTGAGAGGTTGTGTGTTTGGGGGGGGGGGGGGT
>NW_025999932.1:26286607-26317067 GCF_001458135.2 Marmota marmota marmota
TTGGGGGGGGGGGGGTTGTTTTTTAAGAAATTGGTTTTTAGTTGTGGTATAACTTGGAAAGCTGTCCATGGTGTCACTTTATGCTTTTTAAATATTATTTTTAGTTGTTGATAGACCTTTATTTATATGTGGTGCTGAAAATCGAACCCAGTGCCTCACACATGCCAGGCAAGTGCGCTACCGCTGAGCTGTAGCCCCAGCCCTGTGCTTATTTTTGATAGACCTGATTGAAGCAGACATTTTTCCGCCCTGCCACTCCTAACCACGAATTGATACCTAAGTTCTACTTCTTTAATCTGAAACAGCTTTTTTTTTTTTTTTCCTCCTTTCCCGGGAAAGCAATGCCCACTTTTGCCTTTTGTTCAGTGAAGTGACAAGCAGACAAGGGAAAGGTGGAATGGTGCTGCTGGTATCTTCAGGTCTTTCTACCCTTTTGTGTCTTTTTAAGGTCGCCTCAGATCTAAGTGTTTTTCCTTCCCTCAGGCACATAATTCAAATGCGCGTCATTGAATAAGTGTGTAATTTTGTGATCTAAAGTTAGAAATTTCTTAACTGTTAATCCAGAGTGTGGCAATTCCTCATTAACACAGACAGGAGTGTAAGTCAGAGGCAAAGACAGAGTTCCATGTTTATGGGTGTGTAAACTAAACTGCTTTTTGATAGTTGGTCTACCACTTAAGACTTAAGTTACTGAACCTTAACACTTAACACACCTTTAAAATGGTCATGATAATAGTAGCCATCTCAGGGTTGTTGTATTCTTATATCTGAAAAAAAAAAAATGGTAGCTGTAAAGAGTTTTGTTATGCATCCACAATACCTAGACGGACCCCCGCCCCAACCTCTTTGTGTATAAAAACATTGCAGTCCATTGAAAGGTAACAGTTTTGAACAGAAAGGACCTTTGAAATTATTATTTGGTCAGTTTCTCACATTTTATATGAGGAAGCTGCAGAGAGGAGAGCAGCCAGACTGATTTGGGTCAGGTTCAAATCCTGGCATGCACTGCTAAGATGCTTTATATAAAGTGCAGCTTATAAGAGTACCAGCCCTCCTGGAGTTGAAGTTCAAGGGCTTGAGTCCTAGCTGTCCTTATTAATTTGTGAGCTGTGTGATCTTGAGATAATTACTAACCCTGCCTGTGTTCTACCTCATAGGGTTTATGTAATGTTCAAAATATATGTGAATTACTAAACATAAGCCATTATTCTATAGTATTACTGTCTGTTTAATCCTGGGCAAATTTGTAAAATGGAAATAATAGCATACTTTTGCTGGGATTTTGGAAGTATTAAATATACACAAAACATCTAGTATGGTAATAAGCATTTGACAAATTATACTAAGAATAGTAATACTATTCAAGAAATGTTGGTACTGGGCACTTCAATCTCAACTCATACTGCTGTGGATGCTGAGTTGTATAGTCATGTTTTAGCCCTCTTGTGTTTAATCAGTTCACCTTAACTATTTACAGAACAGATAAATAATGAAATGCCATAAGAACCGCCACATTTATTATATAATGAAAATGCTTCTTGTTTTAACTTTACCACATTTCATTGCTCTGCATATTTCATTGTATTTTTGTCACACAGAATTTCCCACACTATTTTTGTCATAGTGTCAGAAGTTTTAGATTGAAACTTACCAGATAAAAACAATCTCCACAAATCCTTGTTGTGTAATTATGAGGTAAACATAGAATGAAGGTGAGTTTATCTTGTCTGCTAGGAACCACCATTGCAGTCATTGAATTTTATTCCATATTTGTTTTAGAGAGAGCAAGAAGGTCCACAAAATTGGAAGCAGAGACAGCTCCCAAAGAACAATAAAACGAAAATGTGAAATTGAAAGTTGACAACCCTGAACAAAAACACTATTCAATGCAATAATGAATGTGCAGTAGCTATAAAATGCTGCGACTAAGCTTCCTTGAAAGGAAGAGAGAAACGGGCATAGGAACAGGTATGTAGATGAACATGAAAGTGCACATGACCTTTGACTTTTGGTGTGAGTCAGTATTTTGGTGCCCCTATCTGTATTCAGCATAGTGGCAAGTGCTGGAGGGTTATAGAAGTAGCATAAAATTTTGTTCCAAATAAAGGCATGTTCTGAATGGCCTCTCTATAATGCCAATGCATTATGAATGTTCAAATAAGTAAAATCTTGTCAATTTGAGCATCTTTCAATATTTGTTTATTAAAGGGTTTTGGTTTTCTTCTTATTTAAACTTGCTTTTTGAAAGGTAATGAGTTCTGCTAAGATCTGTTTTGTCCTTATTTTAACTTATATTAGAATGAGCACCTAAAAATAGAAGTGCATAAGGATATTGTGCTGGGAGCAGAGACTTATAAAAAGATAGATATAAAATTGGGGGACTTTTATCCCATCTGCTAGCAGCCAGCATATAGGAAAAATACATAAAAATGTTTTTTTCTTCTAAAGAGGGGTTTTCTATTTTATTATAAATGTGGATAATAAAAACAATGCATAGGAAACCATTCATGCTTGCTGCTCCAGACTCCCTGTAAACCACTTTCCCACCATATTAAGGCAACCGGCCTTCCTCCTAATTCAAAGTGTGTGTGTGTTTGTATTTATTCCCCTTCCTAGGAAGCTCTTCCCCAGGCTATCAACGAGGCCAGCTTCTTCACGTCCTTTCAGGTTCAATTTGAATCCTACCATAAGGGAAGTTTCTAAATGCTTACCCAGGAAGCAGATTGTCTTTCCCAAAGGTACACCCAATATTTTACTCTTACTAAAGGAGAAACTGGTGCTATCCCCAATGCCAAGGACAGTCACATTGGCTTGGGCCAATCAGCACATCCTATTTCCCTTGACCTCAGGAGTCACTGATTCAGGGATGAGCATATGATCTAGGCAGCCCAATCAGATTCTCAGGACTGTGGCTTAGAATGCTGGGACTTGAGGGTTCTCTCTGTGCCCTCTCCATTGCCCTTTCCTTCCCCCTTCCTCTATCTCGTTCTTCTTCCAGGCTCTATCTTACTACCATCCTAAAAAGGAAACTGACCTGCAAAGGTGGCTAGAACTAAGAACTAATTGTAACTGGGGCCAAGGATTTTGTTCAGTCCTGAGACCTACCCTATCTCAGGATTTAAGTTGTATGAACCATATTTCCTCACTGCGTAAGCCAGCTTGAACTAGGGTTTCTGTTTCTGGCTGCCAAGAAAGAAACAGAAACCTCCTTTAAAAAAAAAAAAAAAAAAAAGCAAATAACCTCCTTTGGAAAGTCTTCCTTAACCATATTGTCTAAAGGTTTTGTCTTTTGTTACCCACTTATTTACTTCACAAATATACACCACAGTCTGCAGTGATCATGGTGGTGGGGAACAGTGTTTTACTTCCTTGTTTTTGATTATATGGCTCAGGGGCTCAGTGGCTGTTTTGTTTTGTTCATAGTGTTCTATAGATGCTCGAAAAACATTTGTTTAATGATTGAATGAAAAAACTATCATAAACTTATTAGGAAAAGGAACATTGATTCACTTTCCTCTAATATGAGTTTATCAACCCTGGCACTCTTGACATCTTGAGCTAGATAATTCTTGGTTGTACAGGCTGATCTGCACATTGTAGAATATTTAATTTCATCCCTAACCAGATCTACTAGATGCCAGTAGTAATATCCGCTTTTCCCCTGCCCCATTGCAACAAAAAAGTCTCCAGACATTGCCAAATGACCCTATGGGACATAATTGTCTCTGGATCAGGGTTCCCACTCTCAATCTAGAAGCTTTGATTTATGCTTTAGTGGTACAAAAGGGCATAGTCTTAGGACATGTTTTTAGAGAAATCAAAACCCTTTTTGCACCACAGAGGCTAAGAGATGAGGAGATAACCCAGCTCTGAACAAATCAGACAACAGCCAGTATAGATCCCATACAAGAGGAAAGACAGATGTCTCTCATTGGACTATAGGACATGCCCACTGTTATGAAATGTACTTACTCCAAGGAGATAATTTTTGACTGTAGTTGAGAAATATTTTGTGTGATTTTAAATTATTTCTTCCAGAAATGTACATGTAACTCATTTCTTTTCGTTAGCATCCTTTATTATGACATAATAATTAGAAAGGCTGCACAGGTAAAGAAATTAAGAAATTCTTACCTTTCTGCTACCTTACCCATTCTATCATAGAGAAAGAAAGCACTCAGATAACCAGGATCATTGTTGCCCTACATAACACTCTTGATTTTCCACCCTGAGAACTAAATTCATGTCCAGAAATAGATTCTTCTTTTCTTTGTTTCTTCAGTGCCTATGAGAAAAAGGGAAAGGGAGGAAGACTTAGTATCCTGTGTCTTTTCTATTCTGAACTCTAACAGGGTAAATTCAAAGTCCTTAAACATAGAGATGAGTCATTTGAGTACAGTCTTTGGGTTTGCCCTATCAAAAGGAAGCACCTACATTTTGATGGGAAAGTAACCACCAAAGTGTTAAAGTTTTGGTGTACTTTACTGTGGGTCAGATAGATTTTGGAGCTTGGCTGTCTGAGCTCTAGGATGTGAACATCATTACAGATGCCGTTGTTAGATGACATTAAGTCTTGGAACCTAAGTTGTTTTACTTCCCCAGAAGACTAATTAACAACTATCCACTCGGGAGCATGACAATGGTAGGATTTTTTTTTTTTTTTTAAAGAAAGGCAGGCTGCCACATGCAGCACCTCATTTGGATGTGTCAGAGTCTTGGAAGTCTGACTACCTTATGTTCTTTCACAACAGCACTTGGGAAGCTTGTTTGGAGGCTCTAGAAGAAAAGAAAGTGATTTATATACTCTTGACCAAAGAACAGTCTCCTCTGTTGTGAAGGTGGTTCTCTTCAACCTAGCATGAAGCTTTAGGAATGACACTTGTGGAGCATGTGGAGCAGTGAGGGAGGAAGGGGACACCCCCACCCCCAACAGCCAGCCAGATCAGTCAAATCAACCCTGGCAATGAACGGGTTGATAGATGTTGCAGCCAGATTACCCTCTCATCCAGAGAAGCAAGTCAGACTGTTCTTACCTGACTTGTTCCAAGTAAAATGAAATTCCTCCTTCCATTCACTTCAAGAGAGCTGACTACCTGATTGTAGAAACATGTCTTGTCAAGGATGAATATAATCACAAAGTCTTGTATCTATTGAGTACAGCTAGGATAATGGCAAAAAGAGAGACAGATAACTAAAAGCCCCATAAATTTGAGTTGTTTTTATTCCTTGACCTAAAGGGGAAATAGCAAAAGGAGAATTTCTTGCTAATTCTGAATAATTAAGCACTCTAAAATAATTTCATGTGCCTTTCAACTCCTTTTGTCACCCAGAAACACAAGGTAAAGAAATAAAACATGAGAGAAGATGTGTAACTCCAACTTTCTAGGAAAAAAACACAGTTAACTCTTGGAAAGCTGATGCACATTGAATATCTCTTCTTCAACCTGCCTGGGACTGCAAGTGTTTCAGATTTCAGATTTTTGAAGTATTTGTATGTACAAATTAGATATCTTGGGGATGAAAACCAAGTTTAAACATGGAATTTATTTATGTTTTATATACACCTTATATACATAGACTGGAAGTAATTTCATACAATTTTGTGATTTTGTGCATGAAACAAAGTTTCATAGTATGGAATTTTTCTACTGCATCATGTCACTGCTCAAAAACCTCTGGATTTTGGATTTTGGGATTAGGGATACTCAACCTGCATTGCTGACCAAAAACCCTAGCCATTAAAACTAACCATTTGAATTCTGAAATGTAAGTCACATTCTGTTTTTCCTGGAGTTTATAAGTTGTTGTTTTTCATTTTTAAAATGTGTATTGTCAGGCTGGGAATACAGCTCAGTTGGTAGAGTGCTTGCTTCTCATGTGCCTACCAAGGGGGCCCCTGGCTGTTCAGTCCCCGCAAAAGCATACTGTAATGTGTAATATGTTAGCCCACCTAATTTCCTGCTTGGCAATAATGTTCTCTTAGCAGTTCATCACTTACCAACTCTCTTTATAGTTTAATAATATACACTTCTTCATCTTGTCTCTAAAGAAAGAGGACTCCCCCCCTCCGCCAAGGCAAAAGGTCAGGAAAGCAGCGTCATCTTCTTTCCCTGCTTTTCTTTGCTTGTCTCCATCTTCCCCCATTTTTCTCTTCCACTCCCAGGCAGACATCTGGATCCAGACTGCTGCCTCCCAGCTCCCCAAAGTCCTTGCCTCTGGGCTCCTCTGTACCTTCCCTGAGCATCTTTTGTGCTCTGCCTTGACTACGCCCAGTGCAGGCAGACTGCCAGCCGGCCACCCTACTCTGCCACACCTGCTCCCGACACTAGCACTGCTGCCTCTTATAATAGGTGCTCTCCATTGTTCCAGGCCCTGTGAAGAAGCACTCATGGGGATTTAAATGTCCACTCTCAGAATGGAGATATTTTAATTAAGTAAATTCCACCCAAATCTCTTTCTAGTTGGTCACCTTAGAGAATTCCTAGGGAAGAAATCTTTGGAGCTTGTGCTTTTATGGTGCCCCCTCCTACACCATGTTAAGCCTGGCTGGGCATGTGGATGATCTTTGATCTCCCTTCTGAATCCACCCCCTGTTCCTCTTCTAGAAGGACGGGGGCAGGGGTGAGGTGGGGTGGGGGGACACCGTTCCATATACTCTGCTTTCCCTAGCTGCCTCAGGTTGCAGAGTCCCTGGACTTTAGGGCCTGTTTGTTGATTTCCCCAGAGGCTGAGAGCTCCCTGAACACTGCTTTCTCTTGTTCTTTACAGACACTTGATAACTGTTTATAGAAGGAAGGAAGGAAAAAAAGAAAGGCATTTCCTTATTCTTTCTTCCTTCCTCCCTTCTTCTTTTCTTCATTTGTTAGTCATTGGCTTTTGGTTGTCTCTCTGAAGGTCCCCGAATGCAATCCCTGCCCTACCTCTGCCAAGGCTCTTAAGTGATGTGCTTTCTTTTTGGCCTGCCAAGGGCTGAGGCCTAACCAGCAAAAGGCAACCCAAGCCTTCTGACATCACCAGCTGCAAGGCCATAAACAAACCATGAAAAACTGCTTCTTGTGGGTTCTGGCTTGGCTTTCCAAGCCAGCATTTTAGAAGAGGGAAGTACCAAGTAGGTGTATCATTTTGGGGGCAGACATGAAGGAAAAGGATTTTTCTGCTCCTCTGAAGTACTAAAAACATGACCCTTACTGCTGAGACTGATAGCATGTCCTTGGGGACCTCATTTCTCCTTGAACAGATTTAGAACTCTTCCCCAGGGACAGAGAACAGTGTGTCTGCTCTTGTGGGTAAGGGGATGTGGGGTGCTTGGCAGGGTTGGTAGGGAGGGGCCTGGAACATCGAGAATGCTCTGGCTGCTCCCAGGAAGGGTTCCAAGGTCCTTACTGGCCTCTTTCATTTGTCTCCATGAAATCAGTCACAATAAATAAAACCAATATGGCCAAATTTTTATGCTTTTAAGTTCATCTTTATAGATTACATAATGAAAATGCCCCCATTAACCTTCAACTTGAAGCAATTTTTTTTTCCAATATCAGTCCATTTTGTGTTGCTGCAATCAAAATAACCCAGGCTAGGTGCTTTATCAAGAAAAGAGGTTAATGTAGCTCACAATTTTAGAGGTCCTAGATCATGGGTGCTGGTACCTACCAAGGGGCCCCTGGCTGCATCACATATGGCAGAGAAGTAGAAAGAGAAAGCACATGGGGTGGCCTTACTTGTAACAACTTGCTCTTGTAGAACTGATCCTATTACACGAAACCCAACCCACTGTCACAAAGCAGCATTAATCCATGCAAGAAGGAGGAGCCCCCATAACCTAATTATCTTCTCCCAGGCCCCATTTTTTAAAGTTCTCAGCACCTCCACATTGGGGACCAAGCCTCTGGCACTTGAATCTTTGCGTGAGGGGCAAACACTGAAACCACATTCAAATCATGGCACAGTTGAACTCCACACTTTTCAAGCAGAGTGACCTGGGTGAGCTCTTCCAATGTGGTGGAACCTCACTTTGTGCCTGGGAGACCATGACAAATAGCCTTCGGGGTGCCACAGGGGAACAGCTCTTAGAACTGCAGTAAGGCTAAGAGCCAGGCCTACCTGACTGCGTGTTTGATGTTACAGTGACAGTCATAAGGTAACACCCTGGACACTGTGTCTGGAGCAGACGGAGCTGAGTGGGAAGCCTGGCAGCTGCACTCTCTTGGGCAAATTACCTAACTTCTTTGAAACCTTACCTGTAAAATATGGATGAGAAATCCCACTTCCTGGTGGTGGTATAGGGACCAATAATGAAATAGTGTGACATAAGCAACATGATACTACAAAAAGGCAGCCCAAGAAGTGGCAGCTATGGTTACTAATCTCTTGGTTACCTCAGGATTATAGGAAGACTCCGAAGCCATTTACTTTATCTTTCATAGTGTGTTGTTCACATGCATGACTGCTTAGGTAATCAACAGTCCACAAATTTTAAAAATGGTTCTGTGTTAATATCTTTGCAGCTAATTCTAAATCAGAGAATCCAATTTAAAAGGGAAGTTAAGCTGAGTGTTGTGGGGCATATCTCTAATTCCAACAGCTCAGAGGCTGAAGCAGGAGGATCACAAGTTTGAGGCCAGCCTCAGCAGCTAAGTAAGGCCCTAAGCAACTTGGCAAGACTCTGTCTCAAAAATAAAAATAATAAAATAAAAAGGGATGGGGATGTGGCTCAGTGGTTAAGCACCCCTGGATTCAATCTCTAGTAAAAAGAAAAGAAAAAGGGGAAAATAGGAAGTTAAAATGTCTCCTTTCTTTTATGAAAAATTCATAGGAATATTCTAAATACCACAAATTTTAAATGTCACCATCTGGAAAGGTTACTTTATTTTATTTACTTTTGTCTCTATAACATTGTTCTTATGGCCCTCTCCTCTCCGCATGATGTGCTGTAACACACGGTGGGTTGCTATTGTGATCTTGGTATGTCTTTCAAAGGAGTATTATGGTATCACGCATTAAATAGATGAGTCACCTACCTTTGTTCATTTGGCACTGGAAGTTTCCCAAGTTTATTCATTTATCCATTCATGCAACAAATATTTGTGGAATTCCTCCCATGAAAATCTATTATGTAAAAGTGTCACAGTGGTTTCAAAGATCATTATCAATGGCCACAAAAAAATGTTTGGCCTGCCTGCTGGGACGAGGAACATAAAAAGGTTTAATAAGGAAGACTACAGAGAGGCATAGCTGAAGCCAAGGGGTTCGGGACCAGAGAGGGCTATGTTCAAATCTCACCTCCTCATTTTAATTGTGTGACTTTAGGAAGTAGCTAAACTCTCTGAGCTCCGTCGTTTTCGTCTTCAAAATGTGGGTTCTCCCATCTTTCATTCAACACACTTGTCTACTTTGGGGTACATCTCCCTCTTATTTACTCAGCCATTTTTTTTTCTTCTTGTTGTTGTTAAATTCTCATTCCCGTGCTATAAGCTATAAGCCTCTGAACAGCAGCTCCTCAATTATTACTATGTTATCTTCCCGTGCACTTCCAATTTGTATATTCGTTCAACAAACTTTTTGAGTTTCTGCTATGGGCCAAACCCTGTGCTAGGAGGCACTTAGCTTAAAGAAAAGAAAAAAAGAGAGAGAGAGAGATAAATATTATGCCTCAAGTTTCTCAGTCTAGTTGGGTACTGTCTTAGTCTGTTTCTGTTGCTATAATAGAATACCTGAAACTGGGCAATATGTAAAGAAAAGAGTTTTTTTGGCTCATGATTTTGGAGGCTGGAAAGCTCAAGATCAGGCAACCACATCTGGTAAGGGTCATGTGCTGCTGTGGCTTATGGTGGAAACTGGAAGGGCAAATGGGCATGTGCAGAAGAGGCAAAATGTGAGGCGTCCTGCTGCTTTATAACAACTCACTCTCAAGGTAACTAATCCGGTCCTCTGAGAACAAGAACTCAGTGACTCCTGAACATAGCATTCATCTATTCACAAGGTCTTCATCCCCATGACCCAACACCTCCCCCTGAGCCCCACCTCCCAACACTGCCACAGTGAGAAATTAAATTTCAACATGAGTTTCAGAGGGGACAAACCATATCCAGACAATAGCAGGGACAGAGGCCATCAACAAATAATTATTCACTGTAATCATTGTAATGACAGCTCTGAGCACAGGACATTACTGGAAATGGAAGTAGGACACCTAGTCCAGCTTGGGCCAAGGGTGTGGGATGGGGGATCAGGTCCATGATACTGGAGCTGAGGTGAGTAGAATGGACTCCATTTCTCTGCCAGAGCATGTGAATACAGAGGAGATAGATGATACATGTTAGGAGAATCACGTCAGTGTTTCTGATGTGCAAGGGTTGAAATGAGAAATGAGCAACTCTTGTAAATGAGTAAGCACAACACAGAGTGGCACATGCCAAAGATGCCTTTCCAGGTTGTCTCTGAGTGCTAAAAGGTTGGTAAGAGTTCCAAGGGTCTTTTTTGCAGTAGCAATGACTCCTCAGGATATTAATCATGATAAAATAAACCAATATGGACAAATTTTTGTTTGTTTGTTTGGTACTGGGGACTGAACCCAGGGGTGCTTTACCACCAAAGCATATTCCCAGTCTTTTTTTTTAAATTCTGAGACAGTGTCTTGCTAAGTTGCTGAGGATAGCTTTGAACTTATGATCCTCCTGCCTCAGCCATCTGAGCTGCTGGGATTACAGATATGCACCACCACACCCAGCCAAACTTTTGTTTTTAAATATGTTCTTACAAATAACATAATGAAAATGCCTGTCAGTCTATAGTTTTTTTTAAATAGTCCAGTCTTCCTCCAATAGAGTAATCTGGAACAGCTCGATTCCCATGGCTAGGACATCTAAAAGGCTGTTGGAGTCTGAACTGGTTCCTGTAGCTGCCTAAAACAACCTTCTACTAATATCAAGATGGTGCTTTGGGTGTCAGCTGCTTCAAGAGGAAGAAGGACCTGCTGCCCCCCTGACTCGGGCTGAATGGCCACTTACAACAGGACACCTAGCTTGCTGCAGTTCCAGAGCCACCACAACTGGAAAAGCAGATTAAAAAAGAAATCCCTGCGGAAGCACTCTTGAGCCAAGTAAAACAGTCTATTTGAGAGTAGAGGAGTAGAAAGGTAAATAAATTGTAGAAATGAGCATGCTTATGCAGAGAGCAGGAATCCTGGAGATGTGAATTTATTCTCTTTGCCACCCAGGGGAGCCAGAGATTCATGAAAATCTTATATGAAGCTGCCAAAGTTAAGAACCTGGCCAGGGAAAAGCAGTATTTTAGTTTGGTCTTATGAAGTTGCAGGTGACAAAGACCCAAACAACCAACGAAACCAAATAAATCAAAAACAGGAAATTTATTGCTTCATATAACTTGGAGTTTGGGGGTGCATCTGGTTTGGGCTCAATCATATCCAGGGGCTCACTACTTGCTCTCTTTCTCTGTTTCTCTCTCGGATGAGCAGAGCTGAGCTGTGCTCTGCGTTAGTTTCCTTTGCAAGGTGGCAAAGAGAGACCTTTGGAGGTCCAGAGAGACACTGTTCTTAAGGCCTGGAAGAGAAAAGCGAATAGGCGTGACCTGGAAACTCCCCCTGATGTCATTGTGTAGGGTCACCTGTCCATGCTGCCAGTGAGGCTCAGACCTCACAAGCCACCAGGACCTCAGGATTCCCGCAGAATGGGTAGGCGTGGTACCCCAGAGACAAGCCTGGTAGACAAATAGAAAGCCAGCCACAGCGAGGGAGGAGGGACTCCCATTTACAGAGCAATTCTGCACAGTGCAGGGTATCAGGTGTGCTTTCTCAGGTAACCTCCCCAGGGCCCTCTGAGCTAAGTACCCTCCATTATCATCCCCATTTTACAAAGAATAAGGCTCAGCTGTGCTAAGTAATTTCCCTGAAGACCACCAGGTAAGTAGTGGAGCCGGGATGTACTACGGAAGCTGTTGCTCAATCAAAAGGGGAAGGGAAAGTGAAGGGGAAGGGCAGACCCTGGGTGGGGATGAGGCAGTGTGAGGAAGCAGGACAGAGTGCTTTCAAGTAATGGGTCCCTTTCTTTGGGTGGAGCCTCAGCCACAGACTCCCTGACAGGTAAGTGCCAGAGAATGAGACAAATTTTTTTGTTTCGTCAGAGGCAGAAATTAATAACTGGAGCTGGGCAAATTAGGATGGGTTGGAATGATGCTCATGGAATCTGGGTGGGACATTCCCTGTCCAACTCACCCAAAGCAGACATTAAGCCACCCCTTGGCAGGGCCCAGAAGGGTCTGGAGGCTGCTGCCAGATGGTGTGTTCAATCCCAAGAGGCTCTCTGTTCACAGGGCCCTTAGCCTCCTTATCCCCTCTCCCAGAGGAGCTGCATTGTGTCCCCCAGGGGCAGGGGCAGCCCACAGAGATGAATCTGGAAGCCAGGTGGGACAGGGAAAGGGGACTGACTGGAAGAAATGGGGATTAACCCTGCTTAGAGCATTTGATTATGAACCATGAACTTCGGGGGTCTTTGGAAAGCAAGAGTCTATAACAAAAAAAGTTGGCATTTCTGTTTCTCCTTGAATTGCGAGTATTCAAGAGGACACTAAGCAATGGGAAATGAGGTAGAACATTGGGGGCCTGTGACCTGAAGACAGATGAAAGCCGAAGCCAGAGGAACGCTGGCCTCTTAAAAATTTAATCAGATTGCGACTTGACTCTAGTTGTCGTAGGATCATGGTTCAAGCCCTACAGGAATTGGTTTTATGCTATCTGTATTTCTCATCATCTGGTTTTGATTTTACTTAAAAGATTTTAAAATATTATATTCTATTTTAGTTGGGCTAAAAAAAAAAAAAAGAAAAGAAAATGAACGCTGTAGGGTCGCGGGTATTTGGATCGGGCCAAGCACAGTCAGTCTTGTCTTGCCACCTCCCCCAGTTTCTATGGAGAACAAAGCCAGGCAAAAGAATCTGTTACTAGGAAACTTCTGCTGCAAACCACAACGTAGACATCTGGTGTGGGACTGGCAGGGATCTTCTGCTTAGGCTAACGGCATCCTGGACTTTTTACCACTGGACCTACACTCATTTCTGCTGTGGTAATTCATGCATTTGATAATCATGTGAGAGTCTATTGAGTATCCACTGAGTGCCAGGCACTGGGGATCTAGTAGTGAATAACACAGACAAAGTCCCTGCTCTCATGAAGTTCACATTCTAATTGAGGGAGCTCAACAACAATAACAAAAAGGGAAAAGAAAAAAGAAACGGTAGCTTGTGTTAAGCACTATGAAGACACTGAAGTGAAAAGAGAGATGGGAGGACAAGGGAGTGTATATGTATGCACTCCTACTATGTGCACTCCTACTTTAAATAGGAAGGTAACAAATTAGAAAATTAAGGAAATAGGGTAATGACATGCAGATACCTGGGGGAAGGGAATCTGAGCAGAGGGGAATACATATGCAAAGGTCCTGGGGTAGAAGCATGGTTGTCATGTTCCATGGAATAGAAAAGAGGTAAGGCTACCTTGAATGGAGAGTCAAAGGTAGGAGTGATAGGAGGCGGGTCAGAAAGCTAGTTAGGATCATCCAAGTTCCTCTAAGCTCTGAAGGGCTGCAATAAAGACTTTTATTTGCTTCTGAGTGAAATGCAAAGTCATGAGACAGTTTTGAACAGAGGAGTGGCATGAGATTCTTGATTTTTCATGTTACATGATATCTAGAAAAGCACTGTCTATCTAGTACAAATAGAATGTGAGCCAGAAATGTGAGTCATATGTCACTTAAAAAGTCTCATAGTAGTCATGTTAAGAGAAAAAAAGATGTGTACTCTTTGATTTAGCATCATATATCTAAATCATTAACAGGTCCATGTTAATGCTTTGAAATCAGGTGTGATTTTAGTCTTACGCATCTTAACTTAGAATAGTCACAGTTCAAGCATTTCCTGGTTCTACGTGATTGACCATATGGTACAGCCCAAGTCCACTACAGGAGGCAAGGGTGGAACTGGGGTCACTGGAAGAACATTCTTGGAAGAAGCATCTTGCACTGTCCAGTTGAGAGACAATGGTGAGGAAAGCAAGGTCAAGTGCAAAAGCTCTCTCAGGATGAGCAATGGGAGAAAGAACTGCTTCTGCCAGGGCCTGAGGTAGAACACGCTGACTTGCTCACCCCTGCTCCCTGGAGGGAGATGGCAGGACTGTTGGGAACAGCTCCAGGCTTGACAGGTAACAATCACATGGAAGAAAACAAGCCAAAGGGGACCACATTCTGGAGAGCAGTGCAATATTTTCCTCATGACACATGCGCCCTCACCTCGCAGGCCCCACCACCTCATCACCCCTGGTTGTCACATAGGAGTTGGGCGACCTTGTCAGCACTCTTCCTCAGGCTGTGCCTGGGGTGGGGAGCCGGGGAGGCCCTATCTTACCCCAGACACCAGAATTTTCTCATATCTATTCTTGCTTGTCAACCCCGATGCATCTGATGATCAGGTGGGGTTCAACATCTTTTCATTGCTTTCCTGAGGAAACACTGGGGGAGAGTCCTGGGGATCCCTTCTAGGGCTGCATAAGGTCTTTCACTTGTGTCTTCATTGATCACTTTCTCCATTAAAATTTCTTTAAAAATATGTAATTTTATATAAAAACTCTAAAAATATATAATTTGTATGTGTATATATGTATGCTTATATGTGTGTACATATACACTTTCACATAAATATACATTCACACACACACACACACACACACATATATATATATTTTATTTTATTTTATTTTGCTTGATGGGTAACAAGCACATTGAAGAGAAGACTCTGAAAGGAGACCTCCTAGATTCCTTTCCTTGTGACAGCCCCTATGTCCAGCAGGCTCACCACCTCTTCACCCCCAGATTACCAGGGAGAATGGAACCTGGTCATCCTTATCAGCACTGTTCCTTGTGCTGTGCCCTGGGGTGGGGAACTGGGCCTATGTGTGCTCATCTATTACATCCTCCTCTGCTGTGGTTTACATGTGTCCTCTAAAAGTTCATGTGTTGGAAGCATAATCCCCAAATTCACTTGTTGATGGTGTTTGGAGGTACAGCCTTTGGGAGCTCACTAGGATTAGATGAGGTCATGAGCATGAGGCCTCCATGATGACATTAGTGAGTGGCTTTAACAGAAGAGTAGAGACCCATGCTAGCATTCTTGCTGGGTCTTATCACATGGTGCACTCTGCCATGTGATGATGCAGCAAGGTGCCAGTGAAGTGGCACCCCCTTTTCTCCACAGAAAAGCCCTCTTCACCAGATTTTAGGACTGTCAGAAAAAGAGTCTCTGCAAAAGAGTCCAATGTAGATAAACTTCCTATTTTCATGTCACCCTATTTACTTGGCCACTGGCCGAGAAGATACCGGCACTCCAAGTGCTGGACACCCCCTTACTAGTTTTTCACAAACATATCCATGTAGTACTTTAAAGAAATGTGCAAACAAGGCCTCTGGCCTTGAGCTGGGCTTCACAGAGATGTCTACATTTTTAAGATAAGTTACAAATGGGCTCCATGGTAACAGCTGGCAGGGGTAGGAAAGAAAGGGGAGAAGATGCTCTCCCCTTCTCAGGTGCTGTCCTTGAAGGGGTAACATACCCAGAACAGTGAATCAAAAGCTGCTTTTATGTGAACTTCTGCATACTGTGAACTTCTGAGCCCCTCCCCTTACATGCTCAGTATAAAACTCTGAAACTCCCTGAACTCTGGGTTGAGGGGATTAATTGATTACAGCCAAAGCTGTGCCCTCTGAACCTGGCTGCAGCCAAATAAATCTGTTTCCTGCTGTCTTCGGTGCCTTGCCTCGTTTGTCCCTACAACACCAGCACCACATCACATTCTTTCTCTTCCATCCTCCAGAATTGGGAGCCAAATAAGCCTCTATTTTGTTGTTGTTGTTGTTTGTTTTTTGTATCAGGGATTGAACCCAGGGGTCCTTAACCATTGAGCCAATTCTCCAACCCTTTTTATTTTAAATTGCTCAGAGCCTCGATAAGTTGCTGAGTTTGGCCCTGAACCTCCCAAGCCACTGGGATTACTAAGCCTCTATTCTTTTTTTTTAGAGAGAGAATTTTTTAATATTTATTTTTTAGTTTTCGGTGGACACAACATCTTGATTTTATTTTTATATGGTGCTGAGGATTGAACCCAGCACCCCATGCATGCCAGGCGAGCGCGTTACCGCTTGAGCCACATCCCTAGCCCAAAGCCTCTATTCTTTATAAATTACCCATTCTGTGGTATTCAGTTATAGCAACAGAAAACAAACTAAGATACCCTTTGTGTTGAACTCATATGTGGCCACGCAACTTTCTTTGACTAATGAAATGTGAAAAAAAAAATATGGTGTGTAGTTTTCTGTAGTTTTTCTTCCCTTCTGCCACAGAAACTGCTAATGTTCCAGGAAGACGCTCCTCTGTTGTCTGGGGTGGGTCCTAGAGTCAAGATGACATGAAAAGAGTTATGCCTAATCTTTGATAGTTAAGTAGCATAAAGGAGAAATAAATCTTTATTATGTAAGCCTCTGAGAGTTGTGAGCTCATTTGTCACTGAAGCATAACATAGCCTAACCTGACAGATACATACATAACACAACCGCAAACTCTCACTATTCTAAAAACTCTAGTACATCATAGAACTGAATATTACCTTTACCGGGAAAGGAAATTTTTCAGATCTTCTCATTTTAGGCCTCACTCCCTGCTGTGGATGGAATATTTAACCCATCTTGCTCCTTCTGCCCATTTCATTTAATTAATGCTTTCCCAGGAGAACTGCTGATCAGATTGGTTAGACTTGAGACCTTCCCTGAACTGTGCTTTGCTAATTGTCTTAAAGGTCAGAACTGATAGGGGTCATATGCTTCTTTACTTCCTGCATGCACAGAACCTTGCTTCTGAGGGTGTGTGCCCTTCCTGACTATTGGATTTTCTGGGCAGGTACATTCCTCTGCTCCATGGAGCCACATTCCTGGATTTGGAAGGAAGGAATAGGAAGCAAGAGTCTTCCTGGCCTCAGGGAGCCATGCTTATCTAGCTTACTGGAGCACAACAACGTGGACCGTGGGTGATTGGCTTGCCCAGTTTTTGTTCAAGTAGGACTTTGGCTATACTTGTGATACTACATGGGTGTCTGTCATGTAGGAATGAATCCCTAGAGGGAAGGATGAATGAGTGGTCTCATCACCCTAAACCAACTCAAACCCTAACTCCTATAGGGAAATTCAAACTTTTCCTCTCAAAGTTCAATAATTTTTGTCTATAAAATAAAATTAACAATAGATTAAGTAAGAGGAGAGAAAAAAACAAAAACAAAATTTGTTAACCTGCTCATGTGCATGGGAACCATGTAAAACATGAAAACTCAAAGAAGGGCCAGATGGTTGAAGCTTAAATATCTTCTCAAAAGGGAGAGCAAAGTGGGGTGAGTTGAGGCTGCAGGCAATTCTGGAGGGTAGTAAATGATTTTCAGAGAAATGAATGAGCCTGGAGAATACCTCACGGCCTGAGACAAAGTTCCCTGGGTCTGAGTGTGGTGTTTGATTTTCATTCTCTCCCTTGTGCTGAGTTTAATTTTTCTTGATTAATGACATTTCAGTAAGAAGAGTTGAAGGCAATTGTGTTCTTTGGCAGATGTGGCCCATAGGTAGGTAGGGGGGAAAGCTCTTCGCTGCTTTTTATGCTCCTTAGGTGCTCCAAAATGGCATATTTTGGGGGTATCATTTTCTGAGCCCTAATACTGCTTTAACAGTATTCAGTACATGTATTAATTTCCTTATCAATATGTTTCCCCAACAAAAACAGCATTCCAAGGAGCCGACATATGTATTCATCCATATTATTTTCACCAAGTAGCCTTTAGCAGAAACATAATGTTGTTTTCAGGGAGACGTGAACAGAGAACAACAAAAAGAGTAAGTGCTCAGTGGAGACCTTTTACAGACATATTTCAAATTCTTCTTTTTTTATTCAAATTAAAAAGGTTTATGTTTTGGGAATTCATTGGAGAGCTGCTGAGCAATGAAGCTCTAGTGCATCACAGTCAACATAGCCCCCCACGGCCACCTTGCCATCAGGCAGTCACGTTGCAAGCCAGTATTTGGTCACCCTCGTGGAACTCCCCCATCTAATTATTAACACATTAATGCATTGCTACCTATGTAGCAAGGTGACTTAAAAAACTAAAGGGAATGCTGTGGAGGACCACAACATAATGGTATTTTTTTTTAAAGATCCTATTTTTCTACAAGAATTTCACAGTCAGATGATTCTCATAAGAAAAAGCATTGAGCCTTGAATGCTCAAAGTGAATAGAATTTCAGAAATGGGAACTGAGACCATTTAAAGTGCATTTTCATTGTTTATTTCTCCCTTTCATTCAAAATCTGCACAAATAACAGGGCTTTGGGTTTGTTTGGGAAAGACTTTCAAATCTGCAAATTAATAACCCAGACCTAGCTGAGATGGTAATATCCAAATACTTCTTTTAAAAAACAAACCCAGAACTGAATTTTTAATAACCTGAGACTGTGAACTGGATTGTCATTGTTTTAAATTGCATGCTGTTCAGAGTAGTGGGATGAAATCTCCACCACCCTGCCCCTGTCACCTGGGACATGAATCATCCCTTTTTCCAGCGCTGTTTATGTTTTCTATCTGTTATAGTTTGGATGTGATGCGCTCCCCCCAAGCTCCTGTGCTAATGCAGAAATATTCATAGGTGAAAGATTAGATTACAAAAGCTGTAGACTAATCGGTACATCCCAGTTTGAATGAACTCAGTGATAACTGTAGGCAGGTGGGATGTGACTGTAGGCAGGGCGGGGGGTGGGGGGTATCACTGGGGCCTGCCTTGGAAGGGCACATCTTCCCTGTGGGCCCCCTTTCTCTCTTTCCTTTCTCTGCTTCTTGACTGCCAGGTGAAGTCTTGACTACTCTTCCTGGTACAATCTGGACTCTGACACAGTCTCTTTAATGGAATACTTAGATGAGTATCCATCCCTTAACAATACAATGGTTCCTTACTGACCATAGGCATTAAGCGAGCTTTCTGTTACTGTATCAAATACTTGAGAAAAAAAATTTATAAAAAGAAAAGGGGCAGGGGTTGTGGCTCAGCAGTAGAGTGCTCACCTAGCATGTGTGAGGCCCTGGGTTCCATCCTCAGCACCACATACAAATAAATCAATAAAATAAAGGTATTGTATCCAACTACAACTAAAATATATATATATAATTAAAAACAAAAAGATTAATTTTTGGCTCAGGGTTTTGGAGATTCTGGTCCATGATGGATTAGCCCCTTTACTTTGGGGCCTGTGTGGAGGCAGCACATCATGGTGGCAACATGTGGTGGAACAAGACTGCTCACCTCATGGCCAGGAAGCAAAAGACAAAAAAGACTGGGATCCCACAATTCCCTTCAAGGATACACCCCTAGACCTAAAGCTCTCCCACTAGGCCCCACCCCTTAAAGATACCACTTCCTAATAGAACCTCAGGCTTTGGTCTAAGCCTTTAATGGGATTTGGGGGAACATTCTAGATGTAACTATAGCACTTTAGGAGAAATTAAAGCTTTGTAAGCCTGACATTCAAGGCCTTCACAATCTTGCTTCAAAGGCCTTCACAATCTTGTTTCAGCTTCCTACCTGACTCTAGCAGTATGTAGTCTAAGGTTTACTTCAACTATTTAAACAAACTAAGAATTGTTATCTCATGGGGACAATAGAAAGGAGAATCTGTTGATTCCAATCATTCAAATGTCCTTTAAATTCTGCACTTGCAATGTTTGTCCTTGTTAATCTTATCTCTTCTATTCCCATTGCTCTCCTTCTGTTTATGTCTATTCCTTATTGGCCCCCAAGTCATTTCAATTAATCATGGCAGCTTCCCTGAACAAACACATAAAATGCATCTCAAGATTTGAGGTTTTCTTCCTCTTTTTTTATTTTATGTCCCCTCCAGAAGTAGACATCAATGCACAAAGCAGAGAAACACAAAACAGGATTTGCCTACTCTTGCTTGAAAGCCAAAAAAATACCACAATTTAATTTAAGCAAGATACTTCCAACATTCACTTGACTTAATGCTAGTAAAATGCTATTTCTGAAGATTGTGTTTTCGTTTGTGAAAGACTATTATAGCACAGTTATTTTATTGTTATTGAAGTTGAGAAATTATGAAGAAAATAAATTTTTTAGGAAAAAAAAAAACATAAAGCATGTTTTGGCTCTGGCTTCTTCAATTAAAATAAATGGCTGTATCTCCAAGCCTAACATTTCCTTCAGATGAAAAGAACGTTCTCAAGGGTGGCCTCCTTTCCTGAGGGCCTATGTGGCTGCATGCTCTCTCCCTGGAGACTTAGTCCCTCCCAGGGCCAGAGCCCCCCTCCTGATCTTGCTACTATCTTCTCCAGACAGCTTTCCTGCCCCTCTTCCCTGATGCCGTCTTTGTGTGTAGCAATATTTTTTCCCAACATGCTTCATTGCCGTCACTCTGGTCTATTGGCCATCCTGTAAATCTCTTGCTTACTTTACTGACTTTATATCTCCTTAGCACCCCCTCCCCTTTTCCATTTCTGCCAATTTGGATGCTTCCCTCATTTCATGACCTTTACTCAAATCCCATCTCTCCCCTGAAGTCATCCTTGATCATGGAAATCAGAGTTTTTCTTTTCTGCCATGAACACTCAAAACAATTCATCTGGACTTCTCTTGAGTAATTATTTCTGTGGCTCCTGGGTAAATCATGAGGAGCTATACAACCGTAAGGTGCCATTCTTGTCCTTTTATCCTTTCAAATATTCTGTGAGGTCCTGGAGTGTAGATGATAAATTCTCAACCCTGCTTTCTGTACCAGTATTTAGCATGGAATCTTTTCAGAGGGAAAATAGTTTTAGGTTGTGCTATAATTTGGATGTTGACTGTTCCCCACAGGCCTGTGTGTTAAAGCCTTGGTCCATGGGTTGGAGCTATTGGGAGGTAAGGCCTAGAGAGAGGTTTTAGGTCAGTGTGGGTATGTTCTTGAAGGGGATTATGGAATGCTGGACTCTCCCTTTTGTGTCCCCACGGAGAGGTTAAACAGGCCTTCAACCTGCATTCCTATCATGGTGTACTGTGCTGCCAGAGGCCTAAAGAAATGGAGTTAATTGGTGAAAGCCTGAAGCCTCTGAAACTTTCTTCTTTATAAGTTGATATCATAGGTATTTTGTTATAGTAACGGAAAGCTGATTAATGCAGATTGGAAGGGTGGTGTGGGGGCAGAAGCAAGGTGATTGGTAATACTGTGTTCACCAGTAGCCAGCTCTCCTCTATTCTGGGCTACACAGCATAGCAATCTTTTAACCTTTTGATGAAACATGAAGTGACCTGTGACACTTCTGCTGGTAACTTTTGATGTTGGTGCTTGGCTTTCCACTATATCCTTCCTGTGCAACAATGATTGTGAAGGACTTGAGTGAATTGGCCAGTAGCCTGCTCATTAACATTGGGGAACAGCTGGACTGGAGGGTGACCCAGGCCTGGGCAGATTTGGCAAGAAAGACTTTGTTATGTTAAACTATGGAAATTTGGGGATTGTTGCCACAGTATTACTTGTCCCTCAACTGATTCTTATTTTTTAAAATCTCTAATGACTGGGGATTTAATTAGGTGACTGAGACAGAATGGATTTCCTGGAAAGCTGGCTCCCGGAATATAATAGATCTGAAATTGAACACAGAGTGACCCAGTGGGGCGGATAAGAGAAAGGATTCTGGGGTCAGATTGATCAGCGTTTTCATTTTGGCTTCCACAATTTAGAAGTTCTATGTTGTGAGCTGGCTCTTTTTAATGTTTTTTTTGGCCTTAGCACCACTTCACACCCTGAAAAGTTAATGAGGATTTTACAGAGCTTTTGCTCAGGTGGGCTGTGCCTATGAATATATACTCAGTTGGAAATAAAAAAAATTTCAATATGCTTATTAACTCATTTAAAATTATTAATAATAAACCTATCACATTAACATGCTGTATTTTAATGAAAATTGCATTTTATAAGAGGAAACAATTAGTGAGGATGGCACCATTGTTTTATACCTTTGTAAATCCCTTCAATGTCTGGTTTAATAGAAGACAAATGGATTCTCACATCTGTGTCTTTGTTCTATCTGTTGGGATAATAAATAAATGAAGAAAATCCAGCCTCACACATATAAGCAGTTCATAAAGGGAGTTAAAAATATTTTAAAAGTCTTCTCATATAGTTGGGGACATTCTTTGATATTAACCCAAAATTTGGGACAATTGAGAGTTTAGTAAAGGTTTGTTGCAATGTGGAATTTAAAATCATATTGGTTTTTGTACTTACATTAAAATCCACTATCTGTCTTAAACTTTGAATGAAAATTTTACCCATGCCTGCTTTTGCAACATCATCCCTAGGTCATCTGGACAATATTCCACTGAAGTATGCAGATCTTCCAAATATGGATGCACTTCCTTACACAGTATCTGGGGGAAAAACCATACTTGTTAACACCACCATTCATCCTGGAAGCTGTTAAGCTCACAGCAGCAGATACAATGTTTCAAAATTCTAATTTTATGTGAAAGTTTGAATTTTATCCTTGGCAACATATTATATCAGTTGTTTCTTTGAAGTGACAGGCTCACTTTGCCTTAGACTTGAGAAAATGTTTGCCCAGATTCTAAGCCTGAATGACAATAGTTTGTTGGCTTTTCTATCAATCAAACATGGTGTTCCCTGAACTAAGCAACTGGTTTGGCTAGCAACTCAAGCAAACTCAGGTGTGTTCTTGACACAATATCTTACTATGATATGCATAATTGCCTTTATGCTTACCCCTCAATTCATCATGTAAATTATAAAAATGATGCATATTCGAGGATGTAATAAACAGTAAAATTTTCACTGCTTCATCATGGACCCTCTTAAGTAAATCCCCTCTCCCTGATGCAGGTATGGTTTGGTGTCCTACCTTGATTAATGCTGTGATTCTAGATAGCATTTGTATCCATAATTGCTTTTGTACCATTTGTAGAAATTTCACAGACAGAAAAAAAGCATGAAACATTTTAGTATTGCTATAAAAACAGTTTTGACCTTGCAAACCTGGAGAGTCTCAGAGACCCTCTAATAGAATTGTGAAGCTACTTGACCTTGCTAAAATAAGGATGATACTAATAAAACTATTTTGGAGAGTTAAATGAAAGATTACCTAACAGGAAAGAATGCATGCGAAGCACTTAGAACAGTGGCCTGTACATAATAGGTGCCCAGATTGTGGCTATTAATCTATTGATATTGTGAGGATACAGGAATCATTTGTTCTAGTAGTCAAGATAATAATCTTTCATTTTTCTCCACCAACCCTTTCCTCTGGCAGATCTCCATTTTAATTAATTGCTTCACGGGTCCCCGTCTGTGATCTCTCTCTTAGCTCCAGCCAGTATTGACGCACAAGTACAATTGGTTTGGCCTCTGTTGCACTTTGATGGTGATCCTTTCCTCCAATTCCCTCTTGCAACAATTTCCACTGTAGGCAGTTCTGGTTGTTGGTATTTGACCTGCCTGAAACTCAGTTTACTCATGTGTAAAGTGGGAGGCTGGGGCTGTAGCTCAGTGGCAAAGCGCTTTCCTGGTATGTGTAAGGCACCGGGTTCGATCCTCAGCACCACATAAAAATTAACGAATAAAATAAAGGCATTCTGCCTGTCTACAACTATAAAAATTAAAAAAAAACCATTCATCTTATTAATGTGTAAAGTGGGAATAAGAACAGTTCTTTTATGTTTGTATGTTGAGTAGGCTTGAATGTAGAATATAGCAGTGCTTAGTTAGAGCATGCATTTCTTGTATTTTTTTTAATCCAGTCTTTTTTCTTTTGTTCCCCCTCTCTTATCTATCAGAACATTACCATCAAATTAGCCATTAATTTATTAAATCACAACATACATGAACTGGGTGCTTATCCTGTGAATTCATCACGTGTTGAAATATTCTTTATTTCTCCATGAGGGTCACAGGTAGGTCACAAGATAGGCCTCAAGGGCTACAGTCTTGGAGTGGAGGATGGGTTGTTACCTGCTGAAACATTCTCCCTGTCTCTCCACGGCTCTCACTGCCCACATTGAAGATCAGTCTGCTGACTGTGCACCTGAGGTCCTCCTCTATGGGGATTAAGCTGCTTCCCCATGGACAGCAACCAGAACTCTTCCTGTCTCTGAACAATTCCACCTCCCAGCTTCCACATCAAACCCCACCTGTCCCTTTTGCATGGAATGCCTTTCTCCATCTGCCAACAGCCTGTCTGCAACTGTCCCTTCTCTGTTGCTGCCTTCTCTAGCCCTCTGATGGAGGTACTTTCTAACTTTGTTCCTAGGCTTCTTAGGGCACTGATACTGTTTGGATCTGAAACATCTCTCAAAAGCTCATTGAGGTTTGGTACCCAATGCAGCAATGTTCAGAGGTGGAGCTTTTAGGAAAGGATTGGATCATGAGGGTTCTAACTTCATCAGCGGATTAATCTATTGATGAAGTCATTTTTACTGTAGGTGGTGGGACCTAGTTGAAGGGAGTGTTTCCTTGGGCTCATGCCTTTGGAGATTTTATCTTGTCTTTGATCCTTTGTGTTTGTTCTCTTTCTCTTTCTTTCTCTCTCTCTCTCTCTCTCTCTCTCTCTCTCTCTCTCCTTCTCAACCACTATGAGATGAGTGTCTTTGCCGTGATGCTTGTCATAGACCCAGAAACAATAGAGACAGCAATCATCAATGAAGCCTTTGAAACTATGTGCCAAAATAACTCTTTCCTCCTTTAAGTCATTTTCCTCAGGTGTTTTATCACAGCAATGACAAGCTGATTAACACAGGGATATATATGTTTATGTACATGTTGGCCCTCCTAACTAGACATAATAGCTCCCAGGAAAGCGTAATTTCTTCCTAACCCTGTGTCATAGGAAGGTCTCACACACGCAGTTCCTTGGTGACATTTGTCCATGGATATACAAAAAGAGTTTTTATTTATTTTGTTAAGTGTATTAACAAGGATCCTACATCTGAAAGCAACTGTTGTAAAATAAATAATTACTTATTAGCAATAGCACCAAAAACACCCATAGGTTTTGTGTCAGCTGTTGAGAGGTCATGCCCCACCCTTCTCTTCTTGACAAAGTCACATGCAGACAGTTCCTTCCTATTGCTTTGTTGATATACCTGCTCTGAGTGATTTCTTATCTTCAAGAAGATGCCTGACTCTAGAGGAGAGAGCAAAATAGCCAAGTAGATCATCTACTTCTGACTACAAGCTTCTAGGCGATAGTTTCTTCTCATAGAGGGGCTGCACACTATTCACTGTCTTTCAAAGAATGGAAAACCAAATTTTGATGAATTCAGGTTTCTGGGCTTGTCCCGAAGGCCTGCTATGGTGGTGTAACCTGTGTTTTATTTCCTGGACTTGGTTCAGGGTTGATAGTCTGGAAGTTCCTCAGTTAAGCCTCAGGGTAAAAATCTTAGTTGAAAATCTGATTCGACAATGGGTTTTGCCTGTAATTTCTTAATAGCTTTGGAGGCAAAATGAACCAAGCTCCTTGAAGTCACTGAAGACACTCCTTTAAGTCATCAAATTATTTTTCTCAGCACCTGCAGGAGGTTATGGAACCTGGATTTGCTAGGAGTGATAGGAGTTTTGGCTTGGTCTCTTTTCTTCCTCTCTCACTCTTCCTCTATGGAAGATAAAGATCCCCCTGTTTCCTTAAAGGTTAATGCATAAGGTGAAATGATCGGTTACTCTCCTGTTGTCCAGGGTGCAAATTCTGGGGGTGAGGGGATGGTTAGCCCAGGGTTGAAGTTCTGCATTGTGGGTCTGGTATCATAATGACTTGCCGGGTTTCTGTTCTTGAAACTAAAAGGCTCAGGGGTCACTCCAGATAAACTGGGCTAAGTGGGCAGCATGAAACAACCACGCAAGAGACACAAATAACTTTTTCTTTGGGGTCGCTGTGATGGCTCCTCTGACCTTAAGAGTCCGCAGAAAGAGAGAGAGCAAGAGCATGCGCTGACCCCTTTTATTGAGGAGAAGCTATTCAAATAAGGCAAGGGGTCAGGTTTCAGGGGGCTGAATATCTTCATGATGTCCACTGTCAGCAGGTTGACTGACAACTGGGTAGGCCACACCCAAGGGCACAGTAAGAGAAGGGGACACACACAAGGCACTTCCTTGGAAGATTCTATCCTAAACAGGGCAAGGGGTTATATTACAAAGGAACAGGCGAGCGTAGCCTCACCCATGGGGCTGTAGCAATATACACCCATGCATGAGACAACGACCTTGGAACCCAAGAAGGGTGGGAAAAGTTCTGCCACATTTCTGCAACTGAGCGCCTCAGCATCCAGCCAGGGAGTGTACTCAGTCATGTGTAAGGTTGGTCTCCCACAATGACCTTAAGCTCTAGGAAGACAGTTTTAGGCAATCTATTCCACTGTCAGACTCTAGGCCTAATTTTAGATTTGGGAAACAATCCCCAAGATCACTTGTAATTTATAAAACCACTCCCCACTGTGGGAGGAGAATGGTTCTCCTGGAATGTCTCTATTTCTAATTTGCTTTAAGTCTGAAACTAAGTGACAAGGTCCCGAGAGGGTGGGAGAGTTGGAACCAGGTTCTCGGTCTTTGTTAGAATGGGAATAGGATGCACAGGGTGCTCCTTCCAAGTCACAGGTGGGAGCCAACCAAGAAGCCACTCTGCTGCCCCTCCCCCATCCCACTGTGCTGCTTTGGGCTGATTTGCCATATGCTTACTGGGCCTGTGCCTGGAACTGGATCCCTTCATTTTTTTTTTCAGCCCAGACACCCACTATCTCTCCTTGAAGACCTTGCACTAAAGTCACTTCTACTTTTCTGATCCATTCCAAAGCACCTGATAGACTCATTTTTCTTCTTTGTGTTCCAAAGTGTTCCCATCCACCTGTGCTATAGCATTTACTGCACAGCAGTAAAAAGTCAGTTATGAACATTTTCTCTCCCCAAATGGACTATGAGTTCTGAGGCTCAGTATCATGTTTTGCACTTCTCTCTACCTGCCCCACAGCCTGTCAATGGGCATGTCAACCAGGAGTTCACCATCAGTTGATTGACTGGAGTTCTGCCTTTTGGGCCCAAAGTAAATTTGTTATAAAGACAGAAACCATCCATATGGAACTTGATAATTAGATTATTTGGCTCTCAATGACATAATGAATATGTCTTTATGTTCTCCTTTTGCATTTATAAAATTACTTTAAAAGCTGCGAGGTTGATTTGATTATGTTACTTTAGGGTTCCCCCAAAGAGGCAGCAGCCTGTTTCCTCCACTGTCTGGGAAGTGGTGCATTCCCAGGAGCCATCGAGGGGACACACCTGGGATTAAGGTGAATAAACCACAAGAAGACAGCTATAGTCTGCTCTTCTTCATATCCCAATCTTAAGAATTGATGAGATTTAGTTTTTCCTACCGAAAGTTGTCCTTTCACAGTTGGGTGTTACAGGCAAGCAGTGCCTTATTGTGTATCTGTTAATGTTCTCATGAGCATGTCTGCTCCAGGAAACTCCCTTAACTTGTGATAGGGGAGAGAACTCCCAGCACGTCCATTTATCATATGCCTAGAGTAACTGGGAAGTGATCCTTTATCAAACATGAGTTACAGAGCTTCCTAATGTGCCGTTTATCAATGTCTACTGTGGAAGGGGAGAACACAGGGTAAGTTTATTACTTAAAGAATGTGCTCTCTGTTGTCCTTAGAGCCCAATTTCCCACACCTTGTTCTAGAACATAATGATACTGAATCTTGATGAATATTGATGAAAACATTGATTAAGTTCCTAGAGTTACTTGCTACCAAACATGGAATAGGCGTTTAGATTGGCTTTACTTTTAGGCTTCTGTGTCTACCTAAACACATCTTGGTTAAATGTTTAATGTCTAACGTAGGCAAGGGATATTTCCTCAGATGAAAGCTCAACCACTTTGAAGTTGGAAACAATCTAGAACTCTGAACTAGGCAAATTGGGTTTTAGAATTTCTCTGCCACTTCTCAAGAAGGAAAAAAAGGACCAAAGCTTCACTAAAAAACAAAATGGAGGGCTGAGATTTTGGCTCAGTGGTAGAAAACTTGCCTGGCACATGTGAGGCACTGGGTTCAATCTTCAGTACCAAATAAAATAAACAAAATTAACACATCGTGTCTATATATAACTAAATATATATATATATTTTTTTCTTTTTTTAAGGAAAGAGTCCTACATTTCTTTCCCCTCCCATCAAAGTGTTACTTACATGGGGCTACAAACCTTGGCTGAGTGGGAAAGAATGTCACTATTTGCATTCACATGAAATAGTTAACACAGGAAATACTTCCCGCTTTAGGGAGTCAATATAAACAAAAAACTCATTGCCTCCAGATTTCCTTTTCAAAAAGCTGGTAGCAGTGTGTGCCTGTGGTATGAGTATGTGGGAGGCTAAGGTGGAAGGATCACTTGAACCCAGAAGTTCAAGACCAGCCTGGGCAAATTAGTGAGACCCCCAACTCAGAAACAAACCAAACCCAAACAAAAACCCAACAGCTGTTGTGTGGACAGATGAGAATTTCAAGCTAAACTCCCTCATGCCACTCAAGCTTATGGGTTCACCTCAACAAACATTCATTTACCACCTACTTCTTTATCTCCCTCACATCCTACTTATACCCCTGGGTGCCAGGCCCTCATTAATGTTGAACAAGGGTGAATGTTGAGGTTTGTGGAGAAGAGACTCGGGTTAGTAGGTACTTAGTGGAGTGGCAGACACATAGAAGATGTCTGAAACATATGATCAAATATGAATGACCATATGGACAGTACCTCCAGGAGGTCAAGGTCTAAACATAGGCCAGGGGAGTGCCCTTGGAGACACATGAGAGAAAGTTTGGGGGAGGCCCCAGAGTTAAAGGGGGATTCCTAGTTCTTCATTGTAACTGTTTTCCTTCTTCAGTTCACCATACAACGTAACTGGGTCAGCCCCCTGTTAGGACTATGACTCTTCTAGCAGGGAAGGGAGACACTTGATAGTCCTTTGGAGACAGAGGGACTCCCTCATTGAGGTTTTCTGACAGATGTCATTCCCCTGCTCTGTATTACAGTTTATTTTCATCAGATGTTTCTTGAGAGCCACAGCCGAAGCAGCCTCAGCAAACTTCCAGCTGATTGGCTCCTCTGCGGTGACGCTTATTGGGTTGTTTTCCCGCCCTTTCAGATCATGGACCTGCTCATTGGGGGACTCTTTTAGCTCCGCCCATGCAGCCAAGCCAATCGGCCTCAAGGGCGGGAAGACAGCCGATTGAGAGGCTCCCGGAAGAGTCCCGCAGTTGGGCTCTGAGGGAGTTCCTGGAGAGCTTGCGTGGTATGGCATAGTTCCTTCCTGCTTGACAAGTGGCTTGTGAATTGTGCCCAGCCAGACTGTGGCAGATGTTTTGAATAAAATCATACCCTTTCTCTTTCATGATGGTGAGCGTTTAAAATCACAGTCACGGAAAATCACCTTTACACAAACATCTTTTAAAAGCAAACTCCAGGCCCAAGCCAGTGGTCAAATTCCAGTTTTAAAAAGGTTATTAAGTAAAATAGTCGATCTGATTAAAAACACTTTCATCGAAGCACAACATTGCTGCCAACAATATTAAGAGTTGAATCATTGATTTTTTTTTTTTTTTTTTTTTTTAAACAGCAGATAGTCCATTAGCAAGGAAGAAAAGAAAAAAAAAGAAAAGAAGAATGATTCCTCCTTCACTTTTGGTGTAACAGGGTGAAAATAGTGACCTACTGTTGGGGACCCAAGCAAGAGGATGGCTAAGTGTGGGAGGGCGAGAAGGCAGAGGAAGGGGCCTGGTCTGGGGGCTGTTGGGGAGAAGGGACGGTAGCCAGAGGCAGCAGAGGTGAGACGCCTATGGGAGCAAAGTGGCCCCTTGTGCCCGCAGCCCGTCGGGCGCACGGTGGCCACAGCCGCAGAGGCGCTCACCGGGGTGCTGCCGCTCCCGGCCACCAGAGGGCGCGGCCGGAGCCGGCGCGGCGGAGCCCGAGAAGGGAGGAGGGGAGCCGGTGGAGAAGGGTCAGCGGCGGCGGCAGGGCGGCGGCAGCGGCGCAGCTCTGCTCCCAGTGCGTCTCGGTCCCCGCGACCAGGCAGGTCGCTTAGCCCCAGCGACCGGGATGCAGCCGCCAGCCTGCCGAGTCCGCCGCCTCGCGTCCCCCGCGCTGCTGGCGCTCCTCGCGTGCTCAGCTGGTAAGTAGCGGGCGGCCCGGGCGCGCGCGGGCGAGGCTTGGGGCTTCTCGGGCGCAGCTGCCCGAGCCCGGATGAGCCCCCGGGAGGGAGGTGCTGGGTGGCCCAGCCTTGCCCCGCTGGTTTCCGCGTCCCGCTGCCCCGTCCTCGCCGCGCCGCCTCT
>NW_025999932.1:26317092-26333087 GCF_001458135.2 Marmota marmota marmota
CCGCGACCCGGCGTCCCTCCCTCTGCGCGGCCTCGGACTTGCCCTGGCTCGCTAGGACGTGTGGCCAACTTGGCACCCTCCCTACTCTGATTCTGGGAGTGAGGACGGGGTGCCGGGCCGGGCCTCGGTGTGAGCGGGAGTGGTGTGGGGACACCATGGGGAAGCTTTCTGAAGTCTGGGATCTTCACTGGGCAAATTAGAAAACCCGTCTGAAAACAATGCTCTCCGACTCTCCTGCTGTGGTAGAGGTTTTCTCAGAGCGCAGGAAAGGATAGCAGGGAATTCTGCAACATTTCTTAGCGGCTCCTCTGGGATTCCAAGATGTTGATTGTCACTGGGGTGTGGGCCCCCCATGCTGGGAGAGGTGACCTTGACTGGCATCAGCCAACTGATCCATAGGAGACAAGTCCTCCTGGTATGCCAGGGCAAGGACCCTAGGAGCATAAAGAAACCCTGGGCCCAGGAACCAGTGCAGGGAGCAACGCCCACAGGACAGGTGGGAACCTGGGTTCAAGAGGTAGACCTGCTCCTAAATGGCAGAAAGGGAGACTGATCACTGCCCAGGTAGTGTTGATTGTGCAAGATGAAACTGCAACTCTAAGGTACTGGGCCGCGGGCTGAAGACATGTTTGAATTCGAGTAAATGGGGACCAAATGAGATGGGCAGAACCTGAAGCGAGTGGAAAGTCCTGATCCTTGGTTCCGAGGCGATCCTCATATGGCTTAGGGCAGCGCTAGATCTCCTCTACCGGCCTGCTCTGGCTCGGGAGTTTATGCTGACCTGCCAATGTTAAGAGGCATTCCCGCTAGGAAAACAGCTGGAAATGGACAGAGCAGTTGCTCGCCCCTTCCCCATTCCCTTTTTTGCTTGTGATTGTCATCTTTTGGGGGAGGAAATAGGTGATAAACAGAGTTAGGTCACCCCCCCCCCCCAGCAGTGTATGGTAAAGAATTTAAAGGGGGGGGGGTACTCTGGAGATTATGGAACTAAATTGACTCCCGGAGAACTTCAGACCTTCTGTGAAATAGATTGGCCTTCATTTGGAGTAAGTGGGCCCTCTGAGGGATCGCTAGGTAAAGAGCTACATGAGCAGGTGCCCACATTAGTTTGAGATCAGAGAGAAGAAAAAGTGTCACTTTTAAATCCAAGCTGCTGTGGGACATAAATGGCGGTTTTATCTATTCTTGTGCTCTGGGATTCTGCCAAGTTCCTTCCTAATGCTAGAAAATAGGAGAGGCAAATGGAGGGGATCTGGAGAGGCCGGGTAGACCAGGTCCTGGACATTTTAAGGATGCTCAGGAGGTCTGCATTCTGCCTTGGAACAATTTAGGTGTTGCCCCAAGCCACAGAGGTTAGCTCTGTAATTTTCTGCAAATGCCTGATAGGAGAGTCTGATGGGCCCAGGAATATCAGGGATGCTCTACCTCCAGAAGTGTTTTTCTCTTTGCTGCAGTTGGGCACAAGGTGGGATTGAGCCCTGACTCAGAAACACAAGTCTATACGCAGGAGAGCGGGATGGGGAAAAGTGCAAGAAACCACCAGTTTGGTGGTGGTGGTGGAGGGTTGCACCTTTACATTAAAACAAAAACAAACAAAAAACTCTAGAGAAAGAGGGTGCTGGCAGGGGGAAAAACACTGAAATTCCCCCAGATAGCTCTCTGGGGCTAAAGTTAAAATATTAAAAAGAGTCCTAAGATACAAGGGAAAAGAAGCCATGAGATGATAGACACTGTTGTTTTATTTGGACTCAGGAAGCCATCCTAAAGCCTTCACTATTTCTGGCTCAAACTTTAGGCCTCCTCAAGGCCCAGACTCCCTGACTTCTGCCTCTGGAAATGATGCCAACAGTAGGGCAGAGCGGGGATCTGAGCCAGCTGCAGTGGCTCCCGCTTCTCCACTGCTCTGTCTCCTTTACTATCCAAGTTAAGGAAGGAGTTAAAACAATGCCAAAAGGATATTCAGATTTTATTTTCTGGGGAGGAGCTAGAAATGAATTGGAGAACAACAAAGGCAGTTTGGGAGTAATTATGGCCATATCATTTTTTCCTTCAAAACCTCTGTCTTGAGCTCATGGTTTCTGTGTTGCAATCACACTTGGTCCTGTGCATCTAAATTTATACTGTTTTGCTCCGATCAGTCTTGTTTTGTCCAACTTGAGTTTTTAGTCCTTTGTCTTTCCTTCTGTCTTTATTCAGAGATCAATCATTCACGGAGAAGCTGTAAAATCTTTGTTTCCTGTTAGTTTTTATGTTTATTTCTGTGCATCTGTGTACTATATGTTGTGTCTGTATATAATATCTATCATGTACACGGTATCAAAATTGGTTTATAGATAAATGAGTACTCATAAATTTGGTAAATGGATCCAAATGTTTTTTAGTTCACATGACTTAAACATTTCAGAAAAAGTTCAATTTAAATTGGCTGAACAGGTAAGAATAAAGATGTCTTTAAGATTACTAACCCACATGTATTTTCTAGGTGGTCAAGCAATCAATAGTGTTGCTTTCTACAAGATGTTTATAGTCTAATATCCATTGCTTCTAGAATTTTTCTTTAGCAGAAACTGATGGCATGTACCTTTAAACTACACTTGTCTGATAGCTTGGTTTTCATGAGTAACCTAAAGTTAACAATTAAAAATGAGTAAACTAGATTAAACATAAATGGGATTAGTTTTCATAAATGTGTTTGTTAGAGGAGACATTTGATCAATTTTCAAAATTAAAATACTAAAACATCAATTGCTAAATATTAATTCAGGTACTCTTCTTAAATTCCATAAGATAATATATACTTTAGTATTATATTGTTTTTATAGATTGGTAAATGAAAAAAAGGGGGAATTTCATATTGCTTTGTTTCTGCATCTTCACTAAAGCAAGGTTACTAAAGGATAAGATTCTAATACATGTAATTCTATGTGCAAAGAGTACAAAAGGTTTCAGCTGTGTTTAATTAAAGTACTGCAAAAAGCATATAAAGTATTTCATGCTATTAAAATGGAGTAATTTGTCTAAATTTAGAAATTTCATAAGGATTGTTCCAAAATGTAAATTTAAGAGTCAGCAACTAAAAAGATATAAAAGGTATGGAAATACATTTTAGTGTAAAAATGTTTCTGGAGGAAAAAATATTTCATGAGGTGAAATAAACAAGTCATAAAATGTCCAAGTAAGTTATGCAAGGATTTTGGAGATGAATCTCAAAAAAATTGTGTGTGGTTAAGTTGGCTGTTATGAACATGATCAGTTAATATATTTAAGGGTTTTTCTTGAGGTCAAATATTAATGTACTAACAGAAACCAGAATTTAATTCTGTATGTGTTAAAGTAACAAGGGTTTCTTAAAACATTGGTCTGGTCTTATCTAGCAGGATAATTTTTTGTGTCTTTTAGGTTCTATTATTTAGGAGAGATAGTCTTAGAGGAATTAGGGGTTGTACAAATCAAATTGAATATACAACTAATTTTTAGATTATTACACTACATTGAACATTCTATTTTTTTAAAACTTAAACTTGGTTAATCTGAGGACATCAATGTAATTGTGATTCTGTTACTAGCTTCTTTATATATCAGATATATTTATGTCCTCCAAGTATACAAGTCTTTTTTACAGCATTTTACTAAGCTGGTGTTCTCCAAAATAAAGTCTATAATAATAGTTTCTTTTAGGCTTATTTAAAAAATAACAAATTTATTTATTTATTTATATCACTATTTTATATTCAGATAAAAATGACTATCATAATAATTATACATGTATATAATTTTCTGATACTCCTTACACTGGGATGGGAATTTAATGTATTTTTAGAAGATAATAAGGAGAGCCTGGTTTGTTTAATTGTTGACAGTATGAAACATAAGACATTTTGCCACTTTTCCCAAAAAGAAAGTTGGGAGCTCTCTAATTGCTTTTTTTTAAAAAAAAAATTATTATTATTATTATTCATGTTCCTGATAAGATGATACATTGTGTTAATTGATATTCATATAATCTCAGGAAATAATATATAAAAACTTTATAAAATGACATCTAAGAAATAAAACACTTTCCTTGTCAAGAGGCCACCTCATCTGTGTTAAGACTCTGCCTCTTATCTTATAAGTCCATGTTAGAACAACTCCAAAGAGGGCTAAATTTAACTTTATTTAAACTTAAGTTCAAAAGATAGATTTTTTTTGTTGTTAAGATTACTGTGATCTCAAAATAAATAAGGGATGTAATATATAACTAAGTAAAGGTTTGACATTATAAAAATTATGCTTCTTGGTTTATAGCTATTATACAAACTACATGTTTTTGTTCTTGTCAATTTCATTATGTATTTTCCTTGTAAACTTTATAACTGCTGTTAGTGGTTTACAGAAGTACATCTTTTAATATAACAATCTGAGTTATTTGAGACAAAAAGTTATCAGATAGGATATAAGGCTCACTTCCAGCACTAACACTAGCCCCTATTAAATAGAAATGTTAAGTAACTATAAAATTATAGACATTAATAGTACTCCTACTCTAGGACTGGTAAAATTGGCCTGCTAGGTGTTTAAAACCAAAATTTGGAGACTAAAGTTAATGAAATAAAGGTCAAGAAAAAAAATAGCCAATATTTTGGCACTTACCCTTTAAGTCAACCAGAACCTAGAACAATGAGATCCTATTATTATTATTATTCCCAATAAAATGATACATTGTGTTAATTGATATTGGCCTTGCACTTCTGGTGAGTCACTCTGAACTCCTCATCAGGGAGACTGAGAGGACCCTAGAGAACAAGAAGCCAACCAATGCACATGCTGCAAAGAAGAGGGTCATTGGAGAGGGGAATGTCCCTAATGTTTCCAAGGGAAGCCAAATGTAGTCAGCAAGACCCTCATCTATTCTGGCAGATGGCACAAATGGTAGAAGAAACTAGAGGAGGTCAGAGGCTTCTCACTCATCCCCAAGAGTAACCCCCTGAGGAATCTCAGCTGATTTTTAACAGTAGATAGGAACAAGGTCAATTCTGACCAACTTGGTCTTAAACACCTAGTAGGAAAATTATAACCAAAGTATAGCCATACATGGGCTGGTGTTCATGGCTAAGGAGGTACAACTGGTGCAAAGGGGTTAGAGATCACCTGGAAGTTACAACTAAGCAAACTGTGTCAGGAAACCCACCCTTACTGGATCAAGTGTTGCCAATTATCTTGTTAATGCTTAGGTCTAGCCATACTAGATAGACAGGATTCTCCCCTTATGAGATTCTTTATGGACATCCTCCTCCTATCATAAGAGGTATACAAGAAGCTCTTTTAAATATTGGAACACATTACTCTGAGGTAGCAGAGGCAGGCTCTAGATTCAACCTTGACCACTATACACCATTGGGTTAGGGAAAAGCTACTTGTGAGCCTGACCACAGATGCCTACTGTTTAAACCAGGAGATGCTATTTGGGTAAAAGAGTGGAATGTCCAACCCCTAAAGCCTCTTTGGAGGAGTCTGCTCACCATCATTTTGTCCACCCCTACTGCAGTAAAAGTGGCCAATGTGGCCCCTTGGATTCATCACAGCAGAGTGCAACCAGCTTCTTAAGATTGGGAGTACATTCCCAGTCCAGCTACACCATGTAAGTTGACCATCCAAAACAAGCAAGCTACACCCCGAGAGGCTCCCAAGGACTACAGCCCTGCTTTAGTCACTCTGGAAGCTGACTAATCTACGCATGGCAGAAGCTTGAGGAATCAACCGCTTGCTGGGATAAATGGACAAGTCTTATTTTCTATGTACAGTGAGGCTTTGGTGCTGCCCCCCCCCCCCCACTTTATTCCTCTCCGTTGTCACATGCTTAGCCTCAGTTTTCACTGTAGGATCAACAGCAACTACTCCAGCCAGCTGGCACTGGGTTGAAAAGCTTCTATTAGCAGCCTCTCACCCCCCTTTGACAGGATGCTTTGTTACTCTTGGTTGTGTTTGATCTGGCTCCCGATTGTGGACTTGAGTCTCTTACCTTGTGACCCATGTCTTCATATGACTCAACAGGCCAAGTTGTAGCCACAATCCTACTTGATCATAACCATTTCTCCTACTAGGAAACTATCTCAGGAATCTGCAGGTTGGATAAAAAGGTCACCCACATCTCAGTCCAGACCTGTGAAAGGTTAGAATCCCAGGGAGTTATTTGGAGGATGGTTTTCAACTTTAGGGGCGGGGGGGAATTTAAGTCTCCTAAGTATTGTGGTTTTTATGTTGGGGGGGTCTGCCTTCTCCTGCCTTGCCTGTTACCCCTGGTTATAAGATCTATTTCTAGTTTCATAGAGGCTCTGGTTAAAAGGAAAATGGTCACTTATGTCATGATGTTATGGAAATATAAACCATTAAAACTCTTTGATCCTGAAAGGATCTTAGCATCAAAGTGGGAAATGTGGTAGAGATTTTATCAGGGCGCAGAAAAAGATAACTTGGCACCATCAGTATCAATGTGAACCTTCCCCAACTCAGTTGCAACACTGTTGCTACTCTGTAGTATAGAAAATAGAAGGCCTAACCTGAAATATGTACTACCTCACAAGGGAAACAAAGAACTACTATGTAAAAGGAAACTGACAAGCACATATAAAGCTATACCTCTCTATGCTAAATTCTCAGCCTTTCGATGAGAATCCACTGAGCCTGTGTTGGCACAAATAAACACTTCCTGCTGAATGCCCTGGTGTCCTGTGTCTCTGAGTGTCAATCCTGCTTCCACAATGCTACAATGTCCATTTCTTTTTCCAATCTCCTCACAAAGGCCTATAACCCCACCCTTTTCTCATAAAAGGATGTGGTGAAAGTCTTTTTTTTTTTTTAAATCCTTATGATTGACTATGATGTGATTTGTTCAAGTTGAAAAGCTTGGCTGAAACAGTTATTTCCTTTCAGAGTGTTATAATGACACTGTCCTCTCAGGCTTGCTTGAGTTTCTAGGCTCTAAAAAGGCAGTAATTTCAAATTTTAGAATGTTGCAGTTGAGGAAGAAACCTAGCATTATTGCACACTGCTTTCGTTAGCCACTGGAACCTTGACAGTCTGTGTTTAATTGTATCGAAGTTCTCCAAATAGGGGCCTTATTTGCTGTTTCTGTACATCCCAGACATTTCTGTAGGTGCTCTGTAAGTGTGGGAAAATCGAATGACATTAGTTGGTAATTGTTCACACACATGATTAATTTGCCGACTCTGTAATTAAAGTTGTTAGGGGCACCTTGGACAGAGAAGGCTGTAATTGATCATCTTTGGTGGAAGAAAGCATTGTTGGGTGGTAGCCCTAGGGAGAAGGGGAAGTTGAAGATTTACGAAATCGACTAGGTGACTGCTGGCTATATCAGTTGGCTTATTGCCTGGAAGTTTGTAACTCACCAAATGAGTGGGTGGTAGCAGAAACTGGCATTCTATTTACAGCACTGCACTTAATAATGCTGTACTGGGGATATTATGCTTGTACATGATGCCTACAATGTATAGGCTGAAATGTACATTTGCATTTCTATGTGTAATCTTTTATTACCGTTAGGGGAATATTTGCACAGTCCAAACTTGATATTACACTGAAGGACATTCAGAATGAACTAAATGTCAACACATTTCTAGAGATGTTGATTAGCCTTGTGAAGTTGTCAGATAAGCACAATAAATAAGACATAAAACCCATTAAAAGGTCCCTGTGAGACATTTGGGCTTTGTGAACTGGCTTTCATGGGTTGGTAGAGACAGGAGGCTGTAGTCTCTGGGGTCGGAAGTAAAACATGACTATGTTTTATTGAGGTTTAGTTTGATGTTAAGGGAGGGATATTGAAACATGAAAACAAAGAAACATATAAGGATATCATGAGTGGGGCCTGATGATTGCCTTAAAATTCTGCTAAAACAGTGTAATAAGAGTTCTGAGATGGGATCAATCCTGAAAGTTTATGAATACCTTAAATATTCCCTTACAAGATTGGTTCAGCTATGGATAGTTTCTTGACAGACTTAACATTTATTTAAAAATTTTTTGGCAGGGTGGTGCAGGGAGGTCAAGATAGCACACATCTGTAATCTCAATGTCTCGGGAGGCTGAGGCAGGAGGATTATGAGTTCAAAGGCAGCCTCAGCCATGGTGAGTGGCTGAGCAACTCAGGGAGACCCTGTCTTAAATGAAATACAAAATAGGGCTGGGATGTGGCTCAGTGGTTGAGTGCCCCTGAGTTCAATCCCCAATACCAAAAAAAAAAAAAAAAGAAACATTTGTTTTAAATCCTTATGCATATACAGACAAAATTCACAGTAACTTCTGTCCTAATGTCTGGCACCAGTTGTGGAGTCAGATTTATTCAAGCCTTTTGGTCACTACTTATTTATTAGCTGAATGACTTTGAAGCCTCATTTTTCTCATATAAAACTGAAGACATGTATTGGTTAGGAACCTGGAAACTTTTCTGTCTCTTATAGTTTTAAGAAAATGATTCCACAGTAGCAGAAACTGCTAATTGCCTACACAAGAGTCCTTTGAACCCTCTTTTCCTAACAAAACTCAATGGGATTATACTGAGGTTGAGGGGATGGTTAGAGGAATGGTGTCACTGGTGGCAATTTTCAGTAGCTCTTGCAAATAGGGGTGTCTAGTGATGAATCCATAAAGATTATTGGATAGAACAATCCAGTAATCCTGCTCGAATGCAGGCCCTTTTTGCCATGTTTCATTCCCCCTTCTCCTTATTGCTTGTTCCATGGATCTGATGGCTGGAGCTGTGGAGGCCATGTTGTGGCTAGGAGGTGACCTTGAAGACAGAGGCAGGCAGTAGTAGGGATGATAGAATGGAAAGAGAAGAAGCCTGGGTGCCAGGAAGATGTGGAGCATCCTGTCAGTCCTGTCTATCACCTATTTGCAGTTTTGCCTTGTATAAGACTCTATGCAGCCAAACAGTCCTAATTGATACATCTGTGAAGAAGCTGATTCAAACCAATAAATAATAGGTATTAGCTTGTATCTTTCACATCCCTGTCTCCTCTCTGTAGGAGCCAAGATTGTATTTCTTAGCGCCTGCCAAAATTAGGGATGATTTTTTGTTCTGAGCCAATTCTTGCTCAGATTCCTTTCATTGCAGCGAGTCAGAAGTTTTAAAACAGCAAGTCAGACCTAATTCCAGGCTGTGTGTGTGTGTGTGTGTGTGTGTGTGTGTGTTTTAAACCCTCCCTTTATCACTGAGGCAGTAGACAGATATCACCAGTACCGATTTAATCTTACAGGTGCATTCCTTGTCATTCAGGACCCCCAAGTTAGCATAGCCTCCTTGGTCCTGAACTTGATCCATGGGGGTTTGCCTGCAGTTGACAGTCAACCTCCAGGGTACAAGGAGCATCTCCTGCAAGTGGGACAGGGGATAGAGAGAAGATGTTTGTACCCTTTTTAAAATTTCCTTGGAACTGAAAATTTTGGGGCCCATAATAGAGCATGCCCTAATAATTAACCTCATTTGAAGCATCAAGGTCAAAGATTTTTGCTGCTGGTTAGATACATTGTAAGAAAATAAGCAATCATAATGTCTAGGCATAAAGATAGTACATATAAGGACTTTGCAACTGTTTTTCCTCTTGTAGCACTAGGTGCAATCTGCATTTGGCATTGTTCAGGTTCCTGCTTAAAAATAATGTACTGGAGTCCCCATAGGTTTACCCCACCTCTCCCACGATAAAGGAAAGTTGTGGTGAGTGTCAAACTCCTTGTGCCTAGTATTGATTGAGAGTCTCCCTTGCTGCCATGATTTCAAAGTATTGTTCACTAAGTGACTCCCGGAGAAACACCATTGTTATTGTACAGGCTCACTTGAATTGCTAGACAGTGTTGATTTCCAAACATTAAAAAGAATATTACAAGGAAAAACTACCCAAAGTTTGCTTCATTTATTAAAAAGTAATTGTTGAGGACCTACTATGTGTCAAGCATCGGGATATTGCTGAAACAAGACGGATCTGCCTGTCTCCCCCCTTGTAGAGCTGGCAGTGTAGGAGGGAAGGTGACACCAAACAATAACTACATAGAAGCTCACTGTAGCTTCTGTGGAAGACACTTTGAGAACATGTTGCAGAAAGATCTATGGCTTTCAGCAAGTCTGGGGCAGGGGTTTTCTACTGAGAAAGATCTTGTACTCAGGGAACATTCATCAATGTCTGGAGACCTTTCGGATGTCATTGGATGGTGTGGCAGTGGTTGCTGCTAGCATCCAGAGCCAGGGACGTAGCTGGGTGACCTACAATGCACAGGACAGCTGTGCCCCACCACCAAACAATTGATTATTGGGCCCCAAATCTCAACAGAACCAGGGTTGAGAAACCTTGGAATAAGAGCTTAAAGAAGGCCTCCATGAGGAAGTGAGACTACCTCTCAGACATGAAGGAGAAGTGGAACCCATGAAGTGGAGGGGAAAAGAGCGAGCCGGCAGAGGGACCCAGCTAGGCTGTGAAGGAATCCTGTGGAGGAAGGACAGAGCCCCAGCGAGTGTGAGAAAGAGGCTGGCGACATCAGCAGGGGCCAGCTTGGACAGGGCTTGCAGACTGGGTAATGCATTCAGGGCTGTGTTGAAGGGCTGTCATGGGACAGTGCGTGACTTGACTTGATGGAGCTCACTCTGGTCGTCCTGTGGAATGGGGGTTGGAGGTTGTCAGTGTGGACCTGGGGAACCCTGAGGAGGCTGCCCTAGCAAACTAGTTGAGAGATGATTACGAATCTCTAAGCCGCTGTGATAGATTGAGCACAGTGGGCTGGGAGAGAGGGTGGGGGCAGGGATGAGTCATGGATTTCTGTCAGGAGCTGCCGGTGTGTTGTGTACCGACTTAGGAGCTAATGAGGAAGACCAGATTTAAGAAAAAAAAAGTTCTTATGGTTAAATATGCATAGCATAAGATTTATTCAGCCTCATAAATCTTAGGCATATAATTTTGTGGCATCAAATACCAGACTTTTTTTTTCAGATATATTTTTAATTTGGGGGGGAAGTGAAGCTGATCAGTTCTGGACAAGTTCAGGTTATGAACTGTTAGATATTTGGGTCAGGAGCTCAGAGGAGAGGTCCTGCTGGAGAGGTATTTGGGCTTGGGAGTCCCTGCACTATGTGGCAATTCGGAAGTTTTTTTCTTTTCTTTCTTTCTTTTTTTTTTTGAAGAGAGACTTGATTGACAGAATAAATTCACTTAAGCTTTTATTCCAAATGTATGTGTACAGAGATTTGGTAGAAGTTGGGGAAGAAAGCAGTCTTTATCTGTATGGTGGAAAGCTGAGAATTCAGACAAAAAAAAAGAAAAAAGATTTTAGTCTCATCAAAGAAGATTTGCATGGATTTGAAGTCTAGCAATACCATTTCCTCCTAGGGATATAACTTATCTTTATTCCTAAAAGACTATGTTATGAAATGGAAAAGGTGATATATTTTAGTTTACATCATTACTTCCCATAAGCAGCTCAAGGCTTTTTATGCATCATGTTAAATTTATCTCCTCTAGGTCCTTGAGGGGTTTATGCAGGAGGGCTGTACTTTTTACAAAATAAAGGAAGTTAAGTGGACAAGGCCAGCTGTGAAAATAGCTTCATTATTTCCCTAGATTTCCTGTCTAGCTGTCCGTCCCTGTGCTAAGACTTTGCTGTTGGTAACAGGAGCAAAGGGCTCTTTGCCTTTTACTGTAGGCCAGGTACTGTTCGGAACCTGAACGTACACTGCCCTCTTTTTGATTCTTATTTCATTTTCCCCTCTGCAGGGAGAAAAGCAGGCTCAGAGAGGTCAAGTCACTAACCTGAGGTCGCTGAACTACTAAACGGTGGAGCTGGATTTGAACCTAGTTGGTCTGAGTCTAGGGTTTGTGTTTTGACCCTGTGCTGTTCTATTTCTCATAGTCAGGGAAGGCTGGGGTCTAGGTCTCTTAGACTGTGACATCTTTCTATTGTGTTTTGAAGCTTTAAGGACACAGCTCCTGGAAAGAGCTTGAAGATTTCTTCAAGAACTGAGTTCCCTCCTGTTTCCCTCCCTGCCTGGCCATTCCTTTTTGTCTTCTTGTAGTTTTTCCCCCCGAGATGTTGTGGTCCCCTGCCCTGATTTGGCTCCCCATGTTGTTCCTGCATAGGTGCACCCTGTCTTGTGACTTTGTCCTCTGCTACTGCGGAGACATCAGCATTGGGACCTCTCCCTGCACTCCTCCATGCCGGGCTCCCCATCTGGAGGCTGGCTGCTGTGGGAGACTTCCACTTGAACGTCCACACCTGCTCACCCACCCTTAGGATTAGCCTGTGTGTGATGTCCCAGTCAAGGTGTCCTCTCCCTCCCGCCCTCAGCAGTATGCTCTGTCAAAGGCTCTAGCTTCTGTATCTTCAGTCTCAGTCCTCTGTGCCTGGACACTGCCCCACCTCGGTTCAGGCCTGGATCTGTCCTTGCCTGACTTCAGTAGCTTCTTAGCTGGCCTGTTGGAATCCTTTTTTTTCTCCCCACAGCCGCTCTCCACACTAGCTCCAGAACATGCCTGGGACACAGAGCTTAATATGGTATTTTCTCTCTTTGAATACTTCAAATGATTTTCCAGATTCCCTAACACTAACCCCTTTCATGATATGGCCCCTGCTACTCTCAGCCTCATCTCTAGCCCTAGTCAGTCTCCCTTAGATGTCTCCACCCTAGACTACCCCACCTTCGCCAGGTGTTCCTGTCTCTGAAGTCCTAGGCTGTGGGGGAGGAGTGGTGAGTTCAGGGAACTCTGACAGATCAGGTCTGACCTCTTGCCTCAGAAATCAAATGGAGAAAATATTCAGCATTTGTTTTTTGGGGATTGGCTAACTTCACTTAGCATTATCTTCTCCAGCGCCATCCATTTACCTGCAAATGTCATGATTTTATTCTCTTTTATTGCTGAGTAATATTCCATTGTGTATATATGCCACATTTTTTTAATCCATTCATTGACTGAAGGGATCTAGATTGGCTCCACAGTTTAGCTATTGTGAGTTGTGCTGCTATAAACATTGATGTGGCTGTGTCCCTGTAGTATGCTGTTTTAAAATCTTTCGGGTATAGTTGGAGGAGAGGGATAGCTGGGTCAAATGGTGGTACCATTCCCAGATTTCCAAGGAATCTCCATACGGCTTTCCATATTGACAGCACCAATTTGCAGTCCCACCAGCAGTGTATGAGTGTGCCTTTTACCCCACATCCTTGCCAACACTTATTGTTGTTTGTCTTCATAATTGCTGCCATTCTGACTGAGGTGAGATGATATCTTAGAGTAGTTTTGATATCTCTGATATAAGGAGGCTGACTCATAGTGGTGTAGGGAGGGGGAGCATGGGAGGAATAGACGAACTCTAGATAGGGCAGAGGAGTGGGAGGGAAAGGGAAGGGGCAGGGGATTAGCAAGGATGGTGGAATGTGATGGATATCATTATCCAAAGTACAAGTATGAAGACACGAATTGGTGTCAACATACTATATACAACCAGAGATATGAAAAATTGTGCTGTATGTGTGTAATAAGAATTGTAATGCATTCTGCTGTCATTTAGTTTTTTAAAAAATCAATAAAAAATGAAAAAAAAATCAAATGGAAAAAGTAATGGTAAGGCAGGGAAGGAATTCAATCAGTATAGCTGTGGTGAGCCGTTCTAATTAGACCGAGGCCGCCATTAGAAGATGGCGCCGGCTTCCACTGTGGCCTGTGATAAACAACTCCTAATATGGAGAATTGGCACGCAATCCCTTACCACCCTATGAGAAAGGTCCACGTGGCAGCTTAAGATTGGTATGCTGGAGGCTTTATTAGGCTGTGCTTGGGCCCTCGGCGAGGGGTCACTAGAAGATGATACATGAATCAAGGCCTGAATAAACTGCTGAAAGAAGAATCCTGTGTCGTGTTTTCCCTTGCTGGCGAGGGGTCGCGGCATATAGCTATATCAGAAAGCAGAGGGACCAGGCATCCTTAGTCCTGTTCAGACAAGGGCTTCAGGTTTACATGGGGGTAGGGACAAAAGTGGAGGGGAGGGGGAAAGAAGGAGAAGGGTGGGAGTATGCTCAGATACGCAGCCTTGGTCAAACTGGGATCTGGTTGGTTATTTTCCCAGGTCTGGTTCTGAGGGCTCCAGGGAAGTCATTTTTGCTTGAGGGGATAATCTGGTTCCCATCATGAGGTGACGGCACCTGCTGAGGGGGACAGCCTTGGTTCCTGTCATGGGGTAATTGTTCCCTTCAGAGGGCCAGTCCCATCATGGGGTGATCTGTCTGCAAGGCTTGCTGTTCCTGGAATCTTGAAAACATCGTATTTCCTCTTATCTGGGTGCCTTCAGCCTTAAAGGGGGAGGATTATCAGCTTTAGACAGACACTCCTTAAATAATTAACATGTCTACCTGCAGAGTGGAGCAGGAATCTGACCCACAGTTTAAGACAGAAAGGAGGCAGATACAAAGTGAAGGCAGAGACGCCAAGCCAAGCTTTAAATTACCCATCGGACATCTGCAGGCCAAGTGCAGAGTCAGTGCTTTTAGCAGAAGCAACCTCTAAGCCCCGTCACAGCCTCACCCCAGCAACTCTCTCAGGTGTCCCTGCCTCACTCACTCCCCCACTCAGTGGTGGTCCCTGCCTCCCCTCAGCTTCGTTTCCGGTTACATTTTTCTCTTGCAGGTGTTCATGCCCCGGGCACACTGGACTGTTGACCCTGCTTTGTGTGTGGAGGTGAGGTCTGTTTCCAGGTCTCCTTGGCTTTGCACTTGAAGTCCCTGTTGCACCTGCATTGTATCTGCTGCCCCAAGCTGGGCATTGAGCTCACACCAAGCCCTGCTTCCCTCCCTGGTAGCCTCCCTTCTGCTCCCTCTGCTCGGGCTCCCTTGTGACTGCCATTAGAATGAGCTTCTCTCTACTTGTTTTTTGACTGACTGGCTCCTCTCCTCCATTAGCGGGTAAGCTCCTGGGGAGCTGCACATACATCTCCAGTTTCCCCACTTCTAGCATAGCACATAATGTGTGACACCTAATACACACACAGCGACTCTAGTCTATTGAACTCAAATGATAATCTGAGTGAGTAACGATAAAGACAATAGCTGCTGACACCTACAGCACTTAGTATGTGCCAGGCCCTATTCTAAATATTACACTAGCTAAGCCATTGGGTCCTTAGACACCTTGTGGGCTGGTTCTGTCATTTAGCCCCAGAGTGGAGTGACAAGGCCCTGCACTCTGGGGAAGTGGCTGGAGCTGCTACCCTGCGTGTCTGCAACTGCAGGGCCAGTGGATGAAGGGAAGCGAGGCAGGCTCTCTCCCTTGTCACAGGGCCACACTTTTTTCCTTCTGTTCCCTTCAACCTCTGTGGATGACCTCCAAAGCATGTAATTGGAAACAAATAAACTGGCCTTGGGCCACGTGTGCATCCTGGAGCTTAAGGACCCTTCTAGAGGACCTGGAATTAAACCTGGAAAGCTCCCGGGATGGGGAGCCCCTGGAGGCTGGAGTGGCACTTGGTGAAATATTTTGTAAGTAGGTCACAGAAAAGAAAGTGAAGCCAAGGGTTTCCTCCCACAGTGCGTTAGAAGAAAAAGTCTGTGTGACATCCTAGCCAGAGCCAGAGCCAGGCTGGGCACCTGCTGCAGATTTCCAGGATGTGTCCCTGTGAGCTTTGGGCTGGGTGGCAGTGCCACAGCAGTAGATTTAACCCACCCTCTGGCTTTTATGCAGGGCACACACTGACAGACTGACGGTCATTTCCCTGGTCATCTGTATGACCTCAGCTGTTGCCTGGGCTTTTACACACGAGGGCTTTATGCTTCATTTAATTTACAACCCCTCTGAGGTGGAGTTATTTGGTGACTTTGTGAGTTCTTTTTTTTTTTTTTTTTTTACTGGGGATTGAACTCAGGGGCACTTGAACTCTGAGCCCCATCCCCAGCCCAATTTAATATTTTAGAGACAGGGTTTCACTGAGTTGCTTAGTGTCTTACTTTTGCTGGCTTTAACTCATGA
>NW_025999932.1:26333303-26385924 GCF_001458135.2 Marmota marmota marmota
TTTTTTTTTTTTTTTTTTTTTTTGTGCATTGGGCTGGTTTCTATGTAGATGCTCCTGGAAGAGAGTTCGGGAAGACAATTCAGGAGAATAAAATCGAGTCGGGAATTAGGAAGCAAAATTATCTTCCCTGTCTGGAGACAGGGGTCCCTTGCCCCCTCTCAGGAACCAGAAAAGAAAGTTGATTAGTGTTGCTTAAATGCATTGCAATTACCTCCTCGAGTTTTCGTACACTCTGGGGTTTAGGCTAGTCTATAAATCTTAGTCCCAGGTTAGTTGTAAAACCTTGATTTATCCTTCCGTATAGGTGTGCTAACACATTCATCAGCTTGAATTATTTAGAGTTATCATGAAAAGGATCTGATTTCTATTGCCTTCCTGATTTGCACTTTAAATATAGTTCCCTGTCTCCAGAATTCATGTTGAAAATAGAAAGAGAAAATTACTTTTAAGCAGTGGTTTGGCATATAACAGCATGATTTACCTTAGAGTGTTTCTCCAATTGCTTGTTAAGGCACTCAGACCAAGTTTGTAAGAATCTGAATCTGGAAATTACCATGAAACCAACACCAAACATGGAGCCCCAGGTGGCCACTGCTGTTTGCTCCTTTGATCTGGGTCCCTGAATTGGGGGACTCTTCCTCCCTTCCTCTGTCCCCCATTGGATAGCCCAGGCCCACGTGGGTTTTCAATTCTCAGTGTGAACTCCCCCCCTTTTTCTTTTAGCACTGGGGAGACTTTAATTTTTGAGAAAAATTAAGCCCATCATATACATAAGAAATATATGACATTTCCTGCAGGCTTGAAATTAACAATTCAGCTTTTGTGACAACTTATAGAATGAGAATTACCTATAAATACAGCATACTTACAGTTCTTATGCATCCTAATCTTATACTGTGATTTATACAGCTTCTCTTTATATTTTATATATCCCACCATGCTCACTTGATTAATATACTCTAAATCTGTGCCGCTTTGGGATTTAGAAATTTAAAGAGAGAGAGAAAGCAAGCACAATGACCTATCTCATCTTGCTTTATGAAAATGAAAACATTTATGTAATGAACTAATTTAAGAAATTGAGGACTTACACACTTTAGTAGCTAGGACTAAACATAAGCAATACAAAATTGAATAAATCATGTTAGAGTTGTGGAAAGGAAAAGAAATAAGTTCTTCCTTGCAATTTTTTTTCTCATTTTCCTCATTTATTTGCACCATTTCTACTTCATTTCCATGAAACCGGGATGTTGTTGGTAGGAATTCTGCAAATGATTCATTATTTTAAGATTAGATTTATTAGTGGCAGAGCCTATTCTGTACCTTCAGAATACATTTAGGTCCTTGATGATTTCTTTTGTTTGATGGAGATTTTGTAAATGTAACAATAAAACCAACTGGCACTTTAAAAATACATATTTAAAAAAATATTCTTCTAACGAGGATTATCTTGCCGTATGATGGGTTCTTAGGAAAGCACTGATGGATTTCTTATGTCATTGCTTTAAATATTATATAATTTGTATCTATCATGAGACAAGGGAGTTTATAATTTCACAGCAGAATGATAGGGAGAAATGACAGATTTTTTTTTTTAAAGATTTTTAAACTCTACATCTGTGTATTTTGGATGGAACTAGAATCTAGTTTAACATTAGCTCAGTTAAGCCTTGCCTGAATGAAGGAGTGGTGTCTTGATTTCAACAAACAGGATTGCTGGAACTTGCTTGATTTATTAGCAGTATCTTTCCTCTGGGTAATTCCCACTTTAAACATTTCGTTGTCAAATGATATTTGCTGCTTACTTATGAAAGGCGACGTGTGAGTAATTTTCAGTGCTTGAGAGGCACCTTTCCCACACCTGGCTCTACATTCCGAGGGCCAGGGGCTTTCTTGTGGACACGTGCTTCCTTGTCTGACCTTGCAAAGAAGTCAGGTGAAAGTCAATGCTGGTTATTAGATGATGTCTCCAAAGCTGTTAAATCGAGAAAGCAATTTTACTTCCTTAAGGAGGAAATTCTAACCCCTAGATCTTTGTCCATGTTTGGAGTAGGAGTGGATTGGGGTGAGGAAGACATAGTTTTTGAATTATAGTCATGTATTAGTCTGGTCATACTAATTCAAATTTTTATAATTCTCAGAATGCTCTGTTTTCCGAAATTCTGTGGCACTAAGGTTACAACAACCTTAGTTGTAACCTCCCTGGAAGATGCTTCTCATTTATTTATTCATTTTTGGTGCCGGGGATCCATCCCAGGGCCTTGCACAAAGGAAGCACATGCTCTATCGCTGAGCTATGCCCCCAGCTCCTGATGTTTCTTAAATAATTATATTTCGGTATCTTCTTAGGGGATTTAAGTGTGCAGAGTACACTAAATGCAAATGGAATAAAACAAAACAAAAATATTAATTATGCTGAAACAAAATTTAAATGGCATTTGGGGTTACATCTTGCCTCTGTTCTTAGATTTTGATGGATAAATATTTGGATTTTGCTTTTCCTCTGTGTGTGCACACACCTGTGAGCATGCATCAGTGAGAGCATGGATCAGACCCTGGTAAAAAATAAGCACAGGGTTAGGGGGTGGACCATGAAACTCCTTCCTTCTACTGAGTAGGTGCTACTGTTTTAGGAGTAGGCAGCCCTTGAGTGATATGAACCCAGGACTATAATGAAGACTTGTATTCTTTCATCCAAAATTATTGAGCTGTTTCTATGTTCTAGCTGTGCTCTTGGTGTGTGGGGCAAATAGTCCGTAAAACTATTTCTGGATAAGTAAACTGATGTATAAGTTGAAAAGACATTTGATAATTCTCTGATGAAAAGAGTGAGGGGATGAGGAGGGTGTGGAGTTGGGGATTTATTGTTTTAGACGAGGAGGTCTCAGAGAGGCCTCCTGTTCTATCTGCTCGTATCTAAATTCCACACGCAGAGGTTCATTTTGCTTGCATTTCAATTTTGCCCTGCCTTTTGAAATGTCATTCTGGAACTAGAAACGATTAAACCATGTTATTCATTTGCTCTTTAGTGTGAGTATGTTTTAGATTATTTCCTTTGCGCAAATGTTAATGGGGAATTTGAGGCAATGGATGTCTGGGGGCAAGGAGGTATTAGGTGGAAGGGAGACCCCACTCCCCTCTGAGTGGGGTCTCCCTGCCCTCAGGCTGCTCTACCTCTGACACTTCTTGGACTACATCACTGCTCCATGGTATCGCTGCTCTGATTCTTTAAGTGCATTCCTGCACCTTGGCATTGCCCATTCTCCCTGGGAATGCTGACTGGAGAAAGCTAAGGCTTTGCAATGCTTGCCGCTGGGCTCTTCAGGAAAAGTGCAATGTACAATGAAGGTATTATTTTTTTGTTCATTAACCTTCTTGACTGTTTGGATTATCATTTTGCTTTATATTTTTAATGCAGAGCCCAAGTGTGTCTCTAGGGAGATCTTTGTCTATTTATGGGCTCTGACTCAAAACATTAAATCATTCTGAATGGGGAGTGATTTTAATTCTCCTCACTCCTGCCCTGTGGCTTTAGTGGGTTCTCTACACTCTCCTTGCCCACCAACAGCGGCATCTGTGTTACACTTCTAACCCTGCAGCACTCCTACCCCCACCCCCCAAAAACAAAACAAAAACTCCAAAATTAGTTCTGTTGCCTGCCAGGCTCTGGTAGTGATGGCAAGGGTGGGAATTTGTACTTCCCCCTGGATTCTCAGGAATTTGCCTTTGCTTGTGAAGGCACCAGAATCAAGGTTTCTAAGAAATATTTTGTATACATATTGTGTGTGTGTGTGTGTGTTTGTGTGTGGTTTATGAACACATAAACACATGGCATACACAGATTTTAATTTCTTTGATGTTGTATTTCTTTTCCTTGGTAGTGCAAGCAGGTTGACTTCACATCAATGAATAATTCTAGGTCTGAGATGAAAAAAAGCCAACAATACTACTTTGCAGAGATGCAGCTGCTTAAAAATGAGCAAAATGTATCTTGTGAAAGTCTCTTTTTCCCCTCATTATAAACAAAACTATTGAATGTGAGAGCAAACCTAGATTGCTATTTTAATTTTAAAATATTCCTTTTTTTTTCTCTTTTTTTTCAGCTTTTGCTTCGATGTCAGAAGATGTAAAGAAAGAGGTCAAGGTACTGATTCTAATGTTCTTGTCTGCCCCTCATCTCAGAGACTCTTTTATATTTAATGGGAACAGTAAAGATTTTGTCCTTCAGTAGTTGATGTATTTCTTTTGTTGTACAAATTAATGTAATGTTGACTCACATAGATTTGAAACCCTAACAGCAGCCTACAGGTAGACTTGCTTAAAAAAAAATCATTTCATAGTCATAGTAGATCCATTAGGTTTTGAAATCATTTTAGGATCAAAGTTATTTGGCATGGGCAGTGACGTTTTAGAAGTCTTGCTTGAGCACCAGTTTTCTCCAGTCTTACTCTATCCTAACATTATATTTAGTATTTTTCAGTCTGTGAAAGGATTTTGCTTTGTAAATCCATGCATATCATTTCTTCATGATAGTTTAGTGAACATTTTTCTGGTCTGAAAAAAAAAGTTAGCACATTAGTTGTTATTGATTAGTACATTAGTACATTGGACTGTCAAGAGCCTGATTACTGTTACCTTGAAGGTGGGAGGGGATGCTGGGTTTTAGACCCCAAAGGCAACCAAGCTGCCATAATCTTTGCATGCTCAGAATCAAAAACCAGACTGGGGGACCAGCAGAGAGGGGGCAACAAATCTCAGAGCTGCTTTGCTTTGATCATTGGTTGTGTTCAAGAACCTCATCTAAATGTTTACCGTTTGCATTTTGCAAGGGACCAATTTAGCACACGAGAAAGAGAAGAAGCAGTATTTCAAAACAATTTGTTTTTGTCATATTAATTATGGTTTAGTTGAGTCTGACTTACCCCACAATTTGTATAAATGTGTTTTATCTCGTCTAACTATACTGTGAGGTTCTGCCATAGGGGAACTGATAACAATAATATCTTATGATTTTAAAACTCTTTATGGCTAATAAAGCATCTTCACACATTTCATTTAATTTGATCTTCTCAATGATTCTGTTATTACAAAGTAAATATTTCCAGATATAACAGAGAAAATAAAGCCTTAGAGAAGTTAGATGATTTTTACGAAGGTCACATGATTATTAAGAAATGAAGTTAAGTTTCTGAATCCTTGAATTTTTCACCCTTTACTATTTTATGTTATATAGTCCTGTGCATTCTAATATGTATTTGGCAATTCTGAGGTTATTTAATGACAAATTTACTATAATTTGCCATATAATCATTGCAGATTTTACAACGATTTATTTTTTCATAAAAAAGTGAGTTGTGACCATTATGTGAAGCTTTTCTTTCTTTCTTTTTTTTTTTTTTAATGTGCTGGTGTTACTTAAAAATAATTTATTACGAAACTCCCCTTTGTATAAGATTAGGATGCACGGAATACTTATGGATAAATAATAACAAAATTGCATAGTCCAAATCCATGCATATAATTTCTTCATGATTGTTTAGTGAACATTTTTCTGGTCTGAAAAAAAAAGTTAACACATTAGTTGTTATTGATTAGTACATTGTAGCTGAAATATTACACTTGAGAAAATTTAGTATAGTGTTACAAATTGTGGACTTCGAAAATTTAATCTTCCGTGTCTGAAGATTTGCACCACTATTTTCTTATCTCATATTAGACCTGTGTACTGTTAGTACTGCAATACTCTAAAGCCATGCAAGTGGCCTTTTTCTAATGTTCTGACGATGTGCTCATGCTGAGCATTCTAGGCAGTGGGTGAGAAGACAAATGTGCATCCATGTGCCACTGTGAATACATCTCTGCTCTGTTCACCTTTTAGTGGGTGAGGAACAGAAGTAGACCATGCAATGATTATATGGTGAAAGGGTATAAACCAATTTTTTGATTAGAAAACAGGAGTGTTATGGTTATACAGTGGTGACGATTATGTGGGGAAATATGGTAAAGTGCTACCTAATGATTATTAATAGGGAATTAAAGTTTTGTTTAATAAATTTAGAAATTATAGGGCAGTCTTTTAAATATAAGTTTAAGGTATTTTTTCAAATATTATAAATGTATATATTGCTTTAAGTATATATGTAAATATAAATAAAGATAAAAAAGTCCTATATTTTAATGTCATCTTTCGTTCAAAGGTATTGATGCACTTGAAAGATGTCATTAATTGCACCTATGCATCGGCTTCCCAGCCAAAATAGCTGTTATTCCCATGAGCAGAGACTATGATAACATGTCTATGCTATAATCAATACACCTGAAACTGGTAGATGGAGAAAAATTAGTTTGTACAATGTTGTCCAAAATCTGTAGTTGAACCTGGAGATAAAATTTAAGGCTCTGAATATTGACCACTTGAATTTTGTTGTCATTAATTTGTCACCCAAGCAGGACTGATGGAGATCTTTCCCGCCACTGTGGCCCAAGGCAGCTGCCTCCAGTTCACCTCACCTCATGCTTGCCTTAGTCAAAGGCCCCATGTTAGACTTTTTGTCCCATGCAGGCCATCCTAGTTGGGCTGGGTTTCTGCCCCCAAGCAATATGTACTCTCACTATTGGTTTTGGGTTTGGCTCCCTATCAAAATCCTGAGAGCTGCCGGTGACCTCATGTACATTTGTGACCCGACCTCTGGGCTCTCTCCTCTGTCAGGTTCCTAATGCCTGAACCACCTTGGAGTCTGACCTATGGACAGTTTCAGGGAAGCCTGCCCACTCCAGGCTGTAGGTGCTGCCTCAGTTGTGACTGTCCACCTGCCTTCAGACTGCGCTGTTGTAGCCTGTGATGGCAGGTGTCTTTGCATCCTGTGTGGTGTGAGGTTAATTGTGTACACTCGAGGCAAAGTGCCATCATCTCTTCTTCACCACATTGTGGGACTTAGCCTCCCTGTTTCTCAGCTTCCTCATCTCTAAGATGGGGTAAGAGGATCTACTTCAAAGGGCTGTTATGAAGGTGTGTGTGAGTGTGTGTGTGTGTGTGTGTGTGTGTGTGTAACTCAGAATAGTACAGGTCCTAATTGTTTACCTAATAACACGAAATGTCTTATGCAACCTTTCAAGGGGTTGCTTAAATAATCTCTTCTGCCTAGGCAAGTCAAAGCAACAAAGTAAAAGACCTGATTACTTTCACTAGTTAAATTTCTTTTTGTGGTAGCAGTTGAAGTCATATGAAATAGATGATGATGATTACAAGAATTGGAGCCAGATGAGAAACTGAGGCCTGACCCAGTAATTGGTGGAGGCAGAATTAGAGAACAGGACCAGCTTACAACTGGGTGCAATCCTGAGAACACATCTGGAATAATTTACTTAAAATCTAGAGGGGGGTGGTGAGGATAGGGTTGGAAGATGGCATTTTATTTCCCTTTCATCATCAAAAATTACATACCAAATATTTTGAGCATGTTATACTTTGTTTTTGTGAAGAAGTTACAAATTAAGCATTGCATATTTCGATTGCATGTATTCAAATCCATTGTGGCTTAAAAACATCAAACCCATGTAAAAGAGTGACACGGGTGTCTGTTCCTGGCTAGGGTGGGAGCTGTTGGCAGAGTAAATGCATTAATAACCAATGTCTTTCCTATCTGAATGGTAATTCAGTTGACTTATACAACCTTGACTGTGAGCACATTCTGATTAATATTGATAGTCAGTATAAAAAATGTGGCAGCAGAGATAATAAAACAAGCCATGTGTTTCTTTCTTCTTAGAAAGAACTAAGACTATTCACGAGGGGCGCTGAAGACAGAATTTTAAATGTTCTGTCAGTTTGTTCATTTACTCTCATTTTCTGTCTCAAAGGGGAGATGACTCAAGACCATTCTGGTTCCATTTCAGTTCACCTAATGCAACCGTTCCTCGGGTGTTTTATTTTAACAGTTTACAGATTGAGTCATTTGAAATAGCTAATCATTTCCTAGCTATTGTGTCAGCCCATCTGAGCTACAGTGCTCAATAACAACTAGAGATACATAATTTGGGTTCCTGTTCTTAGGTTTCACAAAGCTATCTGGTGGAAAGTTCAGCTGGTGCCCCAATTTGTTGAAGTTGGTCTGGAAGCACTGCGTTCTGCTATTTTTTTTTTTTTTTTTAGTCTTTCAATGTGTTGTTAAAGGTGACTTCTGTTGTAGATGTTAGTTTTAGCTTACTCTCAAAATAGGTTCATATCTAAAGGGCGCCTCTGGGCAAGGCTGTGAGTGCATGGTGGTGTGAGGAAGGGGCGCTACAGAGGGCTTAACTTTCATCCGGGTTTTGAGGCTAGTGACTTGGGCCCTGGAAAATTCCTTTATCTTCCTTATGATAAAAGATTGTCTTGTTGGTGAAAGGGCTGTGCTGGATTTAATCAGCTCCAGTGCTCTTTCTAGATGGTAACATTGGACCTTTCTGTGAGCTTTATCTGGCAGCCAAATTTGTGGCCTTGCAAGGAACAGGCAGCTTTGGTTCAAGGGCAAGCCTAAGGTTAATGGTGGGAAGCAGTGATGCCCTGAGCCAAGGTCAGTGCTCCCAGCCCCCAACAGCAGGTGGTTCTGATCAGGTGTGGCATTTAGGGGATTTCGTGCAGGGAGTCTATTATCACTTACTTAAGATCTAACCTGGCTTTGGCTCCCTACATTTAGAGATGTAGGTTAAACTCTCTGGGCTTTTTAAGTGGGTTCTTCCAAAAGCCTCTTTTATCAGGATTAAGTGACATTAGATCCTGAGATCTAACAAATAAGCACCTAACTGTGAATTCTTCCCTGGCTCAGTGGCATTTCTAGTCTTGAGACAAAGATAATTTTGTAAAATGCCATGTGAAGTTGTCATTCCCCTGCGTTTAGCTCTCCCTCCTCCCTGCCTATTGTCCCTGCCTCTTTGGCATTCTTAAAGGACACACTGCTTTGTGGCTGTATCTTGGCTTTTAAGCTGCTCCCGGTTTTGATGGCAGAGGCTCACAATCAATCCTTAGTGCAGTGTGTGAAGGAAATTGAGGGATATTTGCCACCATCCAGGTAATTACAGCATGTGGCTGTTGAGAGTGGAAAGGGCAATTAAGAAGAAAATGCCTTTTCAGTCTGTGGAGGAGATAACAGAAATGGCAGATTCAGCTGCTGATTCCTTGTACTTTGTCAGAGAATCTCTTTGAGAGTTCCTCCTTGAATCGCATAGGGTCAGAACCAGGTATGTCTGTGGCAGCATCCAGATTTCTGTGTCTGGAGATTGCCAGCTCCGAAGTTCCTCTTTTATACTTGTGACTATGTGTGGTACTATCTTGACAAAATACCTGAGACTGGTCATTTGTAAAGAACTAAGGTTTATTTCTCACAGTTCTGGAGGGTTTGAAGTCCAAGGTGGGGGCATCCAGTGAGGGCTTTTTTTGCTAGAGTCATCCCATGGTGGAAGGCAGCAGGGCAAGAGAGCATGTGTGAGAGCAAAGGACTGAACCAGGATTTATAACAACTCACTCTTAATGACATGAACCCACACTAATGACATGAACCCATTTGTGAGGGCTGAGCCCTAATCACCTATTAAGGGTTCTATCTCCCAACACTGTTGCACTGAGGATGAAGTTTTCAACATGTGCTTTTGGGGGAGCATATTCAAGCCATAGCCACTACTATCAGCTGACCTCCTCTGCTGCCCTGTGTAGGCCCCTAGGGCTGCTTTGCAGGAAGCAGAGAAGGTGGTGGGAACCCTCCTGGTGACAGTAGGTCCAAATTCCCAAAGAGCACTTTTTCATGAGGAATACCCTGCCAGTAAGGGGACTGTCTCTAATCGGTTTGTGATGCTTTAGAGTTGACAAGGTTTCTAAAATTAACTTTCAAAGAACATCATCCTACACAGGAGGAAAGAGCTTCAGCTCAATTAAGCGATTTGCCCAGGATCATGTAAGAGAAGCGCAGTTCTGATTCAGCACTTCTGGGTGAGGCGGAAGTACTCCGATGCTGCTTTCCCACCTTATGTTGTGGTCTTCTTTCTTTAGGAAAGTGTTTCCAAGCTTCTATCTTCAAGTCTTCCCCCTAAGTGTTAATATGTACCATACATATTTATCCATAGATTGCTAGCTCTTGTTATTCGATGAGATTTATCATTTTCTCTTTTATTTTAAACATAGGATTTGAAGAAAAGTGGGATATCAAGAAAAAATGGCATAGGTAAGTGATTTTTTTTTTAACCTAAGAGTGTATGTAGGTATTTTTGTACATTATATTTCATAAAGTAGATTTTTTTTTTCTGTTTTTACTTATGGGATAAATTTTATTGTTCAAATACTCTTTCCTATTATGCAGAGGTGGGGAGAACGCTTTTCAGACTGGCATATTGGCATATGATAGGTGCTAGAGGTAACAATTAAAGTCTTAGATTTAATTCCCTCAGCCATCACTCACTGAGCTTTCATGAGGGTATAGCATCATGCCTGGTGGGTGCTGAGGGGGGTGCAGAGCAGGACAAGACATAGTCTCTGTTATTAGGGGCTGTGTTAGTTCATTTTCTGTTGCTATAACAAAATACCTGAGGATGAGTATTTATGGATAAAAAATCTTTATTTAGTTCATAGTTCTGGAGGCCGAAAGTCCCAGTACATGAGGTTCCATTAGTTCTGACTCTGGTGAGGGCCCCCCCTTGGCTGCATCAGATCATGGCAGATGGTATCATGGCAGGGATGAGTGGGAGAAGCAAATGTCACATGGCAAGATAGAAAGCCAGAAAGTTTCAGAAGTTGGGCTCACTCTTTTATAGCAGCTCATTCTCAGAGGAATTAACTGGGCCCTCAGGAGAGCTACATTGATCTCTTCTGAGGGCAGCACCCCAATGACATAACCACCTCCCATTAGGCTCCACCTCTGAAAGATCTTACCACTTCACAGCCCTGCCTCTCTGGGGACCAAGCCTCCAGATCATGAGCCTTTGAGGGACACATTCAAAAGATATCCACACCATAGCAGAGACTCGTACTTAGTGGGAAAAGAGGACCAGCTGTGGCCTTTGCTCATGCTGTGTTCTTCTAGAGCCGGGCTCCGTCCTTGACTGGTGGATGGCTGTGTGCCCTTTAGGGTCAGTTCAGTCACATCCTCAGACTCATCTGAGGGACTCTGGCCCGAAAGTTGCTCCTCCCTCCTTTGTGACACACCGCCCTTCTCTCACAGCCCATCTAAGCCGTTGTTGGTACTTCCCATCCCAGCATGTTGCAATCATCCTTAGGGATGCGACCATAAGTTTAGTCACCTGTTAATGTCATCTCGTGTGCGGACAGAGGGCAAGGCTGCACCTCTGGAAGTTGGAGTGGGCCTGACCTCCAGGAGTGTGAATTTTGTCCTTGTCCTTCATCCCAGGGTAGGCCATGAAGATCTGGAAGACAAGCTTTGGATAACAAGGAGAGGGAACGCTCTCCTTCTAGGCCTTTCCTTCCTGAGCCTGGATTCAGAGGATGCAGAAGAGCAGGAAGCTACCTCCCCACCCCTGCACATGGAAGGGGAGGTGCATCTGGGGCCTATGGGGGCAAGGTTCAGGGTCTGTGGGCTCTGAGAGTAGCTGCATTTAAGGGGCCATGTCTGTTCATTGTTTTTTCTTCTGTTACAACATTCCCTTTGGTTCAGCTGCTCCTTCCCATGAGGAGATTTCTCTGGTGGTTTTGGATATTTGTAGGTTTATTTCATGGGAGCTGTTGGGTCTCCTCATAGTGCTTGTGTTTAGAGACCTGAGTCCGCAACATGAGCTTGAAACTACCCAGGGGAAGTTACCTTGGACAAGTAAATTGACAATCTTACAACTGCAAACTGCAAATCATGGTGATACCCAACTTGGTATCAGTTCATCTGAAAAAGACCCAGGGGGCTTCTTTCTCCCAAGTTTTCCTGTGCACCTATAGGAATAGGAGGCTACTAAAAAGCAATACTGTCATAGTCATGGTGTCATCAGAAAAGCCAGAGTGCCTCAACTCTAGGCTCACAATACTCAGAGCAGGTTACAGCCTTCATACACCAGTTGGTCATTTTTCCTCTTTTGGCTCACTGCCTAATCAGTCGACTCACTAGTGTGCAATTGCTCTTGCTAAGGAAGACACACTTGGAGTGGTTCTTCCTGTGTATGGGTGTGTATGTCTGTATGCACGTTACCCCTCAGTTATAGATCATAAGGCTACTTGTTAGTCACCTTTTTCAGAAGAAACTGTATTGATTTCTCATCAGAAAAGCACCAGTATGATGAAATCCATTCTACGGGGTCATTTTTGAGTGCTTGGCCCCTCTCCAACGGGTGCTCAGCCACAGATGAAGTTGTTTCTCTTCCAAGCATCCTTTTCTAACTTTACCCTTGGCCCTGTTGCCTTTCCTGAATTTTCTCTGCAGCCCACTGTTAGCTGCAGTATCTCCTTGGTCCTTTCCGTATCCTTGACTAAATCTTTATCTTCCCCTTCTTCTAGCCTGTCACATTGATAGCCATTATCAGGCACTTAACATGCAGCCCATTTATTGCACATTGTTGGAGGAGAAATGATGGCAGTCTGTCACGGATTGTGCCAGTGTTTGCTGAAGGCGAGTTGCAGTGAGTTCAGAGAAGTGCCACCAAGATGCAAAGGAAATAGTACAATCGTCTTATTCAGCTGTGTCCAGTGGGCAGTGGGAACCTGAGAGTCCGGCGGCTGAATGGCATCAACAGAGAAAATGGCTGCCCAGATGAACTCTGGGACCTGGACTTGGCCAGAATGTGATTCGGTTGAGGGAGGGACTAGTTTGTATGTCAGAACATAGTTCTTGGTGCTGATGTAAAGAACTGCTGGGATTTAAGCATGTAAGCTGTTTTTTAGCACTAACTAAACTCTACCAGCCTGATTATTCCCTGGAGTGGGTTGGGGCTGAAGAGCATGTTAGTGATCTTCTGTTATTCATGAATGTCAGGTGCCCCCTTCCTCTTTAGCCTTGGCCCTGAAATAACTCTCCAACATGCATCCTATTTCTTAGCCAGTTCCAACTGTTAATATTTTCAGAGTCCTAAATTCAACTCTCTGTTCCAAGCCTTCCCTGCTCTCTCTGCAGGGAAGGTCTCCCCCCATCCCTTCTTTTTGTGCCTGTCCCCAGGACATAGTGGCCTCATTCCCTCCTATCGGCAGACCCTGCTGCCTGCAGCCACACTTAGCTCCTAAGACCCTAGCCAGTTTAAAGGCAGTTCCTTTGCATTCCAAGCCTCATAGCACAGAATATAAGTCCTTCGTGATCTGGTGGGGCTGAGTCTGACTCTTTCTCTAACTTTATCACCCACAGTGCTTCTCATTCTTTTTTTCAGAGGGCCTGCCAGATTCTCTGGGTAGGTACTCAGGAATGCTACAGAAATAAGGCAGGCTGCCAGCTCTGTAATAACCCCTTGTCTTCCTTCCCTAATGATCTGCTACCCTCTGTGTGTGAGACAGCAGAACACTGCAGCGTTTTGAAGGGAACAGTGGAAATCCCTCTTTCCAGGATCGTTTCTTGACCCAGCCTCACCTGCTTCCCATGCATGCTCCCCTAGTACCCTGGGCTTAGCTCTGGCTTTCCACCTCCTGGTGTGGTTATCACAGCCTGACTTCTGAGCTATAGGCTCAGACATTTCATTGCTGTGACTGGGCTCATTCATCTGTGCATTCCAGAGCCTTGCACTTAGTGGGCACTTGGAAGATGGTTGCTGAATAAATGCATGTAGCATGCAAGATTGGAGTACATAAAAAGGAAGGGGTGAGGGTGGTTTCTTAGTAGTTGTGTTAAAAAATGAATGGCAGAAATTCACAGGCATGACTCAGATATATGAAAAGGGGAAGAATTTTCTTTTGTTCTTATAAGATCTCTTCCCTGAATGGAAGAACTGTGGTCTTTGTGAGAACAATGAGAAATTTGCTGGGCTGGTAGAAGCATCAAGAGTCAGTTACCATGGTACAGGTAGGGTCAACTTTTTGACAGACAGATCTTCTATTCTTTTGAAGATTTTATTATGAAACAATTTGAACACATGAAAAGGCATAAATACGGAGATACTGAATATCCATGTATCTTCCACTTAGATTAAGAAACACAGCACTACTGCTACAGCCAAAGCCTGTTAACCGTTATCTTCATGCAGTGTGTATCATTCTCATATAATCTTTTATACTTTTACATGATATGAATGCCTACATATAATATAGATCCACTTTATGTGTATTTCTTGTTCTATATTTGCAAACTGTGATTTATATAGTTATTCTTAAGCAATTTGGTTTTTTTCCCCAGGATTATCTTTTTGGTATTCAACCACAGTATATGGATTGATACATATCATGCTAGTTAATTTTTACATGTGGCTACTTTATGCTCAGAGTGCTAGTTACTTTTTACTGCTATGTAGTATTCTGATTTATATATCTTGTTAGTGGATATTTGGGTTGCTTTCTTTTTTTTTTTCCTTTTATACAATGCCACTGTGAACACTCTTTTTATATGTCCTTGTATACACATGAGAGATTTTCAAGGATGATTAATAGGAGTGGAATTTCTGGGTCATGTGCATCACCTTATTAAATATTGAAAAAAATTATCCCCTGAAGCTCCATTCTTATAAAAATAAATCTTTATCACTTCTATTTTGGTATGCCACCTTATATTAATGTTTTAGATATAGTGGATCGAAGATAACATTTCAGTTGAAATGTAAAACACCCCTTTAAGCTTTATCCATGTATTTGGTTCACAGAGCCAAGAAGTCGATTCAAAGTAGATGGAATGGTTATGTTTACCTAAACTCCTAAAGGGAAGGAATTAGGTCATATTCAGTAGGTTGTTCAGCATTTCCTTTTAAATTTTTTATTGAGTTTTAACCAAGGAACATTTCAGATTATTTTTAGGAACTAGGTGGCTCACTGCAGAGCTGTCTGTTGTCTGAATATTTGAGTGAGTGAAGAAATGAATGGAACTATAGAACCAAACATAAGAACAAAAAGACACAGTGGAATACAATTAAAACCAAATTGGGCCTGGTGGTGACACACATCCCTGTAATCCCAGCTATGTAGGAGGCTGAGGCAGGAGGATCGTGAGTTCAAAGCCAGGCTCAGCAACTTAGTGAGGCTTTAAGCAACTCAGTGAGGCCCTCTCTCTAATAAAATATAAAAAAGGGCCAGAATTGTGGCTTGGTGGCTAAGCATCCCTGGGTTCAATCCATGGTCCAAAACAAAACAAACAAAACAAAACAACAAATTAGTGTCCTTGAGCAGAGGTGTTAAGGAGACAGGCTTGTGGTGGGAAGAAGGTCCCTTGTATTGGTCTGCTATACATGTGGCTGGAGGTCACAATATATGTGACATCTTCTTTCTTCCCACACCCTTGTTTGGTGGCAGGGTGATAACACCATGGCTGTTTCTATCTATTCCTGTATTATGAGTTCAGAACCTCAGCAGCCCAATGTGCTTCTTAAGTATATGGCTTGAGCATCTGCCTCTATTGGCAGGACCTCTGGGAATTGTCCCCGCTAGGTGGGCATAACATCCTAGGGTTTTGCTTGCTATTGTAAAAGACTGGACCCTCTTAAAGTGGGCCCTCGCGGGCTGGCAGATGCTGCTGGGGTATGGTCATGGGCTTTTGTGTGGCACTTTGGCCAGTGCCTGTGGTTGTTCATTTTTGCAGCCGTCTTCCTGGAGAGAACCTCTAATCTGGATAAGTTCCTTGTGATGTATGGTAGGGATGATTGAGGCATTTATTTACAAATACTTGTGAACTCATGGGACATATGTATTCACTGTTAAGTGTCACTGTAAAAGGCTCCAGAACATTCTCAAAATGGCATAGTAGTGGTTCATTAGGGCTATGTTCTACTTTAGGTATGAACTATCTCTCACAGGCCCCTGTGTTAGACTTGGTCCCCAGACTATGGTGCCACTGGGAGGTTGTGGGACCTTTGAGAGGTGGAGAAGGAAGGTAGGTTATTGGAGGCATGTGCTTCAAGGGGATAGTCTCTCTTTGTTTCCTGGATGTCATGATGTACTGTGCCACCAGAGGTCCAGAACAACAGGGACCAGTGGCCACGGGCTGAAGTTTTCAAAACTATGAGCCCAAATAAATCCTTCCTCCTATAAGTTTGTTATCTTAGGTGTTTTGTCACCCGAAACAGAAAGATAGCATAGGCTGCATAACAAAGTGTCCCAGAATGGGTGGCTTGATCAGATATTTATCATCTCCCAATTCTGGAGGCTGCAAGTCCAAGACCAAGGTGCTGACGGGGCTGGTTTCCTCTGCGGGCTCTGAGGAAGAGTCTGTCCCAGGCCTCTCTCCCTGGATTGTGGATGGTCATCTTCTCCACATGTTTTCACACCACTTTTCTCCACATGTCACCTCAGTGTCCAAATTTTCACTTTTTATAAGGACCCTGATCCTATTGGATTAGGGCCCACACTAACGACCTCATTTAACTTGATTGCCTCTGTAAAGATTCAATGCCATAAGGTCACATTCTGGGCTCTGAGGGTGAGAACTTCAACCTAAGTGTTTTGGGGACATACTTCAACCCATGACAATAGCAGCACAGTGCGGGAGTATGTGGTTGTGGGATTTTCAGTCACTAGGGAAGTGGTTATTCTAGTCACTTTCGAACTTTGGCACATTCTTTTTGACAGATGCAGGAGCACATTCTCCATTTGTTACCACAGCCTTGGTCTAGTACAGTGAGCTTATTTACTTGCTAACTTCTAGGAAGTTCATTTCAGAAACCAGTTTAAAAGGTTTGTCTCTGAAATTTTATATAAATAGATTTCCCCTGCTGAGAGTTCATTGCCTGGAAGGATTATTTTTTAGTTGATGCTGTTTTTTTTTTCCCCCTTACTTATTTTCAAGTTTATTTCAAACATTGTTTTAAAATACCTGAAAAAAAAATTTTTTTTTTTTTTTGGTTCTAGACTTAAAAGAAATTGTATTTGTCATCCAGAGCCAAAGTAATTCTTTTCATGCAAAGAAAGCAGAGCAATTGAAAAAGATCATCTTAAAAGAGGCTGCAAATCTTACACAGGTATGTGGAGATGGTTTGGAGTGTCTAATTATATATTTCTTCATATATTTTATGTTTTCCCAAACACCAAATCTGTAGAAAATCAATTTTATTTAGATGACAGTAACTCATCTGACTCATTTGGCTTATTTAATATTGACTCTTTGTTGTTGAAAATGCTCTCCTTAATTCCTAATGCTCAAAGCATCATATACTAAATTATTGTGCATGTGTGTATAATATTTATATATGTATTTAACCTAGAATTATACAATCGTGTAGGGCTTTGTATGGCTTTGCCATGAAGTCTGATAAAACAAAGTAGAAGAAATGACTTTTTAAAGGCAGGACTTAAAATAGAGATAATTATTATTCAGAATTTTGGTAACAAGTTCTAAAGGCAATTTTCATGTTGAAATAACATTTTCATTAATCTTAGTGTGGTGCTCTCTCTGTGAGCCTCTTAATCTGTTTTTTAATTGGATGTCATTAATTGAACTTTGATTTGATTTATAATGTAATATCCCAGAAGGATTATGGAGAGGAAAATCTATACATACAGGTACATTTTAATGACATTTAAAATAGACATGAGCTGAATCTAAAGTTGCTATGAATAATGGTGAGGTTTGACACAAAGGAAGATCTACTTTCTTGTACAGGAGTCCCCCTTTATTTGTAGGAATGTGTTCCAAGACCCCCAGTGGATGCCTGAAACTGCAAATAGTACCAAATTATATACTATATTTTCCCTTTACATACATATTTAGGATGAAGTTTAGTTTGTAAATTAGGCACAGTAAGAAATTAACAACAAAAACTAACAATAAAATAGAATAATTATAGCAATGCACTGTAATAATATTGTCAGCACCACTGTTGTTTTAAATTGTGCACCATTTTGAGTAGTATGATGAAATCTTGGACTATTTTGCTTAGTCCTCCTAGGACATGAACCATCCCTTTGTCCAGTGTGTCCTTGCTATATATGCTACCTGCTCACTAGTCACTTAATAGTTATTAAGTAAAGTAAAGGTTACTTGAACACAAACACTATAATTCCACAGCAGTCAGTCTGATAACTAAGTTGAATATTGTGACTAGTGGGTGGGTAGCATATAAAGCAAGGATACACTGGACAAAGGAATGATTTGTCCCTAGGAAGGACTCAGGAAGACAGCCCAAGATTTCATCATACTACTCAAAATGGTGCACAATTTAAAACTTCAGGAATTGTTTTTTTTTATGGAGTTTTTCATGTAACATTTTAAAATTGTGGTTGATCTCCAGTAATTTAGATCATAGATAAAGGGGGATTTGTGTATTGCTGTATATGTGCTTTCTTCTTTAACCAAGTGAAAAAAAAAAAACTTCCTTCAGGACCTTTGCACCAGATTGCTATGGCCTTCAAGACAGTATATTTGTCTGTATTCAAATTCTGTTTCTTAGTTTTCTTAAGAAAGAACTTTTTTGACAAGAGACATGTATGTTTGACTGATTGCTTTCTTCTCTTGGTGGGGGCTGGAAAATAAAGGGTCAGAAATATCAATGGAGTTAAGCATCCTTAACAATATTTGAGACAAAGACATTGCTGAGAGTAAGGTTTACTGTATTTTGTCTTTAAATGATTGACATAAACTTCAAAAACCTCTCAGCATCCCTACAAGAGCAAGCTCTCTAGGTTGCCCCATTTGGAACATTATAATTTCTCAGGGAGAGAAAAGAATTACATGCTTTTGACAGATTATTGTTTTTGGTAATCAGAGATTAGATGAGCCTCATAGGTTTAAAATTCATCTTTGTCCAGAAACCTAACTTTTATTTATTTATTTTTTAAACTGGGTCTTCCTGATCTCATGAGAGGGGCAGACATACAGCAACCTTGACTAGCTAAGGTCCATCAGTTCTGGTGGAGGCACTAGGGGGTGGCCAAATGCAGGCTGCTGCAAAGAGAGGAGCACCAGTATCCTGAATAGTCCTTCCGTTGTGTCCAGACAAACTTGAACTGGATCTAGCTTCACTGGACCTTGGCCACTAACCTAAATCATGTGACCACAATTACACAATATTGGCAGGTCAGTGTACAGTTAGGCATCGATTACTCATATATGAATTAAGGGTACCCTTTTTCCTGTGTGCCTGCCTGTTCTCAGAAATGCCTTCCATCTTGCAGAGAAAGACTCGTGTGTGGATTATGTGTCATCCCCATGTATTTAACCCACAGGAGTAACTTTTGCCATTAATGTGGATAATAACATTCTTTGCCAACAAAATCTAGTTGGTTGAATTTACCCCCATACTTTCTCTGCTATTTGTCTACTCTTATTTTTCTTCTTCTTTTGTGTAGATGAGTACACATCATTTCCCCTTCACTCATCTGGGAAGCTTAGTTTACAGGGCACCTTGGAGCAGAACAATGTTCCTGAGACTTGGTCTGCAGTGGGGATAAGGCATGAGAGTACTTTTTGGTGGGAAGTAATAGAAATTATATAAAAAATTATACAAAGAAAATTCTTTCTTTTTTTTTCTCATTAGGACAAAAGAGACTTGGGAGGGTCATTCTAGGGGCTGGATGTGCCTACCCTTCTTTGGAGGCTCTGCAAAAAGTAGGGCCTAGAGGTGCAAGATTGCTGGGTGATTAAAACTGACCATAGACCCTGTGGGAGGGTGGTTAAGGTTCTCATTGAAACAGAACATGACAAATTTTTATTTAGGAATGAAAAATGTGTGTTGGCTGGAGCTTCTTGGTGTCTCCCAGTGTTTTATTTTGTTAGTTTTTTGGTACTGGGGATTAACCCAGGGCCTAGTGCATGCTAAACACATGCTCTACCAATGAGCTTCATTCCCAGCCCCTTCCAGGATGGCAGGCAGCTGAGAGGGAGTGGATCCAGCAGAGTGGAGGAAGGCTTCCATGTTTCTTCCCCTTTGCCTGGGTAATTATACCAAAGCTTATTGACTGATGTTTCTGCCCCTGGATCCCAGCATTGTCTCCTGTCACTCAATTCTTTGAGCTTTGCTTCTCAGCAATTTCAAACTTCTTCTGGTCACCTTGCCGTGCCTCTGTGGCTCTGCAGGAGTTGAGCTTATCTTCCTCCATATCCCCAGGAGGCCTTTCTGTGTCCCTTCCTGACCCTCCCTTGCATAGCACTTTCTCTGTGGTCCCGCTTCTGTGTCTTGTACAAATTCTTTTGTGTACTTTTCACTTTGTATTATTGCTTGTTACCATTTTATCTTTCCTACAAATTTTGAGAGCAGAGAAAAGAATGTGTCTTATTAAGTTTTTGATTTCTCAGAACCAAGCGCAGTGTGTGTACTTAGCCTGAGTTTTCGGTGAATGTTAATTGAATTGCATCCCGAAATTCATTATCTCTTCTTTCTCAGAGCTGCTTTCTTTTCTATTGTAATAGGAGTTCCTTTTCACTTCTCTTCCAGACAGCATAGATACCTTTGGTCATGCACAGGCATACACATGCACCCAGGTGTACACACACACACACACACACGCATGTACACATATTGCATTAAGTCACAGGTTCTCTGAAGGCAGATGCTTCTTTGGATCTCTTCACAGCACTTTAGACAAAGGAAGTATCTAATATATGGTAGTCAAATTGCAAAAATTGTTTAAACACAGACAACATAAAAATGGTTTAAGGAAGGTAGAAGATTTACTTCCCCTCCCAAACAGCCCAGTCAGTGGTCAGGCTCAGGTAGGAGGCTCTACTCCAGGTTTCTTGCTCCAGGTTTCTTGGATATCTTGTCCTTGTCCACCTTGCAGTGTGTGGAGGACAAGGATGAGGACCTTGAAGTTATATATGTCCCCTTTCCTTATGTACCACTGTCCAGGACATAATCAGATAGGCATACCAAGGCTGAGAAACGCAAGGTCCGGTTTAGTGGCCTTGGGTCCAGCCAGAACTCAGGGGGTCTAACCATTAAAAGGAAGATGGTAGGATGGGTCCTGGGGAACAAACTGATGTCTCTGTTAAATTTAGGATTTTTTTTACACCTCAAGGACTCACCTAGTCTGTAGAAGAATTTATCTATGCATATCTCATCATTCAGTATTTACAGATTTACTATGGCAAAGTACTGGGAAGATGAAGATCAGCAAGATAAAGTCCAGGAGAGGAGACAGGCCCGTCAGCAGGCAATCTTACAGCAATGTGGGGGTGCCGTGATGGAAGAGTGCATAAAAGAGGGGTCCCCATCATGGCTGGGAGGGGAAGTGGGCAGCTAAAGAGGAGATACAGGGCTTAAGGAGGGACTTGTGAGAGCCAAGTCCTGCATATCAGGCTCCAGTTAGGTTGAGGTCAGGGATGGGAGGGGAGGCCAGCAGGTAGGACAGCCAGGTGAGAGGTGTGGAATGTGAGGGCCTGCCATTCTGAGAGGGTATCAGCTGGGATTCAGCCATATGGGAAGCCAGCCTGGGAAGGGAGATGGAGACATGGTCACAAGGAACTGTAGGTACCTGGGGAGCCAGGCCTTACTCAGGGCTTCTTAGGGGGCACTATTGGCATTTTAAGGACCATCCCTTTGATGTGTGAGATGTTTGGTGTCTCTGGCTCCTGGTATCCTCCAATCACTGTTACAGCTAGAGTGACCCCTGGTTGAAGCTTCCTGCTAGAGAGGTCCGTCGGGAGTAGACCTGGTTGGATATGTGTCTTAAGCCCAGCCTCCATTAACTGTGGGACAATGGTGTTAGGAGAGCCAAGACCAGGGTAGGGGCTTCACTCTGAGGCCGTCAGATTATCCTGGGGCAGGGCTGCTCAGGGGCATGGCCCATGCTGCTGGGCCTTCACCACAGCCAGTGGGGAAGCACTGGATCTGGACAGGAGTGACATGGAGGTTCATGGGCCAGATGGTAGGATTTAGGCATGGGCTGAGGAGAAGGAAGGATCACTCCCAGCTAGGACTCAGGTGAGGTAGTGCTGCTAAGTGAGGCTGAGGATGGCTCTTTGCAGGTTCAGTGGGGGAAGCTGACTGTGTGTTTGCAGAGGTCATATCCTCAGTGGTATTGTCAGTGGCCAGAGGCTGGGTATTTGTTTGAAGCTCATGAAAAAGGCTTGGCCAGGAGCTGGTGGACTTGAGCCTTAGCAACACATAGGGCTGGTATCTGGAAAGTAAAAGGGCAGTGGACCCTAGGGAAGACAGGTGTCTGGGGGCCAGGTAGAGCAAGGGCAGCCCTCTAGGAAGGCTGAGGGGTGGACAGAGAGGTGCAGAGAGAAGGGTGAAGTGTGATGCTGGGAACCCCAGGTTCAGTCTTTCAAATTGTGTCCAGTCCTGTGATGTTCTCCAGAGAGGCCTCTTAGGGCATCTCAAGCTGCCCATCTTACAGGGCTTTCTCCTGGGACTCCTGCCTGTGCGCTTACCCCAGGAAGCATCACAAACGAGTGTGTTGTAGCTGGCTCATGTTACTGTCATTATTATCTCCATTCTAATCTTTAATTGTGGTTCAGAAGCACCTATCACAAAATCAGCCCCTTAAGTGTGCAGTTTGGTAGTGTCAAGTACATTCAGGTTGGCAACCCATCTTCAGAACTTTTCATCTTGCCACACTAAGGCTCTGAACCCATCAAACAACAACTGCCCATTTCTCTTTCCCACAGCCCTTGACAACCACCATTCTACTTTCTGTCTCTGTGAGTTGGGATACTCTGGGTCCTTCACATGATGGAGCCATACAGAAATTACCCTTTAGTAATGGGTTTATTTCACTTAATAATGTCTTCAAGGCTCACTTGTGTTATAATGAATGTCTAAATATCCTTTTAAAAAAATGTTCAGTATTATTATTTTATTTTGACAGACTATGTTGTTGCTGGTAACCCCAGCGTACCATAATGGAAAATTTTATCTTCTGACACCTGGTTTCTGGGGTGCCCTTTGGCATTTTTCATGGACTCCCTTATGGTTAACTTGATACTGTGCATCTGCCCTGCCTTCAGACAGCAAACTGCCTTCATATTTCCCATGGCACCTAGTAGAATGTCAAATGTACAGTGTTAGAAACTGTATTTACATTGATGCATTTTTCTCAGCTTTCAAAACTCAGGAAAAACTTAATTCCTCAAAGTATTTTTCTTATACTTTATTTTATGCTTCTACTCAGTTTTGGTATGCGTGCACTATATTGTCTTTTATTTATATTTACACTTTGCAGCTTGGACAACCTGTTGAGTTAGGGGACTTAGATGGCCACTAGGTGGCGATATTGATATTACTTTTAAAGACGTGTAATTAAGTATTATCATTAAGCGACCCCCTCCAACATTTAATTTTTGTGATAGTAAACAGTCTATACTAAAGGGATAAGGAACCCTCCCTCTAATTACAAGATAGTCTGTTTTTATTTCAAAATTCTTTGCTTGCATGGAAGTCAGCTATGAGTACTGAAGGAGTTATCACAAACTTGAGCGCTGGGATTTAATTCATTCAAAACATGCTGAGTGTGCTGTCAAGGCCTAGGTAGTTTCATATTTGGATCAAGTCTTTAGGAAGTTAAAATGGCTAGCAAGATTTTAAAATTTGAAACTATACTTGATATTCCATCATTTTTTTTCTGTTTGTAGAGATTTTTATCATGTGATGAAAAGTCTAGTTTAGGGCTGGGACTGTAGCTCAGTGGTAGAGTGCTTCCCTTGTATGTGTGAGGCACTGGGTCTGATCCTAAGCACCACATAAAAAATAAACAAATAAAATAAAGGCATTCTGTCTGGATACAACTACAAAATTTTTTTTTTTTTTTTAATTCTAGTTTATTCCACGAATAGCATTTTAGAGATAGGACAAGCAGACAATTCTTGGGGGGCAATGATGATATGTCCTGCCCTGGAACTGCATGAAGATAGAGAAACAATATCAACTTGTGAGAAATAAATGCTGAAATGCATAGGTTGGTGGGGGGGGGGCGTGCAATGTCATCTTAAAGAGACAGAATGGCCCCCTAATTGAGGTTTAACTGGGACCTTTTTCAAGAAATTGATATGCTCTTGAAAAAGAATTGACAGCCCAGTCTGCTGTGGAAGCTGGGATAAGGGAAATCTAAGAGGCAGATACTGTCTCTTCCGGGGAGGACCACAGGGTGTGGCAGTGTGTGCTGTACTAATGTGTGAGATGTATGGGGCCCTCCTGTCATGGGGTCCTGAATTAGGAAGTCTTCAGATTGTAAATTTTGGTTTCTCCATAGATTTTCCCACTGTGAACATTCACAAATGTCGCTGGGTGAGGGGGGAAAATCAGTAGTTAATTTTAACCATTTGCATATTTATTTGATAGCTCAAAATATCTATGCCTCCCACAATACCAGATGTCTGAACTGCTGTTTATTTATTCATTACTCCTGTCAGGTTGCACTTGACTAGAAAGTCTGCCAAAAAATTAAAGTGCAAAAATTTAATGGATTCTGTGATTATGCATCTGCTTCTACATATTCTCTTTGCTTTGGCAAGTCATTACCTGTGCCTGTTTTGCCTGAAGGTGCTAAAATGCAGTCTTATTATAAACACAAACATTTTTCATCATTACAATGGGAACAAAAAAGACCAAACAACCAAAAACAAAACAAAAAAAAACCCAAACAGGAGCCTAAACTAACATTCTATCTGAAATTTAAACTGTATTTTTTGTTGTTACAAGAGGGGTGAAACTTTTCCTCATTTTCTGAGATAGTTTGGATCCTTATAGGTTGTCATTCCCATCTCCAGTTTTGAAGCTTGTAATGCAGTATATAGTCACTTTGAAGTGTATATGTTACATGTTTTTATAATTTTTTCTAATCATTAAGTCAGCAGACTTTATTGACTATTATTCTACATGGAGAAGGCTGTTCTAGATAGCTGTGGTGCAAAGGCTTAAAAAGGAATTTAGAAAGGATATTTCAGTTGTGTGAATTACTTATAAGATGGTACATTTTTTCATACCATAAGTGAGGTTTTCTTACATGGAAATTAGAAGTACAGAATAAGTGTACTAACGTATTTAATCAGTAATTGGTAATTGAGCATTGGTAGTTGTATTAGGCACTTTTGTCTGTAGTAAAAGAACACCTGTAGATAATACACAGGGTCCTTGAGAATTCTGATACATATCTGAAGCCATTTAAGAAGCGTAACATTTTGTAAAAATATGAGTTGATATCATGCTAATTGTGCATGTGAAGCCAGAATGGATAAAGAGAAGACTTTGGTGAAATCAAAGAAAAGGAAAAATTAGAATATAGTTCTGGAAGGTGAAGACCTGAGTTGCTGTGGAGGTCAACTTTTGTGATGCCAACGGAGACTGGAGTTTGTGCAGGCACCACTTGCCTGGTTTCACATGCATAATTCACATGATACTAACTCACGTCTTGACACAGTGCTGTACATCTTGGCTTCAAATAGATATCACAATTGTCAAGAGCCTCATGGATTGTCTTCTCAAGTCTTTTTACTATAAAATTTGTGCAGACACCATTTGCATGCACAAAGTATGTGTTTGGAGCACTAGTGATCCTTTTAGGTTACCATGAAGGAAAAAGAAGATTGAGAATATGGGGTGTGTGGCTGATCAATAGGGGGTTCCCAAAGGCATGTCTTCAGATAGAGGAAGAGAGATTTTGAAGAAGTGCCACTTTTTTCCCTGAGTTCTTTTTTTTTTAAATTTTATGTTTTTTTTTTCTTTTTAAAATTTTTGTTTTAATTAGTTATACATGACAGTAGAATGCATTTTGACACATCCTACATAAATGGAGTATAACTTCTCATTCTTCTGGTTCCTGAGTTCTTTTTTCCCCCCTCCCTCCATTACAGATGACAGGGTAATGTGAAATTTTAAAGATTGATCATTTTAAGAGATACGCAGTCAAAAAGCAAATTGGAGGTGAAATCTGTCAGCTGAGTTTGTGGGACACTCTTTTAATAAGTCAGGCACTTGGATTTATTTTGTTTTAAATGTCTATTATGTGAACAGCATCTGTGTGCCAATTATGATTTGACTTCTATTTTTTGAGTGTAACAAAATCCTTCCTGAAGGGATGTTTATGTGTCAGCTTTTATTTTTTATTACATGAAATGGGAGAAAACAGCTCAGTCTTGGGGGACGACTCTTTGGAGTGTCTTGAATTTTCGTTAGGGTGGAAAGAAAGGCTGTCATCCGCGCCTCTTTAGTTTTTCCTTCTTATCCTACACTGAAATAACCTTTCCTAGAGCTTCAGAAGTATATGAATCACCTGCCTAAAATTATCAAAACCCATTATTGTTCTCCAAAGGAATTTCACAATAAGATTAAGCTGGGAATAATAAAGGGAAGAAAATGAAGGGCTTAATTGTGTTGTTTTGGGTAGGCACTAGTAAAACATCGATCCAGGCACCCTTTGAAGAATCTGAAATGGGAACTTTAACCTTAGCACAAGTTGAAGGTCGTGTGTGGTCAGGGAATTGTGTGGGAACAGGAAGGTAAGGCCCTGCAGAATGAGGAGTTAGAGGCAGAGGACAGAGTGTGGAATTAAGGTAGGACTGGGGAAATGGGCAGAACCATGGATACATTATGTTTCTGTTGTTTTTTTTTTTAATTTTTATTTTAGTTGTAGATGGACACAATGCCTTTGTTTTATTTATTTATCTTTTTATGTGGTGCTGAAGATTGAACCCAGGACCTCAAATATGCTAGGCAAGCAAGCTACCACGAGCTCCAGCTCCAGCCCTATATTTCTGTTTTTTTTAAGGCAATTTGCCAAAAACATAAAATAATTCCAAAAGTGGGAGATGATTATTTGTGGGGCGGGGGGCGGAGGGAAGGCAGGGAATGAGGAACAAATATTAGATGACCCGTTCAGCTTTAGGACAAATGGAGCTAACATAGCTGCTTAGAAACCTCTCCATCCTCCCCACCCCTAAGTATATAACTTTTGAAGGGAACAGACATTTCTAATTTTGTTGCCTTCTATTGCGAGGAGACTCTAATCCTTATTTAAAATCTGGCAGAATCTCAACCTTACAAATAAATTATACTTTTTTTGCTTGTTCGCAGGAAAGTTTTGGAAATCACCATGTTCTGGAGATGAGTTCATCAAGCCTTGGCTCATTAGATCTAAAAAAAAAAAAAAAAAAAAAAAAAAAAAAAAAAAACCAAACCCTAATTTCCATAAAATAAGCCAGGAGAGCTGGCAAAACCTTTAATAGATTAGTGTGAAGAAGCCTGAGAAAGGTGGGCTGGTGCTTTCTATTTTTAGAAATTTGCTTTATTGGAGACAGTGTGAAGTACTTCATTAAAAGGTTAGCTTTGAGAATCATGTATGTGATTTATGGCCTCATCTTTTTGAGGCTATCATTAAACTTTCCTTTTGAGATGAAAGCAATTGAATGTTTAATTACTTACTAAAAGTCCTTTGCAGGGAGGTACAAATTGTCAGGTGTTATGTAGTCATATTCATAGTTTTTTTTTTATTAAACTGGATACTTTATTATATTGCTGTTGAATAAGAATTTATTCATGTATTCACTTAATAAATATCTGTCAAACATTCACTTTGTGAAAGGGCATGGGCAGGATGCCCCAGGAGCAAACAGATTGTTTTTACACATTCTTTCACTAAAATAACACTGTTGCTTTTCACATATACAACTGGCATTCTTAGAAGCATCTTTTGTACGTGTCTTTACCTAGTATATTCTGTGCAGCACAGGAAATAGAACATTGCAACTCAAGGTAGGTTTGCCCAGCAATGATGACATCTTTGTGCTATTTGAAAGACCATGTTATGAACTCATGAGTCTATTTTGGCTGCCCAGTCTTTGAACCCCTTCCTTATCCTGGAGACCCCTCCTGTGACTCTGGAGGAAGCCAGAGCTTGACTACTAAGGGGGCAAAGGCCAGATGTTGTCTCCCTGAGTGCATAGGGGGGAGGCCCTGCGATGGGTCGGCATGGTCAGTTGGATGTTGTCAAGCAGGGTTTTGAATCTGGAGCTAGGGTCCCAAAGAAGAAGGTCACTTTAGAACTCTCTTCTGGTGGTGACATAGGGGCTAGTGGTGACAGTGGGGTCAAGTTAAGAGCCAGAGCATGCAAGTGTATAGAGGAGACAGGTGCTTCATGCAGGTGCAGATGGGACCTTGAGTGTGATGTCCAGCAGAGGTGGCCTCCCCAGGCTGTGGGTCACTGTAGACGGCCACACCCTGTGCCAGGTGCTGGACATGGCACTTGCCTTCCCTCCAGGATTCCCATTCTCGTCAGGGGAACATGCCGTTCCAGCAGCTGCATTGCTGCCTAAATCCCTGCAGACTTGAGAACACAGGCGAGCACACCTCCACCCCTGCCTCGAAAGGCAAGCAAGGGTTTATGGCATTTGAACTAAGCCTTGAAAGAGTTAAGAGTCTGCAAGAGTCCTCCCGCAGGCAGCTGTGAGAACTCCCATGGATGGAGGCAGTGAACCAGGGGTCTCACCGAATGTGAGTGAGTGCATGAAAGGAAGGAGGATGAGCTCCTCTGGAGAGTTTGAGGAGCTGGGGAAGAATCTAGTTTATGGGGCTGGAGTTGGAAAGTGGAGTCAGAATCAAAGCCGACTTTTATTGATTCTCATCAGCATCATTTTTATTTCATGCTCACGTTGTTGCCCTGTTGTCTGCTGTTTCCAAGCATGAGCTCATTTAACTGTGAGTGACTGTTATTCTTCCCGATTTGCAGCAAGGAAGCTGAGACATAGATTAAGTGATTTTCCCATGCTCACATCACTCCTGTGTGGTGGAGCCAGGCCAGCATCTGTTCTGATGGGCTCCAAAGCTCTTCTCTGCACTGCTGGCGGGGCTGGAATCACCCGCACAGCAGCTCAGCCTAGCAGATGGGTGGAAGTGATTTCTTTGTCGGTCAGTAAACTGTGACCTTTCATCCTATCCCTTTACCTGGCTTTATGTCTTTATGGCATTTGTCCCTGACATTTTCTGGTAGATTTATTTACTTACTATTTGTCTCCTTCATTAGAACATGAGATCCAGGAGGACAGGGACTCTGTTTTTATCACAACTGTTCACTTTGTCCCTAGAACAATGTCGGCCACATAGTAGCTGCTCAGCAAATATTGTAAAACAGTAGGAGTCTTCACACCATTACCATGTGTGAAGTGTTTGGCCGGTACTAACTTATTTGATTTTGTTATCTCATTAGAAATTGAGATAGAGCCCCAGCTGGGTTAAGGAACTTCTTCAACATCACAAGCCTAGAAAAAAAATAAAAGCTAGGATTCAGATGCAAGTACTTAATCTTCAGAAATCAGGTCCTTAAATGCTAAGCTTTACTGCTTTTCTGAGAGAATGAATGATTAGTTAAGACAGATTTATATAAGCCATAAAATGTACTTAGTAATGTATTTCAAAGTAAATAGCTTGTCAAGTAAAATTTATAAATAAAGATGCCATATTTTTCTTTTTAGGAAAGGACAATTAATGAGTAAGACAGGGGTCTGGAAAAAGCAAAATAGTACATATATTTTTAAATGTAGACTCAGATTCCTGGAAAGTGTATTATTATAGCATCACTTATAATCTACTGGACCATAAATGAATACTGGATTTTAATGGCTAGTAAATCTGTCTCCAGTATGTTCCAAACAGCATTTTACACATCCCTTATCTTCATAAGATGTACTTACCTCTTATGGAAGAAACTGTAATAATAAACAGATGTTAATTTTCATCATAATTTATTTGTTAGTTTTAAAAGCTCAGTTCAGTGCCTCAGAACTATATGATAGTTCGAATTTGGAATTACAGTTTAACTGGAATTGGTCTTGAAATAGAATTCAGTCTTTTAGAACCTCTGCCTAATACTTAACAAATGTATTGGCTTTTGCTTTCTAATTTAGCATTCAGTCTGAACGAGACAGTCCATATTCTTATAAGCATAGAGGTTAGATTAAGGTAAGTCCAAATTGCAAATACTAGGAAATTGTCTCCTGACCAAAGGAGAGATCAACAGCTAAATCGTTGAATTCTTTCCAGATATAGGCAAAAGTGTTTCAAAGTCAATTGTACCAAATAATTAAAGTTATCTATGATATTTTAAATATTCATGTTTTAATCCATTTTCAAACATTGACTTTTTCATTCCTGCAATCAACATTTCATTTGCTTTCCCTTTTCTGTCACCTGCTCACATTTTATCATTTAATTTCTAGCCCTTTCATGCTTGCAACGGTTAGGACATTTTCTCATTATGGGTGGAATTTTGCATCACCTTTTAGATTTGAAATAGTAGCAAGGTCTGGTGCTTAGGCATCATTTAAATTGATATCAGATGATTGCTGCATACAGGAGTGCCTTTACCATCTTCCAAACAGCTCCCGATAATGTGCATAGAACATTTTCTTACTCTTCCCTTGATTTTTTTTTTCATTTGAAATCTCTTCATCCCTATCCAATGACTTATTGAAAAACCCTTGCTTTGAAGCTTAAAGTGTTGCAAGATGGTGGCATAGCCCTTTTAGAGGAGGTCTCAATCATACAGAACATCTGTGACTTTAACTCCAAGTGGTAAGAAGATCCGATCATCTGATAGAAGATTTAATTGTGACCTTTTTGATTTTTTATCTCAGAAGCACTAATACATCTCCATATGTGTGTGTGTGTGTGTGTGTGTGTGTGTGTATGAGAAGAATAAAAGTTCTTGGGCCTTTCGAGGATTAGTAGATTAAAATTTATTTATACTTAAGATGACTATGGCTTACTCTATGGTAAATCAAAATTAGGATTCTGAGTGTGAAGGTAGAACCTACTTTATGTTTTGGAGTGCTCACACACCTTTGGAGCCTGTTCTCGACAAGTGTGCAAGTTTTTGAAGTGTTTCTATTTGGAGATACAAGGAGAAGAACCTCAGTGGCCCTTGTTGTGGTCACAAATAGAAGCCTCTATGAAATCCATTGTATACTTTAGTGAATAAAAGCTAACAAAGCCAGGGATGATTTTGATCCACTAATAATCCACAGGGTTTATTTCATTCTAGGATTTGACTCCTTTGTTCTGATGAAACCATTGTGGCATTTTTATTGTGGTGGGGGAAGTTATTCATAAACTTATCTCCTGGTATCCGTCAGGAAAGCAGACTTGCGGTGGAAGAGGGAAGCCAGTTAATATCTGAGTTAATAATTGTTAATATTATACATGTCCTATAAGTAGGATGTGCATACTTGTTTGGAAGTCACATTTTGAGTTGCATTTATTTTCCCTCAATTTTTAAAGAAAGTTAACTATATTTTAACTCCTAAAGGACTCTTAAAATGTATATCTCATCATTCTATCATCTTGATACAAATATTTTCATTTTCTTGTTCCCTTAGTTCCTGTTCGTATATGAATTTGTTTTAATGTCGAAATCGTGTCTATTTTTTCCCATTTAACATAAAGATATTTCCACTGTTAAAAAGTTTTCATCATAATTTTGGTTCTTACTTTGTAACTCATTAGCACTTATCTTTATGTAAAACTTTAAAAAGTACTTGCTAAATTTCTTTTCTTGTCTAGTTCACATTAGCATCCACTCATCATTATTTCAGTTTTATGCAAATAGTAATATCATTAGTTTCTTTACATATGAATGTTTGCTCTTATATAATCCTTCATGAATATGTGTGTGTGTGTGTATGTGTGTGTGTATATATACATACATATATATAGCAAGTTTTAAAAGACAATGAAAATTACTGCATAATTCAGAAGTGACAGTAGGAAAGGCCTGAATTATTTATCTTGTACTCTCTTGGGTAAATGCTAATTTATCCTTTAAGTTTGCTTTTTTCTAATGTGCCACATTGTTTGCCTGATTTAATTTGATTACTGTTTTTACATTTCATATTTGTACTTGAAAGTTGAAATAAATACTATATAAATGAAAGCAACGAGGTTTATTTGATATTCGATTCCAGTGATTTATGATAAAAACTATCTTTAAGTAATAAATATATATAAACTTGAAGATTGATGTGGAAACCACATTGGTGCACTAACTAAATATTTAAGATTTATTCTTAAATTGTGTCTGTGTTGATGGTAACTGGAACATAATCTTATAACTAGTATAAACACAGGATATAATAAGTTTGTTGGAAGAGGAGGTGTAGTCATAGCAGATATGAAGACTTTTGGCTTTGGTAATGACTTGAAACATAGTGAATAGTGCTTTCCTTCAAAGCTAACACCCATATCCTTAAAACATTACTCTCTGTACATATATATGCATATTTATTTCTGTAAACCACAACCACAGTTGTGCCTTATTTCTGTATCTTAGTTCCTTCTATATTTATAAATTTGAAGATTCCAACATTATGTTATCCCTTTTTTTGCTTGAGTAATTAAGAAGTACAGGTCTAGTATTCAGGCCCAACTTTTCATTTCTGTGGTGCTTTAAAGTACTTTTAAATGTTATTATTTTTAAATCACTTTAAACAAATAGTTGTGTTTTTTTAGCATGAGATAGATTAGATATTGTGTCCTCTTGTTTAGCCACAGGGTTTTATTTAACCCATTTTACATATCTTGTGTATAAACAAAAAACTGAGTTATCCTGACTGCTTCCCCTGGGCTCTTGCCTTCTAGTTACCTTTGCAAATCTGCCAATTTCCAGTTAGTACTGAGTGTCCCTGAAGGCCCTCCTTGTGTTTCTTGAGCACTGTCGGGTGTCTGGGTGGTTGTTTAGATTCATCCAAGATACTTCACTTGCAGTAGCTTCTGAAGAAAACGAGAAAGAAGAGACCATTGTGAAGAATAACCTGTTTGGTCTCTAGATGTACCTGTCTGTATCTTTTATATTTTTGGGAAGGGGAACTGGTCAGTTGCATTCTTTTCTTTGAACACTGGGGTCAAGAATCTGATCAGTTGTATTTATTTTCTTCGTTCCTTGTGTTTTTAGGAGCTGCCTACAGTCCTCCTTCTTCATGAGCTGGCTCAGCAGGAAGGAGCATGGACCATACTCCCCCTGTTACCGCAGTACGTGCATTTAACGCCAACGTGTCAATTACTGACATTTCAACCTGACGACTTTTGTGCTCCCTGGTTTTCTTATTAAGAAGGTGTTTTTCCTCAGTCAACAAGTGAAGTGAATTTGAGTTTTATTTTTTATGATTACCATATTACACAGTTTTCTTGATTGGTTCTTATTCATACATAGCTTTTAATTGTAAATGTGCTGTATTCTTAAAAGATTGAATGCTTCAAGTTGATATTTGAAAATTATTTTTCTTGTGAACTGGTGTTGTTATGGAGATAATTAACTTTAAGAACTCTGGCTGCTCTGTAGGCGATTGGTGTATGGCTTTACTATAAGTCGAAACTCTAGACGTTGAAGAAGAGTTGAGAGGAAAAACCCTCTATTGTCGACCGTTCTATTTGAACTTCATCCATTCCTTACCTACCAGTTTTAAGTCTTACTATAAACTCATTTTACACAGATGATGACTGTAACTTATTTCTTTTTGTTAGCTTTTCTGGAACATATAGCCGCAATTCATCATGGATTTTCTTCTGTGAAGAGGAGACAAGGATAGAGATTCCCAAACTCTTAGAAACACTCAGACGATACGATCCATCTAAGGTGAGTAAACTTCAGTGCTAGTATGTATACTTTCCAGCCAGTGCTTCAGAGAAAATGTTTAATTTTGATTAAGAGGCGTTAGAATAAAGACAATTAATAATTGTAATAAATTCTAATAAAGACAATTAATTTAAAGTGAAAAGGAATGAAGGAATAGGTGAATATCTGGAAGCTATGTTAAAAAAATTCTCTGGGAGGCTTATGGCTTATGGAGAGATGGAATGTAGAGTGAGCCATTATACATCCCCAATGAAAAAAATCTATTTATATGTGCTAGCAATTTCAGAGTCAAAAAACTACACAGAAGAGTTCATAAACAGTTTACCCTAGAAATAAATTTAAATTGGTTATTTTTATTTTTACTAATCAGGAAGTATATGTATTATTTTATATAGAAGGATTTTTGAGTACCAGCAGTGTGTTAGGCACCCTGGACAGCAGGAGCTAGGATAACACAGACAAGGATCCTGACCACATGGATGGTATAGAATAGGTGCCTTTAGTGAATCAATTACAGTTAAAAGAGATCTAAAATAAGGAGAAGCTTGAGAGGCCCTGAGAAGCATATAACAAGGTGTTGAGCCTAATCTGGGAGGGTCAGGACAGCAAAGGATGCTCACTCTCATCTGAGTCCTGCAGGATGAGCAGGAATCAGCAGAAGAGGATGTTCAGGCAGAAGGAACTTATTTGAGAAGGACTGAAGTGAGAAGGAATGGTTCTTGCATTCGAGGGATTCAGTGAAGTTCACAGCCACTTTCATATTTTCAGGTCTTATTTTGTATAGATTTGATCCAGCAATGGGATCTTGTTTCCCTCTGAATCCCTAGCTTTGAGCAGAGGGTTGAACATTTAGGAGGGGTCAATCACCCTTTGTGAATGGCTGAAAATCCTAAAATATCAGCTTTCCTTCCAGATTGTGTTCAAAGGCTCAGAGGGCTTAAAAGGCTGCCCTGGACATAGGTCAAGAGTCAATCAAGGGACTGGAGATATAGCTCAGTTGATAGAGCGCTTGCCTTGCATGCACTAGGCCCTGGGTTCAATCCCCAGCACCACATTCAGTTCTCTTAGAGAAGCCCAGGTTGCAACCTGGTTGCTTTATGGGATCCTTTAGACTTGGGATAAGCAGAATTGGACCCTTTCTGGTACCGCTAGTTACCTACGCCACCCGGAAGCCCACTCTAGAGAAGAATGTGGTTTAATGACTTTCTGGGGAATGAAAGGCCAGTTCTGGCTTCCTGCTTGGTTTGTTGATATAGATGTAAAGAAGGGCAGCGGTGGTGATCAGATTAAGTTCTCAAATATGGGGTAGTCTGTTACTATAATATAAACCATTGATTTTGATGATCTTTAAAAGCTGGAAGGATCTACATGGTTTCTCTTTTTTGCTTTTGATTTTGGGAAGGTATAGATATAATTGGATGAAAAGGTTGTTAGGTGAAAAAACAAAGTCTTCAAAGAAGAGAAAAGTTATGAACCCGACTCCTCCAGTCTTTTGAAATGATGCTAACCAGCATCTGTGTACTTGGTTGCCATGTTTTATATAAATCCTTCATTAAGCTTTTATGCTTTTTTTTTTTTTAACTTGAGAAAAACTCCCAAATCTTTTTTAGGATGTAGGAGTTTCAGTCTCCTCCTGGTGTTTGGTTCACCTGGAGATTATTTTTCCATTATCCATGGCTCTAATTCTGTACAGGAGATGGTGACTCACTGTGCTTTTTAATGAAAATTGGGATGATAAATGTAAAAGTTCAAAACAAGTTCATGAAAAGCAAGTACAGAACAGAGGTGAAATGAGATGTTTTTTCCCTCTTTTCTGAACTCTGCCTCCGGGAGAAAAATGTCTAGGATGCTTTATTTCTTTTGAAACTAACATTGAGGAATAAAGATTACATAATTTGAAGTGAGCTCAAACCCATATGATTTTTTTAACCCCTTTATTCTTTTTTCCTAAGATTTAAAAATCTTAGGAAAAAAAGCACAAAGCAAGCCTGACTTTGATATTGACACAAATAAGCCACATTGAAACAATAACTATATAATGTGTTAGAAATCAGGTCTTTTGTTTGCTTCTAATATTTTCCTTTAATATCATTCAGCCATTCTTACAAATGCAAATTTATGTTGTTTATACAGTATTTTAAATATAAAAATAAATCTTTATTAAATGATCTCTGCTAAATGGCCTTCCTAGGTGGTTTCTATAATTTTCCATATCTTGTTTGTTGTCTTTTTTTCCCCAAAGCACGCTTTTCATGGGTGTGTGTTTGATGAAGTGTATTGACTTCTTGTATTTATTTTTAATAGAGGTGAAATGTCCTACAGTGTGTATCACTATCCTCTCTGTGAAGCCATTAAAGTCATGAAAAAAATAGGGGGTTTGGCTCTTTCCATAGATTCTATATTAGTTACTTCCTTAAAGTTGTGTATAGCCTGCACAAAAATATTGAAAAACATTCTTACATAGTTTATAATAGATACACACTGCAATTAGGAGATAAAATATGACAACATGTTTTACATAAAATTGTTTGGAATGAGAGATTTTAGTATTAAAAGATTGGTAAGAAGGTTGCCAAAATATACCAAGGTGTTTATTTTCTTTATAGGCTATAGAGGCATGGTATGATAAATGGGTGATTTTCTTTTTTAAAAATGTTTATTCTAATTAGTTATACATGAAAGTAGAATGCACTTTGATACATCATAGATGGAGTATAATTTCTCATTCTTCTGGTTGTACATGTTGTAGAATCCCACCAAAGATATTTTCACTGGGTATCGTTTCCTAGATGGGCAGTCATTCTTTAGTCTTTAGTCACTGTAAGGATGTTGTACCATCGTCTTAACCTCCCATTATTTCACTTGAGAAGTCAACTGTTTATCTTTTTTTTTATTCTGTTGAAAGAGATGTTGTACACATTTGCCTCCTTCCTTGAACACTCTTCACTAGCTGCTTTTTAAATTTCTCTATCTTTGGATTTCGATAGTTTTACCATTATGTGCTTGTGTGTGGTTTGCTTTTGTTCATCCTGATTTGAATTTATAGAGATTCTTAAATCTATGGCTTGATGACTTTGGTTAGTTTTAGAAAGTTCTAAGCCTGTATTCAACTAGTGCTTCATTTTCCTCCCCTCTCTTTTCATATCCTTGGTTTCCAATTTCATGAATTTTTCTGTCTTTTCAATGTACCTCATATGGCCTTAAGTGCTTTTCTGTATTTTCCTCCTTTTGGTGCCTCAGTCTGGATATTTCTTCTCTTCCATTATGTTTAATATCTTTTTGAATTAATCATTCAGTGTTAGTATTTCCATTTGATTCTTGTTTATAGATTCTAGTTCTTTGGTGCAGTTCTCCATCCTTTCGTCTGTTTTCTTAAACATATTAATAATGTTGAAAGTTTTGCTTGATAGCTGCAAAATTGAATTTACCTGTGCATCTGTATTTTTCACTTAATCTCTTTGTTTTTGATTTGGCCTTATTTCTTGTCCTGCCTTTTAGTTTTTGACTGAATGCTACATATTTTATGTGAAAAATTAAGGAGGCTGTGGATGTTAGAAACTTTCTTTCTGTGGATGATAGAAACTTTCTTTGGGAGAATATAATATTCTTCTGTGTCACAGGCCAGGTTTGGGTAAGTCTGTTTACAGATCACCCTTACTCTTAGCACCCTTTCATCCTGGTAGGGTCTTCCCAGAACCATAGACTGCCAAAGGCTTTGCTCAGCTTTTTAGCCTTTCCACTTCTGCTTCCTGTTTGGTTCTTATTTTTTTACTTTTTTTTTTTTTTTTTTTTTTTGTGCAGCTGAGGTAGTTGAGTGAAAATTGCATGCCAAAGCTTACCTCTTCAGTCCAGTAAGATTGCAGAAGTTTCTAGCTGCAACTTCTGCTACATGCTAGCCACAGCTCAGAAGCCAGTAAGTTTCCTGTGGGAAAGAAGAGGCCAATCTTGGGTTCCCACAGATGGGTTTTTCAATTGTGAAATTTTAGCCCTTCACATCCTGTCTGCCTTTGTTGTTTTCCAAGGACTTCAATCATTTGTGTTACATATTTCTCCAGCATTCATACCTGTTTTTAATGGTGACATAGATCTAATCCAGGCTATTCTGTTGTGGCCAAAAGTGGAAGTCTTTTATTGCCCTTAGAATAAATCTCATGTTCCTTTCCTCTGATTCAGAAAACCAATCTGGTCTGTCTTCTGCCTGTCTCTTTCATACCATGTTCCCCAAGTCCAGCATCTGCTAGCCAACCTAGATGTTTTTAGTCATCAAGTTTTTTCTTACCTCAGGGACTTTTGCATTAACTTCCTCAGATTTCTGCAGAGTGGGCTCCTTGGTATTATTTCATTTCCATTTATTTGTTCCATAAGGTATTTCCCTTTTGATCCAGGACAGCCCCCAGTCAATTGCTGTATTTATTTGTTTAATTCCTATTTCCCTGTTATAGTGTAAGCTATATTGCTGCCTGCTGGAGATTCTCAATAAATATTAATTGAATGAATGAATGAATGCTTAAAATAGACCCTGATTCTCAAAAGAATCTTTCAGATCTTTCTTTGAAAACTTTAGTGAAGCATAGGAGCCACTATTCTCTTTGCTTTCATAATATTTTTATGTGGAATATTCTATAAAATACCACTTTAATATACTTATGGTATAATGATGACTCACATTTTGTTCATTCCGATGATCTGATCTTTAACTCCATATATATATATATATATATATATATATATATATATATTGATTGATTGATTCATTGTCATAGTGGTTTAATTATATTTTTGTTCCAATTCTGCCAAAGTACATAGTCTGTGTTAACTCTATCTCCCATGATATTTAATTAATTAAAACTAATGGTACGACTTTGCTTTGGGTTTTACATGAATGGCCTTTCTATAAAATGACATTTTATATTTCTATTTAACAGGAATGGTTTTTAGGAAAAGCATTACATGACGAAGAATCTTCAGTAATTCACCATTATGCCTTTTCTGAAAATCCTACGGTTTTTAAATATCCAGACTTTGCTGCCGGCTGGGCCCTTAGTATTCCACTTGTAAACAAGTAAGAATTGATTATTCGACTTTTTTTTTTTTTTGGTGTATGTACCAACTTTTACTTTGCTGAGTTCTGTTCTTGCTGGATCTCAGGATCTCAAATGAGTTTTTCAGCCAGAGGCAGTGGGTGGTAAAATGAAAAAAAAAGGGACATGGAGCGAGAGCCCTGAGGCTGTTGCTTCAAGTCTTTCACTTATGAGTCCTCTCAGACAAATCATTCCACTTCTCTGTACTTCCTCTTATTCACCTGCAAAGTAAAGCAGGCAATAAATTGTGAGACCAAGGAGAGCACGAAAGGGCCCTGAGAACTGTGTACAAGGAAGCAACATGACTCTTTTGAAGGGACTTGGTTTGCTTCTCAGTATTACATTGATTGCAAGTAAGAAAGCGAATCAGTAGCATGCTGAGGTGGGGGGGGGCGGATGGCTTATTATGTGCGTGGTTATGCATGTTAAACATGGGCCCGGCAGGAGGGACGGCCAGCAGAAGGTGCTGTCGGTGGTCATACCCAGGTGTGTGTGCACAGCTGCAGCGGTACTTGATTACATATGGAAAGTGAAGATGATTAAGTTGCAATTCAGGAGAAGTGTGATTGTCAAAAGGCTCTTGTCAATCTGAATACTTCATACTCCTTAAAGAATGAAAAGTTGACAAAACACTTGTAACCTTTATATCTTCAGAGATGAAAGGGTTTTCGCTTCTCATTCAATGTCCTGCTTCTAGGGCTTGGGGTTTGAAAAGAGACCGTGTTGTCCCTAGCTGGCCAAAACTTGTTCACTATTCTCTTCACTTTCGAAAGTTCTGTAGAGTATAATATCCTTCTTCCCCGTGTAGAATCCACACCACCACCGCTAGAGCAAGACTTCCTCTGTTGGGTGAGGGGTCTAGTTCAGGAGTAGAGTTCTTGCCTAGCATGCATGAGGTCCTGATTACATCCCCAGCACCACAAAAAAACAAACAAAAAACCAGTAGCAGCGAGACCTATTTTTTTTCTATTTCAATTTATTTTTAACTGATATACAAATACATAAAGTTGTATGTATTAATGGGATACCATGTGCTATATGATATACATTATACAGTGTGTAAAATTTAAATCATTATACAAGTTATACATGTCTCTGACTTCAAACATTTATCACTTGTTTATGGTGAAAACATTCACACTCCTTTCTTGTAGCTTTTGATTGACAGCACATAATTACCCGATTATAGTGAAATCACACCAGAACTTCTTTCTCCCATCTAACTGTAACTCAGCACCCCTTGATCTACCTTTTTCTCTCCCTTCCTCTCCCTTCTCTTCCCAGTCTCTAGTAACCACTATTCTATTCTCATATTCTATAAGATCAAATTTTTAGGTTCCATATATGAGTGAAATCATACAGTACATGTCTTTCTGTGCCTGGCTTATTTTATTTAACATAATGATCTCCAGTTTCATCTATGTTGTGGCAATTGACAGGATTTCATTCTTTTTTTTATGACTGACTGGTATTCCATTATACATATATACCACAATTTTTTTTTTGTCCGTTTATCACTTGATGGACACTTAGGTTGTTTTCATTTCTTGGCTATTGTGAAAATAGTGAGCTGTTTCAGCCTTTCCCCATTCAGCATTATGCTAGCTATTAGTTTATTATACATGACCTTTATGATGTTCATCTGTATAGATGATCATCCAGTTTTCGACCTTCATTCTGTTAATGTGTTGTATCATGGTTATTGATTCATGTATGTCAAACCTTCCTTGAGTTCCTGAGAGGAATCCCACTTGATCATGGTGAATAATTGTTTCAATATGCTGTTGAATTTGTATTGCCAATATTTTGTGGACGATTTTTACATTAATACCCATCAAGGATATTGGCTTATAGCTTTCTATTTTGTTGTGTCCTTGTCTGGTTTTGGTATCAGGGTGATGCTGACATTGTATAATGAGTTTGGGGAAATTCCTCTCTCTTTAGTTTCTTAGAACAACTTAAGAAAAATTGGTATTAGTTCTTTTTATATTGGGTAGAACTCAGCAGTGAAGCCATCTCATCCTAGGCTTTTGTTTGATGGGAGACTTTATTCCAGTTCTATCTTGTTGCTCATTATTGGTCTGTATAGTGTTTCTTTTTCTTCGTGGTTCAGTCTTGGTATGGTGTGTGTGTCCAGGAATCTATTTCTTCCTCGCTATCCCCCCTGGATTTTCTAACCTTCCTTGCTCCTAGGGAACAGCTATGTGATGTATCAGGAAGTTGTGTCACATACAATTCATTTTGGGAACTGAGTTATGTGGGAAGGAGGCAAAGCACAGAGGAGGATGTGGCTTGAGGGATCTTAGCAGGGGACGAGGCTGGCAGCTAAAGCAGTGAGCTGCTGATGTAGCAGCTCCCTGGTGAAGCTCCTTGGCTGCTTATTTCTGTGCAAATCTGGGTTTCGTTCTTGGAGTCTCGCCCTAGAGTTTCTTTACTCAGACATTCCAGCAATTCTTTGAGCCTGAATAAATGCAGCCTGTGCTTCAACTATCCAGAGTGGATTCTTTTGTCTCCAACAAAGACCCCTGACTCTGTACCCTGTCCTTAGGCTGCTGGGCAAGAATGCCCTTCTCCCAGCTGGGGCCAAGCATGCCTAAGAGAGTCTGCCTGGTTTCCCTGCTCTTGTCTTGGGAGTGTCAGGAAGGAAGGGAAAAGAAGATAAGAAGAGACAGTATCATTCCCTCTCGCCCTCCACTGTTTCACCTGGCTCTGCTCCCTGTGGGGGAGAGGGGAAAGTGTCTTCCTTCACCTGTTCAAGGTCATATTTATTCTTACATTAAATCACTTTTGGTTTGTTGCAAATTATAGGCCAGGAGCTGCCAGCACCCTTGTGTTTGGAGCCCAGTTTAGTGACCTTCTTTTTGGTCTGAACTCTTAAAAAAAAAAACCGAGCTCTAAGCTTCACATCATAATCCAAAGCACTGTGCCTTGTTGCTCGATTCCTCCCAGCCCCCAGCCAAGGAGGCTTCCCTCATCCTTCCTTGCTCTCTTGACTTTGCTCCCTAGTGTGGAAGGCTCAGGACTGATTTCTCCATGGGAAGAGGCCGGTGTGGCTGTGATTTCTTTGACTTGGGGGTTATAAGCTCTTCATAAGCTTGTTTGTCTCCTGTTCCCCATAGTTCAACCATGTTCCTTTAGAAAGGCACAAGCACAGCTCCCTCTGCCCCGTGAAGCGCTGTGGCACACCACTGCTTCTCCCTCCAGGGCTATGGAGCTCCTGGTGGACCTAGGAGCCCAAGTACAGTGCACATGGGGATGTAGCTATTTCTCTGAGGCCAGTAGATCTTCTTTCCCCATCCCTGCCCTCTGACCTGCTTGGCCTCTCATCCTGAGGGCAAATCCTGGTTGTCTAGAGAGTTCTGCCCATCAGTTCCCCCATTTTCCTCTGGCAGACTTTCATAGAGGCCTCTTGGTGCTGAATTCAGTTTTGAGTTAGGTGTAGAACTGTTTTTTGCTTCCCTTTTGAGTATTTGTTTTTTAAACCAGGTGGATGGAATTAATCTCTTTGAACACCTCTTTGATTCCTAGTATCCTCTTCTAGGACTGCTCAGCCAACTCTTATTGCCTGACTGGCTGGCGTGAGAATACGACTTTTTCTACAGATCCTCGTGGGTCTCCCTCTGCCCATACTCCTCATCAGGCTTGGAGACACCAAAGCCCTGGCTGGTTCCATTGGCTCTGGCGGATGCCAGCTTCCTAACTACTTTACGTTTCCCATGCAAGTAGCTGCCCAGGCTTTGCCAACTAGGCTGTAGGTTGTACACTAACCCAGGTGCGAGTCCTGTTTGTGGGAGGACTTTCTGTTATGGATTTCCTGGCATTCTGCAAGGAAGTCCCACAGGAGACCACAGTCATGACTCCCTTCTCTCATGTTCTCGAGGTTGTTGAACACATCGGTTGACAAGGGACAGAGCCATGTACACAGCTTCCATAGGAGGCTCAGGTCTCTTTGTGGTCATGCTTACCAATATTTTCCACTGAGATATGAGAGAGAACTGAGGGCCTCATCACCGCAGCAGGGTGGGTAGGTGTCTTAGTCGTTTTGGGCTGCCTGAACAAAATACCATGAACTGGTGGCTTATAAATTACAGGTTTATTTCTCAGAGTCCTGGAGGCCAGGAAGTCTAAGATCAAGGCACCTGAAGATTCGGTATCTAATGAGGCCCCCTTTCTGGTTCACTGATAACACATCACGGTTATCCTCACATGGTAGAAGGGTCACACAAGCTTCCTCAGGCTTCTATTATTAGAATTCTATTCCCATTCATGAGATCTCTCTCCCTATGAGCTAATCACCTCCCCATGCCCCCAAATCCAGTCTCCTAATAACATCATCTTGAGGGTTAGATTTCAGCATATGGATTTTAGGGGAATGTAGACATCCAGACCCTAGGAATAGGGAACTATGGCTAAGGAATTTAGGGCCAAGAGACTAATCTTTCGCACAAAGTTCAGAAATTTCCATCACTTTCCCCATAACTTAACATCATAGAGGAATGAGGTACCAGATAACCTGAATCGGTCTCATCTGCTCTTCACATCACTGAACAGTGATCAATAAACTATAGCATGCTTTTAGTGGATTAATTCCCATGATCTTCTCCCTGTTTTGCCTCCCTTTCCCCTGCCAGCAAAAACAAACCAAAACTTTAGATTCTACTATAGTAAAAGATTCAAATTCCAGTTATTTTAGACCGTATTTATTCTTTCCCCCTGATGCAGACAAGTAATCAAACCAAATGATATAACACCTCTGGCATAGCAACTCTCTCGTGACCAAGGTATATTGTTAAGTGATTTTCTAACAGGAGATTCTTATTCTATAAGAAATTGGTATTGCACTTAGAACTAAAGGGGAACAGAAGATCTCCATTAGTCCCATCAACTGCAAAATTTTCCTAGTTGTTTTTTCTCAGTTCTGAACTAAAGCACTGACCTATTTCCTCCTGTTATTAGGAACCATGTGAGTTGGCACACTTTGGGGTGCAAATATCAATAAACAACTCAAACTGGATTAAGGAAATGTTTTTTTATTGCTGTAACTGGAGGTGAGGTCTCTGGTTGGTTGACACAAGAGTTCAGCGGCATGATTGAGGACCCAAGTTCTCTCTGTCTCTTGCCTATAGGTCACAGTGTCTGTTTATCCTAAATGTGTTTCCTTTTGTGGTTTCAAGACAGTAAGGACTTCATGTTTCCTTTTTCTTTCCACCAGCAGAGGACCTCTCCCCCAGGGGAAGCTAATCCCTTATCCTGAGTCTGGTTGGGCTCTTTTAAGGCACACACCAACCTTGGACTGACCATTAATAATTACCAGGGATTGCAGTGCTTTGATTGGTCCAGAATTTTCAGGTTCTGATCTTGAAGCTTATTTAATTGTTTGGCTTAATAATTAATCAAAATCAAAATTTGTTTAGGAAGAAGGAAAGGGGAACTGCAATGCATAAGAAGGAGCAATGCCCATTACAGGGACACTGATTCCTTTGTCTGATGTTATGCCCACTTCATAGATAAGGCAACAATTTAGAGATACTAAGTGCTTCTTTTGCCTAAGTCACCGTGACAACTGGTTACTTAAACACATTTCATGACACACACTTCCTTAGACTTTTTCCTAGGAGAAGTAATATCTGTTTTAATGATCCTACAACAATGAGTTTTGAATTAACACGGCTCAACGTTTCTAACAGTCCATCCATGGGATCCTCTGACATGCCCTGGTGCTCTATCTACATGATCTCTTGAAAAAAAAAATTGTATCTTTGGAGAAACTCTAATAATTAAATTTCCAATAAGATGATTTCTTCAAATGTATGTTATTATAGAAAATTGTTACTGGTTTTCTCCATTGTTTTTCTACCTTCTACCTTAGATTTCCTGCAATATCTTGCTCTGCTGACTGGTTCCCAAGTGATACTAGAAAAGTCAACTTAGAAGTTTGCCTGTTATTGAGTTGAAGGGGCCCATGATCTTTTACACATCCTCAGTCTAGCTGGCTGTATCATTAGAACTGTGCTATCAGGTGTGTGGTTTAACAGCTTCTAAAAATTAGGAAAACTGAGTTTCAAATATCATAGATATAAAGAACTGAATATTTAATCAGAAGATATTGTATCCAAGTAGAATTTCTGACCTTCATTGTTTGTTTGTTTAGCATTGTTTGGTACTAAAATTGACATTTGAAAAACCTTGTGCTATGATGCTTACTGCATGAGAAAATGCAAGATAGTTCCCAGTATTAGGGGTTGCCTTTTAAAATAGATGAGCATTCTATATATTCTTAGGACTTGTATATATTTGCAAATAACTGACTTAGGCCCCAGGCAGCACTAGAAGCTGATTTCATGATGTTGGGGTAATCATAGCTTGGTTTGTGTGGACTCCCTGGGCTGCAAGAGATAGCCACTTAAACCCTATAGGTTACGTTTTTATTTGTTCTCTAATCCATCATTGTATGTTTCAAAGAAATTCTATCAGTGGTTTTTATTTTTTATCCTCTGAGCTGTCCCTCAAACAAACAAAAAAAAAGAATTCAAGAATTGAATGAGAAAGAAACTTGAAAAATAAAGCATATATTTAAAGCAACAATTCAAAGGTCGATTGTCTATTGAGAAAGGGGAGTATGAAATAACCATCTAACAATGGCTGTCGCATGCCACTTGGATTCTGATTCCTTCTGTGACCCTTGTCTCTGGCAATAAGCCTGGGTAGGACATTTTTTGTCTTTGGAGTTGAAATGAGCTGAATATTTACTGTATGTGGTCTGATTAGCTTTTGAAGGCCTGTGGTATGACTCTAAATCCCAAAGTTACCTTGATATAGTTTATTTGGGAAATCAGTCTCCAACTGAGCAGAATTCAAATTGAAATAAGATCCTGCTTGCCAGAGCAGGTTTTTTTTCCCATCTTACTATATATCAGGAATGCATTGGAGGATGTAGTTTCTCTATGAATTCTCACCCACTCTTACTGACAGATTTGTGGGCAGATATTGAACAGGATTTTGACAGATACCACCTGGGTCTTCTTTTGTTGCTACCTGCTCTTAATACATTCATATCAACCATGAGATAAATGCTTTATAACTAAACTTAAATAATAAGCTTTCTCTTCCTCCTTTATCTTCTAATCAGAAATGAATTTTTAAAAATAAAAAAAATTAAGAGTTCAATTGGTACATAATTGTACATATTCATGGAGTATTGTGTAATATTTTGATACATGTATATAATGTATAATAATCATATCAGGGTAATATGGCATATCAATCACCTCAAACATGTATTTTTTTGTGTGTTCAAATATTGAAAATCCTCTCTTCTAATTATTTTTAAATTCAATTATTACTTGCTGTAGTTACCTGGCTGGGTTATAGAGCACTAGAACTTAATTTTCTTATTGAATGTATCTTTATACTTGTTAACCATCCCTTCTCTATCCCTTCCTGCTCCCTACCCTTTATAGTGCCTGGTAACCACTATTTTACTAAAAAGCGTTTTGGGGCATTTTTTTTGCACCAGGTTTGAGGCTCAAACCCAGGGTCTTATGCATGCTAGGCAAGCATTTTGTCACTGAGCTACTGCCCTAACCCTCTAAGAAGTAAATATTTGTAAAGAAAAAAAATCTTTCATGACCCAAATGGAATAAGATGTAATTATAAGCACAGTAAAAAAATATTTTGAAACTTAGTACTATTGTTCCTTTTAAATCACTATTATTTCTTTGTAGTTAAAATATGTATCAGGAGGTTTATAATTACACTGGGGGAATATTCAGCTATAAAAACAAATATGAAACCATATGGTATTTAGGTGACCTTGGTAAATATGTAATTCTGTCTTGGCCAGTTTGCAATCAAAATATATATCCCCTCATTCCTTCAGGGAGCCTGTTAGTGATCATTCTATCCATGTAGGGTGGATAGCGCCGTTGAGAGCAGCACAGAGAGGGATGTGTCCATGACAGATGTGAATGCATGTAATAATGCTGTGTTTGTTTGAAGCAAAGGAACTTTCCATTCTGGTGGGCAGGTCTGGTAAAGTTTCCCAGGGAAGCTGTCCTTGTGTTTGGTCTTGAAGTAGAAAATGTTGTCAAGTGAAGATTGGGTATAGACACAGTAGGCAGATATCAGTGGGAAAGAATAGTGGGAAGGCAAGTTCTCTTTAGAGTAGGTGGGCACTAAAGCCCTGGGTTGGGGGCAAGGTAGGATTTTCAAGACGGGCCAGGAATGTAGGAATGTAGCTTCTTTTATTTTTGCTACTGGGGATTGAACCCAGGGGCGCTTAACCATTGAGCCACATCCCCAGCCCATTTTATTTTTTATTTTGAGACAGGGTCTCACTAAGGTGCTCAGGGCCTTGCTAAGTTGCTAAGGCTGGCTTTGAACTCACAATCCTGCCTCAGCTGCCCGAGTCACTGGGATTACAGGCATGTGCCTCCACACCCAGCAAGGACTTTATTTTATATGAAAGGAACTGTGGGGGATTTCTTTTGAGTAGAAAACTGTCTTAAAAAATGTTGTTATTCTTCCTTAAAACCACATGCTTTTTCTCTCTAAGACCCCACTACCTAATAATTCATTAGGATTATTAAAATTTTAAAATTTTGTAGGAACTTTGGTTTCTTTGTCACGCACACATCTTTCTTTTATTCTCTGGAGTCAGTATTTAATGCAAGGCTTATCACAGCCGAACCTCGTGGCTTTTTTTTCCTAAGGCATTTTAATTATTATATTTTATATTATTGGCAGATGTTGAAATAATAAATAATAAATGCGACATCTGCAGCAAGTGTTGCATTCTTGTTCCTGTCGACAAACCAATGCATTTTTCTCAATCCTTTCCCTCAAGGAAATTAGACTCTTGCTTTTATCTTAAAATTTATATTTTTCTGTTTTCAAATATTAGAAAGTCTCAGGAATGTCTTATTCTCATTGGAAACTTCTTTTGATTAAAAAAATAATCAGCGTGTCTCTATTTTCTAGGCTCAACAAGAGGTTAAAGAGTGAACCCCTAAAATCTGACTTCACAATAGATTTACAACATGAGGTATGTCGTGGTTGGTTTGATTAAAAGTTTCAGTAGTCAAGAATTTGTGTACTTTGATATAAAAGCTATTTTGTATTCCCGAAGAGTGCATTTTTCTCTACTCACAACCATTTTCTCTCCATTGAAGTAATTTGACAGCACTCCAGTAAACTAGGTTCTTCTATTTTTAAGCTGATTTAATTATTTAGGTAGAGAATGAGAAGTGAAAAAAATTGTATCTTATGATTCATGATTCTTTGTTTTTAAAGTAGGTGGAAAGGTCCAGAGGTGAATTTTTTAAAGTATGCAAAAATGTCATTCAAAGCACTGGTAGTCTTACTTGTTTTTTGTTTTTGTTTTTTTCTTTTTTTTTGGTACTGGGTATTGAACCCAGAGGTGCTTAACTACTGAGCCACATCCCCAGCCCTTTTTTTGGTATTACATTAGAGACAGGGTCTCACTGAGTTGCTAAGTGCCTCACTAAGTTGCTGAGACTGGCTTTGAACTTGCAATCCTCCGGCCTCAGCTTCCGGAGCTACTGGGATTACAGGCGTGTGCTACCATGTCCAGCTTACTTGGTGTTTTGGTTGTACACTTGCTGTTATAAACTGAATGTTTGTGTCTGTGCCCGAAATTCATGTGTTGAAACCTAGTCCTTAATGCTGTATTCTATGGGGAGGTTATTAGGTCATGAAAGTGGAGCCCTAGAAATAAAATTAGGGCCCTTATAAAAGAGACCCCAGAGAGCCTACTCACTCCTTCTACCATGTAAAGGCAGGAAAGGGGCCATCCATGAACCAGGAAGCAGGCTTTTATTGGACACTGATCTTGAACTTCCCAGCCTCCAAATCTGTGAGACATAAATTTCTGTTGCTTATTAGCCACTCAGTCTATGGAACCAGCCCTAATGGACTAAGACGTGTGCCTTTGTTGTGTGTCTATTTAGCTGTCTGGAACAGATTTGAGCCAAATAGCCCTAAGCAGGCAGCTATAGTGTGCCATGCTGGGCAACAGCACCCTTGGCCTTTAGCGGATATCTGTGATGAGTTGTCGTGGAAGCACCTTAGACACCTATAAGAATGCCCCTTTTGACATTTCATCCATGGGCCTGAAACAGACCTGAACCATGGAGGTAAATCTGGATGTTTTTCAGGCCAGCAGTACTGGCAGCCTTCCAGAGGTGAAAAGGCACCACCCCATGAGCTGGGGCCGGGGCTCAGTGGTAGAGCACTCGCCCCGCATGTGTGAGCCCTGATCCTCAGCACCATAAAAATAAATAAAATAAAGATATGGTGTCCATCACAGCTTATATATATGAAATGGCTTAGTTGAGAGAAATATACTTTTTTAAAAAGTCATTTTTCTCTTCTACAGAAAGGAAAGAATGACTTAAAAACCAGGTCTGTCTCGATATGTTTAATGAGAAGTAAGTTCTGGAACAGATATCCAAGCTTGAACAGATATCTAAACATTGAAGGGTAGTTTTAAATACCTGTGAGAAAATGACATCACTTGCCCTGAGGCTACCTGTTCACTTCTCCCAGTTGTAGTACTCTTTGGAAATAGATAAGATAATATTTTGTCCCCAAATTAGAGAATATAGACCATTTTTCCACTTCCAAAATTTAAGCATGAACTAGGCCATAAGGTATGCCTAAAAAGATTTCCTATGACTATCTTATAGACTAAAATAATACTAAGTTAGACATCAATAACAAAAGCATGGTAATAACACACACAGGTGTATTTGGTCATAATGAAAAAAAAAATTAAGTGGGTCATTCTTAAAAAATAAAACCCAGAGTGAGCACTCTTGAATTCTCTCTCTCCCTTACTTTTGTTCATGCTTTATGACATTTTGCATAGTTTTGCATCCTTTTGGACTTTATATAAACAGAAATGCACCAGGAATATTGTTTTAATTTGAGACTGATTCATGTTGATTCTGCAGCTCTAATGAGGTTACTTCACACACTATGGCTCTCTTCTATGGCCTTACCACAATTAATTTGTTCTTCCTCCTGTTAGTGGGCTTCTGAGTGGCTCCTGGCTTTTTGCTCTTAGGATCATTGTTCCTATGACTATTTTTGACATGTGCCATAAGGATCATCTGCAGGTTTCTCTAAGGCAGAGGCTTATAAACTTTTTTTTTTTTACTGTGACCCACTTTAAAAAAATACATTTTTCATTGTGACCCATATTTGTGTGTGTTGTTACTGATGTCTAAGTTTAGTGTCATTGTCGTCTATATCACAGTCATTTGAAAAATTTTTAGGTTTACTTTATGGCCTAGTTCATGTTCGGTTTTTATAAGTAGAGAAAAAGATGCATATTTTCTAATTTGGTGTATAATTCTCTTATCAGTCTGATCAAAGAAGGTATTAATTGTTTCTTTAAGATATTTTACTTCCTCTTCCTTTGTTGCTTCATTTCATTTGTTTTGTCTGCTTGATTTATCATTTACTAGGGGAGCAGTGTGGTGCTCTTCCATAATAATGGTGAATTTGACAGCGTGTCCTTGTGGAACTGCAGGTTCTTGCTCTTTGTCCTCTGAGGATATGTTATTTGGTGCATGCTATTTTAGAAATGTTTTATCTTCTTAGTGAATTTATCATCTTTAGTGATGCTCTTTGTCATAATGTATATTTGTCGACATGATACTTCTACATTAGCTTTCTTTTGCTTCATAATCATTTTTCAATTTTTTTCTTTCAACTTTGTTTTGTACTTTTCTTTAGGATAATAAGGACATGCTTTTAAAGAGGACATGCTTTTTTCCTCTCTTCCTGGTTTGATTATCTTTATGCCACATAGCAAATTTATACTTACATTGATTTTCATTACTAATATATTTGAATTGATTTCTATCACTTTATCTCTCCTCCATTTCTCTCTATTTTTCTTTTTAAAAACTTCTTATTTTTTTACCTTTCTTCTTATTGGTCCGTATTTTTTCTGCTTTATTATTTAGGAAATTTAATCCCTGTCTTCTGTACTTTATAGGTTAAAATGTTTTAACATGCTTTCCTAACCCAATAATGGCTATTTAGTAGCCAGAGAACCAAAGGGCCTGAGAGTAATTTAACTCAAATTGTGGCACTGTTTATATGTTATTATTATCCAGTATCTCTGTGTCTTCTCCCTTTTTATCCTGAGCCTTAGCTGTGGTCATTTCTTCATGTAGTTAACCTTTGTGTTACCATCATTGTGTGTTTGCCACCTTTGGTACCATCCCATCTTGCTTTGCAGACCTCCTAACTGGGGGCACCTTTATTCTTCCTGAAACACATATTTAGAATCTCTTGTAGTGAGGTGGTAATCCTGTTAATCCTTTTTTTTTTTCTTTTAGTATTAATTTTTAACTTCATTGACACTTTGATCCATTTCAATCTAACGCTCTTCTGAGAAGGCATGTTACACTGACCCTTGAGATATTTTGTACCTTCTTACACTTGTGGTGTTGGCTGAGTTCCTTCCTCACCGCTGGTCTCCTGTCTTTGCAGATTGCCCTCTACATCTGGGACAAAGGCGGAGGACCTCCCCTAACCTCTGTGCCTGAGTTTTGTACAGACCGTGTGGATTCCCACTGTGCTACCCAATTCCGTTCTTTTCTACCGCTTTGTGTAAGTAATAGAAGAAAGACTTCCTTACAGATCAAAGGAAAATACATGCTGTGCATAACGTTGTCCTAGTATACTTTAAATACTAATGTGTGTGTGTGTGTGTGTGTGTGTGTGTGTGTGTCAACCTTGCCCAGGGCCAGGCCTGGACCTTATTTGTCAAGAAATAACAACCCTGTAGGTAAGTGCTGTTATATCCCGTCTTCCACGTGAGAGAAGGCTGCGCAGCTAGAGGGAGGGCATGAGGATTGTGTGGGCGTCTTCTCACTCCAGAGCAATTTTCTTTGGCCATACAGCATCTGTTGATTGGCATTTTTATTCCATGCTCTGGAAAGGCAGTTTCAAACATTTTCTTGGGCATGTAGGCCTTGCCCACAAGCCCATCCCCTTTACTCTCTCAGCAGGTAACCCTGCTCTTGACCTCACCTGAGACTATTCAGAACTTCTCATGTCAGATCTGTGTCCCAGTCCCCAGAAGGAGCCTGAGGACCCCAAAACTCACTAGATTGTTAGCAGTTTTTTCTCATGAGGGAAAATATACTCAAAACACTCAAATGGTGTATGTTGCTCTTAGCTCAGTCACCCAGAAGGGGGTGTGTGCCATCTTAAAAGGTACACAGACACACAGCACAGTGCGACCATGGAGGGAATCCGCACTGTTTACAGTCCCTGAGGAGGAAACTGTTTATTGGATGGTACCAGAACTACCCAGGGAGGGGCTAGGGGAAAGGTTAGGCTGGGCTACAATCTCACTGTTCCAGAAACATTCTAAGAGTGAAATTGGTAGGAAAATAGGTTTTATTCAACACCACCTTTAAGGGAAGATAGAAGAAGCTTACTGTTTTCAAAGTTCCATCTTCAGCTGGGTGTAGTGGCCCACGCCTATAATCCCAGCAACTTGGGAGACTGAGCCAGGAGGATTGTAAGTTTGAGGCCAGCCTCTGCAATTCAGTGAGACCCTGTCTCAAAATAAAAAAAGGGCTGGGGATGTAGCTCAGTGGTCCATGGTAAATTTAACCCATGTACCTGGGTTAAATCCCTGGTACAAAAAGAAGAAAAAAAAAAAGTTCCATCTTCAAAATCTCTGAAAGTACACAAGCTTCCAAAGGAGAGGAGACAATGAAATGTGACAAAGGGCAAGAAAAGTAGCTGTGGGGATTCACTTGCCCGGTGCTGCTGCAGAGGCCTGGTTGGGGCAGGGTGATCTCATTCTTAACTCCCTTGGCACTTGAGAGAGAGAGTGTGTGTGTGTGTGTGTGTGTGTGTGGGCGGGGGGCTGGGGGTCCATCATTTAGTTTCCATTCTTGGCTTGAGGGAAATTGGT
>NW_025999932.1:26385946-26414546 GCF_001458135.2 Marmota marmota marmota
GGGGGGGGGGGGGGGGGGTTGCCATCATTTAGTTTCCATTCTTGGCTTGAGGAAATTGTTCTTAATTCGGGGAGAGGTGAGTTCAAATTCAAATTCATCCTGTTTAAAAGCCAGTCTTTCTAAACATAATGCCTGCTTGCTCTTTAATGCTACTGGTGCTCTGAGTGACATGACAGGGCTGGGGTTAGGTGTCACTATAAATCAGCCCCAAATGATTGAGGAAGTGTGTCTGAATGTTATTACAGGCCTAAGACAGGAACAAAGGGGTCAGAACACCTGCCCCCAGGAAGCAGAAGGTGTGCTGTGTGCTGTTGACAGATCCCCCTGTGTGCCCCTTTCTTCTGCATGATCCTCCCTACCCACGTTTGAAGTGATCCATCTTTGGCAGAGGGCAGAACATCCTTGGCTCAGACCTGGGAAGCCAGTAAAAAGGCCGTAAAAATAACTTTCAACATCAAACTAAGGCCAGGCCCAGAAAACAGAGTCATCACTGGTTTTGTACTAAATCATCCGTCTTCTTTCTCCTTTTGTCAAAATCTTCACCAGCTGGGGAAAGAAAAGGAAACACAAGTAACATTTATTAATCACCTGCTATGTGCTTAATTATTACAGTATCAATGACAGCCATAAGGGCTTATTATTTCTCTTTTCTAAATGAACAGACAGTTCAGAGAGCTTAAACATGGCACACAGTCTATAAATGGTCTATCTGTGACCCAGGTCCAGAGATTATGCTGTCAGCTGGATGACAGTTTTGGAATTTTTTTTTTTTTGTGTGTGTGTGTGTGTGTGTCCCTAAAACTTTACCTTCAATATAGGCTTGACATTCCTGATATTGGTTACCTTGAGCTCTAGCACTTGTGAGATCTAATGTGAGCAAAGATAACGCTGACTCATATGTATTCTTTTTCTTTTTCTTTTTTTTTTAGGGACAACCTGTGAAGAAGGAGGATATTTTTGTTGCAGTAAAAACATGCAAGCAATTTCATGGTGAAAGAAGTATGTTTTGGGTTATTCATTTTTATTGAACTTTTAAATCCAAACTGCCTTTGAAATAAAGTGCAAACCCGGTATAAACTCAAGAAAGGCGCAGGATGCTGAAATGATAGCAGTTACCTAATCAGCATTCTTCATCCTACCTCTACAATCACTGAGCTCAATTAGGAAGGAAAACTCTGTATTGAAACACGAGTGGCCAGTGCCCTTCTAAATACTAGAATGGAAAAGCTCAGCTGTGGCAATCTTGGAGACAATGTGTGAACTTTGTATGTCCATTTTGTCCTATTGTGTCCATTCTCTGAACTGCATGAAGAATATCAGAGAGAGGGGATCTCAAATAACAGAACCAACAAGAATATCTTCTTTAAGGCTCTGCCTTTTTAAAAATACTTATTCCAAATGCACATGTTGGCACTTTTTAATAAAGGTATATATCCACTCATGAGTAGATTTATTGGAGAAAAAGGAAACAGCTACTTTTGGAACAGGGGCCCTTAAGGAAATCCTGGCATGCAAATGAAGATTGTTTTGATTCTCTCTTGGTGTCATTACAGAATTGCGCTAGTTATGGTGCTAATGTTTTTTTTTTTTTTTAAACCCGTCCTAAATATAAATAGACATAATTTCTCTCTTTTTACACCTCACTTCAAGCAGCACTTTTCTGATATTGAAAATTAGGCAGTCTTTTGCATTTTCTAATTTTAACACATATTTTAATTTTTTTTTCCCATGAAAAGGCTGTCGATTTCACCCAGGGTATGATATTTATGTAGGAGAGGCTTCTAAACCAGCTGTCATGTTCATGGGATGCAGCAGTGGGGGAAATTCACTTACATATTTTCTGTGATAACATTATGCATACAAATTATATTTTAAAGGGTAAGATGTTTTCCAAACAAAGGAATATAATAACTTGGGATTATAGTATTGCTTAAGACATCAAGATAAATTAAAATCTTACAATCAGCAAATCTCTTAAAATATCTTAAAAACCTTCATATTTGCCAAAAACAGTCACGTCAAATTTCAGATCCTATTAAATCTGACTAAATATATGCATTCATTATGCAAGAAGTTCTAAAATAGTCATTCTTAAATATTAGTTCTTAATTCTAAAATATTCTTAAAATATTAACAGTGACTATAGCAATTAAAATAAGATTTTTGTTTATTATACTTCTAATCTAAATTTATTTTCTTTTAAAATGCTTTTTTCATAGTCCAGAAGGGCTCTTTGTGGGTTGTCTTGTGAATAAGTATCTTTACAAAAAGGTGATTGGGAAGTGAACTAGACTTTTTTGTTTTCTTTTGTAGTAAGCAGAAATAGTTGAATTGATGTCATTGATCTTGAGGCTGCTCTGGAATAGTGATTATTTTTGTAATAGAGATGTTAAGAATGCTGGTGTTGAGGGGTGGGGGCAGGGGTGGTATTCTCCTTCGAAACACATTTTTTTCAGGTTACAGTGAAATTAGGGACCCTCTCTGTTGTATTTTTCCTATTCTACAGAAATGGGGGAAAAGTTTGTTAATTTTTATTTAGTAATTTTGAGTAATTTCGTTTTCTGATTCCTTTGTTTATATAAAATTGAGATGATCTTTTCAGGTATCTGGCATGCAAATGAAGGTTGTTTTGATTCTCTCTTGGTGTCATTACAGAATTGTGCTAGTTATGGTGCTAATGTTTTTTTAAAAACCTGTCCTAAATATAAATAGACATAATTTCTCTCTTTTTAACACCTCACTTCAAGCAGCACTTTTCTGATATTGAAAATTAGGCAGTCTTTTGCATTTTCTTTTTTTTTTTTAATTTTATTTTTATTTTTTAATTTTTTATTGTTGGCTGTTCAAAACATTACATAGTTCTTGATATATCATATTTCACACTTTGATTCAAGTGGGTTATGAGCTCCCATTTTTACCCCATATACAGATTGCAGAATCACATNTTCTTTTTTTTTTTTTCTTTTCTTTTTAATTTTGAGTCAGGGTCTTACTAAGTTGCTTAGGGCCTCAGTAAGTTGCTGAGGCTGGCTTTGAACTTGCGATCCTCCTGCTTCAACCTCCCCCAATTGCCAGGATTATAGGTATGCACCACCATGTCCCACTTATGAGGCTTTTGTAGTTGGGTTTCTCTCACCAGACATCTGTCAACTTAGGTGCATGTATTTGAAAAGGTAGCTTAAGGTGCAGCATAAGGATCTTTGGTCTCCATTTTGCTCTATGGAAATAAAGCCTGCCTCACCAGTGGGTTAGAGTGTAAGTAACCACTCATTGGCCCGAAGAATGAACCATCCAGTCATCCTATCCGTGACAAGGCCAATGCTGAGGTAATGGCTTCAAACTGCTGAACCTGGTTTATGTCTTCGGTTGTGTTTTTTCTTATATATTTGATCTTCTAATTTCATGTGGACAATTCCTCAAGATGTGATAATTGTTGGGAATTATCATTGGATATTGTAGGGAAAGCTGAACATGGAATGATCTACAACTGGTCAAATCTTTCAAAGCCCATTGCATAGGGGGGACAGGACTCAGATTTCCTGGCTCCTGAATCCCTGTGTTCTTTCTACCAGAGCACAACTATGCTGTAATCTCCTTGGATGTAGGACAAGCTGACCTTGATAAGTTGTCTTTAATATTCATGTTGATGCCCTTCGGGGTTCAAGGTCAGTTTGGAGTTGGCAGGAAGCTAGGAAAGTTCAGACCTTTCATTTTCAGGGGCAAGGAATTGAAACCTGAGAGGTCTGCAGTACACCTAGGGCTGGGAATTTAGGCTGCCCTCTTCCAAACCCGTTACTGCTAATGTCAAGCCCAATACATGGTCTAGGATATTTTTAGCTTTTTCCTATTCTCTGTGCACTCTGGTAGAAATACTTGAAAGAACATCAGGCCAAATGGCACCAGAGGGGGAATAAAACAGAAAAGAAACTCTATTTATCTTTGAAAAATTGAGAGTGGGCCATACTGTGAGTGATGAGCACTCCCTTCTCTTTCATTAGTATTGGTTACCTCCCTGGATGAAGATGGGGAATGGACAAGCAAGGAAAAATACATGTTGGATTCTTTTTTTTTTTTTTTTTAGTACTCTCATGGACAAATTGATAATAAAAGGAAGTTCAAAGTTTTTTAAAAATGTTTTACACTTTGTTTTTGTTTTTTGCCTAACCATGAAACATCTATGTTATGGCAATTGTCCGGATTCTGATATAAGTGAAATAGAATAATCTTAGAACACAGAAAAAAATGCATTTAATATTTTGGCTCCAGAAAGTAATATATGTTGACACTGTTGAAACCGCACTCTCTCAGAGAGGCAAACATTTAGCAGGATTTTAAAGAACTTTCAAAGTGTTACATATGCTGATGAATTGGGTATAGCGTGCAACATTATATGTAAGCAAGAAAAGATTTCTGGAGTTTTAATATGCAGCTGGATTACTTCCTGTGGGGTCTGTGTTTTTCACTGCATGGTAACATGAGCTGTCTGAGAACCTCAAGCACATTCCTGACACCTTCTGCTCTGGGGTGCATGAGTCTCACCTACCTCATGGTGAACACCAATTTTGCTCATCAACTGATGGATTGTGAGCCTCTCCCCTCCTGCAGTTTTGCCCTAATTAAAGAGGTTAAATTGCTATTTGCTCGGCCTTTAGTTCCCTATCACAGCTTCCTGAACTCTTAAAAATATATATACTTTATTCCTTTCAGATGTAAAGAAAATACAAAACCCATTTGCTATCTTTACTGCTGTGATCTTGTCTAAAAGAGGCCTGTTGGAACTAATTTATTAAGAGGAATGTTGGGTAGCTGGCGTTTTCTTTGATGAAAGAAGCTGCAGGTACCAGGCACAATATGCTTATGTGAAAGGTGAGGCTTGCACTGAAATGCAGCCAGATGGAAGGCCCCGCTGGGGTCAGAAGAGGGGATGAGATGAGCTTTTGAAGAGCGGCAGGAGAGTCAGGCGAAGGCTGGCTGTGTTCTTGCTCCAATGTTGAATAGCTGATGTTCCAAATTGCCTAAAAATGTTGTTTTCAACCAGCCAGGAGGGCGGCTTCCCAGTCTTAAGTACGCCTCAGTGTTAAAATGAGGAATTAGAGCACACTCCTGTGTGCCCCTCTCTCTCCTGAGAAGCACAGCCAGGGTTTCATTTGCGGTCACTGAATCGTACACAGGGACACAAGGTTCATTTACCAATCAAAAGTAGCAGATTCCTCTAAATCAAAATAGCCATTCACAGTTGATTAATTGAACATTTATAAAACATTCAAGGATCAAATTCATTTTCATTCATAATATGATACAGTTTTGCAAGTGCATTCTCCAGGGGTAGAAACATGTGTTTCTGTACTTCATAGCAAGACACATCTTCTGCTTGGAAGATTTATGCCATCTGTGCAGCTAGGATTTGTTTTTAATAGCAAAATTTTTACTTTGCCCCTATTCTAAGTTTTCCTGTGGCAAACTTTCTTGAAAGAGGCATTCTTTACTACTTTGTTATGTGGTAGAAAGTATGATTCTCTTTCTTGCAAGCAAGATATGTAGCTATCTTGAAGGGTTTTTTGTTTTTGTTTTTGTCTTTTAAAATTTTTTTTTAATTTAATATTTTTAGGAGTGCAGTGCCTTGGTACAATCTATAACATTTTGTAATAGTAGGATAAATTCATTTTAGAATTCAAACAGTTCTAATAAAATAGGCCAGTATTCTAAAAGTTTATTTAGAATCAAAGTTGGAAATAAAGCTGTAATTTGTTATTATAGAAGACTTAACTTAGTTTCAAATTCTTTATGGCTAGAAGGTATGATAAAAACACAGGAATTATATTGATGAGGGCAGAGACAGAACAAATTGTTTAATGATTTGGCATTATAGAATCTTACAACATTAGAATGTTTGGCCTGTTTTTAAATGATTGATAATGATGGTACCATCCTTGTATCATAGGATGTATTGTCATTATGCATAAAATCTTCCTTTTTTAACTAGTTTCTAAAAAACAGTCTTAGGCCTTTTATAGAGACACCTATAACTACAAAATTCAGACCTCCTTCAACTGTTTATTGAGCAACTACTATGTCCTAGGCACTGTATCAGGCATTGGGGAATAAGTCACAGACACACAGTAGCTCTTACCATTATGAAATTTCTATTTCAAACTAAAACCAAAAGTACACAGGAACACAAGTTTTCATAGTCAGGTAGTAATAGTAGAGCAGAAGTAGTTAGGTAGAGCAGAGAGCTAAGTCACACTTGATTTTTATTTCAATTTCATTTAAATCAACTAATTGAGAATAAATACCTGTGCTGTTTAATAAAGCTCTTAGAGTAAAAAAGATTGGAGGCTAAAGTCTGAGGAAATTGAAAGCAGAATTTGCATTGCCTGCTGGACCCATGCTGGGGTCTGAGGAAAGTTCTTGACCTTACCTCACAGCTTCTTCCAGGTTATGCAATAGGCATTTTACCCAAGAGAATGAAATTTTAGTGAAGACGAACTGCAGGGTGCCTTTCTCGGGTAAGCCCTCTTACTTATTATGTGCAAAGTAAACTGCGGCTTGGCTTGCCTGGGTTAAGATTTTTGTTGTGCTAAAATTTGGGAAGTAGAAGTGTGAGGTGTTTGAAATTTTTTATTTTTTTGTCCTCCAGCATCTTTCTCTATTATTTATGACATCTCTGACCATTTTGGCAGCGAAAAATCTTTATAACTATGTGCCTTTCTATAGTTGCAAAACAGTTACACTTTAATGTTTAAAAATATTTAGTGGATAATTTGGTGATTATTTTATAAATATTCAGAATTCATAATCATTTTTCTTTCATAAAAGTTGGTGGATAGTGGATTTTAAAAGAACACACTTTTATATTTTGTATATAAATGTTGTCTGAGCTGGGCTCTACATTTGCTGATTTCCATAACTAAACATTTAAATTTTACATTGCACTGAGAATTTTTGCATATAATGGGCTTTAATTTGGGTTGGGAAAAAGGAAAAGAGGTAAGATCTGATAAAATCTCAAAAAAGGAAGTGAAGCCGGGTGTGTGCAAGCCACACCTGTAATCCCAGTGGTTTAGGAAGCTGAGACAGGAGGATCCCAACTTCAAAGGCAACCCCAGCAAAAAGCGAGGAGCTAAGCAACTCAGTGAGACCCTGTCTCTAAATAAAATACAAAAATAAAAAAGTGGGGGGCTAGGGATGTGGGATTTGGCTCAGTGGTCGAGTGCTCCTGAGTTCAATCCCTGTACCAAAAAAAAAAAAAGCAAGTGAAGATTTGCTTCATTAGTTAAAGATCTTAAATTAACATGGTTAAAACAACAACAGAGCTGGATTTGTTGGCACATGCATGTAATCCCAGCAGCTCAGAAGCTGAGGCAGGAGGATTGCAAGTTTGAGGCCAGCCTCAGCAACTTAGTGAGACCCTATCTCAAAATAAAAAGAAAAAAAAGAAAAGGACCGGGGATGTGGCTCAGTGGTTAACTGTGCCTGGGTTCAATCCCCAGTACCAACAAAAACAAAAACAACAGCAGAAACCCCTTCTCAAGGTTCAGAGATGCTCAGATAGTAATTAAAAAAAAATTTTTTTTTTGAAGAAAATAATTACTTAGATAGTCAGCCAGGTGAATGAATGTGAACTAGGGATCATTTTACACATAAGATATGCAGACCACTACTGTTGAGCATCTAAACCTAAAATACAAAAATCCAGGAAATTTTTCTATTGTTTGTGTTTATTGTGGTATAGAAAAATAATTTATTTGTTATCGACAAGAATTTTAAAGTCTTCAGTGACTCTCAATTTTATTTCTCTCACGTTTTTCAAAAGTGTGACACTAATATAAGTCATCACATACAGCTTCTCAGAGGCAAGGCCATGCTTTCTCTGGGGTTGAGGGATCCTGGTGGTGTCTTGTGTGGGAACATGCATGGCTTGACAGGGTCCTCCTGTGCTCCACTGTTAAGAGGGTTGAATTTGCATCTCAACCAGAACCACAATGACTATTCCAGTCCTTAAAAGCATTTCTGTTTCCTACCTGCCCACAACACATTTAAAAAATCCATTTGTAGGTAGAATAACCTATTGGGAAAAGAGAGACATTAGTTAAAATTCTCCGAAACACAAGAGTAGTATTAGACTAGAAAATTGGTCATTGTAGGGAAGTAAGTGCATTTATCACAGGAAATGAGAACTGCTTGGTTCTAGGGGACATTGAAAATGCTCTAAGAAGAGGGTTTTGGTTGTGTGCAGTTAGCAGTGAACAGTGCTGGGACTTCTCAGGGCCCTGGGACAGGGAGAGGCGGAGGTCACCTTTGTCCTTCGCAGGGGATCCTGCTGCCATTTTGAGTTTTTAAGCTTCCCGTTATACTGTGCCAGTGACTGTCACCTCTGTTTTTCTCAGTACCCATCATAAAGCTGACTTGGGAGGGACAGGCGAGCCTCATCGAGTACTACAGTGACTATGCGGAAAGTTCCATCCCTACTGTGGATTTGGGAATTCCCAACACAGAGAGAGGTGAGAGCTTCGTTCTTACTCTTCCCCTTAAATCAAATCCTCATTCTGAAATATAGCAAATAAGGATAAAGATAAAATATTTTTAAGTACTGAAATTTTTACTTCTTGTCAGTTTGTTTTTTCTTTTCTTTCTTTCTTTCTTTCTTTTTTTTTTTTTCTTATTCTAACAGCCAACATCTATACCCACAGATGCAGTCTGGTTCCTCAAATTAAAGACTCTGTAGTACAAACAAGAACATTGCAGTCTGTTTTGGGTCTGTTTCATTGCTGTGATCCAGAGCTGAGCACTAGGTCTTTCATTCTGCCACAGTGCAGCCCGGACATATGGGACGTGCAAAGTTAACTTGTCATCTTCCCACAGACAGCCTCCATCTTTTTAAGCCGACGGTCCAGTTCACATCTCGTGTGCCTCTCTGAGTAGCTCCTGTCCCTATTCTGCACTGTTAGCTGTAGAGTAAGCTCTATGTTATTTTTTAGTATCTTGATTAGCAAAGCATTGGAAATATACCTGCTTTTCTCTTCAGATGGCAGGTTTTCTAGTTAAAAAATTCTTATTTTTTTAAAAAAGGAAAGTAGACATTTGGCCACCTCATTATAAGATGCTTTTTGTCCATCTGACTGTTAATCTAGTGTTCCCCCCCGCTCCATATTATTTTAGTCCCCCACCTCCTTTTATGAATAAAACAAAAAAAATTGCAGCCTGTAATTGCTGTGAGATTGAAAACTTTCTTATTTGTCTGGACTGAAGATACTAATTTTCTACTGCAAATTATCTGTGTGACCTCATGTAATTCCCCTAAGCTCTCCCACTTTCCATTTTCATTTTCTCATGTGTGAAATGACTGGCTTAGACTTCATGGCCTCTGAAGTTTTTCCTTGTTCTCTATGTCTGTGAAAATTTTTTGAGAATGCTACTTTCTAGGAAAATGTCCAATTTTTAAGATCCATGTTAACATCCAAGCTTGTAATTACTTATGAGAGTTTCAAACTAAAAACTTTAAAAAAATGAATTTACCTAGGTTAGAGAAAATAATGCATTTTAAGTTTTCTTCTTACCTTTCCTAGGTCATTGTGGAAAAACATTTGCCATTTTAGAAAGATTTCTGAATCACAATCGTGACAAAATACCATGGCTCCTCATTGTGGATGATGATACATTAATTAGGTAAGGAGTTGTTCTCATCCCAAGTGCTTTAAATTCTACATATATCCATATTTGAAAGCTGTGGTGCCTTTGGAGTGTTCCAAGCCACTACTTAATGAGAGGGCAGCAGGAACCTACAGACTCTTGGTTGAAGAGATGGGGCTGAGAGACTCAGGAGACAAAGTTGTTAGAGTTTTTAGGACAGAGCACCAGAGAGGAGAGAGCACTAAAGATGGTCTAAGGAAGCTTTCAGAGTAATTAGAAAGGAGGGAGTTGTGGTGGATGCCCAAAGGGGCTGGGCTTGGGGCCTGTTGCCACCAGCCACACTGGAAAGTCCACGATTGGCCGAGTATTGGGTAGAGTACACGGGAGAGTCTAGCTTCAATAGCAAGGACTAGTTAACCCTAGACCAAACACCACTCTAGTCCCACTTAGCAAATCTGAAAAAGAAAGAAGAGATGTAGGTATAAATCAGTCTGAAATAGTCTTCTAGTCTTTCACCTTCTACAGATGAAAATTACATGGTCTGGTGTGCAAAACCCCACTGGATTGGATTAACAGCAAATTAGGCATTGTGGAGCACAGTGGTGAAATTCAAAACAGTACAGAAGAAAATGGTGAACTTAGAAGCATTGCAGTAATAAGTATCCAAAATGAATGAAACACAAAAGTAAAATATAATTTTAGAAAATGAACAGAGCATCAGTGAGACAGTTTCAAATGCATTTGGAGTCCCCCAAGAAGAGGGAAACAACATACATTTAAGGAAATATTTCCCAAATTTGATGAAAATCATAAACCCACAAATCCAAGAAGCTCAGTGAACCCAAGCCCAAAAGCAGAGCAGTAGTGCCTCTAAGACTGCAAGAGGGATGTCCTCTTCAATAACATCTCAGATAGCAGTTATTGTACCCATAGCCACGTCACTTAGGTCCCCAGTCTTTAGCCACTCCACTGGAAATGTTGCCTTATGATCAATTTGAACCTTGTTACTGTTCCTTTCAAAACTCTGATATCATCCTTGGTAATAATGAACTCTCTAAATTATCCTAAGTCCTGAGACTAAATAATCTGCAGGATTCAGGGCCAACCCCTCTTCTCCATGAAAAACAACAGCATGGAGGTAGTATTTCTGTTTTCACAGAAACATGGAGCTTTGACTTGTGGAAGATCAACACGTATTTGGGGACATGAAAAAATGCCCCGAATGCAAAATTTTAAAAAAAGGACAAAACAGGAAAGAGAGGAAACTAGTATTTAATACATTCAAGAAAGAAATAGAAGGCAAATTCATATCAGCAATTATAGCTAAATTATAAAACAGTCCAAAGCAAACAAATTACAATGAAATTTTAATAAGAATTATTAGAATCCTAGGTGTTTGTCTTTTTGCGAGTTGTTTATTTCACTTAGTGTAATATCCTCAAAGCTCATCTGTGTTGGAGCACATTGTTCAGTTTTTTTTCCTTTTTAAGGCTGAATGATATTTCATTGAATGGATGTACCATGTTCTGCTTCTCTATCCATCTGCTGATGGACACTCAGGTTACTTACACAGTTGAGCTTTTGTGAATAATGCTGCTATGAATTTGAGTGTGTAGGTGGCTCTTCAAGACCCTGGTCTCAATTCTTTGGGGTGTATAATGAGAAGTGGCATTCCTGGATCATAGGACAATTTAGTGTTGACTTCGGGGAAGCATGCTAATATGTTACACATTTAGAAATTAGTTAACCTAGATAGAAAAAAAAATCAACAAGGATGGGGCAAAAACGAAAACAAACTGGACCCAACTGTACTTCATGTGAAAATATAATCACGCTAAGAAAGAAAAAAAATAACTAATGCAAGTAATTTTTGAAGATAGTATTTAAATATATACCTTCAGTCAAGAGTGAGAAGAAGGGAGGAACTACAAACAAATCCTGATTTTTTAGTATAGGTCTGATTTTGGAAGTGGTGTGGGCAAAGCAATTCTGAAATTATTTTAGGTACATTATAGACTTGAATAGATGTTGATATTTTGGGGAGCCAGTTTTCTGAGTATGGAAGAGAATATGAATAAAGAACAGAGGAGGTCAAGGGAAAGCTTTATGGGAAGAGCCTGAAATTGAAAGAATTTATAATTTTTGTAAGAACTCACGATTTCTGAATTTTTTTTTTTTTTTTTTGTGTGTGTGTTCACATATATGTTTCCTGGCTTTTTCTTCTGCAAGAGGCTAGAAGCAAAGATACTCCAGAGTATTGAGACACTATTGCCTAGAGTTAGTAGTACAGCTTTCCTCAAAGGAATCAGGGCTTCTCGGAGAGATGGCGAATGCCAGGGCCAAGGCAAGGCAGGCACAAAATTCATTCCAGGACATCTTTTTATATTAGAAAGCCAGGAGGTGTTAGGAGAAAGAAGTTGGGGGCTGGGTGGCAAAAAGGATGAGGAAGAAAAGAACATGTCATGAGGACACAGAAGGCAGCTTGAATGGGTTCCCTTGGCCAAATCTGGGACATGTAAAGCATCAGTGTAATTGAAGACAGTAATGAATTATGAGCTATTAGAATTAAAAATCATGAGTCCATCCTTATAATAAATACATACATATGTACATAAATGGAGAGAAGGTGGGCTCTTGCTCGCAGGATGACAGTGAATTCTGGTCGATAAAGGTGCAGGGAGGGGTGGTGTTGGAAAAGTCATCACTTAGTAACCATCATAGTGAAGTTTGATTCAGGCAAGAATTGCTAATGCAAAACTAGAGCCCGTTTTGATGAGGACTGGGATATTTGTCTATGTTAAAGTTTCTACACAGAGATGCCTAGTAATGGCAGGGGAAATATAGATACTGTCCCGTGGGGCAACCAGACAGTTCCTTACTTGGATGATCAAGTAAGTCTTACCAAGGATGGGCAGACGGACACATCTGTGCCACACACACTCAGAGTCACTCATGTTATACCGTGACTGGGCTGCGAAACCTCCGACAAGCCCAACATGCAAATGGTTCTGTTTGAGGAAAGGTGAGGGGCTTGTAGCATTGAAAACTACCAATGTTTCAAAAGACAAAGCATAGCTATGGAGCTGGTTCTAGATTAAAGAAGATTAAAGTGAAATGATTAATACATACAGTAAGGGATCCTGGACTTCATTCTGATGCTATACATGACATTACTGAGTTAATTGTAAAATTAGACTAGTGATTGGCTTAATAGAAGCACTGTGTCACTGGTTCAGTTTTGAGTCATTATAACTAAGGCTTCTGTCTATATTTCTGTACAAGTCCATATAGACACCCGCCTTCTTTTCAGCTAAAATGCATAGGAGTGGACCATCTGGGACATATAGCAGGTGGAAGTTTAACTCTTTCAATAACTCATTGTACCAATGTTAATTTTCCTGAAGTTGCTTGCTTTTACCATTCTTAGGAAATATGCATGGATGTATATTGGAGGAAAGGAACATGATATATACAACTTGCTCTCTAATATTTCAGAAGAGGGAAATATGCATGTACATATAATCAACATGTATGTGTTGTGGGAGGGTATACACCTGCAGAATCCATAGAATGATAAAACCGATAGGGTAAATGTTAAGCACTGGTTAAGTCTGGGTAAGGGATATAGGAGTTCTTTGTCCCAGTCTTGTAACTTTTCTGTAATCTTGAAATTATTCCCAAGGAAAAAGTTCAAAAATAAATACCATAATAGGTCAGGGTGGAACATCCTCTTTATTTTAAAGATCAATATTTAACAGTTAAAATCTGTCTACGCTACTAAGAAGCATCAGTGTAACTCTGATCACACTTGCTGTTGAGCGTCTCCATGCTGTTTTTCTTCATTTCTGTGCCTCAAAATTGCCTGAAATGGGAACAGATTGTTAAATGAAGTTCTTTTCCTGGATCAGTAGCCAAATCTCCATAGATAGAATTGGAGATCTATCTGCTTTATCCACATTTCCACTTTTTAGCGAATATGAAGTATGTGATAATTATCAGACTCCATTTGTGATCCTTCGGCTTTAAAGTAATATTGTGAATATGGAAATAGTGTTATAAAGAAAAGAAACCCAGAGATGTTAAATTCCCATTATTTTAACCTTACAATTGAAGAAAGTGAAGGTTTCGGTTTAAATCGACAGTTTCACAATATGCAGGAAAAAGAGAAATATCACAAAGCTCTTTTTCTTTTTTTCAGGTCCAGAAGTAGACATAAATTTGCCCTAGAAAGCTCTGGGTTTTTGCAGAACCTTTTTATAAACAAAAGGCTACAATTTCCTTACAGATCTTTATGAGTATATTCTCCATCACTGAATAGTATCAGCATACTTATTTGCCTTTCTCTGTGGAGCTATTTATCAGATGACTTGAAGACTGATTTCAAATTAGGTGTTTAGCATGTTTAAGATGTATATTGAATATAGCATAGTGTCCAGAGATGGTGTTCTCTAGTCACTCAGAAACTGCCAACATTTTCAGAAGCCTTGACCTTCAGACAGAATGTAAACCTAGTCTGCAGACTTATAGACCCTTTGAGCACCAGCACTTGCAGGAGATTTTTTTTTTATATATACATTCAATATTTTCTTCACTTTCACCTTCAACTTTATCAGCTGGGGCATTTCTGAAGGATGCATAAGTATGGATGGAAAAGGGACCTCTTTTATACTTCTCCACTAGTTACTGGAGGGGGTCCAAGGAGATAGATACCAGCAAAGGGAGACCTCAACTCCAGATGATGGGGTCCTTGACAAATGACTCAGAAAGGAATTTTAAGATGTGTCAGATAGAGGCATAAACAGAGATTTACTGGGAAAGCAAGGAGTACATATTCAAAGAGAGTGGAGGCAGTCTGAAGAGTGAAAAGCAGCCTTTTGGGGTCTCTGGCTTTTCTCTTTAAAGGAAACTTTGTGCGATCCTTGGTTGTATCTTCTTCATTATTTGATCAATAGTTAGTGTGGGGAAAGTACCCAATATATAGGTTTCTTCTCTCCCCTTGCTCAATCTAGTCTAAAAATACATGGATGAGTGGGCTCATTAATAGTACACAGGGCAGTGTTCATAAGTGGGTGAATTTTTAGTAACTTTAAGGTCAGGAGTAAAGATTTATAAATTTCCCAGAAATTTGGGAGTGACAGGCCTGGAGAACAATTGGCTAGGGGAGTATTAAAATTAAATTAAAATTACAGTATCCTTGTCTTCCTTTTGTCTTCTTTCTATCTTTTTATTCTACCTCATTATCACTACCCCATCCCCTTACAGAGAAGAGAAATTAGTCTTTAGAAAACCGGTGTGCTCAAGTTAACACTGCTTGTGGGAAAAGCTTTCACCGATAGAGATTTAGAGAAACGCCTCATATCAACCCACCTCTTGGAGATTCATGATGCTCATGAATCACAGGCTGAGACACATGCCAAAGTTTGGCTCATTAGAAATTTTTGCAAAGTTATTGACCATGGAAACTTTTTTTTTTAAGGATCAGTGATTAATATCTTAAGGAATGCTATGACCTGGTGATGTGGGACCTCAAAATCTCCAGAGGCAACAGTAGGAAGACTTTATAAGGCATCTCTAAGTGATGGAAGTCCTTAGAAGGGAAAACTTGCCTTTCTTCTCACCAACCTTTGCCACTGCATTAAAAATGATTTCTAGTTTTTATTTTTCTGGGAAATCTTTTTATTTCATTCTCACAGTAGCTATAGTTGCAGGCATTGTTCTGTCCAGCTCATGGATATTCTCACTGCCCTTTGTGAGCTGTTTAGACACATAACAAAGACTGATGGGGGCAAAGGGCATTTAAAGGGATGCACAGAGACCAAAAGTTCATGCCCTGGGGTGGTATTACTGAGTATTGGTGGGTGTGTGTCATACTCTGAGGATTTCCAGGAAAGCCTCACTGTCCCAATTCTTTCCTTACCTTCCAGCTACATGCTGGGCATAGCTGTCCCCGAACACATTTATACCTCACAGTTCTTTTTGGAACATTTAAGGATTTAAAAAACAGAAACAACCAAGTCCACCTGAAAAGGTGTAAGGATTAGTTCATACTCACCTGCAGGTAGGATGGGTGGAAGTGAGGTTTATAGCACACTGGCCACCTCACGCCACTGACCGGCCACCTACTCCCCCACATGAGGCAGCCAGGTCCTGGCAGAGGCTGCTTCAAACTGGGTAGTGAGCATCTGGTTTCTCAGTTTCTCTTTTACTTCCAGTAATGTACAGTGTTCATACATTTATTTTTTTTTTTGGGGGGGGGGGGGTCTTTAGTAATCCATTTATTCCATAAATCACTTGAATTTCATTCCAGCATTTTCCTTATATAGAGCTATGTAACAAAAAGAGGGAGATGTAAGAACTATGAAATATTTATTTTGAGACTACACATGAATTAAATAATTATTACTTATGTTCTCTTTGGCATCTCAGCATCTCCAGGCTCCGGCACTTGCTTAGCTGCTACGACTCCAGTAAACCCATAGTCCTGGGAGAGCGCTACGGATACGGCCTGGGCACTGATGGCTACAGCTATGTCACAGGAGGAGGAGGGTAAGTGTAAGCATGGCTTTTTACAAATACAGTCAACTCTCAGTGTCCGTGGGGGATTTGGGTCCAGGACCCCAGAACGGATATTCAAGTCCCTTATATAAGTTGAAGTATTTGCATATAATCTATGTACATCCTACTGTATACTTTAACCTCTGGATTGCTTGTAATACCTATTACTATGTAAATGCCATGGACGTAGGTCTTATATTGTGTTATTTAGAAAATAATGACAGGTAAAAATGTCTATGTCACCCTAAGAGGTTGGAGGGGTTCTCAGTTGGGAGACCTCAATTCAGCTCTGGTGGGTTCCTTATGCAGAAGAATTTCAGCACTTCAGTCAGAGACACAGAGATTTATTTAGAAAAGAAATGTATATTTAAGGGAGAATGCAGACTATCCAGAGCGAGAGATGCACTTTTGGGGCCCTGTCTCTTCTTAGAAGAAAACTTGGTAAGAGGTGATTATGGGGAGGTGTATGGGGATCATGTCAGTCTGGGGCTCAGAGACAGTTTATGATGGTCTGGCCATTTTCAGGATCTTAGGCTGCTGTGGTCTCCATTATCTGATCAGTTATAGGTTTCTTAATATATCATATCTCTTGGCTTAATTGGTTTATTGGTGGGTTAGTTAACAGTGCCCAAGGTAATTATCATGAGTGAGTGAATTTTCAGTGACTTCAAGATTTATAGATTTCCAAAAAATTTGGGAGTCACAGGCCTGGGAGAGAGGTAGGCTCAAGGAGTGACAGGCCTGGAAAGATATGAGGAATCTTAAATTAAAATTATATTTCCTTGTTCTTCCTTTATTTGTCCTGTCTACTTGTCTCATTTCCTTTATCCTACGTCATATTACATGTTCAGTACAGGTGCATTCAAAAAAAAATATTTTGATTTATGATCAGTTGGATCCATGAATGTGGAGCCTGCAGGTAGAGAGGACTGAACTTCCCTTTCTACAAGGCAGAGGAGGGTCTGTGGAACTGGGATCTATACTGACATACGAGTCTCTTTAAATAGTAGTTGTTCCTCTAATAGGAAAGTGAATATTATATTTGTGAAACCTGAACATGAAAAGAACCCACAATAAAGAAAATTTACCCCTTGAAGAGACAATATGAAAATATTTTTCAAAGTACTTGCTAGAAATGTCCCTATAATAACTAGTGCTTCTAGGCAGCCAGTTACTTTGGATTGTCTATTTAAAAAAAATTGCTTATAGATTTTAATTTTGAAAAATAAGCCATTATACTCTAAAATTGTCCAATGCTTAATAAATCACATTTAGAAAAAGAGTAGTATAGAAACTTAGGCAATTAAATAACATTTGTATAGGATTTATAGGTTTTAAATAACAGTAAAAAATCAATCTTTTTAAATGAAGCACCTGCCTCATCTCTTATGGGGAAAGACCTTAATTTGATTTATATGGGTAAATCAATTGAGCAGTTAGTTGTTTCTATTACTGCTATAGTCTTTGCTACTAGGGTATTTAGGGAGAATGTTAACTCGTCTTCCACTCTAGTCATTTAAATTCATTCAATTGATTTTTTTTTTGAATGTTCACTATATACTGGGCAGCATTATATTCAGTGATTATATACCTCTGAAAGACTAGGACCTTTTATTTCTATTTTTTAATCCCTTAGATTAGAACATGTCCCTCTTACCATTTTTTTCTCTCACTTTAACAACATACCTGAGACTGGGTAACTTATATTTATTTAGTTTAAGTTTTGGAAGTCCAAAACCATAGTGCTCGCACCTGCTCAGCACTGGCGAGGCCCTTCTGGATATGTCACATCATGGCGGATAGAGCCATGGCAGGAGTATGTGCAAGAGGGAGAGATCACATATTTAGTCAGGAAACAGGAGATTAAAGGGTCAGGCTTGATCTTTTTATAATAATCCTCTCTTGTGGTAACTAACTACAGGGTCTCTTAAGAATAAAATTAGCCTCTTCTGGGGGCAGTGGCCCTAGTGACCGAATCACCTTCCACCAGGCCCCACCCCTTAAATATTTCACTCTCTCTCAACACTGAGACTCTGGGAACCAAGCTTTCAACATATGAATCTTTAGAGGATGCATTAAAGTCTTATCCATATCACAGCAGGTTTCTTCTGCAGGTTCTCAAGTGTCTTACTGCAGGTGTTCTGGTTAGATCTAGCCCATTCAGTGGTGAAGGCAGAATGGTTATGGAGTGAGGTCTGCTGTGGTGATAACTGAGCCTGAGCAGGAGCACTGATCTTTAAGTAGTGTCCTGCACCTATCAGAAGGCACTAGCAACGGGAAATGGGGGCCCAGGGAAGTCAAGGAGGGTTGACCTTTTTGTTAAAAAAGGGTTTAAGCTGTTTTCAGCCACACAGTGATGTGTGTAGCTTTCTGGGTAAGGTATTAGGTCCAATTAAGGATGAGGGCATGACATCCATTGAGCAAGAACTTGTCACTTTTGGAAGGGTCCTGCTGTCTGTACATGGGTTTATATATTTTGTAGCTCAGTAATATTCATATACTCTTAACAAAGAATTGCCTTTTTGTGTGATTTCTGAGAGCACGTGGTTTCGTTGTCCTTCTTGCTTACTGGATTTAACTGTTATTTGTGGGACCAGCACTTGAGACCTTCTGAAACCTCATTTTATGTTACCTAACCAGTGTGGTCTTTTATGATGCCTGGGGGGGTGGTGCTTATTCACTCCACTAGCCGAGTATGTGCCAAGCACTGGCCACGCATAGATGAGAGCCCCACCGCACATCCCATGCTGGAGGCAGATACTTTGCATAATTGCCACTACTCCCTTTCTCTTGTCTGTGACAGGCTCTGATAGGCCACCAAGGTAGCCCTTTTAACCTTTTCTGTGTTCAGCCTCTACTTACCTGGCTGGTGGATATTTCCCGCCACCTCTTGTTTTCCTACCTTGTAACCTCTTCCCCTCATAAGGCATCTTCCTCATTCACTTTGGAACATTGCGGGCATTCTCTACTCTTGCTACCTGCATTTCCTCAGCTCCTTACTCACCCTTCTGCCTAATTCACCTTGTCAAGGTCTCATGGAACCACACAGTGGTCAAATCAAATGAATCCTTTCCAGTCTTCATCTGTATTTTCCCCTGAGCAGCCTTTGACAGATCTCACAGTTTACTTAAACACTTCTTTCTCTTGCTTTCCAGAGCACCATCCGGACCTTTTCCATTACTGTCTTTCTGGTCAGACCGTCTCAGTTCTTTTTGTCTGTCCATTTAAAGTCTGTCTTTCTCAGCCATCTTTTCTAATTTCCCTTCTCTTCTCCCTCTACATTCTTCCAGAGTGATTTTATCCGCCCCCATGTACCCAGATCCCTGTCTCCAGCCCAGGATTCTCTCCCACTCCTGATGCATACATCCGCCTACCAAAGGACACCTCCACTTGGTGATTCACAGGCACATCACCTCCCATGCTGAACTCATCTTTATGACATTAGCTCCTAACCTGGCCCCTTTCCATTGGCCCTCTCTCAGGGAAGGCATTAAGAAGTGCAATTTCCTATCCTAGAGACTGCAAGGCAGCTGTCTCCCCTTCTCTTTATCTTTCCCACTCTCTGGCCGTGGACTGAATTCCTGAGTCGTGTCAGTTTATCTCCTGAATCTCTCTCCCTTCAGTACTTCTCTTCACCTCCTCCACCATCATGGCTTCTACCCTCTCTGCTCGGGCTTCCTGCTCTCCCTCTTTCTTGTGTTCATCCATCCCACGTGGTTATGCACACTGTAGTTAGAGAGCCCATTCTAAAAAGCAGATCTCATCCTATCTCCCCTGCTCCCAAGCCATCGGCTGCTTCTCCTCACCTTATCTTCCCCCAAAGACACGAACCCATTTTTTTAACATCTGGCATCTAAGACAAGGAGACGACCAATCACATTTCACCAAGAGTCAAGCTGGTCTTGGATGAGGCCTCAGTTTTGACCACCTAGAGATCACCTAAGCCGCAGACTCCTGGGTGCTGCTGAGCCCTCTGCAGCCGGGCTAAAGGTTCCAGCAGGGCCTGTCTTCCACCTGCAGGCCCCGGTCACCCCTGAAAGCTACTTGGCCCCTGCTCATCTGGTGGAGATTCCGCTCTAGAAATTTGTTCATCAATTTCCTCGTTTCCAGCTCTCTTCAAAAATTCCATAAATGAGTCTGATTTTTACTTTATTTAAAATAGTTTCGATGTATGAACGCAGGGTGAAAATCTCTTGCATCCTTTTATATCCTGAGTGGACCTAGAACTTTCACCCTCACCTGTAGGACAAAACCTGACCAAGGCTCCCAAGGCCCCATCTGGTCTTGGCAGATGTATTGCCATCCTGGCTCTCAGCCTGAAGAATTCATGTGGAACTTATTGCTCTTTCTCAGGAACACTGTCTTCCCCTGCCCCCCTACCAAATATGGCATCTGTGGGTCTCTATAGTTCCAGCTTTCTGTCTGCCTAATTCCTTTTCATTCTTTTGGACTCAATCTAGCTGTTATTTATCTACACCTAGAAGCCTGTAACCCAGCTTAGCCCCTGAAATCTGGGCTTAATGCCTTTCTAATGTACTTTCATAGCATATTATATAAACCGTTATCATTTAATTGTCTATTTACATTCCTATTTTCTACTTAAATAAGAATTATTTGCAGGTAGCACCTGTGTCTTATTTCTCATTATATCCCCACTTCAGAGCAGAGGGGCTCGTTTTTGACAAGGTACGGTGAATAAATGGATAAACAAACCACGAAAACCGGGCATTTGGTTTTTACCTAAGCAACATGACGCATGGTGTATTTGGGTTTTTAAAGTACTTTTATACTTTTATACAGAAACATTCTTCATGAGATTGCTTCTTCTGCCAACCTTTGACAAAAGTTGCCTATACAATGTGATATAGTTCCTCCAGCACTACAGTAGGATTTACTGATGTTCTAGATGGAGAACCAATGTACTTTTTTTTTTGCAATAGTAAGTCAGGATCAGTGGTTAGGAAAATCTGTTCATAGACAGTAACAGCATTTTTAAATAATGAAATATAGAGCAGAATAGAATAAAATGGTATCGGAGAGCATCCTGTGTTGTAGGTTGTTGTCTTGTGAAATGTTTGTTTCACTTCTATTCTCTCTCTCTCTCATGCACACAACACACACACACACACACACACAAATGGTTGCAGTGTGAATTTCTGGTTTTCTAATTATGTTACCATCAAGTACGTTCTTGACAATCACACCCTCGAGCACTACCCCCTCTACCTCCCTTCCCCATCCCAGGCCCCGCATGGCAGGGCAGGTCAGAGGCGTGGACTTCAGTGAAGTGTGTGTGTGTTCTGTGTTTGGAAGGTATGACCTTTATAGTGTTTGAATGCAAGTGTCTCCTTTTTCCTTTCTTTGTTTGCTCTGTGGGAGTTTGGCTATTTGGAGAAAATGAGTCAAGTGGCTCTTTTCTTTTTTGAACATGTTTGTTTATATATATATGAGTTTGGGCAGGAAGCTGTGCCTGGGGAGGTCATAACCTCTTGGAAAAATGACTTCACCCTTGGAAGAGGCCATAGGCAGTGTTACCCAGAGACATCCGTGACCTGCCCATCTGCTGGAGGCTGGAAGGCAGTTGTGGTCTTGATGCGTGTCATCTTCTGTGTGTGCTCTTCTATATCTACGGGCATGATGTTTTTGGGTGCGCTCTCGCCTCCCATTTCATTTTTTCTCATTTTTAAAATTCATGGATTATGTAGTAGAGGCAATGGAACCATTTACCTTGCAGCTTTTCTTGCCTTCCCCACCCCCTTCAGGGCTGGGGATTGAACCCAGGGCCTCCTGGTGTCAGGCAAGCACTCTATCACTGAGCCACATCCCCAGCCCTTAATCTTGTAGCTTTTTAACATCTTCTTAGTATTTAAAAGGTGGTAGATAGAGCAGACTGGTGTTCTTTTCTACCATCCTATGATTGGTAATTTCTCCTTTGGGGAGTCAAGTTGGCTTGGAAAGAACTCAGGAGCTTACTAATAATTCAATATTATTAAAGGCCCATGTGCACATAGCTGATGTGAATAATTAATGTGAAGCTGTTCCAAGTGAGTAGGCAAAAGCACAAACTAATAAGAAATTTCACGCTGACAGTTTATCTTCCTGTGAAGCTGGTTTTTCAGAGAGCAGACCAGAATCAAAGGCTGTCTTTTTCTTTCTCATCCTACCAGGAGCTGGCAAAATTAAAAAAGAAAGCATTGTTCACTGTGTTCTGTCAGCGCATCCCCCACACAGGCCATTTCCCTGGGGTGGGTAGGTTGAGGCCAACCTGGGGGACTTGGCACAGGTGTTTGACTCAGCCCCAAAGATATGTGACCTGGGAGGTGTTCACTGGTGGACAGTAGACTTTCCAAGAGAAAGGGCATTTCTGGTGGGTTTTCAAAGTTGCAGTTTACCTTTCTGTGTGATTGAATATTTCTTCTTTCTAAACACTTGTATTTCCCTGTACCATCTAAAATAAAGAACTTCTGTTGTCTTGAGTAAGTCCCATGCCATTGTGACATCTGGTATCTTGCAAGGGCAAGGGACAAGTGTTCTGTGTGGTTGCTTCCTCAGTACTTGGTCTCAGGTATGAAACTGCATTGTACTGGTCTCAGATCGCTGTGGAAACTTCATTTTTGAATCGGATTGTATTCCAATCTGTCCCTTTTTTCCCTTCCTACCAGACTGACTCAGAACTCTTCCTCCGGGAAGATCTGTGCAAAGGCAGCTTTGTTCTCTCTTGTTTGCTACATCAAACTTAATAAAAGTTTGAGTGCCTACTACATGTGTGCAAGGCCGTATGTTTGGCTTTGGAATGTGTGCATGAATTTTAGGTAGTTTTGCCTTGGAGAAAGTCTTCAGTGATTGGGAATAAACTTGTGAACCATATTAATCCCTTTAGACCTGTCAGCTTTGGGGCTATTCCGAATCTGAAAAGATTACTATTATAGGATCAGAATGGAAACCAGAAACCAATCAATATTTTAAAAGAAGAGAATTTATTGTGGGAACTTGGTACCAAACTGTTAGAATGGGCCAGAGGGCTAAAAGAGAGCTGGTGGTTTTCCCTAGAGATTAGTAGCTGTAGAAAACTGCTATTGCCCCTAAGGCTGGAGGAGCAGAGAAAACTATTTGCTGGGCCCATTTCTGCAGCGTTGCTATAACTGTTGCCACTGTTGAATCACCACCTTGCATAAGAGCCAGGCCCAAGGACTGGCACCCTGCATATCTCCAGAGCACGCAGCTGCCCCTGCTGCCTGCCTCTGCTGCTGAGACCAGAACCAGGAGCAGATGGTCTCTGCTAGTATTGGGCCCATTGTTGTCTGTCAAAAGCAGGACTTAGACGGCAAGGGAGGCTGGAAAGGGATATTTCAAAATATTTTAGCAAGAGCACAGAAAGACTGGAATGAGGCTTGAGTTCCACCAGGATGCCTGTTTTTTTTTTTTTTTCCCTCTATTTCTCCCTCCATCACCTTAAAGAAGCTTCTGTAAAATAGAATCGCTGGTACAATGATGGTTTTTGTTTTTTAAATCACATTTTATCTCCTTGTTAGTCATGACATGTGAGTAAGATTCAGTGTTTCTGAGTCCATCTCTCTGATGGGAACATTGGCAGAGTTTGTTATTCGTCTCACTGAGGATTTTGAAATTCCAGGACTATTCTAATATTCCAAATGTCATACTAAAACAAGAACATTACCTAGTGTGAGTTTGCAGAAATACACCTAAAGTCACCTAGTAGGTAGATAAACATCTCTTAGAAGTGATTTTGCTTTTCACAGAAGACACAGAAACATTTTCCCAAAGTCACTACTAAATGGAAGTCAGCTGATCCCCGTCTCGTGCCTTCCCCAGCAGTGTGGCTCTGAAGCAGAGTTCTCTGTTGAGATTGATGGGCTCCGTGGAGTTGCTCTAACCCACTTCTCTGTCTGCTCTGGCTCCCACTAGCATGGTCTTCAGCCGGGAAGCCATCAGGAGACTTCTCGCCAGCAAATGCCGATGCCACAGCATTGACTCTCCTGACGACATGGTCCTGGGCATGTGCTTTAGTGGGCTGGGCATCCCTATGATACACAGCCCCCTCTTCCATCAGGTGAGACCATGGGTTTTATTCTTACAGGGGGAAGGGGGAATTTCCCTCCCATTTAAGGGCTCTGCTCCTTTCTCTTCTTATATTTTGGAAATGATCTTAAGAACTATATTGACAGGCCCCAGGGGACATTCTTAACGAATCTTGTGTCCTCCGTGAATGCTATGAAGATGGAAAGCAAATACATCTAGGAACCCAAATGGTGCGGGGCTAGTGTCTTTGTGTGTAGGACCTGGCAAAAGCTTCTCTCTCTCTCTCTCTTTGTTTTCAGTTAAAACAAATTGATGACATTTAAAAAATTTTGGATATTATCTAAAAATATATAGGACTGACCTAATTTTGTCCTAGTGGTCACCAACTGTGTGTAGTTCTATACTATCCACCTTGCTTTGATTTAACCAGGACTTCTCCCTTTTGATTGTCATTAAACCAACTGGCTAACATCTATTAATTTCCAATATGCTACCTGAATATATTTTGAGGGCTACAGAAAAGAAAAGATGATATTTATCAGGCATGATTAGTGGTTATAGCGTCACCATATGCATTTTGGGGTTGGAGAAAGGAATCCTTCTGCATTGTTTTTAGTACTATTTCATGAATCTAGTCAGTGAATGTCCTTCTATTCTAAGACTAATAGCAGGTGTACATAAACTAAAAATAACCATAGATCTATACCCATCTAATGTACTCCTTCAAGAAATTCAAAGCCTTTTGAAATCTGAATGTCTTTTAAGTGCCCTTCCTTACATCGAAAATATATTCTTCATGCTTTATTTAATAACTAGGAGGAAATGCTATCATAGTAATTTAGAAAATGGAGCATGAGAAAAACAACACTATAGAAAACAACTTGAACAAAGCAAAGAAAGTGTTGCATTATCAAGAAAGGCAGACTCCATTTCTGTGTCCTTGAGACAGTAAGGGAGGATAAAAGTAGACCTTTACTAAAAAGAAATTCATGGTAAACCTCCTTGCTGGTACCAGTATGAAGGCACTTATCCATCCTCAAGAAGTCTGACCCATTTTAAGCCAATGAATTGTGTTCTGATGACTCAGAAAAGCAAGATATTCTCTGTCTCTTCCTCTTTTGCTTTATCTCATGATGTTTCACTCATAGAAAAGGAAGGTTAATTAAATCTGCTGGTGTATAAGGAAAGTAATTTGTCAAGGTTATATAGTGTGACAGGTCTTAGATTGTTAGGGTCACTTTTTCTCTTAGGAAAGAACACATTAGTATATAAACTAATAAGGAGAAAAGAGAGAAGGAAAACAATCTAATCCTTAAGCAAAAGTCCTTTGAAGGTAATTAAAAAAAAGTTTGTTTTTTTCCTTCACTTTAAAACCCTTCTCTAAATCACATAATCAATTTTAAACCTTTCCAAAATCATAAAATATGTTTAAAACCTACCCTCCCCCAAAGAGAGTGCTGTGTCTTCCAATCCTTAAGCCTCTTTTAGATTCTGACATGATTTGGACAGTACTTTCAGTTTGTAATGTTTGAACACAGATCCAAACAGCTCTTTTATTCATATTGACAGTGACATAAGAGGCAAAGTAATAAAGTCTAAGAGTGCTGATGAGTCAGAGGGAGAGAGATTATTTGGAAACAGCCTGGCACTGTTGCCTGGGCCATATTCCTTCTGTTTCCAGTCAGGGGATATAACCGTGAAATCGTAGATTTAGAAGGGGACTCCAAGGGATGTCTCGTACATCCATTCAGTAAAAGCGAAGTATCTAGAGTGCATGGTTTTGTTCTTCCAAAATTATATGCCACTAATGGATCTGGTGGTGTCAATGGTATTGAATTCCCTGCACAAAGTACAAGCAAGCTGGACAAAATTGTCAAAATAACGATTTCAAGCCTCTGGAAATCAAATAAAGGCTAACAATAAATTGAGAAACATTGATTTCTGAAAAATTGCTACACTTCAAGGTAAGAACAGTAGATCTGAGGCTTTCTTGCCTGAAACCACTACCATCCTCAAGTCCTCCCCAGCCCCTTAACTTAGTTAGAACAGCAGATTTACCAGAATGGAACTGGATGGAATAAACAACACTTTGCTGCCAGAGGGGAGGGACTTGATTGGGGAAGGGGAGATGAACACCCACGGATATATCAGCTAAAAATGTTAATGTTGGTAGGAAACAAACAAAAACAATCTGCATCTTTACTGGTCTGAAGTTGCAGTCTGAGTTAAGGTGAGGGTGTATTAGCCAGAAATGTGACATCTTATGCCCTAGAAATAAGAGTAGCTACATGGTTAGGTAAACTCTTCACACTTATCCCTAGCCCGTTTGAAAACTATGCAAATGTGTAAGAGTTGAGTCCAGCAGAAAGCAAAGTCAAGGCATGTTTGAAAACTGGCTGAAGCTGTAGATTGCTTTCCAGCCCACACACAGATGGAAGCCCTGCAGACTGGAGATGTTTAAGCACAACTTCTGTGTATATGTTAGTCCAACTAAGTTATTCAGGGGCAGAGATGACTTGATTCAGGCCAGGTCAAAACTAAAAGTAAGAACTCTAACTAATCAGCATTTGTACATGATAGGGAGAAAGAGCCCATAGTATAAGTCCACGCAAGTTACTTTAAAAGGAAAGCAATAAAAATGAATCAGATTTGTGGGTTGATATAATACACTATCTAAAATTACCAGTTTTGATCAAATAATCCTGAGACATACAAAGAAACATCATCGGGGAAAATGCAATGAATAGAAACTAACTCTTGAGTAGGGCCAGATGTTGGATTTGATAAGTGAATACTTCAGAGCACTAATAAAAATATAGTCACAGAATTAAAGGAAACTCTGCTCAAAGAACTAAAGACAAATATGATGACAACGATAATAAATAGGGATTCTTTTTAAAATACCTTTATTTTGTTTATTTGTTTATTTTTGTGTGGTGCTGAGGATCAAACCCAGTGCCTCATGCATGTGAGCCAAGCATTCTACCACTGAGCCACAAGCCCAGCCTAAATAGGGATTCTTAATAGAAAAAAAATAGAAATCATAGACCCCAACGAAGTCTATAAGTACAAAATCCAATAACTGAAATTAGAAATCATATAGCTGAATTTAACAGTACATTTGAGATGGCAGAAGAAAAATCTCAGTGAATTCGATGAACGATCAATAGAAATTACCTAATCTAAAGGAAACTGAGGACAAAAATCTGTAGAAAAATGAACAGACCTCCTAGACATATTGAGCCACAGAGTGCACCAACATTCACTTGAGGGCAGTCCTGGAGAGAGATGGTAGGGAAAATGGGACCACAAAAATTTCTTTTTAAGAAATAACTGTTGAAACTTTCTAAACGTAGTAAGAAAGAACTTGTGGAGCCAACAAATTCCAAAAAAGGGTAATAATGAAAAGAATCACATGTCAAACTTTGAAAAGACCAAAACAAATAGAAAATCTTGAGAGCAACAAACTGATCATCATGAAGAGCGGAACAAATATGATGATTAGATGGGTTCTCATAAATAATGAGTCAAAAAGAAAAAAACAACAACTGTCAATCAATCATTTTCTATTCAGTGAAATTATGCTTCCAAATGAAAGTGAAATAAAGACATTCTCAGATGAACAAAAAAAGATTTCTTTTGCTAGTACACATTCCCTACAAGAATGAGATGGAAAAGTCCTTAATTAGAATTATTTGTATTAATCTGATAAGTTAGATGCATGTTGTCCCTGGAGCAACCTCTAAGAACCACCATTTGACCCAGTTATCCCACTCCTTGGTACAATGTAAAATTGTGTGAAGTTAAACATACACCTGTGGAATAGGATAAAGATTCTAGAAATAAGCCCTCCCATTGATGTAAACTGATTTTTATCCAGGGCATTTCAGTGGTGGAAAGAAACAAATGGTGCTGGAACAATTATATATCAATATACCATGAGAAAACTTTGAATCTTGCCTTATACCATGCACAAAAAATTAATTCAAAATGGGTGAGAGTTTACAATGTGGGAAGTAAAGCTTAAACTTTTAGAAAGTTAGGGATAATTTGCTGTGACCTGAATTTAGGCAAGGATTTCTTATTAAAATTAAAAGTATGACCCAAAAAGGAAGAATTAATAAGTCAAACTTCATATAACCTTTATTCCTTAAGAGATATTGGAAAAACCAAACCAAACCACAGTGTAGGATAAAATATTTACAAATTATATATCTGATAGGGGACACGGGTCTAGAATATAATGTCCATTTACAACTCAATGAGAAATGAAATCTTTTAGTTTGGAGTGGGAAAAAAAAAATTGAATGAACATTTCACTAAAGAAGATGAGTGAATGACTAATGAGCAAAAAAAAAAAAAAAAATTCTTA
>NW_025999932.1:26414622-26457800 GCF_001458135.2 Marmota marmota marmota
TTTTTTTTTTTTTTTTTTTTTTTTTTTTTTTTTTTTTTTTTTTTTAGTTTTGCCTTATTCTTTTCTGTGACCTCATGCATTGAAAACGACAGCACATTCTAATGCTTAATGAGCCAACTGTTCACAGGTATGCATGGGCTTGCTGAGATGCTATTAATCACTCCTGGAATCCGTGTTAACAGAGGGATTTTTTCCCTCCTGTTCGATGCATTAATATCTCTGGCGATTCATTTTCACTTGTGAAAAATAAGCCAGGATTTCTTTTCTTTGCTTTTACTTCTTTCTTCTGAGAACATTGTGGGAATTACCCCAGAACTGAATTGAGAGCCTGTTTCTCTCTGGTTTTCTTTCCTGCTGGTAAACTCTCACAGGGCCTCACAAATAAGCATCATCTAATATATGAATTCCTTCAACTAATATTTGAAATTTTCCCAGTGCAATTAGACTATATTCCAGTATGTATTTTTATTGGTCTATCTTCCCTCTTAAAATTCCCTTCTTAGACTTTTAACTCCATGAGTCCTTAGAATCCTTAAAGGGCAATACAGTAGCAATTGTGAGAGTTCTTCCCCCGCATTATTTTAACTTTTCCTCATATTTGAGCTGTGTCTTTGTGTCACTCTGAGGAGCATCCCAATGAGGCTAGGCTCATTGAGGCTAGGTTTGGGTGTGTGGCTGGAGCAGTGGGCCAAGGACAGGCAGCAGATGTCCTGGTGCAACCTTAATGGGAGCTGGCCACCTCTTTCTTGTCCCCATTCCAACATTTGCTAATTTGATTACTTCTGAGAGCTCCAGTTTCCTCATTTCAATAATATTCTGTCCTTCTTGGAAGGTTTCAAGGATTAAATGAGATAATATTTAATAAAGCTAACACCATTTAAGAGAGTTTATTTAAATATCCACATCAAAAATGTAGGCAGATTATACTAAAATACTAGCCTAGAAAAGACTTGTTTTTAAAATGTATTATATTTAATTTTAATAGTCAAGATGATTTTCTGTTGATAAACCAATGAATTACTCTATAAAACAGATGGGCCATATAAATTCATAAGCAAATTAAGAAAATCGAGAGAAGATGATTGCTCTGTTTAGAGCAAACGAAATTGTCTAGCTCTGATTTTCCTTCTAACATTATAGTTTGTAACTTCAGTCTCTAAAACATTCTAGGTTATATCTGATCCTGCTTATGGTTTCTAAGTCCTAGAGAATTCTGAAATGATGATAACACAGAAAAACTTTACAGTCCTCTTGCAAAGTGCTTTGGTTAACTCACATTTTTTAAAATTCATATTTCTGGAACCAGAATTATATAACTTCTCTCTGATGAACCCCATGTTGTCTTTCTTTGAAAGATATCACTCCATTATAGTAGAGAACTAGATAGGCCGAGGGACCTTGAGAACTCCTCACCCCAGTGAACTGCATAACCCATGTGTGAAGGGGTTTCCCGAGAGGGACCTGGGAATTAATTTTGCTGCTTTTATTCAGAGATCATAATACTAAGTTAAATGACTTACCTAGGAAAACTTTTCACGTTTACTGCCATGCTTAAAGACTCTTCCAGAGACAAAACTATGGGATCTCCAAGCAAAAATCAAAGCATCTGGGATATTAAAGTAATTGGAGACTCAAAAGCAAGGAATCTGGAGTTAGAAGAAGATGGTAGAAAATAAGGTTCCCTCTTGCTTTTTGATTCCCATAACCAGTAACAAATATTGAAATGAAGCATTTGCTTTTTAAATTCAAATGTTATTCGGAAACAGTTATTTTTGATCACCAAAAGAGCATAATTCTTTGTTCTTCATGCAGGCTCGGCCAACAGATTACTCAAAGGACTTACTTTCTCATCAAGTTCCTATATCATTTCACAAATATTGGAACATCGATCCAGTGAAGGTGTATTTCACGTGGTTGGCACCCAGTGAGGAGGAAAAAAGCCACACAAAAGACACAAAATGTTTTTAGAGAAGAGTTGTGAAGCCTGGCGGCCAGGGAGCATGGATTGGGGTAGGGAGCAGAAATGGAGACTTGACATTGATGAGAGCTGCAGCCGAGTCGGGATGGCACCTGGCATTTTGCCAGGGGGAATGGTTGAGAGGTGGTGCCAGCGAGCCATTAGGATGGTGATGGTTGAATTCTCGCGGAGTTCCCATTGAGTTCCGGTTGAGCTCTCGTGGAGTTCCTAGAGAGTTCGTGTGGGTTTGCGGAGTTCCCGTTGAGTTCCGGTAGAGCTCTTGCGGAGTTCCTGGAGAGTTCACGGGGGTGGCGTTCGCGGGGTTCAGAAATAAAGTTCGTTCCTGCTTGAATCTACAAGTGGCTCGTGACATCCCGGTTATTTGTGCCCAGCCAGACTGCGGCATTTGGTGGCCCATGTGGGGAGCGCCTGAAGCTTGGGGGTAAGTGAAACTGCTCGCCCCTGAGGGCAGGGCGAGAGAATGGGTGACCATTTCAAAAAACAATGTGTTCTTGTTTTGATTTGTTTTGTTTTTGTTTCAAGCTGCCTGTCCCTAGAACTTTCTCAGGCAAACTGGGGAAAGTGGTTGGCTCAAGGTTTGAAGTTGTTCGGCCCTGAGGAAGAGATAGAGATAGACCACGGATACACATGTCAAGAAAATAGAAAAACTGATACAAATTTTTGTTTCATTCTGTTTCGGTTTTGTTTTGTGTTATCTTGTTGGGTTGCGTTATCTTTGTAGCAGAAATATGGGGTCAGAAATTAGCAAAAAACAAACCGAAAGAGTGTTAAGTAAATTGCTAGAGGAAGGAGGCACCCCAGTAAAACCGAGAACAGTTCGGGCATACGTTGATACCATACAAAAATGTAGCCCATGGCTTTTTAAGGAGGAGTTGTTGAATATATCACAATGGGACCATCATGGTGAAGACTTAAGGAAGAGGGAAAAGAAAAACCCAGGGACTTTGCCAGTTGGCACATTGTCATTGTGGATGATGATACGATTTTGTTTGCCTAGTCCAAAGCTTTCAGTTCAGATTATGGTAGAAGACATATTAGATCAGGAAAAAGAGGAGGCCTCTTGAGATAGTCAGAAAGGGGAAGAAAGTTTAGAGGAGAAAAAGCTGTCGGGGAGAAGTTACAACAGGAGGCTGCTACTAACACCATTCTATCACCAGAGGGCATAATTCAACCAACAGCTCCACCTATGGAGACAACATATGCTGAGTGGCCCTCAACCCCCATAGTTGATAGATGGGATCCTGAGACAGGACCCAAAGATTAGCATGCCCTGTATTTGAAGAGGCAGGAGGGCAGTGAATTCACCATGTTTTAGATTTCAAAACAGTGAAGCAGCTGAAAGAGGCTGTAACAACCTATGGTCCTCAAGCACCCTTTACTGTAAGCATGGTCGAATCCATTACCAACTTGAACATAATGCCAGCAGATTGGGCGAGTATGTGCAAAGCTGTGCTAAAGGAGGACATTATCTGTTATGGAAGGTTGCTAATCAGGAATTTTGCATGGAGACGGCTAGGCAAAATGCAACAGCCAGTTATACTCAGAGAAATCTAGATATGTTGTTAGGAGAGGGACCTTATGAGGGTCAGCTGCAACAAATTAGATATGATCCTGCCATATACTCACAAATTGCTTCAGCTGCGGTTAGGGCATGGAAAACTTTACAGGGGCATGGAGATTTACAAGGTCAATTATCTAAGGTAATACAAGGAGCTAATGAACCTTACGCTGAATTTGTAGATAGGCTTATACAAACAGCTACCAGAATTTTGGGGGATGTAGAACAAGCAATGCCATTAATAAAACAACTAGCCTACGAACAGGCAAATAGATGGTGCAGGGATGCCATTAGACCATGGAAACATGGAGATTTAAACACATATATTAAATTATGCAGAGACATTAATGAACAAGGGCAAGTCTTGGCAGCTGTAGTACAACAGGCTTTAGGTGCCAGACCAAAAACATGCTACAATTGTGAACAAACAGGACATTTTAAAAGGAGTTGCCCCATAGGAGGAGGGTTTAACAAAACTAGGTATCAAAGGGGTAGAATACCGGGTATTTGCCCACGATGCCATAGAGGGAGACATTGGGCTAATGAATGCCAATCTCAAACCACTATAGAGGGTACTCCGTTATAAAAAAACGGACAAGGACCAGGTGTTTACCCACGATATTGTGAAGAAAAACATTGGGCTCCATTGCCAAAAAAAGGACAGGGGGTCCCCATGCTCCGGGGCCCATGACCACAAATACACGGGGCACTGGAGGAACCCAGCAACACCATCAGGGTAGTGCCCAGGACACATTATCCATTAGATCTCTCATCAGACAAACCAGAGGGAGTGCAGGGTTGGACATCTGCACCTCCACCAGAACAGTACTAACTCCAGAGATGGGAGTTCAAATCATTCCCACAGGGGTAAAAGGACCTCTTCCCCAAGGAACAGTAGGCTTATTATTAGGACGCAGTTCTTCTACTCTAAAAGGACTTATGATAAGTCCTGGGGTAATTGATCCTGATTATGAAGGTGAAATAAAAATTATAGCCAGTTCTCCAAGGGGTATATCAGCAATTTCACCAGGAGATAGAATAGCACAGTTACTAATAATACCCAGCCTACATGATAAATTTTCCAGTCGTACTGTAGAAAGAGGTTCCAAGGGATTAGGCTCCACAGGTGTAGATTGGGCTATGCTTTCTTTAAATTTAGATTCTCGCCCCATGCTAAAACTAAATATTCAAGGACATGAATTTAATGGGCTACTGGATACAGGTGCAGACCTTAGCATCATCTCTCGTCAAGAATGGCCAAAACATTGGCCATTACAACAAGCCACTCAAACGCTTCGAGGCCTAGGAGTGGCGACTAATCCCCATAGAAGTGCAATGGTATTAGATTGGAAGGATCCTGAAGGATGTGAAGGAACTATACAGCCATATGTATTGGATCATCTTCCCGTAAATTTATGGGGACGAGATGTCCTAGATCAATTAGGTTTGACATTAACAAATAACATCAACCAAAATGCACCCACTATTATGACTAGACAAGGTTTTAGGAAAGGAAAAAGATTAGAAAAACAAGAACAAGGTATAGCAGCACCAATACAAATAGATCAAGGAACAGACAGACATGGGTTGGATTTTCAGAAAGGGCCACTGAGACAATAAAAATTACTTGGAAATCAGAAAGACCAGTATGGGTTCCTCAGTGGCCCCTGACTAAAGAAAAGATACAAGCAGCCCATGACCTGGTCAAACAACAATTAGCAGAAGGACATATACAACCTTCTGTATCTCCCCATAATACTCCCATTTTTGTCATCAAAAAGAAATCTGGTAAATGGAGATTATTGCAAGATTTAAGAGCCATTAATAATGAGATGGTTATTATGGGACCTGCTCAATCAGGGATTCCTCAATTGTCTGCTTTGCCAAAAACCTGGTATGTTTTAGTTATAGATATTAAAGATTGTTTTTTTTCAATTCCAATTCATCCTGAGGATAGTCCACGTTTTGCATTTACTATCCCTGCACTGAATCATGAAGGTCCTGATCAGAGATATGAATGGAAAGTACTCCCTCAAGGGATGGCTAACAGCCCAACTATGTGTCAAATTTATGTTAACAAAGTAATCCAGCCACTTAGAAATCAAAATCCTGAACTACAAATATTTCACTATATGGATGATGTATTATTAGCACACAAAGATAAAAACACATTGCTAGAATGTTATGCCACACTTACAAACTTATTAAAAAATTATAATCTAGAGATAGCAATAGATAAAGTACAATTAAATTTTCCAATTAATTATTTAGGAGTTCTATTATCCTCAACCATGGTCCGTCCACCAAAAATTCAAATACGAGTAGATCAACTCAAATCACTTAATGACTTTCAAAAGTTATTAGGAGACATAAATTGGATAAGGCCTTATTTAGGTATACCAACAGGAGAGTTGGGACCTTTATTTGATATCCTAAAAGGTCCATCAGATCCAAATTCACCCCGAATGTTAACGCCTGAAGCAAGAAAGGCATTAAAAATCATTGAAACATATATGGAAAATATGCATTTGGATAGAATTGATATAAGTTTGCCTTTATTATTTATTGTACTACCAACAAAAAATATAATGCTCCAAATATATTGGCAAGAAGGTCCATTATTGTGGATACATTTATCTTACTCTCCTAACACTATTCTTACTAGGTATCCTGAGGCTGTAGGACAATTAATACTCAAAGGAATAAAAGCAGCAAAGGGAGTGTTTGGAATTTCTCCCGATAAAATTATTACTCCATATACAATAGATCAAATTGATGAGTTATATAATGAGTTAAATACTTGGGCAGTAATCATGTGCAAATCTAATGTTTCATTTGATAACCACTTACCATCTAATCCTTTGTTGTCTTTTTGGTCTTCTCATCCTGTAGTTTTTCCAAAAATGACAAAAAACCAAAACAACAAAAACAAAAAAACACCTATCATGAATGCTCCAAATGTATTCACTGATGGGTCAAATAATGGTACAGCAGCAGTAGTTACACCTGATCAAACTTTTACATTTTTAGTACCCAAATAATCAGCTCAAAAGGTAGAGCTTAATGCCCAGTATTACAAGCTTTTGTGATGGTTAAAGATTCTGTATTTAATTTATTTTCCGATAGTCAGTATATAGTTAATGCTATAGTATCCCTTGAAGATGCTGGTAGGGTTTCCCCTTCCTCTACTGTTTTCTCTTTGCTTTCCACTATACAAAGTCTAATCTGGGACAGAAAAGATCCATTCTTTATAGGACATATCAGGGCACATACAGGATTGCCTGGAGCCCTTAGTTTGGGCAATGATTTAGCAGATAAAACTACACGTGACATACATATTTTTTCTACGCTAGAAGAAGCTACAAATTTTCATAAATCCTTCCATGTCAATGAAAATACTTTAAAAAGGCATTTTAAAATAACTAAGGAACAAGCTAGACAAATAATAAAACAATGTCAAAATTGTGTGACCTTTTTACCACAAGTTAATCTTGGAGTCAATCCTAGAGGACTGACACCTAACCATATTTGGCAGATGGACGTCACACACTTGCCAGAATTTGGAAAGTTAAAGTGTTTGCATGTTACAGTTGATACTTCTTCCGGATTTTTGATGGGCTCCCTTCATGCCGAAGAAAAAACTAGCGATATTATAGCTCATTGCTTACAAAACTTTGCCACTGTGGGCGTTCCAAAACAGTTAAAAACAGATAATGGCCCTGGCTATACTTCTACCTCTTTTAAGCAATTTTGCTCATCATTTGGCATTACTCATATAACAGGAATCCCATACAATCCACAGGGACAAGGCTTAGTTAAAAGAGCTCATGAAACTATTAAAATGTACTTATTAAAGCAAAAAGAGGGAATTAGGAAGGGGTATATATCCCCCAAAGATAAACTTAAAATAACCCTTTTTACTCTAAACTTTTAAAATTTGGATTCATCAGGGCTTAGTGCTGCGGAAAGGCACATGTGTCCAAAAAATATACATAAGCCCAAGGTACTTTGGAAGGATATTCTAACAGGACAATGGAAAGGTCCTGACCCAGTGATTTTCTGGAGTCGGGGATCTGTTTGTGTGTTTCCACAGGACGAACAGCAGCCAATTTGGATTCCAGAGAGACTAACTAAGGTGATTTCTGCAGACCAAAAAGAAGATGATTTGGCTCAAATCCATAACAGCTGATATCCAGAACTCCAGTTTGGCTATCCTTACATATGCGACAGTGGTTCTCCCACACCTAGAGGCTAATGAATAATGAACACCATTAAGGCCTATTTCAAATGTAAGAAACCTTGGGGCTTGCTTGTGGGAATACCTTCAGACCCATATGTAAGTTACAGGAAGAAGGATGGGATATCAAAAGAAGAGTCAAACCCAGGTGGTAACCAGGATGCTTTTTTCAATATCTATTTTATTATTGCCCTTTCCCACATCATGAAGTTCTATTTTGTTTTTTGAGCTCATACAGACCTAGGTTAATGTTTTTCTGATCAGTTCTATGTTTTGACTGTGGAGTTTTTGAGCATTGCAATGGGGATTTCACCTGTGAAAAGCTACAAGGCCTTTACTATTATGTGTTGTATGTATTGTGTTATGTGTGCACACTTGTGTTATGTGTTGTATGTCTGTATGTACGTATGTCCATATATCATTTATGAGGAGCGCTCATGAAAAAATGGATCCAAATATTTTTTTTTATTCACGTGATTTAAATGGTTTAATTTAAATTAGGTAAATAGCTGTTGAGGATTGTTTTAAAAGGTGGTTAACAGATCTGTTTGTTTACTTTCACCTTTCCTTTTCATTATATCTAATTCTATTCAGGATACTAAATTGTTTAGAAATTTTTTTTTTTTTTTTTTAGTGCCTGCTGGAATGTTACATAATTTTTTTTTAGCCATCACTGCCAGAATTTCTATCTTCATCCCAGTGCTGGTGAAGACAAAGATAAAACCAAACTACCGCTTCTGCGATAGCTATCACTACAAACTGTATAAACTGATGCATCGATGAATAATGTAACTCAACAAGTGATACTCAATCAAGGAGTCGATTTACTTTGGGAGGAAATGGATATATTAATGGATTCCTCTGCTTTGAACTACTTGCAAAACTTGCCTGGACTATGTATCACTTGTATGCATTGTGAATTATCTGTTTGTGCAGCGAATTGTGGTAGTGCCGGGGTATCTTTGCTGATGGTGTCATCAATGGTACAAGTTTTCCAAAAGGAGCCGTCAATGGCTTGATATCGTGGTGTTTTGTATCCTCCCCTTTCTGCTTGTAGCAGGTTATTTATGGTGTTTGTGTAAAAACCACTATCCACAAGTATGGCTAAATGCTGGGCTGGTAGTCAATGACGGGTAAGATCCAATTGCAATGATACCAATCTAAGACAGGAGGCTGACGCCTTGAGGTCAGCTCATCCAATGATGGGTAAGGACCATATATAGTATTGGACAACCTAAGACAGGCACGGTCCCTAAGCCACATGCTTGTTGTTTAATTAAACAGAAGGCGGGAGATGTTGAGAGCCGCAGCCGAGTTGGGATGGCGCCTGGCGTTTTGCCAGGGGGAGTGGTTGAGAGGTGGCGCCAGCGAGCCATTAGGATGGTGATGGTTGCGTTCTCACGGAGTTCCTGTTGAGTTCCGGTTGAGCTCTCGCGGAGTTCCTGGAGAGTTTGCAGGGGTGGCGTTTGCGGGGTTGGGAAATAAAGTTCGTTCCTGCTTAAATCTACAAGTGGCTCGTGACCTCCCGGTTTCTCATCAAGATCCTATATCATTTCACAAACATTGGAACATCGATCCAGTGAAGGTGTGTTTCACGTGGTTGGCACCCAATGAGGAGGAAAAAGCCACACAAAAGACACAAAATGGTTTTAGAGAAGAGTTGTGAAGCCTGGCGGCCAGGGAGCATGGATTGGGGTAGGGAGCAGAAATGGAAACTTGACATTGTCCCACTGTACTGAGCTCATACTGCTACTGTGTGCCACCTGGCATTGGATACTTCCTGACTTTAGGTGCAAATCATGTATATGGCATATATTTTTTTTTGATGGGGGAAGAGAAGGAATGATGGGTGAAAACAATGTTGTTGTTCTTGTTTTCCTGAGAAAATCACGTTTTTTTGACTAATGCAATTATTGTAATACGGTGATTACTGCACATTTTTTAGGCTGTGATATAGCAGCTTTATTACTGTCACAGGAAAATAAATGGTACCAGAAGTCCCTTTCTTGTTCTTTCTCTTCATTAAATGAGTTTCATTTGGGCAAGGCACTGAAGAGAAGTGATTATCGTTCTGTATAAAGAAGAGTGAATGTCGTTTGACATGGATATTGCCAATGATATGAACTTTTAAACCTTTTTATTGAAGGTGAAAATTTTTTCCTGGGAACTCAGTAGGAATAATGTTGTATTAAGGATCATTCAAGAAAGCATCATAAAAGTCTAGCTCTGCAATTCCTTCTAGTCTATATGATCATGTTGTTTTATCTATTCTTTTACTGTTTGTACTTCATAAAGAGAGAATGTGAGGTCCACTAGAGCTTCCTATTTCTTTAGAAGTTCATCTGTGCTCTCCTTTGACCCCAAAGCCCTATCTTTATGGCTACCTGTAACAAAAGTATTGGGTGCTGACAGAAAAGTGTTAAAGTATTTAAAAACAAAATGCTGATGTGTCATTCAAGTTAACAAACCCCATGTGAGTCTCAGGAAGTGATATTTGAATCTGATGTTTTTACTCTTGTTTTTCTTTTCATGTTACTTAATGATTCTCTTCTGGCTCGGAATAAACATCCCTAGCCCCAACCAGTGCCCAATGAGACCCTCCTGGAAGGACATTATGGTGATTTGACAATTTAGCTGGGATCTTAAAGAATGAAATTTAAACATAGCATTTTAAATCGGCTCTAATTTTCAGATCATATCTTCAATAAATAGTGATTTAGCATTCAGTGTGGATGTATAAAAGGTATTCTATTTTTCATGTTTTCGTTATAGAATTCAGTTTTGTAAAGATATTTGCATAAGATATGATTTTAATATGTCAAACTTATTTTGGTATAATAGCACACCTTCTTTTTCTTTATTTTTTTTAATAACTGCTAATCATTAACTTTGCTTATAATGTTTTTTATATAGCTCAGCACAGGGTTTTAAAGTCATACCACCAAAAGAAGCTTTGTGTCTTTTACGCTAATTAATTTCAGTAGGAAATCAATTTTATTTTAATTAAAGTAATGTAAATAGTTGGAATTGATATCTGATTTCAAGATATTGGGGAACTTCTTTATGTTTTTATTAGTGCATTATGCATATGCATCATATTCATACTTGAGTGGAATATAATTTGCTGTATTGCAATCCCCACTCCTTCCACTTTCCCTCCACTCCCATCTGCCCCTTCTCCCCTTCCTCTGCTCTACTGATCTTCTTTCTATTTATTTATTCTTTTTTAAATTGGTGCTTTAGAGATATACATGAAGGTGGAATTCACGGTGGTATATTCGTATCTGTACACAGCATAATTTGTTTGATTTCATTCAGCGGTTCTTCCTTTTTCTTGTCCCACCTCCCTCCCTCTCCTCAATTTCCTCCCTCTACTCTGCTAATCTCTCTTCTAATTTCATGGGATTCCCCCTTCTTTTTTTTTAATTCCTTATTTTTCTCTACCTTCCAAATCTGAGAGAAAACATTTGATCTATGACTTTCTGAGTCAGGTTTATTTCACTGAGCATGTTATCCAGTTCCAACCACTTACCAGCAAATGCCATAATTTCATTCTTGTTTTTATATAGCTGAAAGACCTCCATTGTATTTCTATATCACATTTTTCTTGATCCGTTCATCTGTCGACAGGTATCTGACTGGCTCCACAAGTTGGCTATTGTGAATTGCACTGCCATAAACACTGACGTCCCTGGATCACTATAATATTGCTGAGTTTTAGATCTTTTAGATAAAATACCAAGGAATGGAACAGCTGGGTCTGTGCTTCCATTACTTGCCTTTGAGGAATCATCATACTGCTTTCCAAAGTGGTTTTGCAGTCCCATCAAAAATGTCTATCTTTTTCACCAAATCCTTACCGACATTTATTATTATTTGTATTTTTCTTTTGACAGATGTCTGTTTACTTCTTTTGCCCACCTTATTGACTGGATTATTTCTTTTTCTGGTGTTAAGTTTTTTGAGTTCTTTATATATTCAACATATTAATCCACTGTTGGGAGAGTAGCTGGCTGGCAAAGATTTTCTCCCATTCTGTTGACTCTCTTTACACTCTTATTTCCTTCCTGTGCAAAAACTTTTTAATTTGATGCCATCCCACTTATTGATACTTGGTTTTATTTTTTGAGCTTTAGGGGTCTTTTTGAGGAAGTTGGTTTCTGTACCAGTATGTTGGAGTGTTGATGTTTTCTTCTAGCAGTTACAAAATGTTTGATCTAATTCCTAGGTCTTGAGTTCACTTTGAGTTGACTTTTGTACAGGGGGAGAGATAGGGATCTAATTTCATTCTTCCACTTATGGATATCCATTTTTTTCCCCACACCATTTCTTAAAAAGGCTATCTTTTCTGCAACGTGTGTTTTTGACAACATTTCCCTGATGACTATATATGTGAGTTTCTCTCTGTGTCTTCTAGTCCATTGCTCTTCATGTCTGTTTGATGCCATTACCATGCTATTTTTTTTTAGTATTTATTTTTTACTTATAAGTGGACCCAATATCTTTATTTTAATGTGGTGCTGAGAATCGAACCCAGTGCCCCACACATGCTAGGCAAGCATTCTACCACTGAGCCACAACCCCAGCCCCCATGCTATTTTTGTTACTATAGCAAGGTGGTATAATTTGAGATCAGGTGTTGTCAGATGATCAGGTGATGCCTCCTGCATTACTCTTCTTGCTCAGTATTACTTTGGGTAATCCAGGTCTGTAATTCTTCCATATGAATTTTAGTACTATTTTTTTTCTAATTTCTATGAAGAATGTCATTGGTATTTTGATGGGGATTACATTGAATCTGTATGTCACTTTTGGTAATGCAGACAATATTAATTCTGCCTATCTAAGAACATAGGGGGTCTTTCCATCTTCTAGTCTTTCTTTCCATCTTCAATTTCTTTCTTCAGTCTTCTGTAGTTTTCATTGTAGAAGTTAGATTTATTCTTAAATTTTTTTTTTTTAGGTTATTGGAATAGTTTTCCTTTTTTTTTTTTTCCCTCGGCACATTCACTATTGGAGTACAGGGAAGCTATTGCTTTTTAATTTTTGTATATCTTCTTTTTTAAAGATATTTTAAATTAATTTTTTAATTTGTTTTAATTAGTTATACATGACAGTAGAATGCATTTATGCACTTTGATATATCATACATAGATGGGATATAATTTCTCATATTTCTGAGTGTACCTGTTGCAGAATTATATTGGTAATGGAGTCACATATATACGTGCAGTAATAATGTCTGTTTCATTCTACTATTTTTCCTATCCCTATAGCCCCTCCCCTCTCCTCCCTTAAGTTCCCTCTACCTAATCTAAGGTAACACTATTCTTCTCAAGTGCTCCCTACCTTATTGTGAAATAACATCCTCATATTAGAGAAAACATTTAGCCTTTGATTTTGGGGGATTGGCTTATTTCACTTAGCATGATATTCTCCAACTCCCATCTATTTACTGGCAAATGCCATAATTTATCTCTTCTTTAAATCTTAGTAATATTCCATTAAGTATATATATAGCACATTTTCTTTATCCATTCATCTATTGAAGGATATCTACATTGGTTCCATAGTTAAGCTATCGTAAATTGAGATGCTATAAATATTGATGTGGCTGCATTACTATGGTATGCTGATTTTATGTCCTTTGGGTATATGCCGAGGAGTGGGATACCTGGGTCAAATGGTGGTTCCATTCCAAGTTTTCTGAGGAATCTCCATACTTCTTTCCATAGTGGTTGCACCAATTGGCAGTCCTACCAACAATGTATGAGTGTGCCTTTTTCTGTACATTTATTGTTGCCTGTATTCTTGGTGATTGCCATTCTGACAGGAGTGAAATGAAATCTTAAAGTAGTTTTGATTTGCATTTCTCTAATTGCTAGAGATGTTGAACACTTTTTCATATATTTATTGATTGGTCATATTCTTTTTCTCTGAAGTATCTGTTTAATTCCTTAGCCCATTTATTGATTGGGTTATTTGGGTTTTGTTTTGTTTTTTTTGGTGATAAGTTTTTTGAGTTCTTTATATATCATAGAGATTAACGCTTTATCGGAGGTGCATGTGGTAAAGATTTTCTCCCAGTCTATAGGCTCTCTCCTCATATTATTGATTGTTTCCTTTGCTGAGAAGAAGCTTTTTAATTTGACTCCATCCCATTTATTGATTCTTGATTTTACTTCTTGCTCTGTAAAAGTCTTGTTAAGGAAGTCAGATCCTAGGCTGACATGGTGAAGATTTGGGTCTATTTTTTCTTCTATTAGGCACAGGGTCTCTGTTCTAATGCCTAAGTATTTGATCCACTTTGAGTTGATTTTTGTGCAGGGTGAGAGAGAAAGGTTTAATTTCATTTTGCTGCAAAGGGATTTCCAGTTTTACCAGCACCATTTGTTGAATAGGCTATCTTTTCTCCAGTGAATGTTTTTAGCACCTTTGTCTAGTATGACATAACTGTATTTATGTGAGTTTGTCTCTGTGTCCTCTATTCTGTACCATTGGTCTACAAGTCTATTTGGTGCCAATACCATGGTGTTTTTGTTACTATAGCTCTGTTGTATAGTTTAAGGTCTGGTATTGTGATGCTTCTTGCTTCACTTTTCTTGCTAAGGATTGCTTTAGCTATTCTGGGTCTCTTATTTTTCCAAATGAATTTTATGATTGCTTTTTCTATTTCTATGAAGAATGTCATTGAGATTTTGATAGGAATTGCATTAAATCTGTATAATGCTTTTGGTAGTATGGCTATTTTGAAATATTAATTCTGCCTATCCAAGATCATGGGAGATCTTTCCACTTCTGAGGTTTTCTTCATTTTTTTTTTGTTTAGTGTTCTGTAGTTTTAATTGTAGAAGTGTTTCACCTCTTTTGTTAGAATGATTCTCAGTTGTTTTTTTTTTTTTGAGACTATTGTGAATGGGGTAGTTTTTCTAACTTATATTTCAGTGGATTCATCACTGATGTATAGGAATGTGTTTGATTTAAGGGTGTTGATTTTATATCCTGCTACTTTGCTGAATTCATTTATTAGTTCTAGAAGTTTTCTAGTGGAATTTTTTTTGGATCTCCTAGATATAGAATCATGTCATCAGTGAATAATAATTTTTTTTTCCTATGCTGATCTTAAAACTTGCTTCTTTGTTCAGTTTTTCTACCAGCTCTAGAGGTCTTCTGGTAGAGTTTCTTGGAACTTCTAGATATAGGATCATGTCATTGCAAACAGAGATAATTTGATATCTTCTTTTTCCTGTTTATATCCCTTTAATTTCCTTCTCTTGCCCAATTGCTGTGGCTAGTTTCAAGAACTCTGTTGAATAGGAGTGGACATCCTTCTCTTGTTCCTGATTTTAGAGGGATGCTTTCAGTTTTTCTTCATTCAGTTTGGTGTTGGCTTGGGTTTGTTATATATAGCCTTTATAATGTTGAAGTATGTTTTATCCCTAGGTTCTTCAGCTGTTTTACCTGAATGCGCTGAATATTCTCAAAGATTTTTTGTTATCTATTGAGATGAAAACGATTCTTGTCCTCAATTCTATTTATGTGGTAAATTACATTTAATGATTTTCATATGTTTAACCTTGCATCTCTGGGATGAAACACTGTGGAGCATGGTGTACAATATTCTTAATGTGTATTTGAATGGGATTGCTAATGTTTTATTAAGTATTCATCAGTAATATGTTCTCTGTAGTTTTTTTTTTCTTGATGTGTCTTTGTCTGGTTTGGGTATCAGGGTAATATTGACTTCATAAATGAATTTGTCCTCTTCTTTTCTATTTCATGGAATATTTTGAGGAAGTTTGGCATTTAGTTCCGCTTTAAAGGCCTGGTAGAACTCAGATGAAAATTCAACTCATCCAGGGCTTTTCTTTGGTGGAAGACTTTTAATTGCTATTTCAATCTCATTGCTTGGTATTAACCTGTATAGGTTTCTATATCCTCTGGGTTTGATTTGGGTAGTCATATGTGGCAAGAAATTTTCAATATTGTCTAGATTTTTTAGTATAATGGGATATAGTTTCTAAAAGTAGCTCCTAATGATCTTTTGAATTTCAGAAGTGTCTGTGGCGATAGCTCCTTTTTCATCTCTAATTTTGTTGATTTGGGGATCTTTCTCTCTTTTGGTTAGTTTAGCTAAGGGCTTATCTTATTTATCTTTTTGAAGATCCAACTCTTTGTTACTTTGATTCTTTGTATATTTTACTTTCAGTTTCATTAATTTCTGCTCTGATCTAATTGTTTCCTGTCTTATACTGCTTTTGGAATTTGCTTCTTATTTTTCTTGGGCCGAGGTATAGCATTAGATTATTTATTTGAGATCTTTCTTTCTTTCTTTATTTTTTGTAGACAATACTACAAACTTTCCTCTTAGAATTGCCTTCATACTATCCCTGAGATTTTGATATGTTATACTTTTGTTCTAATTTCTTTATAAGAATTTTTAAATTTCTCTCCTGATTTCTTCCATGACACATTTCTCTTTCAAAAGTATATTATTCAGTCTTCCCATGCTAATATGTTTTTTTGTTGTGTTTTTTTTTATATAGATGTTGATTCTAGCTTATCCCATTATGTTCTGATAAGATGCAAGAATTATTTCTATTGTTTTGTATTTGCTAAGACTTGCATTGTGTCCTAGAATATATCCTATTTTAGAGAAAGTTTCATGTGAAGCTGAGAAGAAAGTGAATTTGGTTGTTGATAGATGAAATATTCTATAGATGTCTGTTTGGTCCATTTGATTAATGGTATTTTTAGTTTTGAAGAGCCTTTGTTCAGTTTATATCTGAATGACCTATTTGTCATTGAGAAAGGTATGTGCATTTTTGTATTGGGGTCTACTTGAGTCTTTTTATTGCATAGGACTTGTTTTATGTACATAGGTGTGTTGAAATTTTGGGCATAAATATATGCAATCATTGTATCATGTTGTTAGATGATTCCTTTAACCAGTATGAAGTGACCTTTTTGTCTCTCCCAATGAATATTTTTCAAATATGAGAGTAGTTATCCCTGCTTGCTTTCAGTCTTTACTCACATAGTATCCATCCTTTCACCTTCAGGCTTTGAATGTCTTTGTCTGGTTCTCTTGTAAACAACATATGGTTGGGTCTTATTTTTAATCACTCTGCCAATCTATGTCTTTTTTGTGGAGAGTTGAAGCCATTTCCATTCATCGCTATTATAGAGATGATTTTTATTTCCTGCCATTTTGATTTATTTCTAATATTTCATTCAGATGTGAGTCTCCTTTAATTGATTTTTATTCCAGTGAGATTCTTCCATTTGCTGCCTTTGGTGTTTATTTTTCACTTCTTCTGCATATAACGTATCATTAAATATGTTTTATGGTGCTGGCTTGCCAATTATAAATTCTTTTAGTTTCTGCTTATCATGGAAGATTTTTTATTTTATCTTCAATTCTGAAGGATAGCTTTGCTGGTTATAGCAATCTTTATTGGCACACATTATCTTTCAGAGCTTGATATATTTCATTCCAAGGCCCCCTGGCTTTTTGAGTTTGGGTTGAGAAATCAGAGGAAATTCTAAAAGCTTACCTTTAAATGTGACCTGCCATTTTTGTCTTGTAGCTTTTAAAATTCTATTCTTAAAATGAATTCCACCATTATGTAAAATTATAATGTACCAGTAAAAATATGGCAAAAGTGAAATAATATTCTATTCTTGTTCTCTGCATTAGATATTTTAATTATAAGGTATCTTCCTCAGTATCTTTTTTGGTCTTATATCTTGGAGGCTCTAAATGCCTCTTGTATTTGGGTTTCCATCTTTGCTTTCAGTTTGGTGTTGGCTTGGGTTTGTTATATATAGTATATATACTATATATATAGTTTGTTATATATAGTATATATACTATATATATAGTGTATATATATATTTGAAATTTTTTTCTGATATAATTTTACTGAAAGGCTATGCATTCCTTTAGTTTGTATTTCAATGCCTACTTCTATGCCAGTGATTCTTACATTTGGTCTCTTAAGGTTATCCCAGATTTCTTATATATTCTGATCATTGTCTCTTATATTTTTTTGTTATTGTTGTTGACTTTGTTTTCAAGATTATGTATTTTGTCTTCATGACTGAAATTCTGGCTTTGTGGTCTAATCTGTTAGTGATATTTTCAACTGAATTTTTAATTTGATTTGTTGAGTCATTCATTTTCAGGAGTTCTGTTTTGTTGTTTTTCAGAATCCCTGTATCTTTTATTGAAATGTTCTTTCACTTCCTGTATTTTTTTCCCTTAGTTCATCAGCTTCCTAAATTCTTTTTCTGGCATTTCTTCTACAGTGGTATTAGTGGGTATTCTGGCATTTCTTCTATGGTGGTATCAGTTGTGTTGTGAGCTGTTTGGGGGTGGGGGCTTGCTTCCTTGCTTTTTCATATTGTCAGTATTTCTTCCAATCTGCTGGGATGATTATCTCTTCTACTTTTATATGTGAGTTTTTAGTGAGCTGATTTCTCTTTATTATGTGTCCTAGGTTGGGTAAATGTCTTGGTGACAATATTTTCACCCAGTTTGCTCTTATGTTCAGTCTGGAACAACACACTGAGAGGAGACATGAATCCCCAATAATTACAGCCACTTCAGAACAGAGCCTTCTACTAATAAATCTTTAAAATAAAAACTTACTAAAATGTTCTTCAGCAGTCTACTAATCTGAGAGGTAAATGGCAGCAATTTTCTTGAATTGGTTGAGAAACTGAATAATAAGAAAAATAAAATTGCTCTTGAGCTCTGTTTGGCTCTCTGATCAGCTATTCTCTCACTGCCTCAATCTGGGCTGGGGAACAGTTCAGACTTACATCTGTTTCACCTCCACCAGTTTATTTATTTTTCTTGCTGGGGTTTTTGAAATAGAGTCCCCCTTTTTTCTGGGGTTTAAGTTGTTGTGCCATTTATTTATTCTCAACTCTGATCCATAGTGGTCAAATTTGTTTGGAGAGTCTATACAGAGTTTCAGTCCCTTTTTGGCTGGCCAACTCTGGTAAGCCCCTCTCTCTGGAAGTCTCAGACCATGTACAGGGGCGAAGAGAGTGAATGTGTCAACCTATTCTCTAGCCCTTTCTAGGCTTGAAAGATGTGACGTAGGGATCACCAGATTTGCTCTGAATTTAATTGGTCTCAGTTCCCCAACCCCCACCATGAAAGGTTTTTTTTAGGCTCAGTTTGCCAGTGTGAATTGCTGTCTTGACTGAGTCTTGGGGAGATGCTGTGATAGTGATGCTTCCTTTGAACCGCCTTAGTCCTTTTCCCCAAAGGATAAACTCATAGATTAAATGAATGTTAAAAAAAATAGCTCACTAGGAGTAAAGAAGTTGGGGTATGAAAGCAGAAGAAAGGTTGGAGTATTAAAAAGGTGAGAAGAGAGAAAGTGGAAGAGAGGTGATACATGAAGGCTTTAAAGAGGGAGGAATTAAAGAAGAAGAAAAAGGGAGAGAACAAGATATTTTGCTATTAGAGGTTGAGGCAAGGAGAGTAAGAATAATAAAACAAGTAGAGCAAACAACATCAACCCTGCCCCTAACCTGAATTAAAAAAAAATCTATTAAAAAATCAAACAAATCACTGCCTCTTAGAAAAAGAAAACTAAATAGTAAAAGGTTAATAAAAGGAAAAGACATGATAAAATAGGGGGGAAATTATGTATATATGTATGTACTCATATATACAAATATAACCACAACAATTCAAATAATAATAGAAAAAGAATAAAAGAAAAATTCTTAATTAAAAATGCTGGAATTTTTTTTTTTCACTGAGATGTCTCTACCTCTTAGAGAGAGCAAGAGCTGGGTGATATTAAATCCAACCTCCTTTTATGATTTTGACCATTTCACTCACTGGAATGCACTGGAAGTGTAGCTGGTTAAAATAGCTCTCAGCTTCTCTGCTCACCAGCATGGGGGGTGGGGATAAAACTAGAAGTAACTTCTATTGAGATTTTGTCCAGATGTCTTAGATCTGTGCTCTTCCTATTTGGATGTGGTGCAGAGAAATATTTGTGTAGTTCTTTTTGCTGGGGTAGTGTTCTAAATGGAACTTTGGACCATCATTTGGAGCAATACTCTGGAGATATTATATCCTTGTACCCCCCTCCCCCAGGGTAGAGTAGATGAGTATCTCAGCAGAACCTCAGGATTCTAGCAGCTCCCCAGATTTCTACTCATAGGGCAGGGTACCCGCCACTCTGCGTGGATGTTGCATGGTACCCCACCATTAAACATGAACTTCCAAGCCTCCATCCCTAAATATAATCTGATTCTTTTCAGCTGGTCATTTACTCCAGTGTTCAAAGGGATAGCTGGTTGTCTTCCCCTATAACACACTGACTTGTTCAATGTCCTCAATCCTTTCCAGTTGGTCTTTCATATCACAGAGCCCAGAGGGAGAGCAGGTTGCACTTTCCCCCGTATCTCTGTCTTGAATCTCCTGTATCTACTACTGTTCTCTATAACTTCTTTTGCCAGGTGCACTTTTAAGTCACTTTGTAATTATTGGCCAAGGCAGAGTGGAAGTATTTGCCAAGAACCCTTGGGTTCCCATAGGAACAAGATTCATTATAAACCCCTCAAGCTGGACCTCCATCTCAGTTCTTCACTTATCAGTTGAGAATCATGGAGCACAAACAACTCTGCTGCGAGTCTTTGTTTCAGCTAATTACAGGCTGCCTTCTTCAGGTTTTTATGTGCCAAATTTGTTCACCACGTTTCTCTTTCCCTTTGTGTTGCGCTTCCCTTGTCAGTGACAGAGCAGCCCTGCTGCTGCTGGGCTCTGGTGTATTTCCTTAGACCCTTTGTTCACAACACCAGACTCTCTGGGCTTCTCCTAATCTCTGCCAGACAAATATTGACTCACATTGATTTTCTCCAGATGCCTACCTTTTTACGAAGCAGTATTCCTGTTGTTTCAATTCCAAACAGCAGAGTGTGGGAAGTGCCTTCTACTTCACCATTTCAGATCCTTCCCGTGTGTATTTTAACAATTTCTTTTTCAAGTAGCTTAAGTCTAACTCATTTTTCAGAATGATGCAAGAGCATTTACTATTTTTTCAAAATAGCAAGTACCAGATCTAGTGTGTTGCCATCCGGTGCGTACCTGGTGTCTCAGTCCTACAACAAAATCCACTGGACTCAGTGTTGTGGGAATGGGTTTTGTGACTCAACCAAGGAGTGGATCAGGGACAGTCAGTTGGACGAGAGGCACCATGAGGATTTCAGATGGCATCAGCATGGTTGTCTTTACAGCTGGAATGGTGGTCACTGCCACCTTTGTGTTCTCTGCAGTGACACCCCTGGAGGACCCTGTCTTTCTATACCAGTGAACAGTCTTCAGTTCTTTCTGCTCCTGTTGACTACTTGTTACCAGCCTGAGAACTCCGTTTAACTTAACGGGAAGGAACCCGGCCTGTCTGCACTTGGAGGTCCGTCTCAAGCTTTCTTCTGTTATGATCAGTGCCTTCTGCTGATCCTGGAGAACCTCCTCTCGTATTTTTAGGTGTTTTGTTCATTATGTTTACTTTTTTGGAACTATGTAAGCCTGACCACAAATAAAACATTGTTGCCTAAATTTCTGATCTTTCAAATGTTCTATGTGTTGGTCCACACCTAGAGCGAAAGTTAGGAGGAGTGTGAGGAAAAGGGGTCAATGAAATCAGGGTGGAAAGTTGGCAATTCAGTAAATACAATTTTAAGAGAGAAAAATTAATAAAAGCTATGCTTTTTAGAAAAAGAACAGAGGGTGAAAGTTCAGGTTATTAAGCTATTTTCCTTTACTATATAACAAATCAGAAATGCTATTTGAGAGCTGATCCCCATTTAGTTCATATCTAAAGAATCAGTTTTGAGTCCGAACTTTCCAGGACAGCTACTGTCTGTCCTCTTCACCTTTCCTTTGGCTTTTAAACAGAGATTTCTTTCCAAATGGCTATTTTTATCTTATGGAAGTTAACCTCAAGGATTTAGGTGTGGAAGGTCATTTTTACTTTTAAGCCATTGCTGATGATATAGCTAAAGCAAGGATTTTTTTTATATCTTTCTTAAATCAGAAATTCATTGATACCGGGCTGGGGATGTGGCTCAAGCGGTAATACAATCGCCTGGAATGCGCGGGGCGCTGGGTTTGATCCTCAGCACCACATACAAATAAAGATGTTGTGTCCACCGAAAACTAAAAAATAAATATTAAAAAATTCTCTCTCTCTCTCAAAAAAAAAAAAAAAGAAAGAAAGAAAACCCTTATACATTGCTTGGGAACCCAAAACAATAGTATGTACATGGATATTTTAATACTGCTCTCTACCTTTCCTGATTTATTGAAGACCTTTAAGTGTTTCCACATGATAGTTGAATATATATATATATATATATATATATATATATATATCCTAAAAAATTTACATGTAGATGTTTGTAAAAATGTTTTTGATGTCTTCCATTCATAATTAGAGTTGTAATTTCTATGGAATAAGATGAAGCAGTCAAGAAGTCATTCAAACACATCACTCACCACTCTATTCCTGCCATCTTTGAGTGGCTATGATATGTCACTATTACTCCTGCAAAATATGTTTTCCTTATACCTACAGAGTGAAGAGTTTAGCTCATGGTTTCACTTTAAAGGCACTGATATTCTAAGAGTTTGTTCACCTCTTTTCCTACATTAATGGGAGTTTTTTGGGGAGGGGCACATCATGGACAAACCATAATATTCTATCTACCCTTTGACCCCCAGAGTTTATGTCCATTTCACAATACAACATGCATTTTGTTCACCTCCAAGAGACCTGTAGTCTTGATTTTAGTCAGCTTTTGTGTTTCTGTTGAACAAAAGACATGAAAAGAACACTGTGGAGGAGGAAAGGTGTATTTTAACACACAGTGCCAGAGGTTTAGTCCATGGCTGGCTGACTCCATGACACTAGTCCTCAGGGGAGGCAGAAAGATACCTTCAAGGTATCTTTCCTATTGTGTCTGTGCATCTTAGCATCTCTCAAGGGCCTGTGTGCTCTTCAACAAGCTTACCTTTCTTGTCCCCAGCTTTACACATAGTTTTCTGGCCAAACCTGAAAATTTTAAAAAATCCTTTAGCTGTTTTCTGCTCCTGATTCTCAGAGTAAACCTGGCTGAAAGCTTCCAGCAATATCCACTGATTGAATGCTGTGCTGCTTTTGAAAATTTTTCTGCCAGATTAATTAGTCCATCACTTTTAAATTGAGCCTCATACAATGAATGTCTCAGGCATGGGCTTAACGTAGCCAAGTTCTTTAGTAGAATATAACACCAGTGGCTTCATCATTTTTCTCTAAAAGCTCATGAGCACAGTCTGCATTCTTATTAGTAATCTGGTTTTCTGAACTCCCACCAGAATTTCCCATTAAGCTCCACTTACAACATTATAAAGCTTTTTGCAGCCTGTAACTTTAAACTTTTAAAAATTTCCCCCACAAACCAGTTCCAAAGGCTTCTGAAACACATGGCCAGGTTAGTCAGAGCAAAGATCCCAATTCTAAATACCAATTTCTGTTTTAGTCAGAGTTTGTGTTGTGACCAAAAGTACCTGACAAGACCAACTTAAAGGAGAAAGAGTTTAGGGGATCATGGTTTCAGAGGTCTCAGTCCATAGATGGCAGCTCCTTTGCTCGGGCCCAAGGTGAGTGAACCCTGGGGGACAGGCCCAGTGGAGGAAAGCCGTTCAGCTCATGATAGGGCTCAGGAAGCAGAGAGAGGGAGAGAGGATAAGGAGCCACAGGAAACATGCACTCTTTCAGGGCATGACCATAGCGATTTGCTTCCTCCAGCCCCACTCCCCTGCCTATAGTTACCACCTCATTCATTTGAACTAGGATGAACTGATTAGGTTACAGCTCTCACAATTCAGTCATTTCACCTCTGAATATTCCTGCATTAAAGGAGCTTTGGGAGGGACATCTCAGATCCAAACCATAACAAAGAGAGGAGAAGGGACATTAATGAACAAGATGGTTTCTTGATAACAATGATGCTACAAAGACACTAAGAACAGAGTAGTGTGATGGTAAGAACAGGGTAGAACTACTTTGGGAGGAATGGGCAGAGAGGTCCTATCTGAAACAAAGGAAGCAGGAATACAGAGTTCTATGGCAGGAAAAGGGAACAGCCAACATTAAGGCTCCACTATGGGAACAAGCTTAGATGTCTGAGCAAAGAAAGCAAGCCTCTGTGATTATTTCTTTGATAGGAGAATTCACCATCAAATGAAAGAAGGGGGTAAGCACTGATATAGGAAGATTTTTTTTTAGATTTGTTGACATAAACACATGGTGTTTATATCTGGTCATTTCTAATGTGAGATAATGTTATCTATAGTGTCTTAATTTTTTATATATGCTTGCTTTTATGGAGAACAGCAGCATGAATTTTAGTAACAGCAATGACCAACACTTACATCGTGCTCTCTATATTTGGCACGAAGTGTCTCCTATGTTAACTTAATTAATCTTCATAATAACCCTTTTAAGTGGCTATGTTTGTTTTCTCCAAACTATGTTGGAGTAATTGAGACATTCAGAGATTCTATCATCAACTGAAGATTACATATCCAGTAAGTGGCAGCACTAGGTGAACTCAGACATTTTTGACCCCAGGGTCTATGCTTTTAATCCCTTTTCTCTTTCACCTCTATCAAGAACATGTAGCCCCCTCCCAGATGGAATGTATATCCAGCTCTAAACACCTGCACAAGTAAAGATGATGGAGAATCCAAGGATTAACCATGCATAACAGAAGAGAGATTACAAGACAAAAATATGGCCATCTATCAAATAAATTATAAAAGTGGTATGTGCTGGGAGATTGAAAAAGGAAGAAACTGGCTAACTGGGGTTGGATTTTAAACATTTGTACTGCTCCTTTTGAAAATAACATATCTAGTAAAGGTAAATATATTCATACCCACTGACTTGTAGTTTTTCTCAGATACTCACCCTAGTGAGTTCTTCCATCCATGATTCAGGAAGCACACACAAGAACTTTCACGGCCACAAATGTTGTTTGTCAGAGCTGAAAGCTGAAACCAACCTATGTCTCCATTCCTTTAGGAATGGGTAAATAAGTTGTGGCATATCTTTTATAGTATCTTTATATTGTACATATGTATATCTTTACAGTGTAGTAACTAACATGAATGACCTGCAGCTAAATGCAATATCTGAATGTGAAACAAATTAAAAAGTCAGAATTTGATTGAAATCAAATTCTATGCATGTATTATTGTATCAAAATGAACCCAATTCCTATGCATAACTGTAATTCTCTAATAAGAATAAATATTTTAAAATAAGACTTTTTGTAGTATTTTAATTACATAATTTAAAATATCCAAGATGAAAAAATAAGTATACATATACATATGTACACATATATCTTACATACACATATCTTTAAAAAAAAAACCCATAAAGTTAGAGACGAAAAGCACAGAATTAAAGATATTGGTTACGTCCACGACAAAGAAAGGGGTATAGAGTAAGCTCTGAGAGTGACACCAGGGGGACTCAAAGGTAATGGTCATATTAAAACGGGAGTGGAGGGCCATGCCCTCCGGGGTTGCAGCAGACCCCAGCAATTCACCATGAGATTCTTCTTCCTTCAGGATTCTTGTCAGGTAAATTTGAAGAATGAAATCCACAGACCAGGATGAGTGAGTGTAAGGGTAGGATTTATTGACTAGAAACAGGAATAGAACTCTTACACTGAAGAGGGAACCCCAGAGCAGGCTTTTTTCCCTCTGGGTGTGCTAGTCTAGGGGTTAAGCTAGCACTTGGGTCACTGCTATTGGACCAAACTTATGCTCATTAGGGTTTGAAAAAGTGCTAATGCTATCCGTCCAAAATTATGCCAATTAGAGTTTGGAAAGGAAATCGCGCTATTGATTATTCCTGAATCCCATTTAGGTTTGCCTTACTTCCATTTTTTCCCCCTTACCAGGAGAGGGAGAAGTCATTGAATTGCGCGTGCTCAGTGGGAAGGCTGGCAGGGCAATGCGCTTCTGCATGGGCATCCCTACTGTGTGCAGGCCCAGCTACTGCAGGGTGACAGGGTAGACTTGTCCCCGCTCATCTCAGTGCTTCAGGACCACCATGCAGGCTCCATGCCCCGGTGGGCTATGCTTGCCACCTGCTCTCCAACCCACCAGGGTTGCCACTTGGCTGCTCCACAGCTCTGCGGCTGCTGCTTTGCAGGAATCAGTAGGCCAGCTACCAAGCTTGGCAGCCCTGGAGGAGTGTCAATTTCTATTTCTTAAACAGGTTGGTGTGTGTGTTTTATCAGTACTCTTTACACTATATCTATGTGTATGTTTGTGTGTTTATAAGTGCTCTTTATACTATATATATGTATATGTGCATATATATGCATGTGTGTACATTTTGAATATCACTTGAAGTTCGTTCAACACTTAATTTTAATGTAATTAGTGTTAATAGTGACTGATCTAATTTTCTTAAAAAGTCTCATTTTGCACCTAGTGTGCATGAATGTATTTCCTGTGGCTGCTGTAACATTTATCACAAACTGATTGAAATTATCACTGTTTTGTGTTTGTTAAAATTGTGAGAGTCCAATAGCCTTATTGCATGCTCTTCCACTTCTTCCCCTTTCGGTCCAAGCTGGCATGGTTTCTGCTGATATAACAATCTCAAAAACTTTGTGAGTCTCCTATGTACATTAAAGGGATCCATGTCATTATATAAGGGGTTGCTTCGCAGATGGTTCTGATCATATCATCTCTATTCCTGAGTTCTACCCAGTTTATTGGGGAATTCATGAGCCATGCACTCCAAAAGAACCCTTCATGTGAAGGAATATCTAACTTTTTGATCCTTTTCAAGGTGCAATCTTGATTGTCTAGATGTATCCTTAGAGTTTTTCTCAGAGCATGCTTTCCTAATAGTGAATCTCCTCATTTTAACATTTTTTTTACAATCGGGATCACCTAAGACTTTGCCAAATTGTCAAGGCCAGGTTCCTTTTTTGCTGAACAATTATTCACTTAATTTATCTCTTTCCTCTCAAATTTTACTATGGATAGAGTATCTCAGATTCCCAAATGCTTAGGAGCAGAAATGTTTCAGAATTTAGAGTTTTTCAGATTTGGGGATATTTGAATGGACTTTACCAGTTGGCACTCAAAGAGTTTCAGATTTCAGAACATTTCAAATTTCTGATTTTCGGTTTAGAGAAGTTCGACCTGTGCAGCTGTAAGAAGAAACCAGATTGTAACTTCAGTACTTTGCTTTTGCACCAAGTATGCAAGAGTTAGTACATGGCTTACAAGCTCTTCTTTCCAAAAACTGTAGGACATAATTAAGCTAGATGCTCTCACTAGCATCCCCTTTCTTCCAGTTTCGAAAACCATTTTCTTTACTTCAAAGCTCTCACCCACAGTGTTGTTAAGGTTTAAATTTTGCCAACACTTGGTTTCTGATGTGGCATTTTCTCCATGCTCCTCCCTTCTCTTGCATCTTCCCCTGAACCATTAAGGTCCTTTCACAACAGGCTGTTTAAAGGAACTTAGGCTTTTTGTCACCAGGGACCGCAAACATTTTCTAAGATTTTATTAATTACCTAGTTCCAAAGCCACTTCCACATTTTGAGGCCTCCACTACAGTAGTACCTCATTCCCCAGCATCAAAATAGGTATTTTGGGTTGTTATAACAAATTACCCACAATGTTGGTTGCCTAAAACAATGGAAATTGATTTGCTTAGAGTTCTGGAGGCCAGAAATCTGAAGTCAGCATCGTTGCACCAAAAATCAAGGAGTTGGCAGGCAGTGCTCCCTCCAGATATGCGACTTACCTCTAGCGGCTTCTGGTGGCTGCAGCATTCAGCCATTCATGGCCACATTGCTCTGTGGTCACATGACTCACTTTCCTCTGTGTGCAAATCTGCCTCTCATAAGATATGTGATTATGATAACGATAATCCCCTTCTATCTCTAGATCCTTTACTTAAACACATCCACAGATTCCCATGCTCCCTTTTTTGCCATATAGTTCATAGGTTACAAGGACTAACGTGGATTTGTGGGGTGGAGGAATGGGAGAGGCATTCAACCTCCTGCAGGATGCGCTCCTTGTTGTAGCTCATGAGGGAATTAGGGGAGGTTAGGGAAGACATGCTCATTTATTCATTCATTGGACAAATATTCTTTGAGTGACTTAATTGTGCCCAGCAACGTACTAGACACTGTGCATTGCACTGGGGACTCAGTGGTTCCACCCAAATCATCCGACACCAAGAAAAACCACATGTTTTCTTTCTTTTTTAATTTTAAATATAAGCCTAGTTCTTTGGGCAGAGAAGAAGTTAAAGACCTGCCTTGTGGCATTCTGGGCTTTTTTGCACACCTCTGCAGGACATTTACACACATCTCTAAGTGTAGAATTCCTTCCACACTCTTACCTTCCTGCTCTATTCCTTCTCTGGGTTTCTCTTAATCCCTTACCCAGACTGGAAGCTGTTCTGCTTCTCTGTATTGAGGTGGAAGAGCACTGGATTAGAAGGAGCCAGTGCTAACTTTCCTATGCAGTTTCGGGAAGTTTCACTTTGTGTCTTTGGGCATCTATTTTGTAATCAAATGAAGCGATTTGAACTTTAAAACATTATTATTTTACCATCTAAATATAGGACCTGCATCACATCGCTAAATATTCCCCATAGGTGCAATTTCCGCATCTATACTGCTTTATAAAAAGACCTTAATTTCAAGACTTCAAGATTCTCTAATTAAAATGAATTATCTGCTCTATCACCTTGGAAAATCTTGTCATACTGAGTTTAATCAATTTGAATATAACTGACTTGGATTCATGGATGCACAAACATAGAAAAATTCTGTAATAAGAAAATTTTAAGACAACATGTTTTTATGGATGCAAAAGTTAACTTTGGCTCTCTCAGTAACAATTTCTTCAGCATCTATTATCTTCCAGTTTTTGGAGATGTAAGAGTGAGCAAAAGCAGAAAGTTTATGTCTTTGTTGAATTTATAATGTAGAGCATGGGTAGGAATTAAGAATGACTACTACTAATGAAATGTATAAACTTTGATAAGTGTATATTAGGAACTGTGATTTAAAAAATTTTTTAAAAAGCAATTATCTAGGGGGGGTCAGGGGAGAGTGTTCCAAGATACATCATGTACAAATGCCCTGTGGCTGGAATGTTCAAGGATCACACTTTACATACCCCTTGTGTCTTGCTTTCTTCATTTAATGTATCATTGACATCTCACATTGTATGTTTATAATAGAATTTATCTAAAGAAGTCTGTATTATTATTTTAATTCTTTGCTCTTTTCACACTTTGAATCAATTTGTATAAGAGATTTGATTGAAGCAAGAAAAGGATGATTTAGCGCAGACATTATGGCAATGATTTTGACTTAGTTACATTGATCATATTAGGTGTGTGAACTATAGAACTTTTTTTTTTTTTTTTTTTGGTACCAGAGATTGAACTTAACCACCAGGGAAATTAACCACTGAACCACATCCCCAACTCCTTTAATTTTTAAATTTTGAGTCAGTGACTCACTAAGTTGCATAAGTCCCTGGTATGTTTCTGAGGCTGGCTTTCAACTTGCAATACTCCTGCCTCAGCCTCCTGAACTTTTTTCCTTTGAATATGTTACTTTGAAATAAGTAAAAACAAAATAATAAAAACCACCTGAATTCCAACTCCTAAACATGAACCCATCTCCTAACTTCCTTCTCTCTTGCCCTCTCTCTTGCTTTATGTATTTACATGTGTGCTCATAAACACACACACACACACACACAAATGCAGTTGCTTTGTACATACCGATAGCAAAATTTGGGGTATCTGTTCAGGATTATTTATTTAGACTAAATCCCTACTTGTGAAATAGTAAATAGAATAATATAAACATTTTAATGCATTTATTATCAATCACCGAAGAGCACTCTAGCAATATACCAAGTTCTACTTCCACCAATTCCGTAGAAATTTTCATATTTCATGATAATCTTCTTTATGAGAGCCTTCTGTCTTCTTCTATGTTTCATTCTTCATTTTGATTTAAATCTAACTGTTAATTATTATACCGGAGAGTTCCCAAATGAAAGGACTTCAGCTCACTCATTTTTATGCCCTTGACTGAGAGCGTGTTCTCAAAAAAATACTGAAGACTATTACTCTGTAGGTCAGCCAGAATGGTCCATACAGGGCTGACTACCTGCTCCTTTTACACTGAGGATGCTCTCTCTGTCCTTTATTTAACATTTTAGCTAATATAAGGGGTTTTCCCCCACATATTTCCGCAATATATGATCTAAAGTATTCCTCTTTTTGAGATTCTAAGGGTATTACGTATTGAAGTTAAGAGGGCAGTTTATATCCTTGCAAAAATAAGTGGAGCAGATTTTTTTTTTTTTTAAATTGCTGTCTAGAACAAAAGCCCCATCATAACAACGCATTGTGGGCAGGATTTGTTTCTACCAGGGAAAGTGCCTCTCCATCTCTCTTCTCTCATTACCTACCCCAGGCAGATCAGCTGCTCCCAGTCCACCATCAACCGTGGGACTCCTTTCAGCTCTTATCACCTGTGGTGAGGTGAGACACGCAAATAGGACAGAAGAGATGGTTTGCCACCCATTGACCACCTGTAAAGCTGCTGCCCTCTGTGATGGCTTTCATCTCCTTTATAGACAGGCTTTGTCTCTTCCTCTGTTCTGTGTCTCCACAGGGGCCTGGCTGGCACCCTGCACATGCATCAGGCTTGTCAATTAATTTTATATATGGCTTTTCCCCTCTGGTCTTTACCCACTCTGGATATCTGGATTGTCAGGAGGGAATTTTCTGTTTTGATCTAGAAAGAATTTTGTCTTTCTTCTCTTGCCAACTTCATCCTGCCTTGGGTTAGATGAGATTCGTGTCTAATCATTGTAACCGTTGTTCCTTCTGATATCCCAGCTCATTGAACAGTGCCAACCCTACTGTCCAGGTTCAGGAAGCCTTGGAAGAGGGGATGAATAAGGGACTGGACTCTTTAGTGCTTCCCATGTCAGCTCAGCAAAAAAAGGGAAAGAAAAAGAGGCACCCAGTTCTCCCCCAGAAGAAGGCAGGGTAGCTGGCTGCAGCAGCCATGTGGAAGGGGGACAGAGACACCTCCTGCTGGCTGCAGGTCTGACTTCAGAGGGGACACGTCCTTCACCATGTAAAGCAGATCAGGAAAGGACTTCTTGGGAGCTGGGTCATTCCTAATCTTCAAACATGTTTTCAAGGGGCTTTAAGACCCAAATGTCCACAGTGGTCAAGAACCCAATCTCAAGGTTCAATGTCCTGATTTATAGATCTCTAGATATATTCTGGAGATTTTGAGAGATCTCTGTGATAATGTTTGAATTTTTCCCCCCTTGTGGTTAGATAACGCGATGAAAATAAACCTTAGCATCTGGACAACCAGTGACAAGTACAATTTATTGTGCCTATGATTGTGTTGGTACCAATCACCCACCAATGCCAGAATGAAAACTATCATGTTCTTTTACCAACTACAAAGTTAAAACTTTCCTTTATCAGAGATAATCAATTAATTAAAGTCATTTCACAAAACATTATTTGATAGATTAATGGTTTGAGTTGATGTGGAAACAATACAGTAGTTTAGGGTGAGTAATATTAAACTGTGTCACTAATTTGTCCAAAAAATTGGGGATGGATTGGTCCATAGATGCATTTGTGTATGGCAAAGTCCAAGTGAAGTCATGATACATTGCAAAAAGTAGGGTTTGTATTAAAGACAAAATAGAAGCAATAACAATAAAATTAGATGTATTGTTTACACAGAGTGAATAAGCCATTTCCCTTATTACTGTTTTCCTTAAAGAATCTGAATGTTTTCATTATCTGTAAGCTTGCAAATAAACTTTAGATAGTTTCTAGGTCTTTAATTCCCCTAATAATTTGATTAGAGATATTAATTGAAAGTGGATTTCAATAATATCAGAAAGCTAACCTGTCTTCAAAAGATCTAATTGCTGTAACAGTGTTGTCATATGGTCCTATTAGTGTTGTTTGGGTTACCTGAGACATTTAATTACCGGGAACCAGCAAACAAGGTGTTTGTAGAGAGACAGATGGGACGGTGTGCGCAGGATCCCAGAGGTCCTCGTCCGGTTGCCAGATGTGCTAGATATTTTCTGGTTGCCTTTCAGATCCACTTCCTGCACTTCTTTGCATCCTTGGGCTAGGTAGGCGAGTGGGCCATAAACAGATGGGTGGGAAAAGGACAATGAAGGATGGACCTTAGGTGTGTGTATCGAGGAAAATCCAGGAGTCATAAACTGAGACTGCAGGGAACTTTCTCGGAACAGGCAGGCATCTGGGGAATGAGAATGCCCAACTTTCCCCCAAGTGGCAGGGAACTGTAATTTAAAATCAAGGGGAACCTTAATTGAAGCAGAAAAAGCAGGGTCTGGTATGTTAAAACCTCCCCCAGCCAAAGTTAATTATAACCCCTACTGCTTCCAGGCCATGTCATTATCTCTTGGAAGCAAGCCACCATGACCCTCTATTGTCACCAGAACTGCCCAATCACACTGCCGACCAGACCATGAAGACCCTCGCAAAGAAAGTTTGCTGAGGGCTAGTCAAAGGGTAATAAACTGACTGAGGAGGCAGGAATATTGAAGCAAAAACAGGGAGACTCGGGCTGGGGATGTGGCTCAAGCGGTAGCGCGCTCGCCTGGCATGCGTACGGCCCGGGTTCGAACCTCAGCACCACATACAAACAAAGATGTGTCTGCCAAAAACTAAAAAATAAATATTAAAAAATTCTCTCTCTCTCTTTGAAAAAAAAAAAAAAAAGAACAGGGACACTCAATCTCCTTAAAAACTCCAACTCTGCGAGTGCCACAGGGCCCTCTGTTCCAGGTGGTTCGAAAGGTTCCTAGGCTGTATGTCACCCTTGCTTATCACTCTAATTGTTGTTATTACTAATTCTTACTAGATAATTATCTAGTTGCCATGGTAATCAGGACCAAAGTGGCTGCCTCAGTTCTGGAATGGGCCCATGTCCTGTAACCCTTGAAGGGTCACTGGATCTCTGGCTTCTTCTTGGGTTTGGCCACTACAGGGAGGTAGTGGGGAGTGAGGCATCTCACCTCTGGCTCCCTCTCTGCTGGTCCGATGAGGGTTGAGGTGCCACCTGTCAAGGGCCTCTGTACCTGGCAGGGAGCCTTTCCCATACAGCTTCTCTGTATCTGGTCCTGGAGCAGCTGCTATCCTGCCCCTTCAGGTGAGGGGTGTTAAGTAGCTCCACACAGTTGCTCATATAAAAGTGCTGCATGATTCCTGGACATGTCCCTAGGCTCTGCATGCTCCTTTGCAAAATACCCAGCCCTTTTCTAACACTGCTCAGTTCTCTGATTTGACTGTTGCATGCTTATCAAATGTCTTCCCTGGCAGAAAGACCAGCGAGTTAGCTGGGCCCAGGGGCTCCCCTCTCCTCAGCAGGAGAGGCTGTATTTCCACAAGATGCTCTCAATTCTGTCTCCAGCATGCAGCTCCCCTGAGCAGCTGCCACTCAAACCCAGTCTGTTCCCAGCTTGCAATGCAGCTTGCATGTATGCGACAGAGAGCCAGGGCCGACTGGGGGAGAAGGGGTGGGGTGAACTGGTGGGTAACCTTCCTTCCTCTCCTGGAGCACAGCCTCAGGGCCCTCATGCATCCAGTGTACTCTGCCCAAGCACATGTTCCCATGGGATGCCAGGAGGATAGGGAAGGAGTTAGGATCTGCTGTCCCTGTGCCTGTGATTTCCAGCCAGCACTGTGGGACAGTTCTTAGTGTCTGCCTGAACCCTTTTACTCAAAGTCTTGAAGTTATTAATAACATTTTGTAGATCTATGTGAACAAGAATCTTAGGTAATAGCATTATTAGAATCAGACTATGAAACATTCACAACAAAACAAATATGAGGTTCTGTTTTCTGCTATTAAACCTAACCCCAGCAACTTAGTTTTAAAACAAGAACTAGAGCAAAACAAGCAAATAAAAAAAAACCCATCACATTTAATCAATGTTGTAGTTCATTTTATTGGCTTGAGGATGCTGTTTGTATTTTCTTTGCAAATTAGTTTTGCTTTTATGGATGTATAAGAAATGTACAATAAGAAATGTACATAAGAAATGTACAATCATTCTTATATTTGTACATGCTTAATAAAAATAATAATGAAAGTAATTTAAGCTAATGGTCAGAATCCATGAGCAACATTACTTGGGAAAGTGCCTCATATTATTCAAATTTGATAGACATGGATTGTCATTATAATATGAGAGTGCTGGGAATCACAGTCTATGGATTTTAATCCTGTTTCTACAACTCACTATGAGACAATGGACAAGTTAATTATAATTCTACAACTCACTATGAGACAATGGACAAGTTAATTGATCTCTCTGCACCACAGGTTTCTGTAAAATGTGTACGATAATAGTTCCTGTCTTTTAGGGCTGTTGTGAGGAAGAAATGAGTTCAATGATATAATGAATCAAAATATATAGCATGCTGTATACACATCGACTTGAAAGCGATGTATGGTCTTAAGAAATTACTCATGCCATCTTGCTCCTAATCTTCCAAATTCTAATAAATTTCCCTAGTCACACAAAAATGTATTGAGAGTACCACATATCTATTTGTAATCCATGTGGGTGCTATTATCTAATAACTTTCATTACTGAAAAATGAATAAACATCAATAAAGGATATAGACCATTCTGAAATTTCCCTGCACAAGGGATTTAGTAAGGTTGCCAATAAAAAATCCTGAAAAAAAAAAGGGCATGAAATGTGTGCCTGGGGAGGATTTTCTGATTGTAACAGGTATTAATTATTTGCTTATGAGCTTGCACATGCTCTTTTGGTATAGAAAAGGTGTCCTGGCTTGCTTTAATTGATGACTTTCCCAAGAACCCAAAGATAGATTAAAATTTTTGATTTTGTTTTCATATTAGGCACCATAATCATGAAACTACCTAAAGATACTTCACATTTAAAAAAAAACATATTCATATTTTGGGGAAGGTTTATATCTCTAAATAATATGCTCAAGGTTTCAAATTGCAAGTGGGAGAATATGAAAATAAACGTGGAAACTTTTCACTGAGCCAGAGATTTCCAGGTGCCGTGATTACTAGCTTTCCCAATATATCACATTTTGGTGGCTTCACACACTCAGATTAATTATCTGACACCTCTGAGGTCATGAGTCTGAAATAGGTCTTACTGAGCTGAAAATCAAGTGGTCTGCAAGGCTGCATTCCTTTGGGAAGTCCTGGGGAGAGTCCATTTCCTTAACTTTTCCATCTTCTACAGTTCACCTATATTCCTGGGCTCCTGGCTCCTTCCTCCTGGATTAACCTTTGCTTTGCTGAACATTCCTGTTGAAATCACAATCCACGTTCTTGCTCTGGAGGAATTGCTTGCTATTGGATTCATCTCTCAGACGAGAATCCCCCTGGAAAACAGCAACGAGCTCAATTTTACCACAGCTTCTAAAACTGTTTGTTGGAACTTTATATGACTATAGTTTTGATTTCCTTCATGAAGTTATTTTCCCTTATGTGTATTTCCTAAAGAGTCACTGTGGAAATTGACTTAGCAGAAGCTGAGTATCTTAAGTGTGAGTCCAAAGATCCTATTATTTGAAAGCACCAGCTTAATGGAGGAGGTTGGCTTACAACTCCTTCTGGTCAGGTCAAGACCTCAAATCACTGCACATTTCTTTGATGAATTGCCCTGCCTTCCATGATGAAGTGTGAGAACACCAAGGAGTGATCATATGCACACAGACACGTTGATGAGCTGTTATAGAAATGTTAGTGGTCTCTGGTGTGTAGATTCTCAATCTTCTGTGCAATAACAGGGTTTATAGATATTATTAAAAAGTTATAGGATAATACCAGTTGCATTCAAGGTGCACATAAATACATGTGGTATTGATTTGGCAGAGAAAGTACTGGCCAGACACATAACATAATTAAATGTGTAACCCAAAGCAGCATTTAAGAGAAGTACACCCAAGTAACTTTGACTTCCAGCCACTGAAAACACCAACCTCATCCTAGGGACTTGTAAATGCATTACTTTTCATAGCAAAAGGGACTTGTCATTAAGAATCCTGAGATGGGGAGAGAATCTTGAATTATTTTGGTTGCATGGCATCTTTGTGATTACAATGGACCTTATAAGAGGGAGGCTTGAAGATGCTAACACTGCTGGCTTTGAGGCTAGAAGAAGGAGCCAAGGAGCCAAGGAGCCAAGGAATATGGGTGGCCTGAAGATGCTGGAAAAGGTAAGGAAGTAGATTCTCCCCTAGGACCTCTGGAAGGAATGCAGCCCTGTGGGCCACTTGATTTTCAACCTAGAAACACCTATTTCAGACTTGTGACCTCCAGAGATGTCAGAGAATTAATTCGTGTTAAGACATCAAATGCAGCTGTGTTAAGCCAGTTCTGTTTTTATGTTATGTGATGATCAAAACACACATCCTCACTGCAAGACTAATGAATGTGTTTCCCTGGAAGGGGAATTCGGGGGTGCTGAAGAGGAAGCTTTCAAATGATCCTGTGTTATATCAATTGCACTTTGAGGGAATAAAGAACCAAATGCATTTTTGAAGAAACAGAAAGCTTATATGGGCAATGTGTTATCAAACATCAGAGCAAACAGGCCTACAGAGAAGTAGGAAGTTTTAATCCACAAAAATGAACAGTTAGAGGGGAAAAACACAAGTCAGAAAAACACCGTGCATGTTAGTCAATTTTCTGTCACTATAACAAAATACCTGAGATACAAAGAGAAAAGGTTTATTTTGGCTCAAGTTTTGAAGGTTCTCGTCTATGAACAGTTGACCCCTAATGTTTTGTGCTTGTGGCATGGAAGCACATTGTGATGGGAGTTCATGGTAGAGCAAAACTTCTCACCTCATGACCAAAAAGTAAAGAGAAAGAAGCAGCTAACAGTTCCATAGTCTCCTTTTTGGGCATGCTCCCTAAGTACCTCCCAACAGGATTCACCTACCTAGGATTTCCATCCCCTCACAATAGCACCCCAATAGCTGGGGACTAACCCTTTAACACATAGACCTTTGGGGACATTGATACCTAAACCACAGCACTGTGCATTTCAGTCAGAACCATTCCTTGGAAGTACGACTTCTACAGGAAATGAAGGGGGTGGAATCTTGCAGTATCTGTGCAGAAAGAAGGTGGTTAGTCATAATCGAATGCTAATGAAACCACTCCTGAAAGAGGAAATTCCACATCAAGCAGGGAAATTCTAAAACAGGTCTGAGGCTTGGTACACCTAAGTACTGATGAATGAGGACATTTTTTTTTTTTTTAATGTTGGTGTTTTTCCTGAGATCTGGCAGATGGTTTTCACTTCTACCCAATGCCAACTCTGAGTCAGGCAATTTTTCTTAGGGATAGGGTAGAGAAGTTCTACTTCAAAGTTACCCTGAAGTTATAGCCTTTTGTGGTCCCAGATTTATTGGGGGTGTGTTTTTTTTTTCTTTTTTTGTATTAGATTCCCCAACCTGAGCATGCCCTGGAATTTATCTCCTATTCCCTTCCGAAAGGAGGAGGATGCCTGAAAACCAATATCAAGTTAATCCAATTGGGACAAGATCTCTCAGTGTGAAAACAACCTGCACCATTCCATTGACTTCTTCAGTTCCCATCTCCAATTAGTTTTCATCTTGTACATTCTTTACTTATTTCCATTCACCTTTGTATTTACGGAGATGTAAAAAAATATTTTATCCATTCCATCCTAGTTATTTTCAGCAGTGTGGTTGACACCATTCTACTATCCTCCTGGGAACAGAAATTCCTCATTTTTCTTAAATATTGCAAAGGCTTTAAAAAATAAATGCAGATAGGTTAACATTATTATTCTAAAATGCAAAAAGCAAATTTATGGCTTTTGTTTGCTTTGAATTGATATAATGATTTGTTTAAAGGTTTGACGTGGCAATGCCATTTACCAAACCAAAGGGAGCAGGTTTGCCATCATGGGCTGGTTGAAGTTACCAGGCTAGAGGTTTAGACTAGGAACTGGTTACTCGGATTCAAGATGAAGACACAAGAATTACGTTAGCTACAGAGGAAGAATCTGACAACCAAATCATTGATGTGTAGATGGTTACCCCCAAATGGCCATGTCTCTTGGCTTGGCTAAAGTATGTCGTTGGGATCATTGATGAACTCTGAATATGAACTGTGGATCAGCTAATACAATTATGTCAAATTTTCTGAGTCTTGACTCTTGTGATTATTTATATTATTTTTCTTAGAAAATACACACTGGGCAAAATAGCCTACCAATCTTTTTAAAACATAGCTAAAAATAAATCGCATACATCTATCAGCAGCAGCATTGTTCATGCAATCCCTAAAGGAATTTTGAAAATTTGTTTCTCTTCTTACCTTTTAAAGCTGACATTTAAAATATTCCATCATCACTTTTACTGAGGGGAATTATACAAAACTTGTCAATACTAAAAAAAAAGTTGATTATGTGACCTTGCTGAGAGCATTCCCTAACATGTACATTTCAGGATAATCTAACTTTCAGGGAGTGTAACTTTGTTAGACTTGGCTTTGTGCTTGATTAGGGCACAGTCCTTTTACGCTTCTGTAAATGCAAAGGTTAGCTTGTAGGAAAATGCTAAGTCATGTTGATTTTTCTTCTCTGTTAGAGCAGATAACTTTAAAGGTTACGATTTTATTGCCCTGTGGTTTATTAGTTTTGCTTCCAATTTAGCAATCTTACTTCAGCATCACCCCCGCCCTTGACTTCATAAACTCTCCTTTCTCACATCCTCTTTTAAATGGTTTTGTCTCCTGCTGGTTCCTTATGGATTAACTGAAATGTTGGCTCATCTATTTGTATGATATTTGACATCTATTTGTATGGTAATTATATTTTTAACATTTTGTGAGTTATGCTTTGACAATTCAAATAGTCCTAAAACTTGTAATTATAGTATCTTGAAAAAAGCATTTAAATAAAACTGTTAAATCACTCTCTTGGTCCATCCACACAAATCTAAATACCATGGTGATTTAATAGCCACCATCATTCATTTAAAAAAACACAGGAACTAGCTCTTCCTGAAAAATCAAAAGTTTTAAATTTTTGCTTTTTCTCCTTGAACTCATGCCCGAGATTCTTTCAAGAATCATATATTAATAAATCCTATCATACCTTTTGGTAAAACAGTGTGAAAAAGACAATGAGAATTTGAAAATTATCTTCTGGCTCTGAGGTTTTTAAATATTAAAAAATTTCTGGGTTGATTTACCATTAAAATTATTAAGAATGTATAAGTTGATCCAAACTAGAGTTGTATTAGATTATTTGAAAATTATTAAATATAAAAAGCTTTTTTGGGGGAAATGCAACTCAGTAAGATTGACATATTAAAATTATATTTTAATATATTCGTGGATGAATGTCATTTATGGCTCTTTTAATTTTTTATTGATAAAAGCACATCAGTAAGTGGATGGGGATGAAAACAATATTGCTATAGCATTGTCATTTAATCCTTGGAAATCCTCCTGAGTTATGAGCAAAGACTACATAATGTCATTTTTTTTTCATCTGAAATAATCTGTAGTAATTTATTAGCTAGTTACTCTGTCACCCTTCAATTTTGTTGGTAGCAAAGAATTGCAAACTATCCGACTTACATCAGGATTTTTACTTAACCATTCTCTTTCTCATCACTGAACCCAAGATTTGAAAAAGGTCCTTTGGCACCCAGAGTTTTGTCCCTCTCGAGTGATGGGTGACAAAACCAGGCCCGGATGTAAAATAAACGATAAGAACTAGTGCCTGGGAAAGGGGGAGTTCTCTTCCTCATTTAGTCAGCCCTTCTTCAGAAAACCTAATTAACACCTTTTGTATTATAAATAAATACCTCTAGGAATCTAAGGACTTCCCTTTGAAGTATAACCGTCCCTGTTGAGGCTTTGTGAGAGGAGTCAGTTTTTCCCCTTATCACCCTCGGCTTCTGTAAACCCCATCCCCCCAACACACACACACACACACACACACACACACACAGCCTTCTAGAGTGTAGACTCAGAAATTTTAAGGCATCAGATAGCCTATAAAGGTTGTGAGAAACTGGAGATGGGGGCTCAGAATTTGGAGTCTGATCTCCTCTGGGCTTGAGTTCTCCCACTCTCTGAGTGCCCTTTGATGCCTCTTGACCAGTCTGATTCCTGCAACATCAGAACATTATAGTTATCCTCTCGTATCTGTGGGGTTTGGTTCCAGGACCTCTTCCCCCACAGATACACAACTCATGGAGGCTCAAGTCCCTTACACAGCATGCTGTAGTATTTGCATATACTTTATGCGTGTGCTCCCCTACTGCTCCTCTACATCCTCTCTAGGTGATTTACCGTACCTAATACATCATAAATCCTGTGTAAATAAATAGTTGTTATACTGTTTTGTTTACAGAATAAAAATGGCAAGAAAAAAAAATCTGTATATGTTCAGTACAGATGCAGTTTTAGAAAATATTTTTGATCCAAGGTTGGTTGAATCTGTAATTGCAGATCCCACAGATACAGAGGGCTGACTCTATTCTATGCTGAGATTAGGGGTTGGAGGGATGCAGACCTTTCTCTTGTTGAGTGAGAAAGGAGATGAGGAAGGAAATCCTGTACCTGTAGCACAAAGTTCAGAATGTGTGTGCAAGTGCAGGTTTGCAAGTGGATGCGATTAAACAGCCATAGCTGCTTACTAGATTTGAAGACTGCGGCTCAAGGGAATTTGGTTCATGATCTTGTGATATGTAAAGTAGAATTCCTTTTGCCACTGATGCCACCTGTCAGTGGATTTAAGTAACTTCCCAGTACTGATGCACTGGATCCGCTATATCTGCTGTGTATTTAACCCAAATATGCCTCCTAATAATAATAGTCCCAAAGAAATTTACAAAATAAAGAAAATACAACTTATAAATTTATATCTGCTTTTGGAAAAAAAAACCTAGAAACTTTTTTTTTTTTTTTTTTTTTACTTAAAGCACTTTATAAAAATGAAAACTACTCCTTTTATCAGATGGTGATATTTTATTCTGAGGCATCAATAGAGAAACTTTGCCTTGACTCACTTGCCTGGAATTAAGATTCAGAGATACTTTATTTCCCCAAATGATACGAAAAAGGCATTCAACCACAGACAGTTAGCTGAACGCATCAAAGTCTGAATGGTCTAATCAGAAATGTATCATCCTTTGCTGGATACTCGGTTCAGACAACACAAAAGGAAAAAATTGTTTTTCTCCCTTCCTTTCCCTTCTTCCTCTCTCAAAATGCTTCCAAGAAGTTTAAACCTAAATTCCAGTAAGCGGTCAACTTGTAATTCTCTCTCCAAAACTAGAAAGGTTTTCCCTTTCTCTTGTCACAATCCATTCCCAAATCATTTTATCCCATAACCTCACTTGGAAGCCAGACCTGATTTCATTAACTGGAAAAAAGAAAATACATATAAAACCCCCCTGAACCCATCAGAAGGCATGCTATGTGAACTCGTCAGCTATCTCGCCTCTTAATGTCTTGCTAATGAGGTCCTGCATGTATATTCCAGGATTCCAGATTGTGAGATTTATCTGCCTAGTTATTTTAAGAAAGTTAATTAATCCAAGAAGATGAAGAGGCTTCCCTACCACGGAAGCATTCCTGGACAATTTAAGACTAAAATAGGTATGGGGTGGGAACAGACCACTGTGGCAAGAGGGATGCTCTGTGGCATCTATGAGGGGCTAGTGAGCAATATACTCTCATTCACTTCTTTCTTTTTCTGTGACTCCTCGGTGGTTGCATAAGACCAGCTGGGAGAGAAATGAAGCTGAGGAGCCTCCTGCTGTGATAGTAACTGGCTGAACCTCCTGTTTGTTTAGCAGTGAGGATGGAGGGTCTCACAGTAGTAGCCCATGGCTCAGGGGCAGAAGTGAAGTCAAGATATCCACTCTGGGATCCCATTGCAGAATGCCCCCTCCTACCTACCTCTGACTCAGGGAGCAGGGAATTAGGGAGGAGGTGGTATAACTTTTCAAGCATGTAGAATTGAGCTGGAAGGGAGAAGAGGACAGATTGTTCTCATAACTCTTGTCTTTCCTTACCTCGAGATGGGACTAGGAAGGGAAATTATCCATTCACCCATCTGAACAAATGACCTGGGTAGAGACAGAGGATAAAAACAAACAAACAAACAAAAACAAAACTGTTACCCAAAAGCTTTTTTTTTTCTCTTTCTCAAATAATTTTTTCATTAATACCTGTTGGTCCCTCCAGCACTCTGAATCAGACAAGGCAGGAAGGTAAAAGAGGAGGTGATATGAGAGGAGGGCAGAGGCCAGGAATATGACTTCGTCTTGAAGAAAACCCTCCTCTATTTAGTCACCAATGTCTTTTTTTTTTAAATGTTTGACTCAGAGATTCAAATTCTCAACTTTGGATAATTAAAAGGGTTTCCTATATGGCTTTCCTTACAGATTCCCCGGCCTCATTCCTGGACAATTTAAGACTAAAATAGGTATGGGGTGGAGACAGACCACTGTGGCAAGAGGGATGCTCTATGGCATAGCAAGGACTTGAGTCTATAGATTAGGTCCCTTTGGTACTTTCCCTGACATGACTTGGGTGGCAGGAGGGGGACCTGCTCTTCACTCCTGGAAAGTTGGGTCCATGGCCTGACATTGCCTAATGGTGTTTAGTTTGTTTTGGGCGATCTTGTCCCACTTAATAATAAAAAGACTTTTCTTTTTTTTTTTTTTGCACAGAAATTTTTATTTCATGGGTTATTTGCAAAGAACCTGATTTAAAAACAGAAAGTGTAAGTGATAGTTCTTTCATGTACTTGCAGGCTGCTTGTGTTCTCATGCATATATAAATATGAATAATATACACAGGAGTGCATAACATGCAAATAAATTAGATTTTTGTTTAAAAATTACTGTATAGAATATTATATCATATTTAAAAATCTTTATCAATCTTTGGAGACTTTGACTTCAGTTTCCCACTGGAATTTTAAATAATATTGACATCCAATATTTTATTTTTTTTTCTGTTTATTTTTTTATTTATTTTTTTATTGTTGGTTGTTCAAAACATTACATAGTTCTTGATATATCATCTTTCACACTTTGCTTCAAGTGGGTTATGAACTCCCATTTTTAGCCCATATACAGATTGCAGAATCACATCAATTACACATCCATTGATTTACATATTGCCACACTAGTGACTGTCGTGTTCTGCTACCTTTCCTATCCTCTACTAT
>NW_025999932.1:26460905-26465131 GCF_001458135.2 Marmota marmota marmota
GCGGCTAAGATCTTGGGTGTCGCCGCTGGTGTTAAGGGGAGGTGGGGATCTGGAATCCCCTCTGCTTCCCTACAGACACGCCCCCAGAGAGATTCCCAAGGTTTCCTGGCTGCTTGTATCTGGAGGGGGTGGGAGTCACACACCTGCTCACGTGGATTCCGCTGGGAAGGAATTCTGTCGGCGGAACTCTGGTGATGTCACCTCTCTGCTATGGTGGGCCCCAGGCTCCTTGCTGGAGTGTCCGAAGGGAGGGGTGGGACTCGTCTGTCTCTGGTTGGTTTCAGCTCCCGGTTCGCTATTTCATGAAGGCTTGGCGAGAGACCTCTTCCTAGAGTCCCTGCACCGCTCCTGCTGCGCTGTGCCTCAGAGGCTATCCGCCCTGACGCGGGGGCCATGTGCAGGCAGCCGACAGTCGCCGAGTCGCGCGGGCAGTGGCTGGCGGGTCTGGACCTCTGCCCTGCATGGCGGAGATTCACTTGTCTAGGGCAAACTGTCACCTCCAAAAATCCTTCCAATTCCCGGCCGGTCTCTCTTTAGTGGAATTTTGCTAGGAGTTTCTCAGCAGGTCGAATCTAAGCGTATCCATGCGTCTCTCTGACCCCGTTGTTGAGGAGGTACTGAAAGCGCTGCCTCCCCACTCGCCGCCATGTTGGATCCCCCATAAAAAGACTTTTCTTCTCTTCTGAAATAGTTCCCAGCTACTCCAGGAATGACAATCTCCCAAATTTATAAGAAATATTTTGTTTTCTATTAAAAAAAATAAGAAGCATTTCTTTGGACTGGAATTTTTTGTCCACTCAAAAAATTGAAGCTCCTGTAATATTATTAGTGGGCGGGTGATTTGGGAGGAAGTTTGGTCATGTAGGCAGGGCACTTGCTGATGTATATGACTAGTGCCAGCATAAGAGGGACCCCAGGGTGTTCCAGCTGTCTTCCCCGCCAGTGAGGATATGAGGAGCCTGGGGTCTGCATTCCAGCAGAGGACCCTTGCCGGAACCTGGCTGTGCTCTCCTCTGAGCTCAGCATTCTGGCCCCTAGAACTGGGAGGAAGAAATTGCTTTTGTTTACATGGCATTTAGTCGACGGTACTTTGTTATTACAACACTGAGGCCAACATCTTGCTTTTCTTTCTGTTTCATTACTAAACCATTGGAAAATATAGAATATGGAATGAGGGGAAAAGACTTTGAAGATAATAAAAATCAGAAGTAATATCCCTACCCGTAGAAACTACAGCTCATATATGTTGTACAGCGTACGTTCATTGTGTAAAATTATGATGGTATGATATATGTGGTGCACAATGGTTTATTACTTCTTTTACCTGACAGAATATCAGGAATATATGTAAAGCCAAGAGATGCATACATGCACGTGTGAGTGTGAGTGTGTTGGATTTACCTGAATGATTACATAATATTCCATAATATACTACAATTTATCCCACCTTTTATCTTGTTGGATTTTTCATTATTTCCAAGGATTAATATTCTTTTTTTTTTAATTAGTGCCTTATAGTTGTACATACTGGTGGGACTTGTTGTTACATATTAGTACACACCCACAATAGAACAATAGAGCTTGGCTAATGTCCCTCCCATCCTCCTTGTCCCTTTCCCCTATTTATGGATCTTCCTTTCTTTCTCGTGTGATCATCCTCCGCCTTTCTTTTCCTTTTTCCTCCCTAGCTTCCTCATATGAGAGAAAACATACAACCTTGATGATCTGAGTTTGGCTTATTTCACTTAACGTAACGTTCTCAAGTTCCATCCATTTTTCCTGTGAGTGAAATGACTTCACTTTCCTTTATATCTCTATAAACTCCACTGTGTATAAATGCCACATCTTCTTTGTCCAGTCATACATTGATGGACATCTAGGCTGGTTCCATAGTTTGGCTATTGGGGGATTTTGTCAAGGTTGATAATAAAAACACTTTTATCCTGCTAAATAAAACATAAAGACCCTTATGTCCTGCTGTAAACGTGGGTATGCATGTATCACTGGAGTAGATGACTTTGATTCTTCAGGATAAACACTGAGGAATCAACTGGGCCATATGGTGGTACCCTGCCTAGGCGTTTGAGCAACATCCATACTGATTTCCATAGAGGTTGTAATAATTTGCAATCCCATCAAGAGTGTAAAAGTGTTCCCTTTGCCCCACATTCCATCCAGCATTTATTTTCGTTTGTATTCTTGATGACTGACATTCAGACTGGTCTGAGATGAAATCTCAGTGTAGTTCTGATTTACATTTCCCTAAATGAATATGATGTTGAACAAGTTCTTTTACATATTTGTCAGCCGTTTGTATTTCTTTTGAGAAATGCCTGTTTGATTCATCTGCCTATTTATCAATTGAGCTATTTGTCTTCTTAGTGTTATATTTTTTGAGTTCTTTATATTTCTAGATATTAATCTGCTGTAAGAAGAGTAGCTAGCAAAGATTTTTTCTCACATTCTATAGGTTCTCTCTTTGCATTATGAATTTTCCTTTTCTGTACAGAACTTTTTAATTTGACACCATTCCATTTATTAACTTTTGGCATTGTCTTCTGAGCTTTTGGGGCTCCATCTTCTTGTTTCTTCTTCAGTGTTACACAGTTGTCATTGTAGAGGTCTTTCACCAGATTCTTGGTTACATTAATTTTTAGTTAGCTTTTTTTGAAGCCATTGTGAATGAGATTGTTTTCTTGATTTCTTTCTCAAGGAAATAGGAAAAGCTAGAATATAGTACATAGGAAAGCTAGAAATTTTTTGATTTTTACATTTATTTTTATTTGTTATTTTTAGGTATAAGTGACAGTAGAGTATATTTTGACATATTATACATGCATGGAGTATATCTTATTCTAATTAGAATCCCATTCTTATAGTTGTACATGATGTACATTCACTGTGGTATATTGATTTATGAGCATAAAAAATTTATGTCTGATTCAGTTCATTATCTTTGCTATTTCTAATCCCTTCCATTTATTCCCCCATTTTCTAATCCACTGAACTTCTATTTTTGTCCTCCCCAATTCCCTCATTTGGGGAGGATCCACATAACAGAAAGAACATTCGACCTTGCATGTTTTGGGATTGGCTTATTTCACTTAGCATGATAGTCTCTGGATCCATTAATTTAATGGCAAAATTCATAAAGTCATTCTTTTTTATGGCTGAGTAATATTCCATCGTGTACATACATTTTCTGTAACCATTCATCTGTTGAAGCACACCTAGGAAAGTTCCATAGCTCAGGAATTGTGAGTTGAGCTCCTGTAAACATTGATGTGGCTGCGTCGTCGCTGTAGTATATCTTATTCTTTTTTTTATTTTTCCGAATTAGAATCTGATTTTAACTCTTTTAAATATATACTGAAGAGTGGTATAATTGAGTCAAATGGTAGTTCCATTTCTAGTTTTTTGAAGAATCTCCATACTGCTTTCCAGAGTAGTTGCACCAATTTGCAGTCTCACCAGCAATGTATGAGTGTAGCTTTCCCCCCATATCCTCTCCAATATTAGTTGTTGCTTATATTCTTGATTGTTGCCATTCTGAATAGAGTGATATAAAAATCTCAGTGTAGTTTGAATTTGCATTTCTCTAATTGCTAACAATGTGGAACATTTTTTCATACATTTGTTGATCATTCGTATTTCTTCTTCTGTGAAGTGTCTGTTCAGATCCTTTGCCCATTTATTGATTGGATGATGATGATGATGAGATGATGATGATGATGATGATTTTTGGTGTTAGGGTTTTTTTTTAGTTCTTTATATATGCTAGAGATTAATGCTATATCTGAGTTTCAAGTGGCAAAGATTTTCTCCCATTCTGTATGCTCCTTCTTCAGGCTTTTGATTGTTTCCTTTATCGTACAGAAGTTTTTTGTTTGATACCATACCATTTATTGATTCTTGATTTTACTTCTTGAGCTTCAGGGTTCTTGTTAAGGAATTTATTTCCTAAGCCAACGTGATGTAGAGTTGGACCTTTATTTTTTTCTAGTAGGTGCAGGGTCTTTGGTCTAATGCATATGTACTTGATCCACTTTGAGTTGATTTTTGTGCAGGGTCAGAGATAGGGGTTAAATTTCATTCTGCTACATATGGATTTCCAGTTTTCCCAGCACCATTTGTTGAAGAGAATATCTTTTTATTTTTTAAGAGAGAGAGAAAGAGAGAGAGAGAGAGAGAGAGAGAGAGAGAGAGAGAGAGAGAGAGAGAGAGAG
>NW_025999932.1:26465156-26560582 GCF_001458135.2 Marmota marmota marmota
GAGAGAGAGAGAGAGAGAGAGAGAGAGAGAGAGAGAGAGAGAATTTTTAAAATATTTATTTTTTTAGTTTTTGGTGGACACAACATCTTTATTCTATTTTTATGTGGCGCTGAGGATCAAATCCAGTGCCCTGTGCATGCCAGGCGAGCGCGCTACCGCTTGAGTCACATCCCCAGCCCTGAAGAGGATATGTTATGTACATTGTATGTTTATGGCACCTTTGTCTAGTATGAGATAACTGTATTTATGTAGGTTTGTCTGTGTCTTCTAGTCTGTTCCACTGGTCTTCATGTCTTCTGGTGCAAATACCATGGTATTTTTGTTATTCTAGCTCTACAGTATAACTTAATGTCTGTCATTGTGATGCTCCTGCTTCACTCTTCTCACAATGAATTGCTTTGGCTGTTCTGGGCCTCTTATTTTTCCAAATGAATTTCATGACTGTTTTTTCTATTTTTATGAAAAATGTCATTGGAATTTTAATAGGAATTGCATTAAATCTGTATAATGCTTTTGGTAGCCTGGCCAGTTTGACAATATTAATTATGTCTATCTAAGAACATGGGAGATCTTTCCATCTTCTAATCAATTTTTTTTCCATCTTCTAATCAATTTCTTTCCATCTTCTAATCAATTTCTTTCTTTAGTGTTTTGTAGTTTTCACTGTAGTTTTTGGTAGTTTTCACTGAGGTATGTTCTACTATCCCTGATTTTTGTTAGATTGATTCCTAAGTATTTTTTAAGGCTATTGTGAATGGGATAGTTTTCCTAATTTCTCTTTCAGCTGATTGATTCATCACTGATATATAGTAACACAATTGATCTATGGGTGTTAATTCTATGTCCTATCACTTTGCTGAATTCATTTATGAGTTCTAGAAGTTTTCTGGTGGAGTTTTTTTTTTGGGGGGGAGGAGGTCTTCTAAATATAGGATCATGTTGTTGGCAAATAGGGATATTTTGAGCTCTTCTTTTCCTATTTGTGTCTCTTTAATTTCTTTCTTTTGTCTAATTTCTCTGGCTAGAGTTTCAAGTGTATGCTTATAGAAGTAGTGAAAGATGGCATCTTTGTCTTGTTCCAGGTACTAGAGGAAATGTTTTCAATTTTTCTCCATTTAGAATCATGTTGGCTTTGAGTTTAACATATATGGCTTTTACGGTATTGAGGTATGTTCCTACTATCCCCGGTTTTCCGTGTTTTGAACATGAATGGATACTGTATTTTGTCAAATGCTTTTTCTTCATCTATTGAGATAATCATTTGATTATAGTCTTTAATTCTATTGATGTGGTAAATTATATTTATTGATTTCCCTATGTCAAACTAACCTTGCATCCCTGAGATGAACCCCACTTGATTTGGTGCACTATATTTTTAATATGTATTTGCATGTGATTTGCCAGAATTTTATTGAGAATTTTTGCATCTATGTTTATCAGGGATATTGGTCTGAAGTGTTCTTTCCTTGATGTGTCTTTGGTTATGGTGTCAAGTTGAGACTAGCTTCATAAAATGAGTTTGGAAGGGTTCCTTCCTTTTCTATTTCATGGAATATTTTGAGGAGGATTGGTGTTAATTCTTTGAAAGTGTGGTAGAAGTGGGCGGAAAATCCATCTGATCCTGGGCTTTTCTTTGTTGGTAGGCTTTTGATGGCATCTTCAATTTCAGTGCTTGAGATTGATCTATTTATATTTTTATGTCTTCCTGATTCAGTTTGAATAGGTCATATATCTTTGGAAATTTGTTGATGTCTTCAAGATTTTTTATGTTATGGGAGTACAAATTTTCAAAATAGTTTATTGTCTATATTTCAGTCGTGTTTGTGGGGATGTTTCCTTTTTCATCAAAAATTTTAGTAATTTGTGTTTTTACCTTTTTTTCTTGCTTAGCTTAGCTAAGGTTTTATCAATTATATTTATATTTTTGAAGAACCAACTTTTCATTTCATTGATTTTTAAAAAAAATTCTTTATTTTGGTTTCATTGATTTTGGCTCTGATTTTAATGATTTTCCTGTCTTTTACTGCTTTTTTAAAAATTTTTTTTAGTTGTTGATAGATCTTTATTTATTTATATGCAGTGCTGAGAATTGAACCCACTACCTCCACACATGTGAAACAAGTATGTGACCACTGAGCCATAGCCCCAGCCCCAGCCCCTTCTACTGCTTTTGATGTTGATTTGGTCTGTTTCTAGGGCCTTGAGATGTAATGGAAAGGTAGATTTTTGTGTGTTGGTTTTGTAGCCTACCACTTTCCTGAATTTATTAGTTCTAACTAAAGGATCATGTCATCTGCAAACAGTGATAATTTTACTTCTTCCTTTTTCTATTTTTATCCCTTTCATTTCCTTCTCTTGCCATATTGCACTGGCTAGAATTTCTAGCACTGTGTTGCATAGAAGTGGTGAGAGTGGACATCCTTGACGTGTTCCGGATTTTAAAGGAAATGCTTTCAGTTTTTCCACATTTGCTGTGAGGTTTGCTCTGGGTTTTATGATGTTGAGGTAAGTTCCTTCTATCCCTAGTTTGTTCAGTGCTTTTTCATAAATGGGAGCTGAATTTTGTCACAGGCCTCCTCTGTTATCTATTGAGATTATAAGGTAGGACAGAATGAGTGCTATGGATTGGAGTTTTGTCCTCACAGACCAGCACGGTGCACTCCCAGGGTAGAGTTCTAGGAGTTCCCACAGGTGGGGTCTATGTCTCATCAGGTCTTAGGGACTTGGCTGGGTGGTATCTGCTCTAGGGAGATTAGATCAACACACCCCGAGGGCCTGGCACTTGTCAATCTCGGCTGGGAGTCTGGATCTCAGGAACTTTCCAGAAACTCCATTCATTGGCAGGGGCATCAATCCTCCACCCCCTCTGGCTGCTCACAAACAGAGCCTTCCACAGCCCCTGAGGGTATTCACACCCACCAGTTCGATTCCTGACCTGCTTCTGCTAGGTACACCCTAGGCCACACAGTAGGTGCTTGAAAGACAGTGTGGCAGTGTTTGCTGTGACCTCCCTGCTGTGCCCAGGTGCTGCAGTATATCCACCTCAAAATGGTGTTGCCTCAGCTCTCAGTGGCCTGGTGCAAAAGAGCACTTTTCAAACCCCAATTCATGGTGCAGCTCCTAGATCAGTGATTTCAGGTTGCTTTTCTGCTTAGGTTTTTCTGCACCAAATCCGCCCGTTTCCTTTCTCTCTGTGTTCCCCCTCCCCGGGTGGTGAACCAGCCCTGCTACAGCTGCTGCAGCCATAATTAGCTGGGCTGCTCTACTCTTGTCTTCTTTGTACTCTTTCTTCTTTGCTCTATGTACCCAGATTTGAGTCTCTAAGACCCTCTGACTGGACCATATAGAATTTTGGTGATTCCTTCTTTCACCTACCTCACGGTGAAACTACTGCCCTGTTGAATCCTGAGCCATGGAGCCACTAGGAAGGCAGCCTTCCTCAAACCTGCCACCTTCCCAGTGATCAGCATTCTTATACAAATGGTTTTACACAGCTGTCCAGTTATGTTCTCAGTGTAAATTCATAATCACTAGGGCAGCTTGTGATATTTGTGGCCAAATTGTACTCCAGAAAGTACATTGCTGGGACCCCCAGTAGCAATTCATGAATGTACCCATTTCTCCAAAGATTACCTAATTCGAGTATTGCCATACATTCATTTATATTTGAGTAATCCGTGCCTTTTAGTCTGATGGGTGAAATTGGGGATTCTACATGATTATTGCAATGTACATTTCTTCTGTGAGCTACCTGTTTGTGACCTTTGCTGTTTTTTCCATACGCTTATATATTATCAATGCATAACTGATGTCTTTGAATGTTCTAGATATGAATATTTTATGTCATATATTTTTACCAGTTTGATGTTTAACTTTTGTATGGGATCTGTTTGCTTTTCTTTTGCCATAGGGAAATTTTAATTTGTATGTAGTTAGACTTATATTTTTCTCTATTTCTCCTTTATTTTTGCTCTATTCTTGGAAAGGCCAAACACATGAAAATTGTTCACTTCTTCCTTATGTTTTCCTCTTCACTTTGGTTGCATTGTCAGGCAGACAGGCATCTAATACCTTTTGTCCTTTTCCTCATCAGTAGTCCTCCTCGTCCATATCTTTGTCAACATTGCTATTTTCAGTCTTTTATTTTAGCCATTATGATGAGTGTGTAGTTAATTATATCTGTTGTTTAAATCCTTTGTGAGGATGAGCACATTTATTGACTATTTGGATAATCTCTTTTGTGAAGTGCTTATTTAAATATTTTGCTTGTATTTGAAAAATAGTTATGTCTGTTTTCTTCTTCTTGGTGTGTAGGAATGTGTTATATATTCTGGGCATGAACCTAGGTTGACTCAGCATTGATCTTTAATATCTAGACACTTGTCTAAATTCACATATTAGTTCTAAAATTATTTATATGGATTTAAAATATTTACTATGTGTGTGTTCAAGTCCTTTTAAAATAATGAGTATAATTTTTAAATTAATTTTAAAAATTAATTTTTCCTTTTCTTGCCTTACTGTACTAGTTAGGACCTCCAATGTAGTGTTGAATAGAAGTAGTAATAGTGGACATCCTTATATCTTTCCTAATATCAAGGGCAAAGAAAGCCTTCACAATTTTATAAGTATTTATTGGTGTTTACTGTTGTGTATGTGTGTATGTGTACATGTGTATACTTTCCATTAGATTAAGATTTCAATATAAGCAAAGTTTTCTTATTCCTTACACATAGCTTTAAAAATAACTAGACATTTGGAAAAAGTAATAGCTGTCAGAACCATCCAGACATGAAATCCACCTGAAACATACAAAGAGTGATAATGTTTTCACAGAAACCAATTACTGCTGCATCTTCTCCTGGTCACCAAGATTGGGAGAACTGGAGGCATAAAAAACAAAGTAAAAATTTATATGACAGAAGGGTCATAAATATCACGTGTATTCTCAGTGGTGGCATGAATTCTCCTGCAAGATGATCTATACCCCAAACACTCAGACACGCAGTTTCTACATGTCAAATGTTACATGATGGCTTTTCTCCCATTAGCCAAACTCAACCTCTGGCCTTATTACTTATTACATCAGTTTGATGAATAATGTTCCCTTCATTATTTTATAGAACTTGATTTATACATTTTCATCTTAAACGAACCTGCAGAAATACTGGTTTAAATCATTTTGTCGACCTGAGACTGAAAGATACATCATTCAGGTCAATGCACTCTCTCTCTCTCTCTCTCTCTCTCTCTCACACACACACACACACACACACACACACACAAACAATAGTAGCACAAAAACTCACGTACAGCCATCCCCAAAGAACCCACTATAGAAATTCATTTGGCATTAAGTCAAATGTAAATAAATTATGTAAGTTTTCCCACAGAGGAGCAACTATTTTTTAGATGGATCTAGACAGAAATAGTCTTGAGTGTGGCAAAACTAAATGAGAAAGTCCATGCAGGGGACTATGGGAGGTGTGACCTTATTATAGAGTCTTGACTCGCTTTCATGTTCCTTCAGAGATCCCTTTTGAGATTGAGTTAGTTGAGGAATTTTGAAGAAAATGTAGAGTGGTGGTGCTTTCTGGCTAAATTTTAAACATTTTGTAATTTCACATTTATGAGGGGACATTAGCCTACGTTGTGGTTTGAGATACCGAATTACAACTGTCTTTCCATAGTAAAATAACTAGAAACCAAAGATTCACTTTTAGAAATCCAGAAATATTTCCTCATGAAACCAGGAACCATTTGGGGCATAGGGAATGTTGTCTTGGGGAAGAAATGCAATGAAATTCAGCAAGATCCCCCGACTCTAATTCTTTTTCAATATCTGTTTGCTGTTGCTTCGTCCCATTTGGTCTTCTGATGCACTGTGTTCACAGAGAGCAGCAGCAGCTTCCGGACGCAGGAACACTATTTGCGAGAGAAAAATCTAGAATTGAGGAAATGCTTTCCATCCACCTAGGCCCGCCCTCAGGTCATTGGAAAAGACCTGTTGTGATTTTAGCAGTCGAATACATTTGCCCGTCTTAACTCTGAAGTACCTTCTTGAGCATCGCTATTTCAGCCACTATGGAGAGCCGTGCCTGGTGTCAGAAGTGTGTGACTATTGAGTCTTCAATTTCTTTGTCATTGTTGCTGTCATAGCCAGCAAATTCTGTCTATATGAAATGGTTGAAATAATAGAAAAATATATCACCTTGCTTTAGAAATTCAAAACACTTTGGGGTTCCTGCTGTGCCTTAAAGTAAATAAGTAAAAGTAAATTAGAAACTGCCATCACCCTCCCCACGCCGGTTTGCAATATCTAGAATTCAGGTGAGAGGGAGATGTCAGCCTGTATAAGGTAAATGCAGTAGATCTCAGGTGAAATGGTGCGGAAAGCTGGCCTCGTGAAGACTAAGAGAGGAGGAAGGGAGGAATACGAAGAGCACAAGAGAGAACAAAAACATGCACAAGAGGTTCTGAGTTTTGGAAAGAGATAAAAAAAAAATTGTCAAATTTCCCTTTAACAAAATGTTACCTTTTTTGGTCTCCCCTTCAAATCTGGCAGGGCAAGGAAACAGGGGACATGATCTTGGATCTAAACATTATAGGATTCATCAGACTGGAAATCAAATCCACAGAAAGCACAGTCTCAAAGCACCTTACAAAGTCCATGCAAATCCAAGACAAACCCTTGTCCCTGATCCTCCCTCCTGCTTCACACCTGGGCAGAGCCATGTGCTATAGGTCCTCTCCTTGGACTGTCAGGGTTGGCTCTGCAGTGCTGAGGAGGCTCTAGCAAACTCACACAGGGCCAGACAATGTCTGTACTCACAAATGTCTACACCCGTCCTCAGGAGAAATCTTCAAGATGGTCTTCTGGATGGAAATAGGCCCAGTGTTCTCTTTATGGTGGGAGAACCTTCACTAAGCCTGGGTTGACTTTATGGCTACGCTCTCCTGAAGGCTTAGCCAACCCCTTTGGTCAAGTCCTTGGAGCGTGCTAGAACACTGGAGAAATAGGCAGAAATACTCAGGCCAGATGGTGGGGTAAGCACACCCCACATTTGTTTTTTTCTCTATTTCTTTTAATGTAGGAATGTGCCTTCCTGTGTGTTAGGTCACTATTCTTGACACTGGAGATGGTGTGTAAAGTCTCAAGGATTTTGCATTCATAAGGAGGGAAAAGAAAACTTAAGATATACAATTGAAATTTTTTCCAGACATACATTTCTATGAAGGAAATGGGATCACGTAGTAGACAATAACTTGTAGACAGATGAGTCATGAATGCCCTTTCTGGAATGAAAGTGGCCTGATATATAAACCCTATGACAGTGGAGACCTCCCTTGACTTATGACTTAGTCTGTTAGTTTCACGGATGCTGACAGAAGACATGAGACCCTGGTTCAGAGACAAAGGACTTTATTTTTCACAGGACAAACAGCAGCATGCAATTCATGTTTGTATCAATTCCCCTTGTCAACAGTTCCAAAGGGGATGTGGGTATTGCATACACAGTGCATTTGTACCGTGGGTAAGGAACTCAAGAGTTTAGGGAATCCCAAGATGTTTAATGGGATCTAGGAAAACTGGTTCATCTATTGCCTCAGAACAAGACAAAAAATTTTTTCTGCTATGCTAGATGATAAACAAACCTGTCCCAGGATCCAGAATAAGGCATAAAGAAATAAAGATATAACTGTTCAGAATAGCCCTTCTCTTTCCCTAAGGTTGAACAATGTTCTAGATACAAGGATTCCCCCTTTTGGCAATCTGCCTTCCATTCATTCTTTTCTGCCTTGCCTCCTCTGTTCTCCTAGCCAGATATGACTTCAGACACAGTGTAAGACATGTATGCCTCTTCTCAGGGCTGTCCCTGGAGTGCACGAACCCCCCCAAAACATTTTGCACACCTCCTGTCTATGTAAACAAATTGCTTTAAACATGTATTACAAAATTAATGGGCTTGTGCAAGCTGTAGTGACTTATCAATGAAGATTTAGATTGATTAGATTAATGGGTAGAAAAGAGGTACTTACATATTTGTGTGTCTTCCAGTATGTGTATATGAACATTCCTTGTCCTGTGTCCTATGTGAGTGAGAATCTCCAAAAATCAACCATGACATCTCCATTCTGGTGACCTGTTGAGAGTCACGGCCAGGTCAAGATGGTGCCTGGCATTTTGCCAGAAGGAGCAGTTCCTGCTGCCTTGGGTGCCCGCTATTTTTGAGCTCTCGGGGAGTTCCTAGAGAGTTCGTATGCGCAGCATGCAGCGTGGGTTCTAAAAATAAAGTTCGTTCCTGCTTGAATCTTCAAGTGGCTCGTAATTTGTGCCCAGCCAGACTGTGGCAGTGACCCAAGCTCATGTGATCCTATGAGAGAAATATTATAGCAGCCAACCAGTGAGAGGAACATGCTCTCCAGGTGGCCTTCTTGGAACTGGGTCCCACTACTGGGCCCTCGCATAACTCCAGAAATGTAAGTTTTGACCTCCACAGGGATTTTGTTCTACTGTACATGTGAGGTACAGGACTGGGGAGAAGGCTTCTGAGAGATAAAATGAGGGACAGGCCCACACGGGCCATCGTCTGGTTTTGGGGCACCATGTACAGATGTATGGCTGGTTCTAGAAAGTGCCAGCACTCAAAAGGGAGCCTCTTTCATAGAAGACACCCCCCAAAACACTGAGTCCCAAGGCCTGGGGGTCTCTGTGTTCCTTATCTATGGGCTGTGGTGCCTCAATTCATGTCTGTCTCATTATATCTTACATCACGGAGATTATCCATTAATTCTTTTTATTTTAACTGAACATGTGTAAAGCATTTAAGCCACACTTCACCACTCACTACCTTGTGGTAGGACTAGACCAGAACTCTGGTCCCCAAACCCGTACTCTTTTCTTTATGCCACATTGCTTCTATATGCTTTTCTCTGCTCCTTTCTCCTTGATATTTAGCACTCAATTCGGTTCCCTGGTGTTATGGAATGATTGTGTTCTCCCCTATGTTAGCACATGTTGAAGTGCTAACCCCCAGTATGACTGAATTTGAAAATGGGGCCTCTGTGGAAGTAATTAAGGTGAAATGAAGGCATGTGGGTAAAGTCCTGATATGGTAGGATTAGTGTCCTTTTATGAAGATTCTACACCAGAGAGTCCTCACTCTCTTTCTTGATATACCTACGCCAAGGAAGGACCCTGTGAGGATACATTAAAAAGGTTTCTAAGATCCAGGAAGAGAGCCTATACCAGGAATTGAATTTTCTGACCCATCGAACTTGGACTTCCAGCCTGTAGCACTGTGATCAAAGCCACCCCATCTATGGTATTTTATCATGGTAGCCCAAGCAGATGACTCTCTTGACTTCCTAGAGAATATTATTTTCCTTCCAAAACCTCCTTTTTTTCAATATTTATTTTTCAATATTTATTTTTAGTTGTAGTTGAACTCCATACTTTTATTTTTATGTGGTGCCGAGGATTGAACCCTGGGCCTCGCACATGCTAGGCGAATGTTCTACCGCTGAGCTACAACCCCAGCCCTCCAAAACCTCCTTCTAAACCTCCCTTTGAAACATCTTTCAGATTCTGCCTGTTTGTCATCTAAATACTTCCAAGACTTGCTTTCAGATCAGACTCTTTTATACAAACCCACAATGGTGGTTATCGATGTTTTACCTTAGATTTTCTCACACAGTGTTTCAAGTGGACCTTCAATCCCTCCATGAAAGCAGCTGCCCTTCTGTGTTCACTTTTCATCACTGTGACAAAATAATCCAACTAAAAAGAGGAAAGGTTTATTTTGACTCATGGTTTCAGAGTGTTTAGTCCATGGTCACTTGGGCCTTACTTCTTTGGGCCTGTGGCAAGGCAGAAGATCACATCAGAGAGCACGTGGTGGAGCAAAGTTGTCTGCTCATGATAGCCAGGAAGAGATGGGGGGAGGAGAAAGAGAGAGAGAGAAGACGCAGCCAGAATACTCTTAAAGGGAATACCTCCAACAACCTACTTCCTCCAGCTAGACCTCAAAGTTTCCACCAGTTACAAATAAAGCCATCCGCTGAGGCCCAAGCCTTCAATACACGAGTTTCTGGGGAATATTTTAGATCCAAACCATAAAATTTTATCTCTGGCCCCCAAAGACTCATCTCCATTTCACAATTCAGAATGCATTCAGCCCATCTCACAAGTTTTTATAGTCTTAACACACTTCACAATACTACTGAAAAGTTCAAAGTCCACTGAAAAGTCTTCTCTGAGATCTGGGGCAAGCTCTTAGCTATGAGCCCCTGTAAAATTTTTTAAAAAAATTATATGGGTTGTAACATAAAATGATCCTGTATAAACATTCCCATTTCAAGTGAGAGGAATAGGAAAATAGCAAGAAGGAACTGGAAAAAGCAAGACTAAAAACCAGCAGGGCAAACATTAAATCCTGTAGCTCCACGTCTGGCGTCCACGTGGTGTGTGACGTGAGCTACAAAGGGCTTGGGCAGCCCTGCCTCTGTGGCCTCACCAGCCAGCCAACATGACCTCTCCCTTGGGCTGGCTCTGCTTTTAGTGGTAGCCTTCCCTCAGCAGATACTCCATGTTACTGGCATCTCTAACTTCCTGGGGTTTCCACTGCAGCTTTGGGTTCCTCCGTGGGGCTGTTTGCAGGGACTCTGACTCTGCCACTCACGGCCTGGCTCCCAGGTGTTCCTTTGAAATCTCTGTGGAAACTTTCATGACCCCACGACTCTTGCATTCTGAATACCTGCAAAACCAGCACCATGTGGGTGACAGCAAGTGTCACTGAACCCGGATCCAGAAGCTCATCCCAGGGGAAAACTTCCATCTGAGAGATGAGCATTGGAGGGAAAAAGCAAGACTTTATTCGGTGGCCAAAGAATGGAGAAGTAGGGGCTCATCCTCACAAATCATCTTCTTAAGAACTTGGGGAAGTTGAGGGGTTACTGAGATACAGGATAAGAGTAATGAGGGAGAGAGAGAGGCTAATAAAGGGGAGGAATATTCATGTCTTTTACAGAAATAGGTGAATGTTGTAAGATTAATGTTCCCTTTCCTGTTAAAGTTAAACCTGTAGTCTGAGTTTCCTACTAGGTGACAAAAAATGTGTTTGCTGTGATCTGAAACTTAAATTTCACAGTGGGCAGTTAGGTGGGGGTGTTTTCCAGTTGCAAACCCCAGCCCCAACATATCTCCCTTTGCCCTCAGTCTTCCAGTGTAATGCCTACAGTGGCTAGCTAATCCAGTCGTAACCATAGCCTTTCCCCTTGCCTTCCCCAATTTTAAATTAGTCCATCACATAGATTGTAACCTTGAACTTCTCTTATCAAGAGTAAGAGACAGTGCTGTGTTAGGGATAAAAACCTGGGCAGACTTCCTGCCCAGTATGCTTGCTTGCCAGATGATTTTTGGGTAGCATACCCTTCTACAGAAGAAAAGTGTGCCTTACCGAGTAGCTTTGGAGCAAATGTCTGATTTCTCGCAACACCCTGATATTTCTAACAATATCTTTCAAGAACTTTGGTGCCACATCTTCTCTCTCTTTTCATGGTTTGGTATTTCCAGTTATGGTGACTAATTTGCCAGGACTGGCCTCAAACTTGCTATCCTCTTGCCTCAGCCTCCTGAGTTGCTGGGATTACACATATGCACCACCTTTAAGTTCAGCTTCACATAAAGTCTTAGGGCATGGGCAAAGTGTGGTCAAGTTCTTTGCCAGCAGGCAAAGTGAATGGTCTCTGGTCTAATTCCCAATAGCGTCCTCACTTCCATCTGAAACTTCATTAGCAAAGCTTCACTGTTCTCATTTCTGTCAACCTCTGGTCTTCTGAGCTTCCACCAATTGTAATTGCTCATTAACTCCACTTATAGCATTCTGGGCTTTTTCTGGCCTGCCCCTCCAAATGTAACTCCTTCTGCAAACCAATTCCAAAGGCTTCTGAACCACATCCATCAGATATAGTTATGGCAATGGCCCTTCTGGCTACCAATTTCCTGTGTTAACTTTCTGTCGCTGTGACAAAATACCTGAGAAAAATCAACTTAAAAGGAGGAAAGATTTATTTTGGCTTGTGGTTTCAGAGGTTTCAGTCCATGGTCACTTGGTCCCATCTCCATGAGTCTGTGGCAAGGCCAAAAAATCATGGCAGAGAGCATGTGGTGGAGCAAAACTACTCACCTCATTTAGCCAAGAAGCAAAGGATGGGGGGGTGGGTCAGGGTCCTCATATGCCCTTTGAGAATATACCCCCCCCCCCGTGATCTATTTCCTCCAAAGAGACCTCAACTCCTAAGTTTTCCGCCCACTTTATTAGTGCTATCATCTAAGGACCAAGCCTTCAACACATGAGATTTTGGGGGATACATAAGATCAAATCATAATACCTTCTATCTTATAAGTGCCATCAAACTTCATCTTAAAACTGCTTTGTCTCTCACTTTTAATATCCAGGCAGGGAAAACTTATTTTTCCACAGAAAACAGGAACAATTATTTTTTAAATAATCAGATTTAGAAATATTAGTGTTTACTATTGCATAATTAATCTGAAACGAGACTTTCAGATATCATGTGTTCACTTTCACTTTTATTGACATTTTCTCTTTGAAAGATGGTGTTGTAGTTCTTCAAGGTAAGACTCAGGTTGTGAACTCCTTTCAATAGTTAAAGAAGTGATGTAAAATCCTCTGTATGACAGGTGTCAAAAATAATCTGCTGACTAAATAACTGAAGCTGAACTGAAGTATCAGTCATTCAGTGAGTTGTAAGAAATAAAATTAAAACTTACAAGATTTTAATTGAGCTTTGTCTCACATATAAAGTATTCTTGAAGTAAGAGTGTTTGGATTTGAATTAGGTGTTCAAAAATGTCACCAGGGAAACATATATTTTACCCTGTAATCCTTAGTATGCTGACTTTTCATTTGTACTTTATGATAAAAACAAACAAAAGCCCCCTAAACAAACAAACAAACACAAACATCATCGTCTGCAAACACAGATTTCATACCTGCCACATCTGTGATCAGTAGCTATTAGTTGCTAAGGAGGCTTGGAAGATTTTTTTTTTTTTTTTTGGTACTGGAAATTGAACTCAGGGGCACTTGACCACTGAGCCAAACCCCCAGCCCTACTTTGTATTTTATTTAGAGACAGGGTCTCACAGAGCTGCTTAGCACCTTGCTTTTGCTGAGGCTGGCTTTGAACTCACAATCCTCCAGTCTCAGCGCTCCAAGCCGCTGGGATTACAGGTGTGCACCACCACACCTGGCAGAAGATGGGCATTTTTTTTTAAACTGTTAAGGCAGCAAGAGCAGAAGATAGCTAGAAGTGGGTGTTGAGTGAACCACAATTGGGAGCAATCAGTTTGTGTTTAGAAATAAGGATGTTCTCAAAAGTAATAGCTTTTGTACATGATGTTTCAGAAGTTTTCTCTAAATTAACAGAGAATTTTTTTTTCATATTTATTTTTTGGTTATAGGTGGACACAATATCTTTATATTATTTTATTTTATGTGGTGCTGAGGATCAAAACCAGTGCTTCATGCAAGGTAGGCAAGTGCTCTTCCTCTGAGCTACAACCCCAGCCCTTATTTTCTTATCTTTGAATGAAAAACTAATATTTTTGACCTCTGCCTTGAGTTAAGATGTAGAAAGTAGCAGCACACCATGGTTTCTACTATAGCAAATAGAAAATATTGGAGGAATTACAAAATTTGGTGTTTATTGATACTGTTGATAGAAAGAGATCTAGAGGGATTGCATTCAAGAGTAGAAATGCCTCCCAAATCAGTGTAGATCTATAGCTTCCCCCCCCCCTTTTTCAGGCATTTGACAAGTGTGAGCATGACTGAGAATTGGACTTATGTATGGAGGATTACCAATTACCAAGTTATATTCCCAGATCTTTTAAAAAATATATTTATTTATATTTTGAGACAGAGTCTTGCTAAGTTGCTTAGGGCCTTACCAAGTTGCTGAGACTGCCTTTGAACTCACAATCCTCCTGCCTTAGCCTCTCAAGCTACTATGGTAGGGTACATCATCGTGTCTGGCTTTCTCATAGAAATTTAAATGAGTGTTTTTTCGGTAAGAAGTATAGGAGCTTGAAAGGTAGAATATAAGTTTTTACATTCTCATGGAGTTTAAAAGCCAAGATCATTCTAGACAGGAGTCCACAATAAACAAATCACACATTTCACCTTCAAGGTATTTAAAACCAGAAATGAATTGAATTTGACAGTATCTATAACCTTAGCCCCACTATCTTCTTGATTGGATCAGAGTGACTCAGCATCTCCTGCTGTCTTCCTGAGGAAGGAAAAGGCAAGCCTTCTTTGAGGGAAATAGTATCTACTTGGTCCTTATGCAACTTCTATATACAATTTCTGGCACAAAAAATTTTAATACATGAAAAAAGCAAGAAAAAATGTAACCACAAACAAGAGACATAATAATCTAGAGAGAACAGGTGACTAAGATATTGAATTTATCAAACAAAGGTTTTAAAATATTATTAATGAAACTATTTTAAATATTGTCTAATGAAACTAGGGGTTAATAATGAGTGAAAATGATAACAAGACAGAGATATGGAATCTACCACTATCAATCCATCCAACCATCCCAGATATATGTTCTAAACCTTAAAATTTCAAAAATAATATAAAAAGGATATATAATAATATAAAATTAAATGGGCTTAAATAACAGACTAAGCATGTGAGAATATAGCATGAATTGCTCTGAATGAAATGTCAGTCAATAAAAATCATCCAAATGTAATTGCAAAAAGACAAAGACATTTAAAATAAAAATTGGTGAATAAGAAATGTGAAGAACACAGTCAAATAATCTAACACATGTAGTTGAAGTCCTAAAGGCCAGGCAAAATACTTGAATTTTTCAAATTTGATGAAAGACAGTAATGCACAGATTTAAGAATATCAGTGTACTCCTATCAAGAAAAGTGCTAAATACATCAAACCTAAGTACATCATACAATGATGACATCATAGGGGAATATCTTAAAAGAAACAAGAATAAAAAGATACGTTAACTTCAAAGAAGCAAGCATGGGACTGACACTAGACTCTTCAGTGAAACTCTGGATTACAGATGACAATGGAATCTATTAAAAAGGTGCCAAAGGGAAAAAGAGGGTGGGGTGGTGGGGAATCCTGCCATTTAGAATTGTTACCTCAGTGAAAATAATTATTAGACGTAAATGGAAAATAGAAATGTGAAGATAAGAAATCTAGATATACCATTGCCAATAGTTACAGAGGTACTAAAGAAATAATTTGTCTAGATAGATGGATTGTGAAGAAAACAGCACTGCAGAAAAAGGAGCGAACACTTAAAACAGTAATTATAAAACACTATGAAATACTATTGACTGCTTAAACAACAATAATAATGTCTTGTGACTTTTAAAATTGCTACAGAAATAAAATATATGACAGCCAACATTCAAAGAACAGAAGAGAATGAAGAAAATTGTACTGTAAGATTCTTGCATTATTTATGAAGAGGTGAAGTGCTAATTTATTGTACATGTGAATAAATTAAGGGCGCATATCGGACTTGTTAGAATAAACATTAAAATTGAAAAGTGAAACTAGAAAAAGCTAGTAGAGGAGATAAAAATGGAATATGAAAACAATTTATCACCATAAAAGAAAATATGAACAAAGAACAGATGTGATAAATATAAATGAAATAAAAAGATCTAAGCCTAACTATATCAGTAATTCCCTATGTGCAGATCAACTAAAAATGTTCATTAAAAGATAGAGATTCTTATACAGTATTAAAAATAAATTTCCAACTTAATACTGCTTAAAAGGATCGTACTTTTAACTAAAGGATTGTGAGTTCAAAGGCAGTCTCAGTTTTACATAAAACTATGTAAAAATATGCCAGGCACATATTAACCAAGAAAATAAAACCTTATTTGCTATATTATTATCAACACAGTGAATTCTGAGGCAAAATAATACTGATATTTCATAACTATAAAAGGGGAAATTAATTGGAGTGCATAACCATCCTAATTATGAATGTGTCTAACAACATAGCCTGAGAACATACAAAGCAAAAATTGAAATGAAAGAATAGATAAATTCATAATTATAGCAAGTAATTTCAGCAAAATCATTTTGGTAATTTATAGTTACTAGCAGACAAAAAATAAAAGTGAATAAAACTACTACCAAACTTAGCCCAACTGAGGTTCATAGACTCCCCCCTCCAACAGCAGATACAGGTTCTTTTCAAACAGAAACATTATGGAACATTAACCAACATAGATCCCAGTAAGTCATATGATAAAGAAGTTGATCATGCAATTAACCCATTAAGTCCCATGCTTTTGAGTCTGCAAATATATCAAAGACACTAGTGTATTAAAATACATTGGAAATCAATCATAATCTACAACTTTTATATTATCAGAACAAAAATACAGGTAGTCCTATTCAAGGGACACTGGAACAATATCATATCTCTTACACATTTATAACAGGACTCGTGCCAATAAAAAAAGATATGGAAAGAAGTGACTTTCACAACCAAAGTTGAATTTTGGTGTACAGACCAAATGAGAAGGGTAACTGGAAGTTACTTCTGTGGCCCAGAATAGCCAGGTAGTACACTGCACCTTGCTTTGCAGTATATCTTGTCTCAGTGTCTCTCATTCACAGCACAGCTGTTTTCCACCATTGATCATTTAAAATACAGTGCATTTTTAAAATTGATTTTTTAAAAATAAATGACAGCAGAATGTATTACAATTCTTATTACACATATGCAGCACAATTTTTCATATCTCTGATTGCATATACAGTATGTTCATACCAATTCATGTCTTCATACATGTGCTTTGGATAATGATGTCTATCACATTCCACCATCCTTGCTAATCCTCTACCCCTTCCCTTTCCCTTTTACCTCTCTGCCCTATCTAGAGTTTGTCTATTCCTCCCATGCTCCTAGTCCCTACCCCACTATGAATCATCCTCCTTATATCAGAGAAAATTATTCGGCATTTGTTGTTTTGAGATTGTCTAACTTCACTTAGCATTATCATCTCTAACTCCATCCATTTACCTGAAAAATGCCATGATTTTATTCTCTTTTATTGCTGAGTAATATTCCATTGTGTATATATGCCACATTTTTTTTATCCATTATCTACTGAAGGGCATCTAAGTTGGTTCCACAGTTGAGCTATTGTGAATAGTGCTGCTATAAACATTGATGTGGCTGTGTCCCTGGAGTATAACTCCTTTGGGTATAGGCTGAGGAGAGAGATAGCTGGGTCAAATGGTGGTTCCATTTCCAGATTTCTAAGGAATCTCAATACTTCTTTCCATATTGGCTGCACCATTTTGAAGTTCCACCAGCAATGTATGAGTGTGCCTTTCCCCCCACATCCTCGACAACACTTATTGTTGTTTGTCTTCATAATAGCTGCCTTTTTTTGAATAAAATGACAACCTGGTTTCTAGTTTTATAAAATGCTTTCATGAATGCATTTCTTATATATCAGATATTTATGTAATATTTTGTTTGGTTGAACATTTAATAGAAATAATTTTTTTATTAGTTGCTCAAGATAATACAATGATCTTGACATATCATACATATGATTCAAATAGTTTATGCCATTTTCATAATGAATTTAACAATATTTTCAAACACTCTAATCATTCACTTATTATTTTTCTCAAAAGAGTAGGTCTCTGACAACAATGGTCATCTCAGAGTTATATCAATTTGATATTGTTGCTCAATGTAAGTTTTTATAAGTGTTTCACGTCTGCGATGATGGGACAAAATGGATTATCAATTTTCTGACGAAGAAAATTCCAGCCCCAAGTGGCTTCATCGATGACTTTCCCCAGGCATTTGAGGATGAGGGATTACCTAAGGTTTATGTCATGGAAACTCTACTGGAGCAGAGTGAGAAAGGAATAATTTTCCTATGTGGTTTATGAAAGCCAGAATTTCCCTGATACCCAAACTGGACAAATAGAAAGAAAATCACAGACCCTTGTCTTTTGTGAACATGAGAACAGTGATCCTAAACAAAATGAAATTTGGCAATGTATAAAAAGGATATAAATTACAGCCAAAGGATTTATTCCAAGGGTATAATACTGGTGGCAGTATTCAAAAATCAAGTAATTCACCACAGAAACAGAATAAAGGAGAAAATGTGACCATTTTAAGAGCTGAAAGAGAGCAAGAGAAAGATATAGAGAAAGAAGTGTTTGCTAGAATTCAATAGCCAATTGTGATAAAAAGTCTCAGAAAGTAAGAATTAAAGGTAAATTCTTCACTATAATAGTGTTGACAAAAAAAAAAAACCCTATAACTATAATCCTACTTAATGTTGTCATATTGAGTTCTTTCTTTACTAAGTTTTGGGAAAAGACTCAGATGTTAACAATCCACACTCTTAGGAGATCCCTGTCAAAGCAAAAAAGACAGAGAAAAGAAATAATAAAAAGAAAGAAGACTCATTTTCAGAGCAGCATATGATCAATATAAAAATATTGTGTTTCTACATATTAGCAACAAACAATTGGAAAAATAATTAGGAAAATAATGTAATTACGTGCCATCAAAAATAAGAAATATTGAGGTCTTAAACTTTTTCATCATCCAAAAACAATGGATATATTAGTTTAATTGTGGTAAGCATTTCAGAATGTATACATGCACAAAATCATCCTGTTGTATACTGTAAATATACACAATTTTCATATGTCAGGTTGATTTCAATAAAGCTGGAAAAATGATCAAACATCGAGAAATAATTTAATGAAATAATTGAAAGGCTTCCACACTGAAAACTATGTTGAGAAACATTAAAGAGGAACTCAATTAAAAAGGGGGTTATTGCCTCCTGTACCAAAATATTCCATATTCTATGTTATTCTATGATCACAAGTTGATCTATATATTCAGTTCCAATAAAAAATCTTAACATTGTGTATGTGTAAAAATAGACAAATTGATTCTAAATATATATGGAAATGTAAAGGATAGCCAGGTCGATCTTGATGGCAAAATTTCAAGATTTACATTAATAAGTTTCAACACTTCTCAGAACAGCACTGTTTTTTTATTGGCATAACTTCTGTTACGTGAATCTAACAGAACAGCATTCATATGTAGACCTTTTCATCTGAGAAAAAGACAATGAATGCAACTCGCGAAGGAAATGATGGTCTTTTCAATAAACATTGTGGAGAAATCTGATATCAATATTGAATTCATTGTGGAACAACCACAAACTTTGATGAACTGCAGACAAATTGAAAGAATAAGGTGTAAAACATCCAGAACAGTAGTTATCAAGTGGTTTTATTTTTCTTATTTAGTTTTTTAACATCAGGAGGCATTTGGCAAGGTTTTTTCTTGTCAGGACGAGGGAGGAGATGCTGCTGAAATCTGGTGGGCGGAGGCCAGGGCTACTGTCAAACACATTACAATGCACAGGAGAGTTCCCCATGACAAACTTACCCAGCCCACAATATCAATACTGCCTGCCGAGGTTGAGAAACCCTAGTCAAGAAGAAAACTAGATCAGGAGAATATCTTTGTGATTCTGTAGGTAATGAGTCATTAAGCAGGCCATGGAAAGCACTTTTTGTAAGATTAAAAAAAATAAAATTAAAATAAATTAAAAAATAGGTAAGCTTTAATGTATTCTAAATGAAACCACTTATTTTTCTATCAAAGCAAAGGAAAAGTCAAGTTATAGATTGGCAAACTATGTATGATATACAAATTATATATCATACAAATTATGTATGATCATGTGTATGTGCAGGCACAATCTAAAATATTCCCCATGTCAGGACCCCTGAACTCCTGGTACTTGTGACCCTATGCAGTCCTGTCACCTGTGATTTGCTTCTTAGAAGAACTTGGCAAGCATGAAGAGTTAAGTATGATAATATTCCCTGAGCCTGTAATGTCCATCTCATGAGCAGGCATTCTCCCTAGATAGCTTTGAGAAAACAAGCAGTCATGTTGAGAAAGCCGTGTGGCAAGAAAGTGAGGGCTCCTTCCTGGCAACAGTCAGCAAGACACTGAGGCTCAGAAACTGACAGTCCACAGGAACTAAAGGTTGCAATTAAACACGTGGGCTTGCCAGCAGATCCTTCCCCGTTTGAAATACATAAGAGACCAGAGTCCTGGCCTACGTCCTGATTGCAACCTGTGACAACGCCCTCAAGCAGAGAGCCCAGCTGAGCTGTGCTCAGACTCTTGACCCACAGAAACTGTCAGATAATAAACGTATGTTGTTTCGCACTACAGGGTTTGTGGTGACATTGCCATGCAGCCATCGATAATATGGATTCATAGCCGGGTTGTCTCCTAAAAATCTAAGACAAACACATCCCAATCAAAAAAGTCCCAAAGATGTGAACAAGCACGTTCCGAGAGAGGACATTTAAGTGGCTCACACATAGATTTTAAGTGCTCATCATCAGTAGCATCGCGGGATCACAAGTTAAAACCCACAACTAGATATACCACACGCACATGACAATGACTGAAACTAAAACTAAAACGATTGACAATTCTCTGGAAAGGAGATGAAGCAAAGACTGAATTCTTGTAAAGTGTAGCTTAGAGTGTTAGGTGAATAGACCCAGGGAAAAACTATTTAGCATTTTTCTATTAAAGCAAAACAAACATCTACACCAGGGCTCAGGATACAGTAGCCCCTGGACAGAATTCAGCCAACTATCTGCTTCTGTAAATGAAATTTTATTACATAGGCATATGTATTGTCTATGGCAAAGTTAAGTCATTATGACAGAGAATATATGGCTTGTAAAATGTGTGTTATTTACCATCAGTCTTTTAACAGAAAAAAAAAAGTTTGATGGCCCTGGACTTCATATTTTTCTGGACTCTACATTTTCAAGAGAGATCATGAAGCTTTATGATAATAGCCCCCAAACTGAGAAAACAAATTCCCCCAAGGAGAAAATGGATGAATTATGATATATCCACACAGTGGCCGACTTCATAGCAATTAAAAGGAGCAAACTATCAGTAGACATAATAACAAATAAGAAGGCAGACTCAAAAGAGAACATATTATATGATTCCATTTATATGAAACTCACAAAGAGTTAAAAAAATAGTTGATAAAAGTTGATTGAAGACTGGTAGTTGTATATAAACAGGGAAACCACCTCAGGGACTCTTCTAAGGTGTTGGAATTAATTGTTCAATGTTGTGATCGGTGTGCACATGCAAATAATCAAGTCATATACTTTATGTATATTACTATATTATAATATTCCTCAACTAGAAAGTGCATATCTATTGTAGGATATTTGGAAAGTATTGTGAAGTTTTAACAAAGTGTTTTTCAAAAAGTCATACATCATCCCAGCTCTCAGGCCAGCTACTCTTAATATTTTGGGTTATTTTTTTTCCAGTCTTTTAGTGCTCCCAAACCTACTGAAAAATTGCAAAAGCAGAACAAACATCTATCTCCTCCACCCAGATTACTTACTACCATGAAAGTATTCTGGGAATGCTATGGTTTGAATGTGACCCCAAAGTTATGTGGGTTGGAAATAGGATTCCCAATGTAGGAACTTTAATGACTGATTAGCTCCCAAGGGATCTGCCCTCATGAAAGGATTAAAGCCATTGTCGTGGAGTTGGGGATGGGTTCCTTATTGTGGAAATGTTCCCTTAGGAAGGATCGGCCCCCTTTCTTATCATTCTCCACTGCCCACCCCACCCCACCCCGCTGCCTTCCCTACAGCTATGGGATGATGCAACAAGAAGGCCCTCCTGCCAGATGCCAGCACCTTGACCCTGGACTTCCCAGCCTCCAGAACTCTGAGGAACAAATTTCTGTTCCAAGTTACCCAGTCTGTGGTATTCCATTATAGCAGCACCAAACAGGCTAAAGAGGGTGGTACTTCCCAAACAAAGGCACTAATTTAACTTACATCACCACTGTGCAAACTTCTGAAAATCAGGAAGTAGACCTTGGCACACAGGACCCTGCCGTGCAGACCATAGACCCCATGCAGCTCTCCCCAGCTAACCTGCTTGTGCCTCTCATTTCCCTTTCTGGCCCAGAATCCTAACTGGGAACATGTGCTGTATTTCACTGCCTTGTCACAGCAGTGTCCCTCAACCTCAGTCTTTTTGTGTCACCTTAGAGAATACAAGTGATCTGTATTTTATTTACCTTAATGTGGATTCTTTTATTCAATAGTTTGTAACCCCATCTTGTGTGTGTATTTCAAGAGAGGAAACTAATTTCTGACTGAATTCATTTGGACTATTTCAAAAGGTGAAATACCTTTCTTCATTTGTCAGTAAACAAAATTAAACTTTCAAAACAGCATATGTCAAACCAATTGCTTTAAAGGTCACAGATACATATCTGGCCCATTCTAGCAAAGAGGAGAGGTGAGACAGTTCCATCCACTTTTACAGGTTTCATCCAGCCCTGGACCCACTCAAGGTTAGAGAGAACAGGAAACTTTCAAAAATGAGTATGTGCATTAGCCTACGAAGCCCTAAGTTTTCAATTCTGTGAATATTTCAGTGACACAGGTGCATTACAATAGATTGGAAATCAATCTGTAGCTTATATATCCTTTATCATCAGTGAGGGCAAAAATATAATCCTATAAATAGGTACATTGAGACAGTATAGCAACTTTTACAAGTACAAGCTCTTCTGTTAATAGGACATTAGGCACTCTTTACCTAAGTGACTTTCATGAACTGTTCAACAATTAGTTTTGGTGGAAAGGGGCAAAGCACTTCAAAGGGTTGCATTACATTTTTTGACAACCTGCTGCCTGTTTCCCAAAACGTGGCTTGCTTCGTTTGTCCTGGTCACCCAGGCTGCCCAGCCTGTTACTGTGCAGTGTAAATCATCCACTATGTAGGACTATGTCCCTATGTAGGACACCTGTTTTTTACCATTGAAACTTTGACATATAGTGCCTTCTTTGAAATAAAATGACCTAGTTCTAGAAAACACTTCCAATAATGCATTTCTTCTATTACATATCAGTTATGTATGTGATATCTTGTTCAGTTGAGCATTTAGTGGAAGCCCTTTTGGCAGCCAAGTTTATATCATTTTTACAATAAATTTTAAAATATTTTCAAACACTCTAATCATTCACCCATGTATTTTTTTTTTTTACTCAAAAGGAATAGACCTCTAAAAATATATTATTTCAAAGTGACCAATTTAATTTTTCTAGGTGTTTCATGTCTGGGCGATGGGATACAATGGGTTAAATGACACATTGTATTTTTTTTTTCTTCACAACACCTTCCTGATGGCAAGTAATAGCACCAGGTGAAGATAGTATATCTTAAACTAGATCCAGGAAGTGGCACTGAGTGCTCAGCCCTTCCTCCTCTCTACATCTACCAGTTAATTTAAAAATAAGTAAAAAATCAGTTTCAACAATTCAAAGCCAAGATTTTCTCTCTTATGAGTCATCACAAGCATGCCTTGCTTTGAAACCAGTAAAACTCTTTGAAATAAACAAAACAACAAATGGTCGTGTGGGCTCCTCTCACCATCCACAGCAGGGCAACGTTTGCTAGTGTGTGTGGACTGGGGGCCGGGAGCCCACGCCTGTGGGGCTGGTCTGACAGGAGTGTGCGTGGAGATGGGGGTAGGGGAGCCATTGTCATCATCACAAGAGAAAATGTGTGACCTTCAGTTTGATTGAACCATGGCTTCTAGTGCGATACTGACAGTATCCTGCAGCAGGGCTCTGGGGGAGGCTCGCAGAAGCACCCTCTCATGGCTCGTGTGTTCTGGAGCCTCCGGGGCAGCCCAGGGGTTTGTCAAATGGACTCTGGGGCCTTTATATACTAGAGCAGAACACTCCACATGCTTCATAGCCTTCAGGTCAGGGCCGGGAGCTGTTGCCAGGGCTACAGGCTTTTCTTTGTTCTTAGGAAGTTTTTCAGTAGTAGAGGGGGGTCATCTTTAAGTTCAGTGGAGGTCCCAACAAGCAACAAAGGAGTTTCCGCACAGTGGGGGCCCAGGTACCCCCATTTCTTTCATAGTTTCTAATGAGGACAGAGAGAAAACTGAAAAACAGACTAGAAATACGTCTGTGTGTGGATAGGTGAGAGGTGACAGTTTGTCTCCACTCGCCTGGTAGTATCAAAAAAGCCCAAGAGTGCCTCGTTGTCCAGCGGCCGAGACTGTAACTGCATGACTGTCTCATACGGCTGCTGTATATTCAGGTGAGGACTTGCATGTCAGATGGGCTGTCATGTCAGGTGACGTGCCTTACCAACGGCTCTTTCAGTGACATGTTTCAAATTCAGTATTGGCCTGAACTTCTCCACCAAGTCCTTAGCATCCCTGTGGGCATTTTTCAGCTGCTGGACAGAGGCTTGCTCATTACATACTCAAGACTCTCACATTATTCTAGATTTGACCAACTTTTTTGTCGTCACAAATCTCCACAAAGCTGTGCTTTTCCTAAGCCAGCAACGCAAACCACCAATTTCTCTGAGGAACTCTGGTTCTTTCTAGTGAAGGTTAGTATTTAGAAACCAAGTTTGAGTACTCAGTGTACACATTGCTACTGGACTGTCATTCCTTCCCTATGTCTATACATATCCAGGAACACATATGTGACATGTGTAACTGTTTATATGTCTATAAAACATTAAAAATTACTGAGTTAATACTAATATATCTAATCCTAACTTGATACTACAGTTATTTCAGCCTTTCCCTTCTCAGACCCAATATGAAGGTTATTTTTTTTCCCCAAGTGAGATTTAAGGAAGAGGGAGAAAAGTCAAAGTCAAGTCTATTTATCGTAGATGGTTTATCTCACATGGAAATTAATTATTATTGGCTTTCTGTAACTCACTTATATACCTAGTATAAGCACTTGCTGAAGACATAAAGGCTCAGAATTGTACTGACTGCTACACAGCGTAAAGGCAGGAATCCTAGAACCCTAATGTGGGGCAGGGTGTGGCAGGAGGTATGAGGTCATACCAGGTAGAAGGTTGACCTTCTCCAGCCTAACCTTTGTATGCTCTAGATTGCATGCACCCACCTGCAGCCGCCCAGAAGTGGTGTCTGGTTTCCTATACTTTTTGTGTATCACCCAACATCTGAAGTCTTATTTTAAGGTCAGGTTGATCAGAGGTGCACCTGGGTGCATTTCCCCTCTGCCCCTGTCCTCTCCCTTCCTTTGATGCTGGCTGTTCAGGAGGTGCCCAAGACTGACTTCCTCTTCTCTCTTATCAGATGCACAATGGTGATGAGGTTAGAGTTCCTGGAGTCACATTCCAGAATGCAAGTTAAAGATGACATGGTTAGCCTATTGGTGGAATTTGGCTCACACAAAACTTTTGCTTGAGCCAAGTTTTTAAAACACGGAGTGTGTTTTCAAGTAAAAAAAAAAAAAATCCCAATATCTGGCTTTTCTTAAAAATAGGGACAATCTAGCAATAAGGGGCCCACATTTGCATGCACTGAAGGGCAAGTATTCTGCAGTGTCCCCTGGTTTCCTGACTTCGCTACTCACCGATATCCCTTAAATGACCACCTTTGCCAGAACTGCCACACAGGGGAGCCTTCACAGGAGGCATGGTGCTTTCTCTTGTTAAGTGTTTCCTTTGATCCCATAATCACTTCTCTTATTTCAGGGCCAACAGAGGACCACCAGTTTCCTTGAAGGCAGAGCTCCAGCAGCACTGCAGGTCGAGGCCAATTCTGGGCCAGTCAGGAGAGGAGGTGGATCAGGGGAGGGATGAGAGGCTATATCAAGACTGAACTTCAAGTTCATCTTTGAGACAAAAGAAACAAAGAAACCAAGAGGTTTGTATCTGAACCGCTTCATTAGTGAGCAGAGAAACAACAAAGGGTCATGACGGAGGGGCTCAAAGAGAGGGGTAACTGTGTGTTACTTCTCTTCACATTTCCCAGTGTGCTCTCTGGTGAGAACTCAACTCCCGTTGGAGTAGCAGCCAGACACCCAGGAATGGAAGTGATGGACATCATTTCTAAGCCCAGCCCTCACTCCACCCTTGCGCATCCTTGTCTTCTACTCCCAGCTTGTTCCCTTGCTTAAAGAGTAAGAGATTCAACAGAGAGAAGGTTCTGAGTTCTTAGGAGATGCCTGGGCAATCCTCCTGTTAGAAGGAGTCTAGTTCCCTGGATGACTGTGTGGAGTAGAATGCTCTCCCTTCACAAGCCTGGTTAGACTCTAATGAGAGCAAGAAATAAATGTCTGAGGTTCAAAGTGTTTGGGGGGGGGATGTTAGATATTTGGGGACCTATTAAAGCATCTAGTTTTTTCCTTATCTGGTTCACTGGCCTCGACCAAGGATTACTAAGATAATTCCAGAAAATTCAGTTTCCTTTGAGATCAAATTTCTCAAATATGTGTTACCTACCCAACTGCTTCCAAGTCCTTTCCATCCACTTACTGCCTCATTACTAGTAATTTGGTTTCTGCTTCTGCAATTCAACTTGAAGTGCACTTTCCAAATATTTTAACTGCCAAATCAAAAATAGCTCCCAGCCCTCATCTCACTTGTGTTCCCGTGTATTTGACACCATTGACCACACTCTGCTTCCTGAAGCCCTTCCCTCACTTTGGTACCTCCACACACAATTCTAGAGTTACACTGTTTGATCTTCCAATGCCACTGCCACTTACTTGCTGTGTGACCTTGACTAATTCCTTAACCTTACTATGCTCATTTGGAGGCTCCCGTGAACATTCGATAACGTCAGCCTTCTAGGAGAGACCAGGGCTTGCTAACAGTTAGCCACTGCTGCTATTAATAATGCAGTGTCTTGGGTTTCTCTTCTGTTTTTTTTTTTTTTTTTTCTCTGCAATACATACTGATTTTGGTCTTCTTTCTCCCCTTTCTCATTAAGTATTGATTCCTCCAAAGGTTATTGCCTTGGATCTCTGTCAGATTCTCCCCAACTTTATTTCCGATTTGCCTCCTCTATTCCTCCTTCCCTCACATGTCGTCAAAGTCATCGTCCATATGTAAGAGTTGATTAACTAGGTCTCTTTCCTCATGGCCTGGGAGACAGGCCCCAGCAGAGACAGGAACCAAAGGAAGGATTACTTAAGGCAATGAATATTGTGCCAGGTATTCTGTTTATAGAACCAAGTGACTAAGCCGCTGTATACCCTACTGATCCCAATGACCCCATTGACATCAACAAATGAGATCTGTTGATGGAGAGAACTTTATGTGCCAAAACCTCAAAAATTCTCATTCATGGTCCTTGAAGAGTTCCTCTCTTCTTAATACAGCTCAATCTAGAATTGACTCTAGTTGGATTTTTTTTTTTTAGAAAATGGGTTTCCCAGGGTGTCCTCACCAGAATATTTGACCCTTAAGATATTTTTCTCAAAACGTTATTTTCATAGTTAAAGTGATTTTGAAATACTCCTCTGAAAACTCACGGAGCATGCTACCATATGAGAGGTTCTAACAAGTCCACTATAAAGAAACCTAGAACTTAAGTCCACCTACCATCTTCCACCCATGTTTGGCCACAGAACCCTACCGATATTGGTCTAGGGTTGAGCCCAGTGTGTAGAGGTTCTTTAGTTGTCACTGGAGGGCTCAAGAGGGGTAGAAAGAAAATAGCTGGAATTGCCTAGGAATCCTGACAAACAAGACACCTGTGGCGGATCCACGTCCATGAGATGCAAAGATAAACTCAGACTATGTGGTCAATCATGGAAAGTGCGACAGACGTCAAAGAGAATTAGTTCACTCCTGCATCAAGCTGTTGTGAAAGAACAGCCGGAGTACTAGCCCCGGGAGTTTGTGCTGGACCCCTGGCTAAGGTTTAGCTGAGTCACATTGGATAAGAGGAGACCAGGCTCCAGCTCCTCCCATAGGGGAGGCTGGTGGCACTGTGGGTACCAGGGACAGGCTGAAACCCAGTGTGACAGCTCAGACTGAGGTGACCCGCTGGTCTGGGGATCCCTTAGAGCTCCAGGAAAGGGGCACCATAGTGCAAAGCTAGAGGGGCATCAGGTTCCCCAGAGTCAAAACAAAAAGAATGCCAGGGAAGTTGGTGAAGGGGGCGACCCAGGCACAATGGCTGCCCGAGAAGGAATCTAAGAAGTGTTGAGCATAATCTTGCCTCTTGATCACTGGTTCAAGGGGGTGATTCTGGGGAACGGTTATGGAGTTTACCCTTTATTTCCTCTCACTTTTCCCAGGAACAAATAAAGCAAGCATCATCCAAGAAGTGCTTTCAAAATGTCTTGAAAGAAACTCCAAAGAGGAGAATGTCCTCTGTGCTCACTGCGGCTCACCAGAGGGAATGTGACTCACCACCAGGCTGGAGCCCTTGATATGCTGCTTCTCTGATTTTCACAATGCCCGGCCCTTGCAGAGATCTGGGCTTGTGACGTTTATCATAAAGCATTGTTGGGATTAATACTGAGATGGCTCCATATCTATTTTTTTAATCAACTTTTCAGGTGCCATTCTTAAGCCCCTAGTACTAAAACTATAAATTTTAAAGTAGGCCAACCTAGCCCCTTAGAAAAATCTCCTCAAATATATTCAAGATCTCTTTGCAGTTAACATTTTTTCTTTCTTGTCCTGACTCGCAGGGCCCAGAGCTATAGAAGCTATGACTCATGTCTCCCATCTGAAGTAGAGATTTCAATAATATCCATGTCACAAACATTAGGACAAATGAATTCATGTTTGCAAAATGCTTCATTCAAACAGGGCCCAGTATACCTAGTAAGCAAAATGTATCTGTGTTTTATCAAATTTACTAAAAAGCGCAATTTTGTCAGTATTTAATGAGGTGCCTGGCTCAGGGGCTCGTAGTTACTTCTCCTACTACTCTCTCTCCAGTCTGGGTTCAAGCTGAATCCAGAGGCTTATTCCTCAGGCTACTGTGTCTATTCTTTGTCCTATTGGAAAAAAAAAAAGACCTGTCACTGTGTCTGTACCAGACCCCTCCTGTCTGCCTGCCAAATCACAGTAAAGTAACCAAATATGAACAGAAACTTTCATCGTACTCATCGGTACTTATTAAAGAAGGGATATTGCTGTTGAAGAGACCACACAGAATATTAATCAAAGAATACCTCATTCCTAGGTAGTAAATAAGCCATAATAGATATTATATGTGGTAAATAAACTACATGTAAGTAATATTTTTATGGTTTATTTTTCTGAGAATAGAGAATTATCTTCCTTGTCTATTTTTCTTGACACTTTTAAGAGATTATTGATTTCCCTTAAGTATTACATTTGATTGTGATATTAAGATACCACCACAATGAAAGGATATAAATATTCTATTTAACATTAAAACTTTATTTATAATGCATAAATATTAAAAGTGGCATGTAGCCATAATGCTTTAGGGGAAATGATATTCATAACTTTGTGCACATGTACTTCTGTGAACAGCGATCAACATAAACTCAGCCATAATGTAATGAGTGCTCAAGAGGTACTTCAGTGAAGATCCTGCTTCTGCCTAGTGAGCAGGAAAACCATTTCCCTTTTGCAGATGAAAAAACAGTTCAACAGATTTAGTGACTTGCTGAAGGTCACATTGAAGGTCAATGGCAGAGTTCAGGTCCATCCTCTGTTCTGCTGGGACCCAAGTCTTAGACCCACCCCCCTGCCCCCCGTGAATTGCCAGCTCTTCAGCTCTCAACCCAAGAAGAGACACAAGGCTCTGAGACCCAAGACAGTGCTTACAAAACACAGTCAGATTGACTGTTCATAAATCTACAGCCAGGCTGGGTCTCTGCCCTGTCCCCAGACATCATGCTCAACTATGTTGTTCGATTATAAGAAGAGTATACTGCCAGCAATTTGATATTAGAGGAGGGAAAATAAACTTACTAGTTCTTTTGGAATTTGAGAAATGGATGTTGGTAGAATAAAACATAGGTTAAAACACTTTCCAAAAGGACCTGGAAACTAAGTCAGTGATACTCTTCTTTAAACGATCCAGTTCTAACAAATTCAGTTTCAATACTTTCATTTAAAGGGTTTGTTTGGAAGTGCTCTAGGTGAAGTCAAGAACACACCTGCAGACTCTCTGGACAGTATAGGCCAAGGGACCTAGACATTGAGGGAGGTGGTGGGGCAGGTCCTGGCTAGGGAAAAAGTTTGGCCACACTCAGTGCATCATGTAGATCATTGTGAATTATTGTAACAGAGGACGTCATGGTTTCCAAGATGTGTTGGTGATGTTAGAATACACTGCTCTACCTCAAATATTGGGCGGCTCCTCCGAATTCCTCAGATACATATTTCTAAACCAAAATAGCCTGAGACCTTCTTCCCTACTTTAGTGTGTGGCATCTTTGGACTATTTTAATATTAGCCTTCTACATGGGTCCTACAGAGGGATGTAAAACTAAAAACTGCCCTTGACACTCAGTGACATATACATATAGTAGGAGTGTTTATATTGTTGTTTCTTCCAATGATTGGCAATAAAAACTCGTAACATTAAGTGGAAATTGATGATGATAGTTTGGAAAGATATTCTTAAAGGTATCAATTTCTCGGGGGGCTCACTGGATTATATTTCAACATGTTTATCTCATTTCTCTCCTTTACATCAAAGTAATCCTTATTCTGCTCTCTCTTGTAGGCCTAGTCGAAACTTCAGTGTTCATCATTACTGAGATTTCTCACAGGATCTTGCAAGACCTCACCCATTCCCTTGTACAGAACAGAATGTTTGGTGTGGGCCTCCGTCTTTGCCCACACTAGTTTCTTGTGACATCCGGACCAGAGACCCAGTTGCCTCCCGTGATATCTTTGCCTTGCTCCCACTTAGCTAGGCCGAACTACATTTCCCAGAATTCCCTTTTTAAAAATCTGTTTCCAGTTCATATGGGCCACGGAGGGAGATTTTCTCTTGAGGTTGAAGGAGGGAAGGAAGTCAGTAGCCATTTTGTAACGTACGCACATTATTTTTGACTTGTTAATCCATTTTGTTGGCCTGAAGCAGCAACTTGGCCTGCAATTGCTCTCCCTTGTCCCTTGATCTTCCTTTGGTTTTTCTGATTCCTAAGTCAGTGGTGTGTGTGTTCAGCTCCTGACAGAGAACCCTGGTCTCTGCAGGATACTCTTGTTACCAAGGTCAGAGGCCACAAGAACCCCTCATGGATCAGAGTTTGGCCTTGTGGGGTTCCAGCTCATGCTTGTGAGACTCCAGTCTGCCATATTCTACCTTCCTGACTGGGCTTTCAGAGTAGCTTTGGATGTAGAGACAGCTTTGCAGAGGCAGCTTAGCAAATTCCCATGAGGACTTAAGCCAATTCTGTTTTTTGTTGTTGTTGTTGTTGTTGTTTTTTGAGGAGGGGCTGGGTACTAGGGATTCAACTCAGGAACGCTCAAACACTGAGCCACATCCCCAGCCCTTTCTTTGTATTTTATTTAGAGACAGGGACTCCCTGAGTTGCTTAGTGCCTTGCTATTACTGAGGCTGGCTTTGAACTTCAGATCCTCCTGCCTCAGCTTCCCGAGCCACTGGGATTACAGGAATTTTAAAATAATCATTGTGCATCTATCTCCTATTAATTCTGCGTCTACGGTTGAACCCTGACTAATATGATCTACCCACAAGCCTTTGCCAAGGATGGAACCCAAGATCTAGAACAGGGAAGGGCTGCCTATCCTTAGACCTGCAGCCTGTCCTTGCTGAAGCCCTATCACACCCAACTCACTATAGTTCTCTGCCAGGGTAGGACCTGCGGCTTCTGTTTCTCTGCCAGGGGGAAACACTGCTGCACCATTGCTTCATCATCTTCCCTCTGGAATGGCTAATGTCACTTCCTGAGTGGGTCGAGCCTCTCACAAAAGGACAAGAGAGTGGGATTCCAGTTATAGTTCTTTCAGCATCAAAAGTCCCACAGCACCTGGCAAGAATCTGTGTTTTTAACTATACACAGATTTAGTTTTAATGTTCATCATTAAATGTTTCACATGGTTCACATGGTTTCACATGGTTCTTAGGCACAGCTGAGCCAAGAATGACTGCCCCATACCATCTTCTCTACCCTGAATCTCAATGGAGACTTTGATGGCAGTGGCTAGCAAATAACCAGAATTATCCTTCGAGGCTTTATTTAGTATGTTGGACACTCCACGTGGATAAATATATATTCGTATGTTCCGGAAGCCAGAAGAGGCACAGATAGGGTTGGCCTGGTATTGTGGAATTTAAGAAATGCTTGTATCCAGTGTTCTTTTACAACTAGGGGACAACCGCAGCTGGGAGAGAACATGCGTGGTAGAAGGTGTAATCAGATAACACAACATCGGGATCCCACTGATCAGTCAGTGTATTAGAAGCCTATGGGTCGAGGGATCCGGGGTCAGAACGGTGCACAGTCTCCACTTGGGCCTCCCTATGTGCCTGAGTGCTCTTCCATGGTGAATGGGCTGAGATTGAGGTGCCTTTGCAACCGTGGACCAGGTTGCCCTGAGCTGCCCTGGCAGGGTTGAGAGAACTGGAGGAGTCTCAGCACAGTGAAGGAAAACACCCAGGGCCATGATGGAGATCGTCCAGTGGGGAAGCTAAGTCCTACTGAAGAGGAACTCTGCACTGGCTCCCAACGGGGACATTCTTAACGGATATTAGGATGTAGAGGGTCACAGGGTACTTCCATACCCTAGTGGCTTTTCTGCATTTGGCATGAGAGGGCTTCTTTGTCAAGAAAGGGACCAGGCAAATGGAAAGTCTCACCATGGAGGTTTCCCCTGGGAAGTTGCAGGAGGTTGAAGACAGAACAATTAATGAAGCAGTTGGAGATAACAGCAGAAACGTTGCTTCCTCCAGTCTTGTCTTCAAAAGAATTTGAAGAGGGAATTGGAAAAAGTTTCTACAAAAGAAATGAGCGAGTCCACGAGTCTCTGTTGCATGGAGTTTGTGGCCTGGGAACATTTCCAGGAACTTCTTTTGGTGTCAAAGCTGTCACCCAGAGCTACAAACTCTGTAGAAAGACAGCCCCACGAACACATTGCTGCTGCCCCCTCAGCGAAGAGGGATGCCTGTACATTGGTTCAGAGGGAACTTCTGGCACAGAAGTGGTAGGTTTTTAGATGGCTTCTGTGGCCATGCGCCTACCAGCCTGATACAGGGACTTGACCGTTTTTTGAAATGGGTGTAATAATAGCTCTACCTGCCATTTGGACTGAGGCTCTTCTTAATCTAGGTAGTCAATTTATTGAATTCAAACTCTTGCCAAGGAAACTTGACTCAAAAGCTGTTCTCTAGGAGGTTTACTAAAGGCTTGGCAGATTGTGGTCTCTGCAATGGCAAACATCACTTCTGCCACATGCCCCACTCTCCAAACCATCAAAACCTATGGAGAACCTTCTCTTTAAGATGAAAGGGAGGCTTTGAGAAAGAACACTGCTCATGCTCCAACGGGGCCTGCATGCTGGGTTGCACCCTAGCTTATACCCTAGCTGGGGGCTCTGCTTACCAGTATGACCCTTAATGTGATCCGTGAGAAACCAGGAAGAAATCAGGAATCTATCCTCCTGTTTGGACATTGAATGGAGGCCCTGGAGTTTGTACATTAAGCTTGTTGATTAAATCCCAGGAGAACCACTGGCTCGCCTCTTTTGACTCTGAAAATGCAGTAAAAGTACAAAGAAGAGTTCTCCCTCCAAGGTTTATTTACTGTATGCTTGAGTTTTCTTCCTTGCTTTCTCTTGCATAATTGACAAGCCTGACTGTTCATTATATTCTCAACTTAAGGTTTAAGTGATCCAAAATTGGGAAGGGACTCAGGGACCGACAGGCCACCAGAGAGGGCAACCTGGTTAATCCTGATTAAATGCCACATCAGCCCCACCCAGCATCACAGCATCTATAGAGAACAAAAAAAATGACATTTCCATTAGCAAGCTGAGTTTTCATTGAGGGTTAACTTGGAAAATGATTCTCTTAACTGCAAATGCATTGGCAAGTCACTGAGACTTACAGAAATTGTCAGTTTGCCTGGTAGTCGATTGTTTGTTCAGTGGACCCTTGGTGGTTTCAGCTGGCAGGGAAACATCTGACTGAGGTGGCCTTTGGGATATGTGGGATCGAAGTTTTTAATTTCTCCAGAATAGCTCTTCTGTGGGGAAAGAACACGTAGTGAAAAGTGCAATGACAATTCCATGACAGAGGTAGAATATCTGTTGTGACATAGCTGGCCCTTGTATCACACAACAGGAAGCCATTCCCATTTTTTTGTTCTCTTTCTCCCCCTTAGTAAGAATCGAATTGACTATTTGTACAGAAAAACAAAATGCCAATAGAGATGGATTTTTAGAAAACATCCCCGAGTTCTTCTTGACACCCAAGCTGAAATCTTGTCCCTTGTTGCAGGTGGCATAGAAGAGGCCCAGGTCTGTTCATCCAGTGGATTTCTTCTCTCCCCTGGTGTCCCTGCTCCTTCCATTTCTGTCTGCATGGTTAGGGAAAACAAGGTAATGCTTACTATTTAAAAGCAACATTTTATGTCAATGCAGTAAAACGATGCAGACTGCACACCAGTGTTGAGCAGGTGTAACCTACTTCAACTCGGGGGTGGATGTAAGCTGTCCTTCTCCAGAATGTGTTTGAAAAGCTCCTGCCTCAAGATCAATGTCATGGGATCAACTTTCAAAGGTTTTTTTCAGAGCTAAAAACTCATTTCAGACAACTTATGTTTTTCTAGATTCTTTGAGATTTTCATTGGCTCTAAATTCAGTGAAACACTCAGAAACAGGTAATGAGCCTCTAGTCTATCTGATCTGTATACTTGTTTCACCCCCCTTTATTTGCATAGTTCCCTGTGCACCATGACAGTTGCCCGTATTTACAAATTTTGTAATGAAGTATCTTGCTTAAGGAGCACATCTTTCTGTCTTTATGCTGTTAGAAAACCTGAAAAGAGCCAATGTCATTCTTACAAACTCTCAGAGTACTATAAAGCATTGAGAAACATTCCCCCTTCTACCAGATGACTTTCTGTAATTTGTCCATGTGTGTTGCCCTGATCACCCTTTGGCTTGCTATATCCTCCAAATAGAAAATAAATTTATAATATAAGTAGAAATTAAATTTGTATAAAAGATGGGGGGAAAACCCCCTCATTTTAGTACTAGAGTGCCTGTCCAGTGAGTGTTAGGGTAGAAAGTGTGATGGTGACTTCCTAAAACATGACTAAAACACGATACTGTTCCTATGGAATCTAGGACAACTGTTGGACAGGCCTCTGAACAAAGGTCTGTACAACTTGAAGGAGGAAAGAGGGATCTCTAAACAAGACTGTCACACTGTAGCTAGAGAGAGGAGCCAAGGAAGATTATTACTGTCCAGACAGAATTTGTTTCAGGTGTCTTTTTCTAACATGACATTTATTTTCTGCCAGAAAGATGAGAAAACTGAGTTGCGGAGACTCTTGTCCTTTTGCACATAGCTGGTTAAGCAGCAGCCCCTTTGGGTTGAATTTCTACCTGCTTAACTCTGAGGTTGGTACATACGTGCCTGCACTATATTACTATATTACTACTCTTCTAACACCACAGCATGTAGCATCCAGACTGCCATTAGTGCATATTAAGTATTTGTGAAATAAATGAAGGAATGCGTCAATTAAAATAAGGGACATTTGACGGGGGGGGGGGGTACAATGAACTTGGGTTTGGACATAGGCCTCCTGTGTTCTGAACACCCACGTCAGTGGCCTGCAGTGCAGGTATTTGGGTTTGGGGGACTCAATGTCAAGTTGACAGTCTGCTGAGCGGGCCAGAGGATCCCCGAGGACATAAGCACTAGTTCCTCACAAGCCAGTCCTGCATTTGGCTGAGAATTCTCATTCATGTCTGCAACCTGGACCAAACTTCTTCATTCTCTTCCCCTGTGGGGAATGATCAAGCATAATTGTTTTGGGCTCCCCTCCTGTCCTCCCCAATTCCTCAAAATCATGCAGTTTCCAGGATTATGTCTGTGAATTCCCTCCAGATCTTAGCTCTTCTGAACAAGGATTTAAATCATTAGCTGCTGGGGCTCTTCTCCTACTTCCACGGTCCACCGTCTTCTTCTCTGCCTCTGCTGGGAGTCTCCATTCTCCTCCACGGCACTACCTGGGGAAAGGGAGGCTCATTTCCATTTTGGTTGTAGGCCAGTGACCAATGCCACTTCATTTGGAAAGACTCCCTTGAATGTCTTTCCCAAAGTTGTCCCCAGGTCCCATCGCTGACTACATTATCACATCCTACCTTACGGCCTTGAGAACATCTAATTTCTTATAAATCATCTTAAGCCATTAAAATGGTGCGATTTCAGTCCCTTCCCATCAGAATGTAAGCTCTTTGAGGGCAGAGACTGGAATGTCCTGTTCACCGCAGGTGTGTCCTGGAAGCACCGATAAATACTTGTTGAATGAGTGAGACGGTGGTGTCTGGGGCCAGGACGGTGGTGTCTGAGGCCAGGATGGTGGTGTCTGGGGCCAGGACGGTGGTGTCTGGGGCTAGGATGGTGGTGTCTGGGCTGGGGATGCAGAAGGGCACATGTAGAAGGGAAGGGCAGGCAATGAAGCTTTTCCATGGGCTCCCAGGGTGCTGTGCTTATTGCAGCCAAAGCACTTTCCTTCTCTGTTAGAATTTTCCCTTTTATTCAATAATGTTTCCTATACTCTTCTGTCTCCCCTACAGGATCTTGGTAATGTATGCTCACTTTCTCATTCATTTCATTCATTCCTTTTAATGCACTCATAAAAGGTCTATGGACTGTGACTATGGGCAAAGCAATGTTCTGGGAACCGAGTATCTTTATGTTGTTGATAAAGAGGGACCAGATGTTGTAGGACCCTCTTCTGACTTCATACTTATGTTTCTGGCTAAGCCTGTGATATCACAGAATTAAAACCTGCCCACCACCCCTCACCCTTTGGGACAGGAAGGCTAGGTTTAGAGACTGTTAGCTGTAGGAACGCCATCAACTCCCTGTACCCAAACTCAGCTCCCGAGGAAGCTATAATCAACCTATTTGAGAGGATTATGTTTTTAAAATTAATGTAAGTTAATCATTTCTGCAGACATCACACATATGGGCTTTCCTTTATCTGAATGAGGCTAGCAATTTATATTCCTTTGTGTTCTAAGTGGAATGATTTATGTGTATCAAATTTAAGCATAGGTTAACAGACCAAACTCAATGATGACAATAAAGTATTTTCCTTTTTCATGTTTTGCTGTAATAAATAATTTAGAAGTTACTTTTATTTGGGGGGGATGGTTAAGACACGTCATGCTTAGGATATATGAAATATGGAAAAAATTACTTCTAAGAAATCAACTGTTCATGTGAAACAATACTCTCAGCTATTAGATTCATGAGTGTCAGGTGTGGACCAGACGATGATGTTGACACGTGTCAAGAAGAGCTAGGCCTGCAGTGTCTCTCAGCAACGGTCCTATAACTTATAGGTTCTTCTTTTTATTTTCTACCATCACCTCCATCTGGACCTCCAGGGTCTCCATCTCTACTCTAGCCTCCTCCTCCCTTCGTCACTACCTCCCGTTTCGGAAAACTCATCACATTCTTTCCATCACTTTCTCTTCCTACCGTCCCTCCTCCCCATGGTCCAAGCCACTTCTTTTCCTCCCATCCCCTTTTACACCTCCACCACCACCCCCCAAACGCCCCCATGGCTGTTTGGTGTCTTCCTCATCTCTACCAATGGCCAATCACTTTCCCTCAGCCTTCTCCCCGGTCACGCACCTTTCCCCCCAACTAATTCCTTAAAAATGGAGTGGGGAAACCTCCCCTAGTCAGTGCCACTACGTGTCCCTGTGACTGATCAGGTATCCACTAGGTGTCCAGGAACACATAGATGGGCCAGCAGAGTTGTCTCAGTTGTCTCCACGGACACTGGTAAATTCCTCCCAGGTTCACCTTTGCTCTGGGGCAAAGGGTCACAGCCTCACATCTGTTTCATTAATATCTGAAAATGGCATTCATTTTCACCCATGTGAAAAGACAAATGTTGATTTCTTTCACTTCTTCCACTTCTGTTGGATTTAATTTGTGTGTGTGAGTGTGTGTGCGCGCGCGTGCTTATTTTCCCACTTATTCTGGACTCCTGAGAGAGAGCTGTCTCTGATTCCACCTGGTTTAGGATGAGAGGAGTTCAGAAATGGATGATTTGGGTTTATCAGCAGTATCACAAATTGCGCTAAAATACTTGCTCCTGCATTGCATTTTTAAATTTTAATTGGATTTTATTGTTTCTTATTCCATAACATCTGTAAGGTGTAAACCTTTGCTTTTGAAAGCAAAGTTTGAAACATTATTCAAAAAAATCATCTTTGATATCTTCTGATGTGAGGGCAGAACATGGACATGTTGTCTCTTTTTATAGATCACTGTGCTCAAGCTCTGAGCTTTCTAGATCATCTCTTCCAGGTGAAGTGATCCTTCTCCCATCCCACATAACAGGCACATTTCCAGAGGATAACCAAATACCGTGCCTCCCATACGGGGGGAAACAATCATCCTTCTAGTATGTCCAAAATGACACTGTCCATCAGAGGGTCGCACTCGACTCTACCAACTCCTGTTCCTTTTGAGAAGTGACATTTTAAATGGGGGGAAAAAAAGTTCATGTGTAGAAGGGAGTTGAAAGGAGATCCATCACCACCATAAATATCCAGAATCCCTTACCAATGGGCAGAGAGGGAACTCAAGCTGAATTGAAGTTTTAAAATATTCCTCTTTTCTTGCACAGTGCCCTATGGCAGTGCCAATGGAGTCATCCCAACATATCTGAGGCCCGAGTCCAAGTCCAAAACCAGAAAATTTCAATGCAAGAAACTAACGAGCGTGAGACTTCCGTCACAAGGCTATGCAGATGGCTTTATCAAGCAATGCGTAGCAATGTTTCAGAACGAGGGAGAGCGAACAGGAAGGGACTATCAGCACTGGTTCAGAATTCATGCCTTCTCCAATTTCAAGACATGAAAAATGGTCGTTTTTAATTCCAAGTCTAAACATCCAAACTCTAATCCCTTCTAAAAAATTGCAAGTAAACATCTTTGTGATGAATAGTGTTAAAGCTATGACATCCGGGGCTGGGGTTGTGGCTCAGTGGCAGAGCGCTTGCCTTGCTTGTGTGAGGCACTGGGTTCGATTCTCAGCACCACATAAAAATAAATTAATAAAGGTCCATCAACAATTTAAAAAATATTTAAAAAAACCAAATATGACGTCCCAAAGATGGCTTATGTCTTCCCTGCCTGTGCCCTGTAAATTCACTCAAGTCAGGGTCTTCCAAAGGTCTTTCTAAATCAAAACCTCGTCCATTACTCCACTGACTAGCATCCTTCCCACAGTTCCCCATGGCCTTCTGGGTAAAGTCTGAACTCTGTCCCCTGACGGGCGAGGCCTACCAGGTCCACCTCTGCTCTCTGCTCTGACCCCATGAGGCATCACCCAACCCAGATCCCCAGGGTTGTTCTGAGGGATCACACTCCCTGCCTGGGCTTGGCCCGTGCTCCCTATCACGCCACTCCTTCCTGTCTCTCCCTCTTCCACCCTACTCATTATTTTTCTTTTTAAAGACAGTTTTATGGAGGTATAATTGACGTCCCTCAAGCTGCATGTTTAGATAGTTTAGTCAGTTCTGACACATGTGTTACGCATGAACCTGTCACCACAATAAGGAGCAGGAACATATCCACAACCTCCCTAGGTGTCCTCGTACCACTTGGTCATCCTATCCTCATGGTCCTCTGTCCCTACTACAGGCAACCACTCATTCACTTTCTATCATTTATAGATTGGCTTATCTGTTCAGCGGTTTTATATAAATACAGTTGCATTATGTATACTCTTTTTGTGTTTGGCTTCTGTCATTCAGCTTCTAACTTTTAACATATATCGTACAAATTAATGGGCATCATTGTGATATCCGCATACATGCACACATGGTAGTGATCATGGGCAGACAGCCTTTGAACTTTCCCCACCTCCCTTCTTTTCCTCTCTCCAGTCTTCTTCCCAGTCCTTAGCTATCCCTTTCATATACTTTCATATCACTTTATTTATTCTTACTTTCATATCACTTTATTTTTTTGGTGGAGCGGAGGGTATCAAGAGACTGAACTCAGGGGCACTCGGCCACTGAGCCACATCCCCAGCACGATTTTGTGCTTTATTTAGACACAGGGTCTCACTGAGTTGCTTAGTGTCTTGCTGTTGCTGAGGCTGGCATTGAACTCACGATCCTCCTGTCTCAGCCTCCTGAGCCTCTGGGATTACAGGCGTGTGCCACCACGCCCAGCTCATATCCCTTTAGTTTTTTGGTTTCCACGTATGAAAGAAAACACTCCTTGTCTTTCTGCATCTGGCTTGTTTTACTTAACATAATGTCCTCTAGTTCCATCCATTTTCCTGCAAATGATAAGAGTTTATTCTTCTTTCATGCTATAGTTTAGACATTCTTCAGGAAACCTTTACTGTCAATGATAAGGTCATACACCTTTCTCACCGGGTTATAGCATATTTGTCACTGCGTCATTATGTCTTCTTTCGTCTGTCTGCATCAGGAGGCTGTCAGCCCCAGGAAGGCAATAATATTTTATTCATTGTATTTCAGAATCTGGCAAGAAAATATTTGTTGAATGGATGAACCCATCAGATGCCATAAAGGAAGTTGTGTGGTGGGTTCAGGGCTTCCTGAGGGTCTCTTGAGAATAAAAAGAAAAAGGCTATGAATATGATCTATGATCGTGGAACAAAATAAGTTAAGAGTTTGGTTGATAAGAGTTTCCGTCCTGGTAGGGCAAGTTGTACCACAATCAAGAAAACCTTGGGGGTGAAATCAATGAGCATCACAGAACACCCTGGAGACATACCAACCACCACGCTTCCTGGAGCTGAGGCCCTCAGAAACTGCATGGAGCTGAGTTTACCCCCGAGGGTCTTCTTCAGTCCCTGCAACTGGATCGAGTTGAGGAGAAGACCAGAACTGAGGACGGTCATCGTTGGAGCCCTACCCACACACACCACCCCTTTTCGAGGATTATACAGAGGAGGGTTTCATTAACCCATTCCGTTTCCATTTGTGACCGAAGAACTGTGATTTGGAATACACCAGAGGACCCATGCAGTGGGATACAAGGAGAACAGAAGTTTATATGGGTCTGGAAACCAAGATAAAATAAGCACTGAGTGCCACTGACTCCCACAGAGACAAACAGCCGTAGAAAATATGCGGAAATTCAAACATTTGAAGCATACATCTACTCTGTATGTGGGGTGCTGTAAGGAAAGAGCCCTCTATAGCCTTGTAGGAGTCTCAATTCTCCACGTTCTGCTTCTGAATATAGGAAGTTCTTATCACTCCAAAGTATTTTGGAGGCGCTTAGAGACTCCAGCCTTTGTAATTTAGGGGAGATACTGAAAAGACGAAAGTCTCACAGGAACAGTGGGGCTGGGGATCCGTGCGGAAGGTTGGAGTCAAATCCAAACAGTTCTTGCCATCCTGCCATCACCTTGAGCAGGTTTGATTGCTCTTAGCTAAATCGGGTGAGCAGTGGGAGAAAAACAAAAACAAAATCCCTCCTTGATGGTCACTTCAGCGAGGCAATCTACAGCCGCCTCGATCGTGCAACCCTAATGTTAGGGTTAGGGTCAGGGAAGACCTGCAGAAATAGAGTCACTTGGGGCCTCTGACTCCACAGTTGCCAGCTTACCAGGCTCCTCTGGGAATCTGAATCCGTTTCCTACTTCCTCTTGAAAACCTCCATTCATTTCCCCAAATCATCATCATGATCATCTTCCCCTCTCCTGGTTCACTTCCCGATCCTTTGGCAGGTCATCCCCGGTGCTCACCGTGGGGTCTTGGTACTCCGTCCAACGTCCAGTCTCCCTGCCTCTCGGCTCCTGAGATCATTTTCTCTTTTCACTCTCTATTTTTGGCTCCTGGGCCACCTCACACACAGGACAACTTCAGCTGCCACCTGCATGTTGATGTCTCCCAATATTTTGTTTCCTTTTTAGATCTCTGCTCTAGTCCCTGGCTAGCAGAAGTATTCAACAGAATGTTCCCAGGAACCTCATATCCAGCATGTCCCACTCCCCGCCGCTCACCATGCCCCCTCAGCGCTCACTGCCTTTCCTAGTAAAACTAGTGAATGGCACACTTCCATATGCTCAAAATGTCCAAATGAGCCGGCCGCAGATTCTCCCGAACCTCTCGCCTGCTCTTTAGTCAAGCATTGCACGCAATGCTCTTTTGCTTTCACCTTCCAAAGTTCTCTAGAATTCATCCATTCCTCTGAGTTTTGTTAACTCATGTGGCCTGGATTGGTAAGCAGCTTCCTTTCCGGTTTCTCTACTTCCATTATCACCACCTTCCAACTTGTCTTTATTGCTATCTTTGTGAATTTTTCTAACTTGAAATTTGTTAAGTGGTTTCCTAGCTTCAGGACAGCACTGTCCCACCATAGACCCCGCTCGCAGGACTAAACCCCCTGGCAGGTGGATTCCCACTTCTATAGAAGCCTGCTGCTTTCTGCTCCCCACCCCTGAAATGTTGCTACAATACTATTTTCTTTGACCTCCCCCTTACCAAATAAACATCTGTCAGACCATCGTGGACTGAAGGGTGAACAAACATGACATTATTTTCAAATACTCAACCCTGTAAAAGAGAACTCATTCTTTCCTATTCTAGCATATTCAATCTAAATCCATTTTTTTTCTCCAGCCACACTTAATGTGACTTTCTCAATCACTGTCAAGTTCAAAGCCTATCTTTACAGGATAAATGCTCTGTGTTTCGGGGGTTGTTTTTTTTTTTTTTTTTTTTTTTTTTTTTTTAACCCTTTTGCCACTTTCTCCTGTTTTTCTTCCCAGAAGTTACATAAGTGCCAAAGGATACCACAGAAAACTGAAGTATTTTTACGGCATTGAAAAAGAGGTTCCTGGCCATCCGTGGGCACTCTTTGAGGTGCTCTGTCCTGCTCAGTCCCTGCGCATGACTCTCTGTTTCTGCACTGTCCGCTGCAGCATGATTTAGTCGCCTGGGCCTCAGGGGTCTAATCATGGGATCCACCAGGATATAGCTCTCTCCTCTCCCCTGGTGATGACCAAAATCTCCACCATTGTCCTCTACAACTTCCTCCAAGTCTCGGGCCCCCACAAGTCACTCTTCCTCTCGAAATTCCAATCGGGGAATCCAAAATGGGAATCTGGGAACATTTTTCACCTTTCTCCATACCCCGTGAGGACAGGGAAGGAGGGATTGTGAAGGTCCCCTTTGGCCACGTTAGCTGTGGCTGCTCTCCTGTTCTGTCATGGCATGGGCAGTGCACGCCAAACATGGAATAAGCCCTCAGAATAATCAACCCAGAACAAATTTGACTATTCTTGCATAAGATTGTTAATCTCCCTTTTGAAGAGATGTCTTCAGCAGTGACAACCCAGGCTCAATGGTTTATACAAAGCACCACGCACACGCGTAGGATGCACATGTATCACGGACTACTCAGAAATATGTCTTCCAAATGCAAAGCTCAGTGTGTCCTGTAAGCTGCCAGTCTGACAGGGGGATAGAAAATTAATCTCTTCCAAATCAAGGATTCTTTTCCTCTTACCCAGGGTCTTGGCTAAGGCCCAGAGGCTTTACAGAAGGGACAGGAAGACGCCCGGTATGCCTGTGCGCACAGTGTCCACTGTGATGTCCATTGTTGCGTTAGCCCACAGTTGTCAGAGTGCACGGGGAGCTGTGGGGGTGCCCCTGGGTCCCAAGCCCAGACACCCTTCCAGTTTCATTGATACATACCATGTCTCAGGCACACAGAATCAGCTTCTGATTTTCAGCTAATCTGAGCTGCATGGAAGTTTCTGGAGGCCATCTGAGGACCATCCATCTTTGTGGATACTCCTTTTACCCATCTATTTTTTGGGCCATTTCTCTAGGGATTTGTCTGGGAAATAAGGCACAGGTCCCCTCCTCCTCTGGTCCCAGTATTCCCTGCAGGGCTTTACCTGGATCGTAGGGTGTCTTCCAGAGACACCCAGGCTCAAGTCCTCACACCTCTTCCTCACTCCTCCATGGCCAGGAGAGGTCTCCAGCTATCGTAGGAGTTATGGGGTGTGGGGTGGAAAAGTCTGCCTCCTACTTACCAGGTTTACTCCTGAATCTTTTCAGCCAAAGGTTTTGTCATTCCCATAAATAGGCTTTTGAAACTCAAAAAAAAAAAAATAGGAAGACATTTTCTCCCTCCCTGCTGTCTATCCATGGTCCCTTGTCCTTGCCCAGTGCTTTGGGTCAGGATTAAATGCTGCAGCTGGGAAGCCACAGTGGGCCAGCACTGCCCAGAACCCTGCTCTGTGAGCTTCTGGGCCTCTACCCTTGGTATGGTCCGTGAGGAGGCTGCTCTGCGAGTTTTGATGCCTTGCTTGGAAAACAGCTCCAGGGATATCTTTGGGGGGGGGTGTGTTCTAGATGTGACCTACAATGGCTGGTCACACCGTTGAGTCGGAACCACGTAGCCTGCCCTGCATCTGGGGAAGACATTTCCAGATCCAGAGGAAAAAGCTGTGCATTTGGCTTTTTCTCTTTAGTCTGGAAACTCTGAGTATCGATCAAGGTGACAACCTGAGGCCTGGCTTGCCCCCTTCCAGCCTGATGTCTCCTCTGCTCACCTGGGAGAGGCGAGTCTGGAAACCATGTGCTTCAGGAAAGAGAAAAGAGAAGTAGTTATGGCGCGGCCCTGGGGGAGCCAGTAACTGTTTCTTTTCAGCAAGTCTCTGCCATCGCTCACAGGCTGAAAAACACGAGCAAGAGCCTCAAAGCCACTGAAAACAAATGGACTCCAGTTCAGAGAGGAGAAGCTTCTGACAAGAAGATGAGTCGGCGTCCCTGGAGGCCCAGGCTGAGGTGTCTGCAGAGGACAGCAACTTTCCCTCCTGCCACTCCTCCTGTCTGTGCTCCAAGACCTCCTCCTGCTGCTGCTGGCCAGCATTTACTGAGTGCAGACTCTCTGCCAGGCACGTTCCAAGACTCTCACACAATTTAACCCATTTAATCTTCACAACAACTCTATAAGGTAGGTGCTGTTATCGTCACCCTCACTCACCGCCCCCCCAGACGGGGCATGGTTTCACATCTGATTTGCCCAAGTTGATGCAGTAGGTGACGCGAGCTGGGACATGACCCCAGGCAGGGTGTGCTTACAGTTGCTCATCTTAATTCTGTGACAACAGCCTCAGTGGCTTTCATTGGTGGGCATCTTGCCCCTCAACTTTATTTTCCAGAGGCCGAGCTGAACTTGGGGAATCTGAGCTCAAAGCTTAGATTCACCAAAGTGTTCAGAGGCAAATGGATTCATATCATCTCTCCTTCCCCGGCACCAACCGTACTCTTACAAATCTCACTCTGTGCCAGCCCAAAGCTGCCCCAAATCATTGACTCTGTTTCTGAAATCTTATATTTTAATGTTTCAAAACTTCAGGCAGCTTTATAACTTACTCTATAGTATATCTATGCTTAGTTTTCCACTTCTACTATATTGACAAATGGCAACCAGAGGTCCAGGTTGATAGGCGGGGCACAAGCCTAACAATAAGATCTGCTTCTCTAAAGGACAAAGAAGAAATCTGGGCAAATAGAGCAGAGGGCAGAGAGAACAGCTCTATCCTCTTGTGAAGGAAGTCTGACTTCCAGGGCCCTCAAGTGGGCTTCCAACAGCAGATACATAGCGCTTGAAGACTCTCCCTCAAGCCTGGCCTCAGAGACAGGGTCTGTGCGCTGAGGACCCTCCCCTGAGCAAGATGCATGTCATCACTGTCAGATGTTGTGATACAAGGGGCCAGCGCAATGCTCATGGGCATGAACGGTACCCTAACTTGCCATCCTCAGTGCCCCAGGCCTTTTAATACCACCTGCGATCTTTCCTGATTTCAGAGCTGTGAACTTGAGAGCAAGAGTCTGATGCCTGGAGATCCCTTGGAATCAGATTAGGGGAACAGTCCTTGACTGTTTCAGGAAAATGGACATGCTTTATCTTCTGGCTTGTGTACTCCATGGTCTTAAGCTCTACCACTTATTCCAAGCCTGAGCTTTTCTTGAGAAGCATGGAAGTGGTATTATAATATCCGAGTCATGAGCTTTGAGGGTTTTTGGAAACCAGATGGAACACTGTGAAGTAACAATTTCCTCAGGACTCATGGACTTTGGATGGAGGACCCTGGGGGTCATTTATAGTCACTCATGGCCCCTCTCTCCTGGACCTCCACTCCGTGTGTGCTTATGCCAGCCTTGCCTGGAAGCAGGCGATGGTGCCTGGGAAAATATTCCCACATCTTGGCACCTACACACTGAGTCCTGTTTCACACCAGGAAAGCTTGAGCTCCCAAGGCTGTGGCTCTCCAGGGTCCCCAGATCCAGGGTCTGCTCCCCACACCCAGGGTCTGCTCCAGTTACTTCTCCTCATAGGCAGAAGGTCAGTCACACAGGGACTTTAAAGTATCGACTGGTGCATTTCACTGGACAGCCAGAGGTTGAACAGGAAGACAGAGGGAGTCAGTCTCGTATTTGTATTTTGATACATACGTTAGCAAAAGTAAAAGCCACTCAAAGCACTTGAAACTGTTCCAGCCACAATACATTTCACGCAGAGAACCTAACAGGTATTTTTCTTTATACACACAGCAGAAACCTCAGTTACATCAACTGGAAGTACACCCTTAAAAGCAATCACAATCATTGTGCTTAATTAGGCAGATCATGCCCATGCATACTTGAAAGGATGCCGTCAGGAACGATTACAATCTTGCGAGATGACCTTTTTCTGGACTCAACTCCAAGGAAGACATGACAGTGTGGCTGCACGCATATCAAGCCTGCCAGCAACGAGCTGGCCTCAGAAGGCACAATCCATGTTGATGCAGAGGGCAAGCTTGGGGGACACCTTCAGGGACCTTATCATGTCCCCAAGTGGCACAGCCTCTCAAGTGTGGTGTGACACTCACTGGTGGCCTCCTGAGGGGCACTTTCTTTCACTGTGGAACGGACTACAGCATCATCTCACTTGTGGGACTGTTGCATAAGGCAAGTTTAGGACAGGGACACAGTTGGCATCTCGTAACTTCTATTCAGATTTTTACTGCCCAAAGTCCTATGGTTACTAAGGTGCAAGGAGGTGTCTCTCCCTGTTTTGCTCATGTGCTCTCTTCTGTTTGAACATTTTTTTTAAAATGTAAAATAAAATGGCATACAGGAAAGTGCATAAATCCATTCAAGGAAAGGACATCAGTGATATCCAAGGAAAGAGTTTCTTGGGAGCCCCATCCTCCTCCTCTCTTCTTGTCCTCTCCCCACCTCTTTCCTGCCTGACAGGAGCCCCTCCCCACTCCTAAGACTAGGGGTTGCCTTTCTCTCACACAGCTTCCAAACAGAGCTGGTGTGGCTCTTTGAAAGCAGCCCTTCGCTGGCCATGAGCAGTTGTCCCTGCTGCACAGTGTCTTGAACACTGAAGGATCACAAAGGAACCACACCCCCACCTACCTGCCTTTCCACCCCATCATACAGTTGGTGCCCAAGTCAGGACCTCACAGGATGTGGCTCCTCCCCAGGGGCGAAGGGGACAGCCGGGCGTGCGTGCTGGGCTGAGAGTCATAGTCCAATCGTTTTTGTTTGTTTCTATGTCTCCCGACTGTCTTCTAATCCATTTGGAGACCAAGTACTTTTTCTCCTGATGCATTTTGTCGCTTTCCTGTTGCCCCTCATACCGCAATTGGAGAGTGGCTCTGGCGACTTGTCCTTTGCTGAATTGCTTAGGTTTTAGGTCTGTCCTGTGAGGACTTCAGTCCCTTTTTGTGTCCATTCTTGAGTTTAGTTTCATTTTGTTTCAACCTTATTCAAAAAGGGGCTGGCTTGATCATTTAGGACAAACTGGTCTCTTTTGAAAACCTTTCCACTTCATTTACGAAGTCAGTGTTAACGGAGGGCCTCTGTGAATGCCGGGGTAGGATGGGATGCACAAGGCCTGCCACATGGAGTAATGTCTTCCAGGTGGGGAAGGGGCAGTGGGTGATCTATCAGGAACACCCCAGCCCACCCAGTGCACAGTCCCCAGCAATAACTTCATCAATATGCCAGTTCAACTCCAGGAGCTCTTGGGTAACTTGAAACTGGGGATGCTGAGTAAATATTGTCTGGAAACTACCTTGGTTGGACTGACCTTGGTTTGAAGAACTATGGAAGATATAGTCTCGTGAACTTAATGCCACAAACTCCTCATTCCCATGGCCCATCCAGGTAGCATTTTTACAAAAGCACTGAGTGACGGGCGACATCAGCCACACAGCCTCTCAGGAAGAGGTGCCCAAAACAAAGCATTGGGAGGCTTGGAGGTGGCCTGCCCTTCAGACATCCTGCCACCTTCCAGAGGAGTCCTGTATCAAGGTCAGTATTTGATCGTTCACTCTGATGTGTCCTGGACACACCTTGTGATCATTCACAGAGGTCCAAGGAAATGAGGGTATTTTTAAGGGATGAAGTCATGGAATACAGTAAATCCTTAGTAAAAACTCACAGAGTCAAAGTTGGGTTATGTAAAGGTGATGCTTTGGGGGCATTAAAATACCTGAATACCAAATTCAGATCATTAACCAGGTGGTTTTTACAATAACCAATAGCCAACCCAAATTTTTAACTCCTACTACATATGTGGGCCTGCATTTCAGTAATCGAGAGTATAAGCTGAAGGGTTGAGAAATAGAAATCATTTTACCTGAGCAAGCAGAAAGTACTATGAGGCTTTTTCTAAGGGCCTGAGGAAACTGTCCAATCTATTAAAAATTGGGCAGGCAAATTATATTTCATTATTTCTCAAGATTATCTTCCTGCTAATTTAGAAAATGAGACAAATGACCTCCCTCTTTGGTGAATTACACGTTTTGTCAATGTTACTGTATACTCTTAGTCAAGACCGAGCCGTATCCAACACAAGACAGATGGGGCCATCACATCTTATCTCATGAGGGTACAATTAAAGGCATCCGGAGAGGTGGCTAAAACACTCTCGGTAGTAGAGTTGCTTTTAATTTGCAACAGCATTTATTTTGTAATGTACACGTCAAACATTCAAACTGATTTGGCAAGGGCGGGAGAGGCGAGAAGGCAAAAATATCAACAGTGTTTAGAATTAGGAGTCAGTTACTCGTGGACCTGTAACATCACTACAGAATTGTAGTGTGGAAGAGTGAAATCTTATTCAACATTTAATGTACAGCTATACGGGTGGGTTCTGTGTCACCACCCAATGCGCTCATTCTTACACGGGCTTATGCAAACATATGTGTCTATACAGTGTATGTGCGTGCAAAGTCACGTCCACAAAGTAGAGAGCAGAGGAGGAGGGATGAAACACTGGAGACACAGAGACAAGAGAGTGTACGGGATTGAGGGATTCTGAACGTCGCTGGCGAGCAGGGAGGAGGTATGAGGGTGGTAGTTATAGCTGGGGAAGATAAGAAAATCAGAGAGGGGCGTGTACCAGGACCCAAGCCTCTGCAGGGTCTCGTAAGCCAAAATAAGGAATTTGGACTTCATCCTAGGAGCAATGTAGGACCTCTGAGCAATTTTTAGTAGAAAAGTGACACGATCAGATTTACATTAGGCAGAGATGCTTTGGTGTGTCCCGTATAGGAGGACAGATGAGAGGGGCAAGGGACAGGGCAGCTGGGGAGAGCACTAAGAGTGTTGTGGGCAAGGGCGAGGAGAGAATATTTGCCATCCCTCAGTGACTATAGGCCTGCAAGTCACCAACCAACATGGTGAAAAATAAGATGGAAATTATAAATTGGAAATCCTCTGGATGATTTCAACCTAATCCAGCAGATCCTCACTTCATCGAAACCCCTGTCAGCATGCACTCTTTCAACAGTGCTATCCAGTATCTGTCCCGAACAGGATTATTTAAGGATGAAATGATCATGTATGTGACTACCTCTCCCAAAGTGCCTTTGGATTAAGTAGGTTTTAACTCGGTTAAAGAAAGTGCACAACGACTTATTTTGATGTGCATGGCAAGCCACTAACTGCCTAAGAACCCCAGAGAAAGCCCAGATCAGAGGGGTCACATATAAAATACTAAAGTGTACACTGGAACGTAAACCCAGTGTGTACTGTCAGTTTCCCCTTAAATTAGAAAAAAAAATATATAATAGCCTTTCATTGAAGTCTGCTTTTCTTGATTGAAGAAAATCTTCAGTCCCCAAACTAAAATATCCTAAAAAATCCTTCACGTTGTACTGGGGTGACCTTGTCTCATACTCTGTTAATATCGAGATCAAGATCTTTTAAGATAGGGCAAATGGTATAAGCCCTCCTGGTTAAGGTAAGTTCATCCTGCTAAGCAATAAAATATAGTTTTGAGATTGCTATGATGTATAAATATTTATAATAAATGTCCTGGGAATAGCTGGTAAGAATGATCTAAAATTCTATCAGTGGCTCTGCTCTAATTTCAAACATCATTCTGCTTTCAATTTTCAATTGCTTTCAATTTCCCATAATAAACCCTCCTCCCATCTTATACCTCAGAGAAATCACTGGAGAAGAGACAGTTTCCTTTCCTTTCATTTTTTTTTAAGAGGTATATAAACCAAAACTTTTAGGGCATCATTTGGCACCCAGGAGGACAAACCGAAAAGTAGAAGCCATAGAGGTCTCAATTTTTGTCCATTTTCTCAAAATCTCCATTTTGATCTTTGAAAAAACAGTTTGCCTCTTTAAGATCAGAGGAGCTGGATGGATTCTCACTCCCCACTTCCCTCTCTGTAAGGCAAGAGCTTCAAGGCTGCCCCTTGGTTTTTTTCTTCCTCCCGTGACTTCTCAGTCCACATTGATCTGACAGATTCAGGCATCCAGAAAGCAATGCGCACAAGCTTTCCCCTCTCCTGTGGTTTACACCTGGAGAGCTGGCTTCTGTCCCCTCTGCTTCCTGCCTGTTAAATAGTGGAGGGGGCGGCCGTTCAACTCCTGTGGGTCCACTGACGCGCACGCAGAGAGCAGTGAGAACATAAGAAGATGGGAGAGGGCCCGGCCAGCACAGAGATGGGGCAGGCCCTAGCAGGAAAATGTAAGGTTGGCACATCCTCAGAGGGGTTTGGTTTGTGGGCTGCCGACTCCTATGTGTTTATTTAACATTTAGTGTACAGCTCCACGGGTGGGTCCTGCGTCACGCCAGGTGGGGAGTATGAATGAAATTTAAATAAAAAAACTGTCCCTATCATCCTGAAAGAACGTTGGGAAGATAAGACATGGAGAAAAAGCTTGCATACAAAAATGAGAATGACACGGACTGACATGAGAAGGCCGTGGGCAACCAGCGGGGCTGCAGGCGCCTCTCCAGGAAGACGGAGGTGGGAGAGCTGTCAGATGATGTGGTTGAGGATGTGGGAGCCGGGACGTTGCCCAGGAGAGGAGGAGAGCAACCTAAGCAAGAGCACAGCGGCATGGCAGCGTCTGGCAGCAAGGCTCCCTGGTGAGCCTGGAGTGGCTGGGGCAGTGGAGCCGCAGAAAGTGCTGGGGATAATGGGGAAGAAGAAGGTCGGGCCAGGCCACAAAGAATCAAGTGTCCCACACCAATGAGTTCAATCTGTGGACGATGGGGACACCATCTAGGGTTTTAAGTGCAGGGAATGTCATATGCCTGAGAGAATATATCTCTTTTCTAATAAAATAAAATCGAGGATGATTTTAAATGGTCAAAAGAGGAAAAGATGACAAAGTGGGGCTGCTCTGGTCCCAGACTTCAGGGGGAAGTGTCTACTCAGTGCTGTTCGACGGCTAGGGGACATGATGATGGTAAGGACAGGCGTGGAGAAGTAGCCTTCTCTGGGCCAGCTTTTTAAGAGGTTCCGAGGATCTTGGAAGCAAGCAACTTAATGAGCTACTGAAGTCAGGAGACACAGGGACATGTCAGCTTCAAGGGCTGTCACAGGCCTTGTACAAGTGGCAGGTCTTAGAGAACAGAGCGCTGCAACCTGAGGCCTGCCCGCACCCTTCCGCTGGTCTCTCTCTCCCCTCCCTCTGCATCTGCAGAGACTCAAAGAGCCCAGGGACTACCCTCTTTGAGCTTTCCTCCAATCTCCAATCTGAGTAAAGAACTGAGGTTTAAAGGTCAGCAGCCTGCCCAAATTCACCCAGCAGATGACGGCAGAATAAGAACTGGAGCTCTTCTTAGTGTCATGGGGCTTTTGCCAAAAAAGAGTGAGCTTCGCTCGCCCTAGAGGACTCTACAGGAAACCTGCATTTCCACACTCTGAACCAGTCTCTGTACACTCTTGGTGTCAACATTTCTCTTTTAACTGCTGCAACCAGTTTTGGAGTTCAGTGCCCTAACAGCACCTTCCAGATCTTTCTTCATGTGAGCTAACTCCTTGTTTTCTGGGTCCTGTCTGCACTCGGAAGGGGACAACGAGGAGGAACAGCAAGAGTCTAGTCCAGATCACGGTTGTCCAAGGGTTAGCTATCAGGATAGGGGATGGCAAGTTAAGAAGCAAAGAAGCAAAATGATCAGAAGTGGGCAGAAAAGTCTCAGGGCTGTTCTTAGGACCCCCACTAGGTTCATCACAGGCACAAAATCCACAAAATGTTTGCCATTAGCTGCTATGTCAGGGGTATGGGACCAGAGGCTGGAGAGACTCCTGTTGCCTTTTGTTGCATGAGGAATAAATTGGTATCCATCTTTTGGATTAACAGGGAAAATTTTCACCACCAATTTCAACTAGGAACTGACGTTCTGTACTAAAGTTTTAAATCCTATACCCATTTTTTTTTTGTCTAATAGCAAATCCTTTCAGGATTATGTTCCGCTGCTGAGATAGGTTTAAAAGACCCTTGTGATTACTGTAACATGTAGGAAGAAGCAGGATCCCAAAGAGAGAATGCAGTCACCAAAGAGAACACAGAAACAGGCAAAGCAAGGGCGGGGGGCTAGCCAGAGAGAGCAGCCTGCCACGGCCATCGCCAACCTCAGCATAGTGGAGGGAGCAGAGCCTGCCATCAAGTAATCCACAGAGACTGTTCTTCCAGCAACTGCCTGAGCAAAATTCAGGTCTCAGAAATAAGGACCCAAAGCAAGAAGAGGATCCCCAGTGAAGATCAGATCTATGGGACATGGACACATCACATGGGACATGAGGAAGAGGAGCCAGACTAGACCAGGATGATTCCCTTATACACCCCAGCAACATCACCATGGATGCCTTAAGAGGAAGATTTCCAGGTTCACAGCAGCACCCACAGCACCACCTTTTTAGTTCATGGCCACTTCCGTTTGCCCAGTGAGCACGTACGCATTCACACTGGACCTGTAGTGGCTCCTCCCACTTCCTTTCCCAGCAAAAATTCTATTTTGTCTCCTTCATGATCCCTCTTTCCAAAACATTCCTCAGGATTTCTAAGCATGTTTCTGTTTGTAATTCTGAGTACCCCCTCACTTCTAAGTTAGATCACTTTGCTACCAAGAACCCCTGCAGGGAGACACGGTAGACCACCAGGAAAGCAGATCCTCTGCCTCCTGTCCAGCCTCTGCACCCCTCACAGAGGTGGCTGCTCCCACACTGCTGCCCCACACTGGATCGCCACTCCATTGGTTTGGGTGAGTGAGGCACAGACTGTTCCTTAATATCATAACCCCCTCCCCTTCCTGAAAACACTCCTCCTCTGGGGAAAGGGGAGACAGGAAGGACAGCTGGGGCGGCCAGGTCCAGGCTGAACTTCTCCTGAGCCTAGATGTCTGGTGGACAGGCATTGCTGCTCTGTCACATGCAGCTTTATTCATAGGCTCGTCTTTCTCAGGACTCCTACTCTCCACCTTCCGTCTGGTTTTTTTTGGGAGTTGCTCGATCCAGCAGAAATATCTCAATATACATGAGTTTCAAAAGTCATTCTGGGCCTCCTGCTCCTTCTGGTACATCAAGAGATGTGGTTGGACATGCTGTTAGTGACAGTTAAGAACTTTCCCAGTGTTCTGTGACAGTTAAGTTGCAGGTCTGTCTGGAGCTTTGAAGCTGACCTCTTGGTCAGAGGTCAAAATCCTCAATTTCCTTGGTTCTGGCCTGGATAAAATGCGCTGTTGAGTATATAAGCAAACTATATATCATTTTCATTTCAAAATATATCAACCATTTTCAGCATATTCTTTTTATTACTTTCATAAAAAGTGCCAATTTTAAAAGTCCTCAGTCTTGGTTTTTTTGTTTGTTTGTTTGTTTTTACATCAACACTTGACACTTGTATTGGGTGGATCTCAAGACTAGAATTTTAGAGTTTATAAGCCTCAGTGACTCTCAAAGTTTAGGAAAATGAGGTCATCTCTGCATGAAATAGATTGTGCAGCATGGAGTCTGGTAGGAGAATTTGATCAGAGAGGGTGGCTGACCTGACAGGGATCAGGGACCTGGGTGAAGGGGTCAAGGCCTGCCAACAAATATAGGCAATAAAGGAATGTACTTTCAAAAAACGGAAGGGTGAAAGTTAATGTTTCTCTCATCATAGAACGTTTTCTTCATTTTTTACTTTTTTGAAGCTATAATACTGAAGAACACTGAACACTGTCTGTACATCTTAAAGAATATTGAGCAAACAACTGTGTGACTTCAATATGTGTTTACTGAGGCCGAATCTTGTCCTTGACTGTCATGCAACTTGCAGGGTGGTTAGCAGGAAAGGGCCACAGAATGTAAACATGCAGTGGTGTGGATTTGGAGTGCAGATAGGAGGGGATAGCAGTGTGTGCCCTCTCTGTGGTGCATGCCTTTAGAGGCCTGAACAGATGAGCCTCAGCAGGTCCTGTGTCCCTGGAAAGGGCAGCAGGGTTGAACTCTGGTCCTGGCTTCTGAGCCCTGTCAGTAACTGATCAAGGCATGGGATTCCACTGAGCCGAGCTTTCTTCATCTAGAAAACAAGGCAACAGGATTGCCTCTTCCTGTTCCATAGGATGGTTGTGAACAGGAACAAATAACCTACTGCTGCTTTGTGAAGATGGAAATAGTATATGACATATAAACACTACTGTCCACTCTTACCTTCCCATGATGTTTTTGTACTGTTGTTTAATACTGCAGGAAGGTGACTTTTAGAATCTGATAATAGATCTTAACCGTCTTGGGGAATTGGGATCCATATGAAGAATTTTGGTAATCTCTCAAGACTGGTAGGGATTAGCTGAGGGGTAGCTGAGAGAATTAGAACAGCTGTCAAGATGGGAATCTGGCTTTGAGCTTTTCCACCTAACACAAATGCACCTCTCGCCTACCTTGGGAAGGGCCATATTTGCTCTTTAACTTTCGAGTTTTCTCCTTTCTCTTTTTCTCTTTAAACACAGATCACAAGATATTCCCTTGTATTTGCTCTCAAAGGGCTGTTTATTTTTATTCCACCAGGGTTTGTTGGATTGGAACCTCCATAGTCTGCCTTAGACCGAAGGGAGGGTGATTCCAGTTCTCTATTTTGGCAGACATTTTGTTAGAACTATCACACCCCTTAGTTTTATTCCCAATTTTATAATTAAGTAGGGTGTAATTGTAAAGGGGAAGAAAAAAGACATTGCAATTCCATCTCAATTGTTTGTAGTCCAGAGACCAACTGGTGAAATGTGTAGTTTTAATGTGGTTTCCTGGGCTTATATGTAGGCTGATATCTCCTGGGTTCCATCGCAGTCCACCTGAGAAGGTCCACATCCATCTCCACAGAGTGGTGAACACCCTGGGCTTTGACTTCAGACACACCAGGGGCAAATGTTGCTATACCTCGTGTATATCCTTCTGATTACTTTTCAGTGTACCAACCCACATAGGCAAAATTAATCCATTTTTTTCTTTTTATAAAAGTAAGACCAGATTTTATAATTTCTTTTATAATCTATATTTCCCCCGCTTAATTTATAATATTCCTACATTGCTAAATATTTATTAGCAGCTTATAGTGATTGCATGATATTTTATATGTATTTAATCAATTGTCTATGATTTAGATTCTTTACATTGTTGTCTTTTGTAAATAAATCTGCAATTTGTAACTGTGTCGGTACTACTTAGTGCTGATTTCTGATAACTTCATAAGTATTAAGGACAGGCATAGGAGTTTTTGTAGATGTGAGAAGGTTGATAGGGTAGTAATAAGAGTCAGAAGTTCTTGTCTGATTGCTCCAGTCTTCCTAGTGAATTAGGAAACCAGGTCATGAGTTTGAGGGTAGAAGACAAGATGTTGAAGGTTTGAGGTGAAGAGATGAAAATACAATAGATTTCCATCATTTCTGAATTTACAAATGCATAAATTTGCCTACTTGTTAAAATTCATCCACAATCCCCAAATCAATACTAGCACTGATTTTGTGGTTATTCACAGATGTGTGCATGCTCAGGGCTGCAAAACAATTTGATTCCTATGTGCATGTTTCCCAGCTGAGGTTGAACAAGGCTACATCCCATCTTCTTGTGGCTACTCTTCTGCTCTTCTGGTCTCTTTAGAGCCATGATTTTTATTTTTACATTTTTGTAGTTTGTATTGGTGATCTAGCTATTTAAAATGTTCCCCAAGTATAATGCTAGAGTGCTGTCCAGGATTCCCAAGCATAAGGAGGCTGAGATGTGCCTTATGGAGAAAAGATACAGGTTAGAGAAACTTCATTCAAGAATGAGTTATAATACAGCTGACCTTGAGAGTTCAGTGGTAATGAATTAATAATATGTATTCAATAAGGTGTCTTACACAGAAACTCACATTACCCAAGCCTAAGTACTTACCTGTTGATGAAAATGCTGTGTCAAGAAGCTCACAGGAACCTAACTCTATTTTCCATGGGAATGATAATCTAGTGTTTGCTAATTCAGCACTTGTGAAAACTTTATAGAACCTAACTATGGTATAAAACTACGGTATATAATCAATGATACTTGTATAGAAAGATAGGAAAGTGAACTAGGGAAATAAAATATGATTTGGGGGCAGCGAGTAGGGACCTGTTAACTTTAAAGATCATGAATTTTCAGTATGATCAGTCAGTGTGATAGTGTGTTTTCACTGTTGAGAAGGGAGGAGGCTCGAGCCAGCATGGGAGTTGAGCATGTCTGTAGGGGAGAGAAGATGATGATTATCCCTGTGGTTTATGTCTCTCTGTGTACATGTGCGACATATATGGCAAAAAATTTGTTTGTGTTGCAGGAGCCAAGAGTATCTTTTGTTCCAAATGTAAATGAGTTTTAAAAATTACTTATTTCTCTGGCATGTCTCCTAAAACACATAAACTGTGACCAATATACTTGATTAGTAGAGACTAGAATTTGGCAGCACCTACTGATGGACAGCTTAGCTTCCATTGTGTGCTTTGTACACAGTGAGAACTTTCTGCCACATCCGTCACAGTACCATTTCTTGCCTCTTTTCCTGTGCAGAGTTTAGAAGTTTGTGCTTCCAGGGTCAGGACTAGAATCCATGTTCTTCCAAATAGCTTTAAGATAATAACCTCTTTTAATTTTCTCATCTAGAGAGAATGCTGGAAGTAGTGCCAAACACATAGTCAGTACCCACAAAATATTAGCCATTGTGATTGTGCTGATGATATTGGGAAGCTAGTCAATAGTGAGGAATGTAGGAAAGTGGTAGCTGCCAGTTTTTTTTTAACTGCTTTTATTTTTTAAATACTCGACAGTGGAATGCTTCACCAATTCTTACTGCACATATAGAACACAATTTTTCATATCTCTGGTTGTATATAAAGTATGTTCACACCAATTCATGTCTTCATACTTGTACTTTGGATAATGATGTCCATCACATTCCACCATCATTGCTAACCTCCTGCCCCCTCCCCTCCCCTCCTGCCCCTCTGCCCTATCTAGAGTTCATCTATTCCTCCCATGCTCCCTTTCTCTACCCAACTATGAGTCAGTCACCTTATATCAGGGAAAACATTTACCATTTGTTTTTTGGGGTTTGGCTAACTTCACTCAGCGTTATCTTCTCCAACTGCATTCATTTACCTGCAAATGCCATGATTTTATTCTCTTTTATTGTTGAGTAAAATTCCATTGTGTGTATATACCACATTTTTTAATCCATTCATCTACTGAAGGGCATCTAGGTTGGTTCCACAGTTTAGCTATTGTGAATTGCGGTAGCTGCCAGTTTTTACTTCAGAAAATAGAGACTATATTCTTACTGGAGAAGAGACAGTCTTGGCCCAGATTTTGGAAACATCAAGTTCATAATGGGACTCTTGGGTATCTCAATATCACAAAAGAAGAAGATGCCAGTAAAAGGGGCATCCTAAGTGTGTGTGTGTGTGCGTGTATATGTGTGTGTGTGTGTGTAGTGGCCTAGAACTCTGGGCCAGGTCTCAGCCTGCCTTTGGGTCAGTCCACAAAGACATACAGAGAAAGAAGAAAAGAGAGGAACCCCCTGGCTGGGTCCAGAGGCCAATCCTGAAACAACTGTCAGCAGAAATTTTTTGGCAAGGTGAGGTGATAAGTCACAAATTAAGCTATGGAAAAAGCCAGAGAATGAGCTTTGGAACCACGTGGGCTCAACTAGGGCACCCAAGGAGGTAGAGAGAGGCAAGTGGGTTGAGCAAAGACAGATGATCCTCATGAGACAGTGGAGATGGGATGAGATGCGGAATTGGGTTCAGACTTGTTGGCATGGGTCCCCTGAGCCCAAGGTGCAGTGGAGGGGAATTCCCTTTTTCTCATGTGGAATTTGGCACTGTCACTATCAGACTAGAGGCCGGTGGTCAAAATGAGAGGGCCTATTTGGATGCCAGTAGCTACCTGCCACCCTCTCTTCTTCAGAGTAGCTTGACAATACTTTGCATTCCATTATGTCCCAAGTTTCATTACTGAAAACTACTGTTTTAATATAGATTGGGATGGTTAGAAAAATTAAGGTGAAGAGATTTTTAAATTTCCTTTGAGTTAGTCAGGAAGGGTTCATGGAGGAAGGAAGGGGGCAAAAGGATCTAATAAGAGGGCAGATGCAATTGGTCTCCAAAAGAGAACTCTGTTGAAGGTGAAGAAAGATCTGGAGAGGGTTTGGAACAAGAATTGAAGACAGGAAATAAAGACAAAGCTCTAAAGCTTAGGGTAGCTTGACATCCAAAGTCTGTAAAAATAGAATTAGCAACTGACAAGATAGTTTGGGGAAGGGACTGGCAGCCCAAGGAGGCATTATGAACTGAAAGATTGGAGAAACTGAGAGAGCGATCTGACCCACACCTCTTAACTACATAGACAACTAAAAGCAGAAGGAGATGCATGCTCAGCTGGGGCTCTCTGGAGTGTGGTTGAGGCCTGAGCCTCCTGGGTCAGCCAGGGAAGGTCTCTGATCTGTCTGGTAAAAACAAAGTTCACTGTGCAAACACATATACTCTGCAGAATACAGACTCGCAGAAGCCCAGGAGAAAACCTCTCCTTAATTTCTCCTTAACGTTGTACACCATATCTGAGGTGTACAGGACCATACACGTAAGTCATAAGGAATAATGCATACATGAGGAGTTGCAGAATGGTAACTGGAACATTAACAATACCACTTGAGTGGTCTGGGCTCCTCCTGGATTCCGCTTTCATCCTGGCTGAGGCACCCACGCTGTTCTCATCAATGTCTGGCTTCCATTACTGAGTTCAAAGCAACTTCTCCTGTTCTGTCCCCTGCCTTTGGGCCAGGAGACAGAAAATCTAGAGCCAGTGTCTTCAAAGAGTTGACCTGAAAGTTGTACAAGTCACTTGTTCTCACATCCTCTTGTCTGAAGTTGATCATTTAGCCACAGCTATCTGAAGAGACTAGGAAACCTTTGTAGTGAAATGGCCATGTGTCCAACTAGAACCTGGAGGTGTTCTATTCCTAAAAAAGAAAGAATGGACACTGGGGGACACTTGGCAGCCAGTTACCACCATGTGGTGTATTCCATGCCAAATTGCTCTTCAGAATACTTAAAATAACTTACACCCATCAACAGGACATAAAAATCTCCATTAATGCACATCTTTAACCATCATTGTTATTGTCAAATGTTTTATTTCTTACCCATTTAAAGGTGTAAAGTGGCATTTCATTATGATCTTCATTTGCATTTTCCTGATTACTAATGAGGCTGGGTGCCTAATGTCCACGTCTTTAGTGAAATGAATATCTATTCAAATCTTTTGCCCATTAACCTGTTAGTCTATGTATCTTTTGATTTGTAAGGAGGTTTTAAGATTTTTGTATAAACTTTTCCATAATGACCACTTATCCATGTCTCACCCATAGCCCAGTGTGCCAGGGAAGTGGGGTAGGTTGTAGAGAGACCAAAGACAGTGCCCCCAGACAGCATGGGAGACATAAGGTCTACCTGGGAAAGCTTTCAAAGATCAGAGGCTGCTCCAGAAAGAATTCAGTGACCGCAGGCTGACAGAGAGCACCTCCATTCCTCACAGCACTTTGCCAAGCACAAGTGCCTCCTCTCCCTCACATTGTTTTTGTACAGTAGCCGCTAGCTGGACAAGTATCATGTGTCCTTTCCATGGTGCCCTCAGTTCCATGCCCGTTTTATGTGTCAGGCTGAAGAAGCAGTGACATCACCAGCATTGGCTTCCTCCGTTTGCTTATAGGACCAGCGTCCCAAGGAGCAACTGTCCCAGTGTAGGTGGAAGAAAGCTTTTACAGATAACAATAACTTGCCCTGGCTCCCAGTGTGCATTAGAGGGAGACAATCTCTATCTCTGTCTCTCTGTCTCTCTGTCTCTCTCTCTCCCCCCCCCCCAGGGAGTGAACCCACAGGGTTCACATACTCAGCCCTTTTTTTTAAGTTTTATTTTGAAACAGGATCTCACTAAGTTGCTTAGGGTCTTGCTAAACTGCTGAGGCTGGCTTTGAACTTGGAATCCTCTTGCCTCAGCCTCTGGAGGTGCTGGGGTTACAGGAGTGTGCCACCACACCTGGCTAATTCAAGTTCTTAATCTTAAAGTCATGATAATGTTAGAATCCTGTGAAACCATCATACCCATCTTTCCCCAATGATGACATCTTACAGAACTAACCCTAAACACAATATCAAAACCAGGAAATTGGTGCTGGTACAACACTGTTGACTAGATTTTAGACCTTATTCAGTTTCCACCAGTTTGGATGCCAACTCATTGTGTGTATGTAGCCTATGTGGTTTTATGGGCAAGTTCCACCAAACCTTTAAGAAACAAATTATCCCAATCGTGCGTTAGACTGCACTACATGAAACATCAGTATTCAATCAGTTGAAAATTGACTATGAGTAATAAATTTGATATGACTCGAGTTATACTGGGATTTACAATATTGTGTTCTTTGATTTTGTTTGGTTATCAAGTTGATTCTTTTATTGCTTTTCCACTGGAGAAAATAGTGTATCTCTGAAAGAAAATGCAAATACTTTTTTATATCAATTTAAACTGGAACAGTGTAGATCTGTGGCAGATGCAAGCATCATGTGGCCTTTGGGAAAGCTCTTTTAATATAGGAATTATTCAATGGCAGTTTGAAATTTTAATTCTGGAAATTCTTATTTCCCAAACTGAGTCTGAATAGAGATCTAACTCTGTTTGAGTAAAAATCAGTGAAAAGTTAACCCACAAAAAAATAATTGAAATATTTATAGCACATCTAAGGAGAGTCCACTGAGGCAGTAAATCAACACCTGCGTACAACAGAGGAGGAAAAATATTGGCCAAGGGGTTCTAAAATTATTTAAAAACAAAAAGTTAAAAGCACAGATGGGTCTGTTTTTTCCTACTTTCATTTTCACATCATTGATTTTTGTTGTGACTTCAAAACTATTTAAAAATAAAAGTTAAAAAGCACAAACCCATTTCCTACTTTGATTTTCATTTTGTTCTTTATTTATTATTTTTTGTGTGAACTATATGCAAAGCAGGTAGCACTCAATCTATCTCATTGTTGTGCATGTTGAATAGGATTGGAGTCTTTAAAAAGCCTGTGTCAAAAAGCAAAGTTTTCACATTCATCGTTCTCAAACTTTGCTCTACAGAATTTGACATCTATGACATTAAGAATCAAGAGAATCCATGGTTGTTGGCTGTGAAAACATCCCAAGAAAGTTACACAGAGCTCTCTTAACCCCAAGGTAGTCCAGGTAATCTACTTTTAATTATAATTTCAGAGACAAGGATAGATGGTGCCGTCCACTTCATGAGGTCCAAAGAGCCCCACAGAGAGGAGAGTTTAATGTCAACTCATCCAGAGGAGGTAATAGCTGGAGCACTCTGGCAGCAAGTCCTTTTACAAGGTTCACATTCTAAGGTTTCTAATGCGGGTTTGGAACCACTTTGATTTCTCTGGCACTTTCACAGTTCCAATTCTAATCTCTATAGAGTTTGGAAGATTACTCAATGCTCTAACTTGAAAGGTTTCTCTGTTCCCAGGGGGAGAGGTGGCTCTGCAAAGGACTGGAGGAAACCTTCTATTGTCATCTCTCCTACTAGTGATGCATTAAGTGCACTCGGCCCACCACAAGGCCCTGGACCTGTCCTTTTGATGGACCACTGGGCAGCTGTTATAAGGGAGTTGTCCAAGAAGCACTGTGATTGGAGACCACATTCACAAGAAGCTCCAAGAAGAGGGATTAATAGGAAGCTTTAGCTCTTACTGAACATCATCCGATTTTAAAGTGGATTGTCCAAGGCTTTGAAAATAAGCTGCATGCTGAAATGACACAGTTTTGTCCACCCCTATTTGAGCAATAAAGAGTCCATTTCATTTATGCAGTTTGTTAGAACTAGCCATCGGGCTACTCTTGGTGTTAAAAGTCTTCCTAGTATTCTAAAATTATAATGCAGGAATATATCTGCACACTTTGTAATTTCTTTTTCTGCCATGGGTGTCTTTGAGCGACTCAGGCTGGTCAACATTTTCACTGTCCATTTGTCTGTTGATGGACACTTAAATTGCTTCTTATCTTGCTTCTGTGAATGATGCTTCAATGACTATGAGAGTGCAGACCCCTCCTACAGATTGGGATCTTATTTCCTTTGGGCATATACCCAGAAGTGAGACTGTTATGTCATATGGTAGTTATTTTAATATATTTTTGAGGAACAACCCCTACGCAATTTTCCATAATGGCTGTGCCAATTTACAGTCTCACCAGCAGGGTGCCAAGGGGCCCTATGTTCTATATTCTCATTATTTTTCTGACTTTCTGATAGTAACTATTCTAGCAGGTGTGTGAGGTGATATTTCATTATGTTTTTTATTTGCATTTCCCTGATGATTATTGATGGTTGAGAAAATATTCTCCAGCTTTATCCTATAAACCTATCATCTTATTTCTTATATTAACTCATCCTTGAGAAATAGGTCATACTTTATCAATAAATAAACTAATTTTCATAGACCAGTGTCCTTCCTTTAAATTGCCCTATGTTCCCTGGTCCATTGCCACCTTTGATGTGGTCTAAGTCAAGATCTCGAATAATCTTTCTCCTGATCTCTTTTTTCAAAAGGTCACCTGACGATCAGAAAATAAAAGAGTAGAATTCCTGACTGGCTTTTAAGTGTGACAAGCAGAAATTGATATTGCTGGCTCTTACCTTCATTGGCCTTCTCTCTGCTTTATTAATAGCAACAGCAGGTAAAAACAGGCAAGCAAGGGAGGGTTCCCATCAGTGAAGGGCTGAGAGGGCATGGTGTCTTCTATAACCACGTAAGGAGCAGAGCTCAGTGACAGTGAAGCCAAACAGGAGAACTCCTGGTGTCTTTGTCCTGGTTAGCAATCCTCAACATTGTCAATGATCAGATAACTGCTCTGTGTGGTTTTGTTCCACTGACTCTGAATATGATTGTTTTGTGTCTAAATCACTTAGTTTGCATGATCACAATAAAAATAGTGAATATTCACATAAGTGACCCAAGCACACTAAATAAAAAGCAGGGATCACTGTATGGGACAAAAAAAAGCAAAATAGAACAGATCAAACTCTGCTCCCCCCCCCAAGAAACCAAATGTGTACCATGGAGAAACCCAGTTTAAATGTAATATTATAGGTAGTTTAAAAGTAAAAGAAGGGAAATATATATGCCGTGCAAACACTTACCCAAAAGAAAGCTTGAGTGTCTATTGATATTACACAAAGTAGATGATTTAGTACAAGGGAAAGTATCAGGAATACAGAGGCATTGCAGCATAATAACAAAAAGGTCAAGAGACTAAAAGGGCATGCAATCCTTGATATGCATAAGCGTACTCTCTTTCTTCACCCAAGTATTTAAAATACAACCAGCAGAACTGCAGGGAGTAGTAAACAAATCCACACTTATAGTCGGAGGTTTTCAGTTTACTTTTTTACTAAAAACAAATAAGACCCAAAACAATAAGGGCGTAGAAGAACTGCCATCACCACTACAGCAACCCACAGCAGAATACATGTGGTTTCAAGTGCACGTGGAACACTTATCACGATAGGTTATACCCTAGGTCATAAAACAACCTTAACATAGTTAAAAGAACGAGAGTCATACAAAGTAAATTCTCTGACTGTAATAAAATTAATGTAGAAATTGATAATTGAAAGATATTTGAAAAAATCCTCAAATTGCTAGAAACTAAATTGTATACATCTAAATAATCCACAGACCAAAAACAAGTCTCAAATTCAGAAAATATCTTGAACTGGATAAAATTAAAAATAGAACATATCAAAATTTGTAGGATGAAGCCAAAGAAGTACATAGAGAAAAATAGGTCATTAAATACATCTATTAGAAAATAAGTGAGGCCTCAAATTAATAGTCTGTCATTCCACCCTAGGAACCAGAAAAGAACAAAATAAACCAGAGTTATCAGATGCAAGTAAATAACAAGGATGAGAGCAGAAATCCATAAAGTTGAAAATAAAAAACAATAGATCTATAAAACCAGAAGTTAATTCTTAGAAAATTCAATAAAATTAGAAGACCTTTAAGTAGACTGACAAAGAAAATGAGAAGAAACAAATGATAAAGCTTGAGAGATTTTTATTGCAGACATTAAATGTTCCAATGAAGGAATGCCTTGAAAAACCCTATGCACATACATTCAACAACTTAGATGAAATGGAGTAATTGCTTGCAAGAAGAAATTACTAGAACTCAAGAAGAAATAGATCTCCTCAATAGATTAAGTCTATTGAAAAAATTGAATTCATAGTTAAATTGTGCAGGTCAGTACATACGAAGAAAATCAGACCAACTCCGTGGTGCAGAGCCCCACATTTTGCTTCTGTTGAGGAGTGGCTTTTCCTCACAGCTGACACTTTCTGTTGTTTGAATCTTTATTTTAGAAGAAATGTAATACACATATAAAACATCATTTTAATCATTTTAAATCTATAGCTAGTAGACTTTATGTGGATTCACATTATTGTGTGACCTTTAAAAAGGTTGCACAAATTCACATTATAGTTGTACATAATGATGGCATTTGTTGTTGCCTATTTGTACCTGCACACAATGTAACAATATAATTTGGCCAATATCACCCCCCAGCACTTCTGCCCACCTGCCCTCCCTGCCTCTATATTCCCTATCTCTGTGCATTTGTTTTCTTCTAGGTACTTTTAAATGAAATTATGCAACATTTGTCCATATTGCACTTAGCATATCTTCAAGGTTTATCATGTTGTAGCATATGTCAGAATCTTTTTCTTTTTAAAGGGATGATATATATATATATATATATATAATATATATATATATATATATATTTAGGATGTTAGCCCTTTATCAGATGAATGATTTGTAAATACTTCCAATCTATAGCGAGATAGACACACACACACACATATGTACACATGCATTTATATCCAACATTTTGTTTATCAATTCATCTATAAATGGATACTTGAGTTGGTTCCACCTTTTGGCTATTGTAAATAATCTGCATCTGTGATGATTTTGGGTGTACAAATATCTATTTGAGTCCCTGATTTCACAGTTCGGGGGTATATACTCAGAAGTATAATTTTTGCACAATTGCCATTCCACTTTTATGTTTTGAGGAATTGCTCTACTGTTTTTCATAGCACTCTTACTATTTTACAATCTCAACATCAGTACACAGGGTTCCAGTTTCTCTGCATCCTGCCAACACTTGTTATTTTCTGGGTTTTGTTTGTTTGTTTTATTTTTATGTAGACAAACAAATCCACCTAATGGATGTGAAATGGTATCTCATTGTCTTAATTTAACTTTATTTATTTATTTGGATACCAGGGATTGAATTCAGGGCACTCAACCATTGAGCCACATCCCCAACCCCTTTGCATTTTTTATTTTGAAACAGGTCTCACTAAGTTGCTTAGGGCCTTGCTAAGTTTCTGAGGCTGGCTTTGAACTTGAAATCCTCCTGCCTCAACCTCTCAAGCTGCTGGGATTATACATATGTGCGCCACGGCGCCAAGCTAACTTTATTTTTAATTGAGAAATAATAATTCTGTATACTTGTAAGGGACAGTATGGTGTTTTAATATATTCACACTATGGGTGATTAAGTTGAGCTAATTAATATATGCAAGAGTTCACATACCTATGTGTGATGAAAACATTTGAAATCTATCATTTTAGCTATTTTGAAATACTCAATTCATTATTGTTGATTATAGTTAATATGTAACTATGTGAAATCTCTCCCTACCAATGTAAATCTCCTGTCTAACTGAAGTTTTGTACACTTTGACCAATATGTATCCCCTTTCCCCATTCCCCATTACCCCAAGCCTCTGGAAGCCACAATTGTACTCTGTACTTTTATGAGTCAATATTTTAGATTCCACATACGTATATGAGATCATGAAATTTGAGTCTTTCTGTTATTCTGGTTTATTTAACTTCATCAAGTCCTCTAAATGGGTCATCCATGTTGTCACATGATAGAATTTCTTTCTTTTTAAAGGCTGAATAGTATTCCATAATGCCTGCATCTATCTCATTTTCTTTATCCACCTGTTGATAGACTCTTAGGTTCCTCCTCTATCTTGGATTTTGTAAATAATTCAGCAATGAACATAGGAATGCAGATGCCTCCTCTATATACTGATTTCAATTTCTTTGAATATATGCCTGGAAATAAAATAGCTAGATAAATGGGTAGCTCTATTTTTAATTTTTAAAGAAAGCTTCATACTGTTTTCCATAGGGACTGTACTAATTTACATCCCTACCAATAGTATAAAAGGGTTCCTTTTTCACATTCTTATAAATACTTTTTATCTTCATCTTTTTTGTAATCACCATATTAAGAAGAATGAAGTAATAGCGTATGGTGATTTGGATTAGCATTACCCTGATACCTAGTGATGATGAACATTTTTTTTCCATATACCTTTTGTCCATTTGGATGTTGTCTTTTGAAAATGTCTATTTGGGTGCTTTGCTCATTTTCCTCAGTTGGATTATTTGTTTCCAAACTATTGAATTACTGGAGTTTTTAAATTTATTTTGGATATTAGCCCTTTATCAGATCAGGATTTGCAAATACTTTCTCCCAATCTGTAGGTCATATTTTCACTTTGCAAATTGTTTAATTGTTTTCTTTGTTGTATGAAAACTTTTCCACTTGATGTAATGTTTTTTGTTTTTTGCCTGTGCTTTTGGTGTTGCATTCAAAATACCATCACCTAGACAATGTCAGAATTCTTTTAGTATTTATACTTTCAGGTATTACAGGCCAGTCTTTGTCCATTTGAGTTGGTTTTTGTATATAGTGTGAGAAAATGGTCCAATTTATTCTTCTACATGTGGATTTGTGGTTTTCCCAACACCATTTACTGAAAGACTGTCTTTTCCCTGTTGAATATTCTTAGCACCTTTATCAAAAAATCAATTTACTATATACGTATGGTTTATTTGGGGGATTTCTATTCTGCTCCATTGGTTAATACAACTGTCTTTATGCAAGTACCATACTGATTTGATTGCTATGTCTTTGCAATATATTTTAAAATCAGAGAGTATGATCCTCCAGCTTTTTTCTTTTTTTTTTCAAAGAGTACTTTGGGGTCTTTTGTGGCATCATACGAAGTTAGAATTGTTTTCTCTATTTCTATGAAAAATTAAATAAAATTTGGATAGGGATTGCCTTAAATTGGTAGATTTTGTTTGGGTTGTATGGATTTTTTTAACAATATTAATTTTTATTTATCCATAAATATGGTATATATTTCTATTTATTTGTATTATCTCCATTTTTTCATCAACATTTTATAGTTTTCAGTGGTTACATATTTTGCCTCTTTGGTTAATTTACTCCTGAATATTTTATTTTTTGATGTGATCATAAATGGGATCATTCTCCTGATGTATTTTTCATATTTTAGTATAAAAATGCTGCTGATTTTTGTTTGCTGATTTTTAAAAATTTTTCAACTTTACTGAATTTGTTTATCATTTTCAACATTTTTGGTGAAGTTTATAGGGTTTTTCATATATAAGGTCGTGTTATCAGAAAACAGAAAATTTTACTGGTTTCTTCTCTATTTGGAAGCTTTTCATTTCTTTCTCTCCTTTTCTTCTTCCTCCCCTTCCCCCTCTTCTTCTTCCTCCTCCTTTTTTTTCTTTTGCCTAATTGCTTTATCTAGGACTTATAGTACTAGGTAGAATAGAAGTATAGAAGTGGTGAAAGTGAGTACCCTGTCTTGTTTTTGATCTTAGAGGAAAAGCTTTCAACTTTTCATTATTGAGTATGTTATTTATAAGCTCATCATTTTTGATCTTCATTGCATTGAGGGACCTCCCTTCTATAGCTAATTTGTTGAGAATTATTTATAATCAAAAAAGGATGTTGGATTTGGCATATGCTTTTTTTGTATTTATTTAGATAATCACATGGATTTTGTCCTTCATTCTATTAATATGGTGAATCACATTTATTGAGTTTGTATGTGTTGAACTGTCCTTGTGTATCTGGAATAAATCTCACTTGATCTTGGTGAATGATTCTTTTGATGTGCTGTTAAATTTAGATTGCTGGTAATTTTTGCATCTATGTTCTTTAGGGATGTCAGCCTATAATTTTCCTTAATGTGTTCGTCTGGCTTGATATCAGGATAATGCTGTCCTTGTAAAATGAGTTTAGAAATATTCCTTCCCCTTCAATGTTTTAGAAGAATTTGAAAATGATTAATATTACTTGTTAAAAATGTTGAACAGAATTCAGTGGTGAATCCATCTGGTTCTAGGCATTTCTTTGATGGGAGACATTTTTTTAAAATTTGGAATTTTTCTGCCATTATTTCTTTGACTATATTTTTTCCTCTTTTTCTTTCTCTTTCTGTAACTCCTGAATTGCATATATTATTCTGCTTGATGGTTCCCAATAAGTACCTTAAGGTATCTTCACTCTTCAAAATATTTTGCTTCTCAGATTGAATTTTTCCCGTAACCTGTCTTTGAGATCACTAATCCTTTCTTCTGTGAGAACCAGTCCTTGCTGCTGAACTTCCTATTGAATTTTTCAGTTCAGTTATTATAGTCTTTAGATCCACGGTTTCGGTTTGGTTTAATATACTATCTTTCTTGAAATACTCAGTTTGTTCACACATTGCTCTTCTGATGTCATTGAGCCTTCTTTGACTGTTGAATCTTCTGTAAGGAAAATCATATATATTTATGATTCAGATTTTGCAGTTCTTTTCTTATTTTATTTAGAATATTTTTTTTTCTGGTGTTGTTTTCCATGTATTAGCTGAGACAATGCTTCTCCAAGTTGTGTTAAGCTGACTTTGTAGGAGATGGTTGCTATTAATTAGCTCAACAAGAAACTCTTGAGTCCCTCTCAAGTTCATACCCTTAAATAAATGAGTTAGAAGCCAGTTTCTTGGGTTGTAGTTAGAACATTGGGTTGTTAGATGCACGTTCTAGTTCCTTTGTTTCTCATGGGAAGCTGAGAGCTAGTTTATCTTCTACTCATTCTTCCTTACACCAAGGAGAGGATCTACTCCAGAAGCTTGCACTTTCACTTAGCCTGCACCTTCTGAGGCTGGGGAGATAGCTACTGTGTACACAAGTCTAAAAACTACCTCTTTGTTCTCTACAACCTAGGGAAATTGAGGAATGCAGGGGGTCATCAGTTCCTAGTACGGGGTGATTTCGGAATTAGTCCCTCAGTGGGAACTTTAAAAGTTGGGGCCCTTGATGCATGCACAGACTGTTTCTGGGGAGAGAATAATTACCTGGTTTAATTTCTGGAGCAAGCCAGGGAATGAGATCCCATGAGTGCCCTTCCTACCCTTCAGGCTTACAGAGGTCTCTCAAACTCCTCCCAGATTCAGGGAGAATCTGAAGGCCTATGTTTATTGCTGGAACAAACTCAGGAAGAAGGTACAGGGATTGCCCTCCTTTTCAGGCAGACTCTTTTCTCTGTCCTAAAGGCTGTCAGATACAAGGTAGCTAGAACCCAGAATCCCAGGGAGCTGCTGGAAATATGCGGACAAACTCCTTCCAGGGAGAATTTGGATGGTGGACCGAACTTGAATGCTTATGTGGTTCAGACCCACTTCTTGGTTCCTTGTATTTCAGAGAGATTCCCCAGGGCTGAGCTCTAGCCGTCCCCATAAGCAGGGTGATGTTAGTTTCAAACGCTTTGGCAGGTATTGTAAAAACGAGGTGCTGTGTTTGGGTTACAGTCCTTTCACTCCTAAGAAGAAGCTGGGAATTGGGTGTTCTTTCCTGGTTATAAGAAGCTCTGCCCAAGGTGGGGTGTATGGGAGTGGGGGCTTTTCCTACCTGTTTAGATGTGAGGGTTCTATTGCTATTTGGTGTGCAGAGGTCTTTCTCCTGGTTTCTGACTTACTCTTGGAGGAAATTGATCCATGTTGGGTGATTATTTGTGGAAGGATGGATAGTCATGAACTTCCTATTCTTTAATGTTGCTAATATTACCCTCCAGGGCTCTGGGTTTTGAACAAATACCTTGAGATAGGAGAACATAAAAAATGTTAGAAGTCTTAATCTCCTTGAATTAAGGAGATTGTACTGGAAAATGTATTTGGCAATAGATATCTATTTACAGTAGATAGCATCTAAAGATAGGAATACCACCAAGAGGACGTTCTGGAAATGCAGGTGGAAAATATTTGATCTAGAAAAGTCATTTTCAAAAATGAACATAAAGTATAAGTTCAAGAATTAGCATAGTTTATATGTAACATAGTGTTTATATTTATTTTCCTCCAAATAAGATATTTTTTCTATGAAAGATAATACACAGTTATATTTCTTGCATAAAAGGAAATATGTATTAAGCATTCCTAAGGCATCTAGAAAAATACCCCCTTGCTCCATCTATTGTCATTGGTTAAACATGCTGTGGACCAGTTGATTTTTCCACAGTAGTTTCTTTGGACATTAAAATGACTGAATTCTCCAAGCAGAAAATGAAAACCCTGAAACAGAGGCAGAATAAGAAGTATTACTTCTATTCAATCAAATATATAATTTAAATATACAATTAAACTGCTTCTGTTTATGTGCCTTAACATTTAAATCTTTCTATCCTGTGCAATAATTGAAACTGCTCAGTGGAAAAGAGCCAATTTGAGACCAAATAAAATGAGCCTGGTGGTCTCAGGGACAAGCAGATTTAGTGAAGTAGTGCTGGAAAAAATCCATTTTTATCTATAATATTGAGAGTAAGCCATTAGTGCTTTGCATTTGTGTTTGTGCTGACAGCAAAAGCAACATCGCCCCCGAGAACAGCAAAAACCTGATGTTTCCGTTTCTAACTTCAGCCCCATCTGGCTGATAATTTCTGCAGTGTCCCTCAGAACAATCTGGAGGTAAAATCAGAGGATCCCTAGGGGTCAATGTTTCTAAGGACCAAGTAATCTTCATTTCTCTCAAGAAAAATATCAAACGGTATTCTTTTTTATTTTTATTTTTTGGTTCTCTTTAGTTATACATAACATTAGGATTCATTTTGACATAATTATAAAAACATGGAATACAATTTGCTTGAATTCAGTCCCCAGGATTTCCCCTATTTCCTCCCTCTTCCCTCCCCCTGTTCCCTGCCCTCTACTCTACTGATATTTCTGCTATTTACTTTTAGTTTTTTTTTTTTAATTAGTGTCTTGTGTATATATGTGATGGTGACATTCATTGTGGCATAGTCACACGTATGTACACAGATCAGATTCATTCTCCTCTTCTTTCCTATCCCGATCCTCCTCCCTACTTCTCAATTCCCTTCATCCAGTTCACTGATTTTTTTTTCTATATTGATGTAATCCTCCCTTTTCTTTTCTTTTCCTTCCTTATATTTCGGATTAACTTTTGCATATCAAAGAAAACAAATTTGACCTTTGGCTTTCTGGGTCTGACTTATTGTACTTATGATAGTCTCCATTTCCATCCATTTACCAGCAAATGCCATAATTTCATTCTTCCTTATGGCTGAGGAATACTCCATTGTGTATATAGACCACATTTGCTTAATCCATTCATCTGTTGAAGGGCACCTAGATTGGCTCCACAGTTTGGCTATTGTAAATTGTCCTGCTATATACAGCTACAACCCTATAGTTAGCTGATTTTAGATCTTTTGGATATACACAGAGCAGTGGGATAGCTGAGTCATCTGGTGGTTCCAGTCCTAATTTTTTGAGGAATCTTCATACTGCTTTCCATAATGTTTGCACTGATTTGCAGTCCCACCAGCAGTGTATGAGTATACCTTTTCCCCCCACATCCTCACCAACACATTTAGTATTGTATTCTTGATAATTACCATTATGATTTCAGTAAGATGAAATCTTCATTTTGATTTTCACTTCCCTGTTGCTAGAGATATTGAACTTTTTTCATATATTTGTTGGCCATTTGCATTTCTTTTGAAAAGCTTCTATTTACTTCTTTTGCCCATTGTTTTTTTTTATTGATTTTATTTTTTTAAATACATGACAGCGGAATACATTACAATTCTTATTACACATATGGAGCACAATTTCTCATATCTTTGTATATAAAGTATGTTCATGCCAATTCATGCCTTTATACATGTACTTTGTGTTTTTTTTTTTGCATTACAATTCTTATTACACATAAATACCACAATTTTTTGTATCTCTGTGCCCATTGGTTTTTGAGGGTTTATTTTGCAGTTTTTTGAGTTCTTTGTACATCCTGGATATTAATGTCCTATCTAAGGAGCAGGCGGCAAAGATTTTCCCCCATTCCATAGGTACTGCCTTCACACTCTTTGTTTCTTTTACTGTGGAGAAGTTTTTTTAATTTGATAATCCTTATTGATTCTTGGTTTTATTTTTTGAGATTTAGGAATCTTATTAAGGAAGTTAGTTCTTGTGCCAATATTGGAGTATTGGGCCTACATTTCTTTTAGCAGTTGCAGATTTTTGGTTCTAATTCCTAGGCCTTTGATCCACTTGGAGTTGACTTTGGGCAAGTTGAGAGGGATCAATTTTCATTCTTATACATTTGGATACCCAGTTTTCCAAGCACCATCAAACAGTATTTTGAGACCTTGCTATGCAAAATGTAGTTCATGGACCAACGGCATTGGCATATCCTGGGAGCTTCCTAGACATGCAGAATCTCAGACCTCACCCAGACTTACTGAATCAGATGTGCATTTAATAAGACCCCTAGGTAATTTCTATTCAAATTCAAGACATGATGGATTTTAGGCTCTTTGAACAGGTTTTTTGGAGTGTGGATTGGAGGGTGAGAGGATTCTGTGTTTCAAGAGATGAATGTTGATTCTTTGGGAGGAGGTTTTGGCACTATAGTTATGTAATTGAAAAACACACAGGGAAAATGCACAGGAGAAAATGGCCTCTTGGAGGACATAGACTATGCTAGGAAGTATTCTCCGAGGAGCAAGGCATCATGTGGCACAGACAAGCTTCTGTGCCAGACAGATATTACTGATACTTTCTCCATGAATACACAAATCCACTTGTTTTTGTAGCAATGCATTTATAGATTAATAACCACCCATAAGGGGCTAATCTTTTTACCACCCAACTGGACCAAAGGAAAATTATTAGACCTGCAATCAGTATAACTTTTCAATTACACAGAAGCATCTCCCTTCTTCCACAGGAGAGACATAGAGTGCAAAGGCTTGCTCAAACTACAAGAACTGGAGAGATGTTAACTGAGTGGAGTGACGGGATCCAAATTCAGTTTTGGGGTTTTTTTCTTCCAATTTTCCAGAATGGACTCATGGCCCAAACCTCTGGACACATTTAGAACCTTGCCAGTTACACTCTGAGCAGTATGAAGAAACCATCTCCATTTCAGTCTGGCAGTCAGGAGCCCTCTATTTTGTTTCAAAATTAATTATCTGGATGAAACTTTGTACTTTTTGTTCCCAAAGATCTTTACTGGGGGAACAAACTGATCTTGACCCTGTAGACGAGGAGAGGTCCAGGTTGCCAAGAGGTTTCACACTACGTGGGGATCATGGAGGTGGGCTTGAGTGGGTGGGTCTTGGTGTCTTCTTTCCAAACCCTTCATGTCCTCATTCTTGCAAAAGTAACTTTCATAATCTGTTGTTGGCTCATTAATGTGATTCCATTCAGAAATGTCTATATAAAGTGATATCTAAATGTCACACAATAGCTAAACTGTGGAACCAACCTAGATGCCCTTCAACAGATGAATGGATAAAGAAACTGTGGTCTATATACACAGTGGAATATTACTCAGCATTAAAAGAGAATAAAATTATGGCATTTTCAGGTAAATGGATGGAGTTGGAGAATATCATGTTAAGCTAAGTAAGCCAATCCCCCCCAAAAAAAACCAGACCGAATGTTCACTCTGATAAGTGGATGCTGATCCATAATGGGGGGTGAGGCTGAGGAGAATGGGGGAACTTTGTTTGAGCAAAGGGGAGGAGAGGGAAGGAAGGAGAGGGGGATTGGGGCCAGGAATGATGGTGGAATGAGATGAACATCATTACCCTAGGTACATGGGTGGCTGCACCTGTGGTACAACTCTACATCATGTACAACCAGAGAAATGAAAAGTTGTGCTCCATTTGTGTACAATGAATGTATTCTGCTATCATGTATAACTAATTAGAACAAATTAAGAAATAGAAGGAAAAAATAAATGTCAGATGATAATGGTAGTTCAACTATCTGCTTTAATTGATTACTCATCCTGTCATTGTAGACCTTTACCATGCTCTGCTTCGACATTTAAAATATTGTTTACTACCTCATTCTAAATCTTCTGAAAATCCCACTTCAAGGAATTCCTAAGCCCCAATGTCCTGATGTTAGAGACAGTCAGAGATGGTGGAGAAGAATACTCTCTCTGAAGCAAGACACACCAGAGTCAGCATTTTAGCTCTCCCCCTTCCAGCCGTGTCCTCTTGGGTGAGTTATTTACATCTCAGTGAGCCTCAGTCCCTTATTATAATAGGAGTAAACTCATACCTATTTCATAGTTTTCTATGAGATTTGAAAGAGATAGCGAATGTAAGTCACTTAGTAAAATCACTGGTACTCAGAGGAACCAAGAGGGTCTATCCCCTTTCCTTTTCTTGATGAATGGTTTCTCTAACCTGATTTCTCTGGAAAGCAATGCCTAAGTCAAAACTGAAGGGGTTTTTGTTTGTTTGTCTTTAGGGCACAACCAGGGAAGCAAATGGGAAAGGACCACGTAGGTGAGGTAGAGGAAGAGAGGCAGCAACTACCAAGTAGTCATCATCAGGCTCTCCAGCCTTGACCAGAAAGCATGCTGCCTGCTCCATCGCACCAGGCGTCTCCAGAGGGACAGATGGGACCCAGCCCTCAGGGAAGAGGAATGGAGGAAAAGCTACCTGTTGGCTTCTTTCTGTCTCCTGTGGCTGACTGGTCAAAGCTGCCCTGCTCTGACACTGGAATGTTAACTCAACCACGATTCCAGCTACGTCTGCCACTTGGGCATGAGCCAGGGGTATTTTAGGCCTGCCTCCCTGCAACCTGCAGCCTCGAAGACCCATCCTGAAAAGCCAGTGGGTTGTGTGGGTGGGCGGGGGAGTTTAGAAAGCCCTGACGGCTGCATGTTAGCAGAGACAGCTCAAGGGCTGCAGTTGAGAGCCCTGCAGTGTGAGGGTGGAGGGGGGAAGTGAGGAATAGCCTGGTCTTGCCTTGAGCCGCGTAGGTGTCAGGAGTGGCCACTGCCTATAGCAGGGCCAACTGCTGGGTGGCCTGAGCCTCTCTCCAGACATCTGTACGTACTGACAAGAATACTGATAATGCTGTGCTCTTCCTGGAGAGTCCCTTCCATAGCACTGAGTAGAAACATCATGGCTGAGGAAACTTGAGAAACTCAGAAACTGGGTCTGGTATTGTGAGAACAGGATGTGGACTTTCAACAATTCGTGGATGTGAATGGATGCAAAATTGGCTCACAGCATAGTTATGACCTGGGTCAAGATTATTTTCAGTGCTTCTTTGATTAAAATGTAGAAGAAAGAAAGGATTTGGGGATTTTGATTTGCAGAGTTTGATTGTCACCTCTCTGACTTCAAAATCCATGCTGAACCAGGTCACTAGACTAGTGGCCTCAGCACAAATTTGCTACTGAAGCCATGGGACTGAATACCATCCATCAGTCAGCATGAGCAGAGATGAGGTCCCAGGGCAGCACCAGAGGCCTGAAATGACAGAACAGAAAAACCACAGAAGACACTGAAAAGCAAAGTTTTAACAACACGAAGAGAACCAAGAGAAAGAAATTAAGAACTTAGATACCCGAAATTTACATAATGAAAAGGTTAAATTAGGTATCATAAAGCAAAAAAAAAAAAAAAGGACAAAGATTTTCAGGTTTGCAGTTCAATGTCAGAGAGGAATAGAGGCCAACCAAGCTGGAGAATGAAAACCAAGATAATAGAGTGCTGTCACTGCTGTCCCAGCCAGAAAAATTTCAGGGAATAAGGAGCAATGGAGGTGAGGAAACAGAACTACCACTTTTTTTTTTTTTTTACCTGAAATGTTTTTCTTAAAATTGGTAGATAAGGAAACAAAGAGAAATTTTTGGTAGCTTGAAGGGGAAGCAGAGTTGAAGCGAGTGTTCTTTTCATTTTTTATTTTAATATTACACTTTTTTTTTAAAGAGAGAGAGAGAAAGACAGCGAATTTTAATATTTATTTTTTAGGGTTTTTTCCAGCGGACACAACATCTTTGTTTGCATGTGGTGCTGAGGATCGAACCCGGGCCGCACACATGCCAGATGAGTGCACTACCGCTTGAGCCACATCCCCAGCTCCCTAATATTACACTTTTTATATTCAATGTGCCATGATACCTGAGGGCTATATTCAGGTTTTGACAATTACAAATAATGCTGCTATAAACAGTCTCATAAATGCTTTTGGTTTTATCTGTGTGACTAGTTCGGTTGAGCGTGTCTCTAGCATGCACTTCAGTATTCCCTAGGTAGCCCAGTTTTGATTTGTTAGATCTCATTGATTAAAAGGTTGATTATCTTCTTATTTCAGTGTGAGAAGGTCTGGTGGTCCTGTAAGTCACTGATGAAGGTGTGTTAGAGCCCATGCAGTGTTATTGATGGCTGTCAATAATGTTCATTTTTGCTATTCATATTTAGAAGAATACACAAATTTTAAAGTATATATTTAAGCATATATAGAACTAGAATTTGCTGTATATTCCCTGGTAAGTTGAATTTTTTTATCACTGTGAAACGTCCTCCTTTATCTCTAGTTAACATGTCTTGTCATAAATTTTCCTTTATATGATATCCACTGTTTTAGGGAATTTGGAAGAAATAGCTTTCTCTGTACTTTTTAATCTTTCTATGCTCTTGGTTAAGATATGTCTCTTGGAATCAAAATAGAGTTGATTTTCAACCTATCTACTCAGATCAAATGTTCCCATTTCTAACGCACCAGCACAGGTCTGCAGAGGAATCCTGGGAGGGTTGGTACAGACCCAGGCTTAGTGGCTGTGAAGAGAGATGTTTAGGAGAGTTATTTCTGCTGACCTTTATTTTTCTCCTAAGGTGGGAATAACATGGTTGACTTATAACAGCTATTTTTTTCTCACAGTTCTAGAGGCCATGAGTCCATACAGCCTGGCACTGGCCTGGCAAGGGCTACCTTGGCTGAGCCACCTCATGGTGGATGACATTTTTGCGGGAATTCTTAGGTGGGCAAGAGATCACATAGTGAGACAGGAAAGCATATGGACATCCAGGGTTCAGGTTTGCTCTTTTATAACAACTTATGTTCATGAGGTCCTAGGAGGACTACATCAATTCTTTTTTGGGGTGGGTAGGTGGGTACTGGGGATTGTACTCAGGGGCACTCAACCACTGAGCCACATCCACAGGCCTGTTTTGTGTTTTATTTAGAGACAGGGCCTCACTGAGTTGCTTAGCGCCTCACTTTTGCTGAGGCTGGCTTTGAACACATGATACCAACATTCACTCTATAAAGGTCTTCTGCTAAGATGTCTATAAATAGCTAAGAGCTTTAGGGACATGGAAAAAAATTTAGATGCACAACTCTGACGAGGGAGATGCTCTGGTTTGGGGATAAGGGAGCATCCTTTGGCAAATCCCACCTCATCAATCTGCCACTGGGATAACAAGCGAGTGCCACTGTGCCCGGCCATCAATTTATGAAGGCAGCACTTCTTTCCATGTCCCTGCTGTCACAGCTCCAAGGGGGAACCATTACCTGCTGTTGCTAATACTATTTCTGCTCAACTGAGATTTTGGAAGCAGGCTCTTTGGAATGGCAGAAAAAGTGACAATTTCATTCATCTCCTGACTTTCCATATATGATCCTGTTTGATCTGATTTTCTTTCTTGACATAAGCTGGTACATGTGTATCCACCATATTATAAGCTTCCCTATATTCAGAGAGTGGCTCATTTGCTAAGTACTCACACTTGTTGCATGGTCGGGAGGGCGGGGAGGGTCAGGAAGGAGGCTGGATGTATGAGTTGAGCACTTAACTGTCCAGCCTCTGGCAATGGAGAGCTTCAGAGGGTCTGATGCACAAAAGCCAATGCTGGCCTGCTCTTGGCTTTGCTGTTTGCCTGGTTTTCTTCACTCAACTCCCAAATAAGAACATCTTTAGCAGGAAATCCTTGCTCCTTGCTGCTTGATGAAACAGGAAATCCCGGTTGTTAAATCCACAGGCTCTAAAGTCCTTGGTTTCAGTGCTTGACTCCATCCTTTTGCAATCTCTGTGACCTTGAACAAATTATTTTACCTTCTTGAGCCTGTTCTCCATCTGTCAAATAGGGATAAAATGAAACTTCTTATTGATTTTTTTTCATGAGGTTAATAATAAGCATATACACTGTGATTACTGATTTTGCCTGTTGACTTGGTCAGCCCATATTGAGTAAAACACCATATTCAGTAAAACACCAATCTAGGTGTTGACCTGAAGGCATTTTTGTAGGTCTGGGTAATGTCTAGAGTTGATTTAAGTAGAAGAAATTATCTTCCATAATCTGAGTTGGCATCATCTAATCAGCTTAAAAGCAAGATTAAGGTTTCCTAAGGAAAAGAAAATTTTGCCTCAAGATGGCAGCATCCTAGGACACAATGGCCCAGGGCTGTAATCCCAGCAACTCAGGAGGTGGAGGCAGAAGGATTCCAAGTTCAAGGTCAGCCTCAGCAACTTAGCAAGACCATCAGCAACCTTATATCAAAATAAAAAATAAAAAGGACTGGGGATGCGGCTCAGTGGTTCAATCCCCAGTACCTGGTCCCTTCCTAAGAGATGGCAGCAGCATCTCTAGATGACTTATAATATGGACTACAGTGCTGGACAGTTCCCAGCCCGTTGGTCTGTCCTGTGGATTTTGAACTTGTCAGCTTCACAATTGCTATGGCAAATGTGAAATAAATCTCAACAGTTCTGTGGTTCTGGAGACCCTGACGGAATCAACACTTAGCATGACGTCTTGCTGGTCATCAGTCCTCAGGAAGTGTTTGCCGTGTCATCATTTTTATGTATATCTGCTTTGTATAGAGAATACTCTGGGGGAACACGGGCCGTCAGAGGATGATCCCTAGGAAGAGGCCAGCTCAGCACTCACTCATTCTTGTCATACCTCCTGCAGTTGTGATGTGCCTCTATTTTAGTGTCCCCCACATGGTGGTGACACTTACCATGCTCTTCATGTCTTGGGTCTTGCACCACGCCCTAGCAACAAGCCTAGTTTCACCCTGTCCTGCTTTGCCATTTCTGTGGGGCGACCACGAGCCACCAATCTGCACTTCAGCTTCAGCCTCCACCCTCCCACCCTGCAGCACCCATGCCTTTGTTATTTGCACACCCTTGGGAGCTATTTTAAAAGTGAGTCAAAATTGAAGCCCAGATTATGTCATAATGGGGGAAAAAAGAGGCTAGAGGAAGTAGAATTTCATTCCAGCTGAGCAAAGCACCCCGTGAGAGTTCACAGACAGAGAGCTTTGGATAACACTTGATTTCCTGCACTCATTTTGCTTAAAACATTTGTGTAGGCCAAAGGGTTGAATATTGGTAATTCCACATGCCTCACTCTAATAATTGCACTCTTCCTCATGGGAATGGATTTATATTGTCTATATTTTCCATAAAAATTGTTTCTATGATGAGAATATTCTAACAAGTCACTGTTGTGTAAGGCAGTGCTGAGCATCTGCCATAAATATGTATTATTGTTTTTATTATTACTTCAAGGAGCAACCCAGAAACAAGCGCCGTCTTTAACAAGCTACTTTACTGGTGCTGGTCTCCTGGAGATGGTGGGGTGGGCTAAACATGGAGGCCTGGAGTTGGAGAAGATAATGCTAAGTGAAGTTAGCCAATCCCCAAAAACCAAATGCCGAATGTTTTCTCTGATCTAAGGAGGCTGATTCATAGTGGGGTTGGGAGGGGGAACATGGGAGGAATAGACGAACTCTAGATAGGGCAAAGGGGTAAAAATGATGGTGGAATGAGATGGACATCATTTCCCCAAGTACATGTATGAAGACACCAATGGTGTGAATATACTTTGTATACAACCAGAGATGTGAAAAAGTGCACTCTATGGGTGTAATATGAATTGCAATGCATTCTGCTGTCATATATAACAAATTAGAATACAAATAAATAAATAAAAATGGAAACAAACAAACAAACATGGAGGTTTGGGAAATTCTCTGGTTGTTGTCACAGACAGGTAGACTTGGAGCAAGCTGTGCCTCTGGCCTAGAGAGAATTACAGAGCTATTCATTTGCTCTGGCCCAAGTATTCACCGCAGGGATGGGTGAGCACAGTCAGTCCTCTCTATGTTCAGATCTGCTCAAACCAAATGTGAATCAAAATATTTTTAAAAAATTGCATCTGTACTATCCCTGTATGGATTTTTTTTCTTGTCATTATTTTCTCAACCATACAGTATAATACCTATTTGTTTAATATTTATATTGTTTAGGTATTATGTCATCTAGAGAGGGTTTAATGTATACAGGAGGATGTTTCTGGGTTTATTCTAAGACATTTTATTTAAGAGCTTTGAACATCCATGGATGTAAGATTCCACAAAAGACCCTTGGAGAAGTCCCCCGTGGATACCAAGGCATGACTGCATTAGCTGCCGTATTATCCACTCTTCTCTGCCAGTGGGCTGTTTTCACTGTTTCATGGATTTTTAGTACAGATGACTTCAAAGACCATGTGGCAAAATGCTAAGCATAAGTGCATCGGCTTTTGGGAAAGAGAAAAATGCTTAATCTTGCTTGTTAAAAATTGTAAATGCTATCTTGTACATCACACCATCTCTATAGTGTGCCATGACTCAATAAAATATCAGCTGCAATGTGCTGTGGTAGTTTCAAAGTTTGGAATTTCAGCTGGACTAACTGGGCTTAAGTCCTAATTCTGTCACTGCCTAGTTGTATAACCTTGGGTAAGTTAACCTCTCTGTTAGAGTGGAAACTCGGTTTTCTCATCTATAACATAGGGGTAGAAATGATTCCCTTAAAGGGTAATAATGGGATGACATCTGTAAACCGTGATGCCAAATATATAAAAATTATGGTATCTGCTGACTAGTGTTAAATGAATGACTTTGGTGTATAAGAGACATCTTTTCTTCCCCCACATTTATAAGAGGCATCTTAAAGTTCGAATTGTATTACAGAGCAGCAAAAAGAAACAAATCCTAAAAACAATCCACAAAATGCCCCAAGAGCTACAGGCTTTGTTCTTGTTTTAGAATACTATTGGTTGTCGTGGTCTATGCTGTAGGTCATAGATCATCTTGTGGCTTCCAGAGGACTTTCATTATAACTTTTTACCTTAACTCATTTCTTCCTCCCGGTACCTGGTACTTCTGTGAAAAATGCTTGCAATGCCAAGGGCCATATTCTTTCCTAATGGTGGTGACATTGGAATTGCTCACTAAACTCAGTCAACAATACATATCTTGACTGGTACATCCAAGTCCACCCACTTATCCTGAAATTAGATGTTGAGACTCTTACCTATGTATTTTGTCCATAATGAGTTAGAAATGAAATCTTTTGCTTCTTTTTGCTCTTAAATTGCTATCTAACATTTCAGAAGCTAACAGTGTATAATCATGGAGAAGTAGACTAACTTCTTTGAATATCACATCTCACAAGGAGTCAGCGGAAACCTAAGCGTCTTCATCTGTTATTTTCAAAAGATTCCCTAGAGGAAGCCTGGGATCTCAACTCTGCATGACTTTTCTCACCACTCTGAAAACTGCATTCAGATTCACTGCAAAGCTACTGAACTTGCATCAAAGAATTTTACCTAAGAGGAGAGAAATGGTCTTTTCAATAAAAGTGATAAAAACAAATTTCCAGGGTGCCTTTCTTCTGAAGAACTCCTAAAGCTTTACATGATTTGGTCAGTTTTTTCTCTCACTTTTTTTTAAGTTTAGGTTTCTTGGATAGCATTTGATTGATCAAGTTTCTCAAAGTTTTAATATATTTTTAATGTCTTATTGCATTTTTTTGGTCTTTTAAGCTTTCATACATCTCAGATTAATGGACATCTATTCCATTAACCATAATTTAAAAACCACCGAGAAGCTGAGTCACCTTTCTTTGTCCCCTTATCATTCAATTTCTCTGGAAAGCATCTTTGTTCAAAGTCCTTGCCTCTGGTCCAGTCTCTCCTACCTTCATCCTTTTTATGTGGGAGCCCATGAGCTGGCAGCCGTGGTGCAGTCTAGGGTCATGGGCTCTGGTTGATGCCTCGCGTTTTCATCAAGTGCTGCGTCCTGTCATCTAATAAGTCTTTTGCTGCCTTCTCCCGCCCTCCGCCAGTTATACCACAGTTAATTCCATTGCCCATAATTCCTCTGTCTTCCTGCACATTGTTTCTTTGTGTTGTTAGAGGAATCAGCTTACATTCCCACACCCCTGAGTTATCAACCTCTTAATATTTTTCAGTGATTCTTTAATCTCAACTGCATTACCCAAATTTTCCAGCTCTCTTTTATTTGCATATTATAAAGCCAAGTATTGTGATTTTTTTCTCTATAACAGCTACTTATGTTCCTTATTAAAAAAAAGTTGATTAAAACGTTTTGCATAAAATCCCACCTCAGAGAGATCATCTATACTGACTTTCCCCCCAAGCTTTATTTTTATTCTTTGATTGCTTTAAAAAAATCAAAATTGGGGTCATACTTTCCCAGAATGAAATTTTAAAGCCACAGAACTTAAAGAAATGGCATACCTGTCATGATGCACCAATTATTTATAAATTTTTGAATCTTGAGTTTTTAAAGTCTACATTATTTTGTGAGCAATTTACCAGGTCTTATTACTTAAAAAAAAATATTCTCCAAAACTGCATGAGTTTATTGTTTGAATGGTTTAGGTTCTCCTCAGTGTTCATAAAACTGTCGTCCCTAAATGATGGATGTCACATGTAAAATGATGGATGTGGTCTCTAAATGATGGATGTTGCATATAACTTCAAAGGAAGAAAGCTCATAACAGGCATTGGTCTCTGGAAGCTGAAGGGACAGTTATGCCTGTAACCAACTTGGGGTATGTATATCCATCGGGGTTCTCCAGAACAGACCTCTGATTGATAGATTAATTATAAGAAATTGGTTCAGGTGCTTTGGGGGCCTGGTGAGTCTGGAATTGGTCGGGCCTGCAGAATAGAAACTCCGGCAAGAGTTGGTGTTGCTGTCTTGAGCCTGAAACCCACAGGGCAAGCAGGCAGGCTGAAAATTTGGCAGGGTTTTGTGTTGCAGCTGTGGGTTGAGGGAGGTGGAGGCCTGTACCCAAGTGAGTTACTCAGCAATCTCTTAGATAATGGTGCTCATTTGAAGTCCTCAACTAGCCATTCAACACCAAAGGCTCAGAAGACACTGCCTTGACTTAGATAGCAAATAATAGAACAACAATGCAAAAGCCAAAGAAGCTCTTAAAGTCAAACGTTCCTTCCTGGTTCTACTCCTGGGTCCATGTCCACTTAAGTAACCTCCATTTCCTAACGATTTTCACTTTCAAAGGCCAAAACTCCACATTAAAACCAACCAGCGTGAATCATTATAAGACTTTTAAAGGATTGCTAATTTCCCTGCTGAAATTCTTTAATGGCATGAAAAGATGAAACTCTTCCCAATTTATTTTACAATTTATTTTATCTGCAGCCAAAGCTTTAGGAAGTCTGTGGCCAGGTCAATGTTGTTACTGCAATGTTTAGAGTGTGGTTCAAATCAGACCCTCCTATGGATACTTATTGATCTGAATAATATTACAGAAAACTTCAGATTCATCTGTCTCATAAAATGCACAGAAAAATCCTGTGTGCACCTTAGCGAATTGAATCCAGGTTTACCTGCTCAGGTGTTGGCACAGAGAAGGCAGAGTCAAGGTTAATAGATAGGAGGAAGCATTCAGGAGTCAGAGCCCTGTCGTCAGTTCTAAGGCAATGGCCCAGGTAGCACCTGCTCCACAGTGTTATGGGTCTTCACCACAAGAGGGAGGAGTGGTGCTCTAGAAAATATTTTGAAGGAGTGTGGAGGTCAATGACCCTCACCTCCTGACCTAAGGAATAGCAATGATAATTACAAAGGTGGAATATTAATAGTTGACCATTTCTGGGGACTTTACTAGGAATCAAATTGTGGGCTAAATATTTTATATATCCTATCTCATTTAACAAGGATGTGAAAAAATGAGCCACGTGTTGAGGATTGGTGTCCTCAAGAGAGAGCTAGTGACAGCTGAGGTGGAGAGGCAGGGGAGGTTCAGAGAGCCATCTGAGAACTCCGGGAGTTTGTAGATCCTGGGGAGTAGGGTACAAGGGTTTGTAAGGGCAGGCAGGAGAGGGAGTGGGACCAAGCATTACAAGAATGGCAGTATTGGAGGGGACGAAGAGCAGGGACTTGGGGCACAAGGACAAAAGATTTGTATGATGGCTCCAATGTGTTTGCTTTAGTATATAAACTGAATGTTCCCTGGAGTTTAGGGATCCACAAGAAGAGACTGAACAGGGCACTTGGTGACAGCTGTGTGGTTTAAAGAAACAGGGCGGGTGAGATGTGTTTGACAGATGGGGTCTTGGTGAGTTCTTGTGGCTTTCAGACGGGCGGGCCTCACACTCTGGCTTCAAGCCCATCATAAAACTATCAAGGTCCGTCCTCCCAACCAGGAATGATGACATCACAACTTCCTTCTTGTGCACTTATTTGCTTTTATGGACACAGGGCCATAGGAAGAAGGAATTGTGTGCACATGTATGTATTAAAATAATTCTTGACAATGGCGCAGGCTTGACCTGAACTTGGACTGTGCAAATCAAAGCAGACCCTCTGAGGAGTAAAGGAATGTTGAGTGAAGACAAAACGCCCACTTAATGTGTGGATTTAATTACAGGAAAAAGAATGTCCATCGCCACTCCTGCACACCTCCATAAATTCCTTAACATCTTTAGGTCATTGCTGTATTTCTATAAGCATGTTTTAATCATAACCCCCTTGCATTCTGATTCCTAAAAGACAATGGAAATCATGCAATCTGGAACAAAGCTCTCAGAATCCCACCTCACTTCTACATCCTATGAGAATGTTTGGAATCTGTTTTTCTATTCCTTTTTTGGAGGGGGAGGTACTGGGGATTGAACTCTGGGGCACTCGACCACTGAGTCACATCCCCAGCCCTATTTTGTATTTTATTTAGAGACAGGGTCTCACTGAGTTGCTTAGTGCCTCGCTGTTACTGAGGCTGGCTTTGAACTCGTGATCCTCCTGCCTCAGCCTCCCGAACTGCTGGGATTACAGGCATGTGCCACCATGCTTGGCTGTTTTTCTATTACTTTATCACCAGAGCCTTTTCATTCACCCTATAACCTCTTCTATTAATAGAAGAGGAATTAGGTGGGAGAAAAATATACATGTAAAATTGAGGAAACTAATTTATAAGGATATGAAAGAGGGGAATTCACTAATCAAGCCTGCTTATTTATTAAAGCCTTGTCCCTTACAGATGATATAAACGTGTACCTCAATTTTGTACCTTGTACTCAAGCTGCCATAACAAAGTCCCACAGGTTAGGTAATTTAAATGGCAGAAATTTATTCTCTCACAATTCTAGAGGCTTGAAGCACAAGATCAAAATGTCTGCAGAGTTGTTTTCCCTGAGGTCTCCCTGCCTCCTTGGCTTACAGATGACCATCTTCCTCCTGTGTCTTCACATGCTTATGTGTCTGTGTCTTAATTTCCTCCTTATAAGGAGACCATCACATTGAATTGGAGCCCACCCTGATGGCCTCCTATTTTTCTGAACCTTCATTGTCTTTTTGAAGGTCTTAAGTCCAGATAATTCACATTATGAAGTACCGGGGGTTAGAATGTCAACAAATGAATTTTGGGAAGGATACAATCCAGCCTATAACAGTGATCTTCTAAAAAGACTCTGAATTTTAAGCTAGTGTAGACTTTTTTGAAATCTCTTGAGCTTTAACAATAAGATTTCCTTGGAAACAGATATGCAGATAGCAGGGTCAGGTCCCTTTAGCATCCCTGTCCTTGCTCTGGGAATGCTGGATACATCACCAACCCAAGAAAAGCAATCAGTAAGCTTATCAGAAGATGTCTAGACCCTGTAGAACAGGCACTTGGGGAAGAAGCAAATTCTCATATTGTCAAAATTGTTGCCACTTGACAAAGGGCAGAGAAATACACAATCACAACTACATGAATCCATTACTGAGCACCATCTTGTGGGTCACTCCCAAGCTACTTCTCAAAAGAGTTTGGGACCTGAGATCTAGATTTCTGTCACAATATTAGGTTTTTAGCCATAAGATGAACCTAGCATCTATTGAATGAGCCACTAGGCTGGGCCTTGGAGTTGTTCCTGACCTTCGTCTCTAGACAAACAGTGGAGGTGAGCCCTGCCGTGTGTGAAACTAATAGACCTCACCCTCTGAGATGGGAACCTTAGGGCTGGAAATGGGAAGCCAATTTTGAACATTCCCAGTTTAATACAAATCAGGAACAAAGGCATCTGATTGGAGTAGAGGGTAGTGGGTCTGGAGGCTTTAGGGAGAGTAGGAGGTAAGCTCTCAGAGAAGGCCCAAGGTGATATATTTAGTTAACAAAGGTGAAATTACTACCTATCTTCCGGGAAGTGAGTCAAGGATTGGAAGAAGAGGTGAGAGCTTTATGTCTTTCAGCAAAAGGGACGAGCTTAATGAACTGTGATGGAGGATGTCAAGAGATGTTCCAGGCAAACATTCACAAAGTGAATCTCTTGGGACCAAAGAGCTCCATCCAGCATTAACTGGCCCAATATAACTCCTCTCCTCCTTTCCAGACTGCCATCTCCCCATTCTTCAGAGACACTAGGCGGCTCCATGAATGGACACACCCTTCCCGCATTCTCTCTGCACGTGCTCCTGTGGGTATCATTTCCTCTCTTGAAACTTCCTTCTCTTTGATCCTTTGTAAGCCTCCCTCTGTGTCGACTCCTTTATAAAGATCATTCCGATTCTTCCAATTTGAATGCTTTTTTCTTCTTCTTCTGGACACATTATCATTTTACACTTATGATGAAGTTCAACCTGTTTCTTCATCTATCAGGATTATTTTGCCCTCATCTATTTTCATTTCTGGTGGATTCTTTAACTTCAAGAAGATAAGGTTTTTAAAATTTTTTTCCATTGTTATTTTATCAACACCTTGTTATTGTTACAAAGGGAACGTGAGGTATTGAGGACATAGAATATGGGTCATGCCTATGGGTGACACAGGATCTCTTGAGATCTTGGGAAGCAGTGAGCACCTGGTGGGCCTTTTGGAAAATAGAAAAATAAGGAAACCCAGTAAAGAGGCCAGTTTAAGAGAGACAAAAAGATGCTAAGAGCTGCAAAATCTACCTGGAGCATAACAGAGGCTAAATGAGGTAATCATTTCACCTTTGTTTTGGGGGAGGGGGTGGTCCTGGGGATTGACCCCAGTGGCTCTCTACCACTGAGCTGCATCCCCGGACCTTTGTATTTTTTATTTTGAAAGAGTCTAAGTTGATGCTGACCTCAAACTGTGATCTTCCTGCCTCAGCCTCCCAAGTAGACAGAATTATAGGCATGCACCGGTGGGCCCAGCTCAAAAGACATTGATTTTTATTTTTATTTTTGGCTGTGTCTACCATACATTCTTTATACAAAAATGTGCATAAATATTACTTATGGAATTAAACAGAATCAGCATTTGTCGAATGACCTTGAATCATGCTGGGAAAATGACTCCCTTTCTGTGGGAACACCCTTTTGGGAAAGGGAGGCCAGGTTTCTATACAGCGTGGGGTTCTGGGCAGTAGAAGTGCTGGGGAGAGTTTGGTGCGAGGGTTATAGAACGTGGTGTTGAGGGCATTCACAAGACATTATTTCAGAGTGAAGCCAGCATTGAGAAAGAAGCATTCCAAAAGAAGCACGGCAACTGAGGAGACAGCAGCCAACAGTTCACCAAGGCAGCATAACCTGGTTGGGCGGAGGAATGGACAGGAAGTTTGTTGGAAAGTCTTTTAAGAGGCACTTGCGGGGAAAGATTGGCACCTGGCTGGTGAAGAACTGTTAATGAAGTAAGAAGTCTTTAAGACACTTTCCTCCCTTAGTTTCCTATCCACTGAGATTTTAAACCCTTCTTTGCCTTGGTCCTAGTTCAGGTCATCAGCAAAGTTTGGGAGAAGTTCTTACCAGCCAATCTGTGGTGGGTTATCTGCATGACTTAGAATCCATTTTTCATATCATTTCCTTCAACAGTAATCCTTCAAAGTGCTCTTCCAATGCCTTGTTATCTGCAAGTTAATATAACCCTGCAAACCGGGTGAAGTGTGGAGATTTCTCTAACCTCCTTCATTCAGTGGGTGGGGCAAACCACGGGGACCCATCCTCTCAGTGATGCTCAGCCTGAGCTTCTCCAGGCTCCTGGAATATGATGGTCAGGTGGTGTCTTTTTTTTTAACTTTTTTTTTCTGGGTTCCAGATCTAGTGAATACTGTGAGGTATGTTGAAAAGGGTTCTGAAACTACACAAATACCTAGCCCATGTTCCACTTTTTACTCTGACATTAATGTCTATGGGCTTTAGATTACTTGCTGTTAGAATGGGATGATAATCCCAAAGAGCCCCTTTTTAAAATCATGGATGATGGGGGGAACGGGATACAATAGGTTCTTAAGGTTCCTTTTTTCTCTAATTAGTTAAGTTAGTTAACATTTCTTGAGCAGTTATTGGTAGGGGCTGGGGTTAGAGACTGAATAATAAATAGATAGCTATTCTTCCTAAATGCCTACTCTCTATGCCTTGGACTACTGATCTCATGGGATCAATTAGTCTTGAGAAATAGATGCTTTCCATGATTCTGGCAAGTCTCTGTTTTAGAGAAGTATTGACAGTGAAATCAAATATATTTGTCTCATTATTTTGTAAGTATTTTTTTTAATGAGGATAAAAATAAACTTGACAAGGCTATGCCAAGGACCAAAAGAAATGTGATTAGAAGGGGCTCTTGGCCTGTGAGTGCTGTGGAAATGTGAGTGGTCATTACTCTGATTTGTTCTGCAGACCCAGGGGTGCCACCAGTCCTGTTCTGAGGGAGGTCAAGAAAGCCAAGGGAAGGGCGAGGTTCCTGGGTGCCCTGGTGACTTTTCATGCCATGCTGCCCTCTAGTGGCCACACTCCACAGCCACTTTGCAGAAGCCACGGGAGAGGGATGGAGAAAGCAGACCCTAAAGGCAAAATGTTCAGTTGGGAAACCAGCCTCGTCCTCAGCCTCGTCCTGGGTGGGACACAGGGCCTGCGGGCCTTCCACCTGGGCTCAGTGCCTGGTATAATGAAAGGCACGAGGCTTGGGAGGTATGTAGACTTGATCCTGACCCTTGACACTGACCAGAGTCAATTCGCCTAACCTTTTATTTGCATAATTGGGAAGAATAATACCTAATTTGAAAATTGTTAAGATTAAATGAACTAATTGAAATTAGTAATATTCCCAAGATCTGGCATATTTTGTGCATTTTTAAAAAGGCTTTTATTTTCTTTAAATTTCATTCATATTTCAGGGTTCATATTGTCAGGCCATGACTATATATTGAATTCCTATTCAGATTATTTTATTTGCTTCTCCAAGATGCAGAATATTCTCTTTATAATCTTTGATAGAGAAAACAGTTGCCTTGGAACCGCTGTGTTCTACAATTACAGAGTTGGATAAATCTGCTCATCTCATTTAGCTCTCATTTCTCTGTTCAGATTTGTGGGTCTTCTTACTGCTTTGAGTGGGGACTGCTTTTTGATCAGCAAGACTTTTGACAAGAACATCCCATGATCTGGCCTCTCAGGTTAAAAAAAAATTGTCTTATTATGCAGTTACATGTCGAGAACAAGTATTCTTATAAAGTGTGAGTGACATGTACTGGGTAATAATTCTCTCTGCTTCACCTCTGGTCCACACCCAACACCAAAGGGTTGAAATGAATCACATCGCTCTGTGCTTTGTTGGGAAGGGCACATTAAAGGAAGAAGACATAATTTGGTATTTCCAAGGTGGATTGTTCTAGTGTTCTCAGAAATTTTTAGGCAATTGAAGGGATGGATCCTAAAACATCAGAGGTAACAAATTGACGCAGGCAAGATAAACTTTGGGTGGTGTGCTGTTCCGTGCTGGGAGTAGTCCAAGGGAGCCACTGTGCCTCTCCCCAACCCCACATTGGAGCAAAGATACAAAGTAGAGAAGGGAAGGAGCCATGCAGCTCCCTGGGAGTAAACTGTTTCAGTCGAAAGGAGCAAACAGGTGCCTGGCATGTTCCTCAGACTTCAAGGAGGCTGGTGCTCCTGGAGCACGGTGGGAGCACGGGTGGAAGAAGCAGTTAGGCCTTGTAAAGTCTCTGACCTCTTCTCCTAGTGAGGTGGAAGTCGGGTCTGAGCTGAGGAGGGATGTGTTTTATAGGATCATCCGGTTTCTCCTCTGGTTTGATAAGGCTGGAGAAGGGCAGGTGTAGAAGTGGGGAGAACAGTTAGGAATTCTGGCAGCTCTCCAAAGAAGAGATGACTATGACATGGGTGAGTTTGGTAGTTGCTATCATTTGGATCCGAGTGTCCTCCAAAGGTTCACAGGCTTGTCACCGGCCTGTGGCACTACTGGGAGGTGGTCGAATCTTTAGAAGGTGGGACCTGGTGGAAGGAAGTTAGTTCATGGGGCAGCGGGGCTGGGGTGCTCAAGGGGACATTAGGACCCCAGCACCTTCCTATCTCTTTGCTTTTTAGCCACCATGAGGTGGACAGGCCTCTTCTGCCACATGCTTCTGCCATGGTGTACTGCACCACCACAGGTCGAGAGCAACAGGGCCAAGTGACCATGAATTGAAATCTCTGAAACTGTGAGTCAAATTAAACCTTTTCCTTTATTGTTTTTCTCAGGTATTCTGTCACTGTGACAGAAAGCTGACTGACACGGTTGTGGTGAAGAGGATGAGCTCTTGGGTACAATGTGACACAAAATCCTAAAGACTGTCTGATAGATTGTGTGGTGTGAGAGACAGAGGGCAGCTCACGGAGGGCAGCTCAATATGCGTCTAAGCATTTTGGCCTGAGCAACTACGAGGTCAAGTTGCCATTACTAAGTTGGAATGATGTGGGAGGAGCTTTTTTTTGGAAAATAGTCAAGAGCTGGATTTTGGATATGTTATGATTGACATGCAAGAGCAGATGTCAATTTGCTATTTGTTTACATGACCTGGAAGTCAGGGAAGATGTTCAGGTTTGAGGTAAAAATGTGAACAAGTTTAGCATATGGATAGTATTTCAGGCCAAGACACTAGATGAGATCACCAAGGAGGGGGGTATGGATATAGCACTCCAAATACTGAGCTCTGAGGGAGTCCATGTTTAGAGTTCATAGGGATGAAGAAAAATCATCAGGGAGACTTAAAGAGGTATAGCTGGTAAAGCAGAAAACAATCCAGGGAGACTGGGAAGGAGGATTTACAAAAGTAGCAAGTAATCAACTATTTCAAATGGTATTGACAGGTTAAGTAAGAAGAAGACATAGAATCGACTATTTAATTTAGCCTCATCGCCGTCATTACTGACCTTGACAAAGCCATTTCAATAGAGCCCCACATCTAGATTATAAAATCAATTTTGTAGCTTGTTAATCTGTTCAGACTCTTTCTGTAATACTGATATGTGCACTTCTTAGAGAGAAGGAATATGACGTCTCACTCATTTCCGTGTCCCAGCATGCTAAGTGACTATTTATAGAATGAACACGTTAATACGTGAAAGGAAATATTCTAGGATTGGCCTACGATGACCAGAGCGAAGCGGCCATCAGTCCCGGGACTATTGGGCCAGAAAGAGATCTGTCACCAGACAAGACTCTACTTGAATCACCTGGGGATATAGAAGATCATTATCTTATTCTTTTTTTTTAAAAAAAAATATGTTTTTAGTTGTAAATGGACACAATATATTTTTTTAATTTGTTCTAATCAGTTATACATGACAGCAGAATGCATTTTGATTCATTGTACACAAATGGGGCACAACTTTTTATTTACAATACCTTTTTATGTATTTATTTTTATGTGGTGCTGAGGATGGAACCCAGTGCCAACACGTGTGTGAGGCAAGTGCTCTGCCACTGAGAGCTACAGCCCCAGCCCTCATTACCTTCTTCTTACTGACATTATCATTCCTTACATATCATTTTGCAGATAACCATCACCACCACCACCACCACCATCATCCAATAATGACCATATTTTGTCTATTCTTTCCCTTGGTTCTTCTCAGTTGACTCTTCTACTTTCACCTGCCACCTTCTCATGCATTCCATTCCTATAAGCTTCCTCATACCTCTGCATATTTCTACAAGGCAGCTAACTGTCTTTATGCTTTCAAGGATCTTTGGTGTTTTCTTCTTGCTCTAGATCATATTGTTAGCCTTTTCTTGATTCACAGCATGCCAGTCACTTAATCACTCAACTGGGGATATTCATTGAGTGGGGTTTGTGTGTCAGCTGGATGTGACTCTTTGGAGACGCAGTGATGAGCAAGCGAGACATGAGACAAGCTCTCAGGGAGCTCTTGGTCTGATGGAGTTAAATGATGGAGACGTTAAACAAGCAATTACAATAGCAGGTGATAAATGCCTCAGGAGGGGAAGTGTCCTCTGTGTGCTCCAGGGCTCTATCCCAGGTCCTCCTTTGCTGCTGTGTGTTACCAGGTCCCTTCATTCACTCTTTTGCTTTCAGCTAATGACTCTCTAATAGAGAGCCCCAGGTCAAGTCTCTCTAAACATGCCCCTACAATGACCACTGGATCTCTCTTCTGGGGAGTTTCACAGTCACCCTCAAAATCAACAGGATAAAATTCAAACCAATCACCGCCCTCATCCTCCAACACACAGAGAAGCCCTGGTGTTCCTGTGTCCTGGTCACCATGATGTCATCATGGTGTCATGAAGCCAGCGGCCACCCACACACAGGATCTCTGGCCTGGGCGTCCTGGTCAATCTCATCCCATTTTTTTTTTTTTTTTAGCAACTGTCCCTAGTTCATATTATGTTCATTTCCTCAATTTCTCTTGCATTCTTAACTGTGGATTCTTTTCTTTTTAAATTTTTAAGTAATGGTGTAAGCAATAATGTGTATATTTATAGAACGTCGTGTGATTTTTTAAAAAAATATATGCAGACATTGTGGGAATGACTCAGTTGAGCTAATTATCCTAGTCATCCCTTCACGCTTTTGTGATGAAACATTGAAAATTTCCTCTCTTGGCAATTTTCAAATGTAGAACACATTGCTATTAATTATAGCCACCCTGCTGTGCAGCAGAGCTCTGTAACTTTGTCTTCCTAACTGGGACTTCATACCTTTGGCCAGCCTCCCCGACCCTGTTCTACCCACCTCCAGGTCGTCACCATTCTTACTCTCTGCTCGAGTGAGTTGGATTCTTTTAGATTTCCCCATATAAGTAAGGTCATGTGGTATTTGTCTTCCTGTGCCTGGCTGGTTTCATTCAGCGCAGGGTCTTCCTTGTGGTCCATTTTGTCACAGGTGACAGGATTTTCTTCTTCTAGGCCACCTTCTCCAGGGCATCCCATTATGTGTACATACCACACTTTCTTGACACATTTATCTGTGGATGGACATGTAGGTTGCTTCCCCAGCTTCTTGGCAATTACGAATAACAATGCAATGAGGAGGAGAGTGCAGGTTTCTCTTCAAGATCCTGATTTCATTTTCTTTGGAAGTGAAATGTATTTCCCAATAGTGGGGGCTGCTGCATCATATGATAATTCAATTTTCAGTTTTTTAAAAGACTCTCTGTACTGTTTTCCATAATGGCCAACCAACAACCAACAGCGGGTAAGGGCTTCCTATTTTCTAAATGCTTTGCACTATTCATCTTTTGATAATCGTCATGCTCACAGATGTGAGGGGATAACTCATAGCTGTTTAAATTTGCATTTCCCTGACAATAGTGATATTGAGCATTTTAAAAATACACCCATTTTTAGTTTAAGTAAGTCCCATTTGTTGATTCTAGTTATTAACTTTTGTGCTATGGGTGTCCTATTGAGGAATTTGGAGCCCGACCCCACAGTATGTAGATCGTAGCCAACTTTTTCTTCTATCAAACGGCGTGTCTCTGATTTGATATCAAGCTCCTTGATCCATTTTGAATTAACTTTTGTGCATGGCGAGAGAAAGGGATTCAGTTTCATTTTGTTGCATATGGATTTCCAGTTTTCCCAGCACCATTTGTTGAAGATGCTATCCTTCCCCCATTGCATGCTTTTAGCCCCTTTATCAAATATAAG
>NW_025999932.1:26563624-26567753 GCF_001458135.2 Marmota marmota marmota
TTATACAAAAGTACATACAAGAGGAAGTGAGGGGAAAGGGAAAAATAATACAAGGGGGAGAAATGAATGACAGTAGAGGGGGTAGAGAGAGAAGAGGGGAGGGGAGGGGGGGGGGGGGGATAGTAGAGGATAGGAAAGGCAGCAGAATACAACAGACACTAGTATGGCAACATGTAAATCAATGGATGTGTAACTGATATGATTCTGCAATCTGTATACGGGGTAAAAATGGGAGTTCATAACCCACTTGAATCAAAGTGTGAAATATGATATGTCAAGAACTATGCAATGTTTTGAACAACCAACAATAAAAAATTAAAAAAAAATACACCCATTTGAATGTTTTTATATCTTCTTTTGAGAAAAGTCTATTCAGGTACTTTACCCATTTTTAATTGGGTCCTTGTTTCTTTCTGTTAAATTCTTTGGATTCCTTATATACTTCAGATAAGAACCCTTTGTCAGAAGCACAGTTTGCAAATAGATTCTCTCACATATGTCAACTCTTCTCTCTGTTAATTGTTTTCTTTGCTGTGCGGAAGCTTTGCACTTTGCTGTGGCTCCATTGGTCTATTTTTGCTTTTGGTTCCTGTGCTGTTGAGTTTATATCTTAAAAATCATTGCCCAGAGCAATTTTTTTCGTCTGTGTTTTTTCTTGTAGTTGTACAGATTCAGGTATTATGAATATTCTTACTGAATATTAATATTAAACTTTAATTCATTTTGAGTTGATTCTTCTATGTGGTGTGAGAAAAGGATCGAATTTCATTCTTTGGCATGAGGAGATCCAGTTTTTGCCAATACCATTTATTGAAAACACTGTCCTTTTTCCATTGTGTGTTTTTGGCACCTTTTTTGGGGAAAATCAATCAACTCTAAATGTGTGCGTTTATTTCAGGCTAAAACATTTTCTTTTCTACAAATGTTATTTCTTTCACCTCAGAATCTTCTCATGGGTTTACTTTTGGGGGACATCTTTTTCTCTCTATGACTGACCTGCTTCCTTTACTTTTCATCTGGAAATACAATTTGTTATCAGTTAAATTTTAGCTCAGATATCACTTCCTCTGGGAAGCCTCCTTGGTCCCCCAAGTCCGGGTGAGATGGTGTGTTAGAAGAGTGGTATCCATGTTGTAATGTTCAAGTCCTGTAAATGTATTACCTTACATGGAGTGCTAGTCAGTTTTCATGACTACAATAAAATACCCGAGGCAGGTTAACTTTATAAAGAATAGAGATTTATTTAGCTCATAAACTTGTTTGTGTTGTGGTTTTGGGGATCGAATGCAAGGCCTTGAGCATGAAAGTTAAGTGCTCTACCACAGAGCTCTGTCTACAGTCTAGATTACAGTTTTGGAAGCTGAAAAGCCAAACAGCATGTCATAGGCTCTGGTGAGGGCCCCCAACTAAAGACAGGAATTTGTGCAAGAAAGAAAACTCACATCTCCAAACAGAAAGGCAGAGAGACTGCATGGGGCCAGGCTCAGGCTTTGTTAACAGCCATTATCACGAGAACTAACCAGGGTCCCACAAGAAACCCCTCCATCATTTCTGATGGCATGCCCCAACTGACCCAAGGACCCTCACCAGACCCCACCTCTTAAAGTTCCCACCATTCTTCAATACCACCACCCTAGATGCCACCCCTCCAACTCACAGACCTTTGGGGGACACCCAAACTATATTCAAACCATAGCACCTGGCAAATGGTACTTTGCAGATATGATTAAATTAAAGATACTAAGACAGGCAGATGATTTGAGATTATCCAGATGTGCCTAATAAAAAAATGTAACAATGGAAGGCACCAGAAGATGGAAAATGCAGGAAAACATTCTTCCCTAGAGCTGCCAAAGGAGCACAGCTCTGCAAACAACTTGATCTAGTCCTGTTAAGACGCATTTTGGGCTTCTAAACTCTAAAACTATAGCATATTAAGTTTTTGTTGTTTATAAAATTTTGTTTTCTTTTTTTTTAAAGAGAGAGAGAGAGAGAGGAGAGAGAAAGAGAGAGAGAGTTTTTAAATATTTATTTTTTAGTTTTCGGCGGACACAACATCTTTGTTTGTATGTGGTGCTGGGGATCGAACCCCGGCCTCACGCATGCCAGGCGAGCGCACTACTGCTTGAGCCACATCCCCAGCCCCAAAATTTTGTTTTCTTAAGCCTCTGGACTTGTGGTAATTTGTTACAGTAGCAGGAAACTCACAGAGAGCTTTCTGTTCCTCATATACCTCCCTCTCCTTTCTGTGTCTTAACATTTATCAGATTGTATTTTTATTTATTTGTTTATTACTGTTCATCTCTCCGGTATCCTATAAGGTCAGTAAAACAATCAGTCTTATTCAACTCATATTATGAAGAACCAGCATTGCTCTTGGAACATAACTGGCGGCAAATTAATATTTGTTGTCCAATGTATGGAAAAGCTGTCGTTGATTTCCTGTGTTACTCAGAACACCTTGTGATGAGAGGGTAAGGGTCGTGTTTCTTGGTAGTCTTGCCTCGATCTTCAGCAGATGTTGTAGTCAACTTTTCCATCACTGTCACCAAAAGACCTAACAAGAGCAGTGCAGAGGAGGAAGAGTGTGCTTGGCACTCCCGGTTTCAGAGGTCTCAGTCTATAGATGGCCCCCTCCACAGCTCTGGGCCCAAGATGAGGCAGAACATCGTGGCCACAAGGCCTGGTGGAGGAAAGCAGCTCCGGACGTGGCAAGCAGACAGCAGGAAGAGCCAGCTTTGCTCACCAGGGACACAATAGAAACCCCAAAGGCATGCCCCCAGGGACCTCCTTCTTCCAGCCACACCCTGCCCACCCACAGTGATGGATTGATGCACTGATGAAGTTAAGGCTCTCAAAACCTGATGATTTCACCTTTGAGAATTCTTGCATTGTCTCTTGGGAGCTTTTGGGGAACACCACACATCCAAACCAAATGGCATGTTTACCTAGAAGGAGCCACAGTTACTGCTTTTTCTCCCTGAAAGCATTCAGATCTCAGGTTGGTTTAGGTTTGGTTGGCTTTGCACACCTGGAAATTGAGTTGGATAACATAATGTCTTGTCTTTGCACCTCTGCAAAACACAGATCCCTTTTTATGAAGAGCTTAAAATCAAGACCTTTTATTCCAGCCAGGCTCTCTTCTTTGAACCCTCAGGTGAGAGGCCTCAAACTATACTTACAACTGGCAGGTGACCTAAGAATCATGTTGGAGATCTCTTAAAACTAAATACTCCCTGGTCTTAGCCTGAACGTGTAATCACAATACCTCCAGGAGAGGAATCAGTTCTCCAAGGTGATTCTAATGCAAACCCAGGTTTGGGAACCTCTTTGACAACCCTGCAGCAGCAAGAGGTGCAGTTGTTGCTTTGGCCACTAGATGTCAGGCTTTACTCTCTACCCTGTGGTTGTAGCACAATACATTTGCCAACCTGACACCCCCACACACAACCCTACACCCCCCCCAAAAGACTTATCATGCTTTGGGCCAAGTACTAGGATAGGCATTGTCACATGCGTTATTCTATTGAGCTTCAAAAACACAGTTAGGAACTGTTATCCCAGTTTACAGGTGAGGAAACTGAGGCCCAGTGAGATAACAGTAACTGGTTGATTTAGGATAACTCCAAAGGCCATGCTATTTCCTTTCAGTCTTAGTCCCTTAATTTAGATGACTTAGGTAACTAACTGTCTTGAATGTAGGATATGAGTTTAGTAAATATTAGTCTAACACTTTAAAAAAGCAAACAAACCCCAAAACTTAAGTCTAGGAGCCGAACCAGGTAAAATTCTTAAGTTCCATTTTAAAGCAACTTTATAGTGTTGTAATTTATCATTATTTTTATTCTGTTTTCACAAAAGGGAAAAGAGAAATAAAAGAGGGTTAAATATAATGTCTTTTAGATTTCCAGGATAGTCTTTGAATGAGTAAGTCAAAGTATCATTTGGGGTAGACTGAAAAGGTCATCATATTCAAGATACCCAGCATGGCCACCTGTAGTAGAATGTGGTCTGTGAGACAAGGAAAAATGAGAGCCCTCAAGAACTTTGGTTCTAAAATGATGTGCCTTGGAGCCGGGAATTCAGGGCCTGTAAAGTATGTGTGTGTCTTATGTGAGCAGTGTGGCGG
>NW_025999932.1:26568052-26642075 GCF_001458135.2 Marmota marmota marmota
AAAAAAAAACACAAGTCAATAGGATGTTATCATTGTAAATGATGAACTAAAAATGACAAATGTCACTTTTGGGAAGGAGGGGTTATTAGGGATTGAATTCAGGGGAACTCCACCACTGAGCCACATCCCCAGCCCATTCTGTATTTTATTTAGAGACAGGGTCTCACTGAGTTGCTTAGCACCTCACTGTTGCTGGGGCTGGCTTTGAACTTGAGATCCTTCTGTCTCGGCCTCCTGAGCTGCTGGGATTACACACGTGTGCCACCTTGCCCGGCCAAATGTCACTTTTTTTTTTTTTTTAAAGCAACTTGCCCTAAATCAAGGACTTGATAATGTGTCCAAGGACCCTGTAAAGGTCTACAAAATGCCCTGTGTGATCCAAATCATTGTAAGTGGGCAAGTGGCTTGGCAGGCTTATATGCTGGTGACTGAAGATTCCCTAAACCTCCCTCCTGACACTCTGCCCAGATTTTAAAGCGTGTTAGGAAGCATGCGGAATAAAGATGGTGATGAGTTACCATGGTTTCCTTTTTGTTCTGCTTAAGATCAACGACAATGAGTCAGAAAAAGTCAACTGTCAGGTGATGGGGTATCCTCAAGTCTCTGCTGGGCCTCGCTCCTGAAGCCCTTTCAGCTACACCCATCTCATCTTTTCACAGGGATCTGTGACTTTTAGGGGCAGAAGTTAATGGTAGCATTACCTGGCAATTTTGTATACACACCAAACCTCCCCTGGTGAGTGTATAGGTACCTTATCATCCCTTGGGACCAAAGGGAGGCACAATCAAGACCCTTGTGTTGAAAGGAAGAGAGCCCATTTTTAAAATGTTGTGTAACAGCTCTGTTTAGAATATACTTATTTTCCCTCTTGCTTAAGTTCTCCAGTGTTTTACCTTACAAGCGTGCATATCTGAATATTTGTGCACATTTGATGATTGTTTAACAAAGCTTTTTATTTTGCAGAAATGGAAGACCTGCTTTCTGAGCCATAACATAGCCGAGGAAGAACAGTTGACATGGGACAGGAGTTGGCCTGAAGGGCCTTCCCTGACTTCCTTTCTGACACCCAGCAAGGTCACTGCCTTCACAACATCTTATTTCCTTTTTATTTGTAGCACTTAACTCTTGAGGTAAAGAGATGTCTCTCTTTTCCCCTCAATTAGGACGTGCATTCCATGAAAGTGAGGACCTAAAATAGTACCTGGCATATAATTGTTGTTCAATAAATTTGCTGGACAGTGAGGAAGGGGATTATTCAGGTAGAGAACTGGAGGGTGGTGGTGAGCAGCCCGCTGCCTGGGTGCCATCTGGGGAAGGGAGGGCATCTAAGCGGCATTCCAGGTCTCAGGCAGGATGTAGGAGTCTCAAGGTCACGCTCTTAACATCTGGATGCATCTGGGATGTTGGATGACAGTGTCACCTCCTCCCCTGGGTCCCAGTATTATCAGATCTAGGTCAGTGAGTCAGTAGGTTCATGAGCACCCCTCTCTCTCAGAACACCAAAGCCGCTCAGAGTACAGGAAAAGGCTCAGCGAGTGCAGTTGTGCATGCAGAAGCTGAGAGTCGTAAAAATTGTGAAAGTTTTACTGAAGTCTATAATTGTTAGATCTCTCTTTTCTCCTCTTCCCCTTCTTATTTTCAAGGTTTTGGGGGAAAAGGAGGAAAAATTTAAGTACACAGAGATGAGGTGAAGAGGAAAGGTAAATATTTAGGTCTTGTGGAAGGAAGTGAAATGGGTTTTTTTTTTTTTTGGTCTTTTTTTGTGTGAAGTAGATTTTTCGAGAGAGAGAGAGAGAGAGAGAGAGAGAGAGAGAGAGAGAGAGAGAGGGAGAGAGAGAGAGAGAGAACACGATAATTTCCAGTTTAAAAGTCTTACTTTTTGAACTCAGAAAGTAGTGATAGTTCATTGACTGGATATTCAACTCAACAAAATTGCTTTTTAAAAACAACTAATGCTGTCTTTCTTGTGACAAGTGTTTTAAAATTTTTTTTTTCAACTCAGTTTTTGTTTTTGTTTTTTAATAAGCCACAAAGTTTATTTCCCTTTAGGCAGCCTTCTGTAGAAGGCTTTTGGTGTGCATTAAAACAGTTCTTAAATTTCTGTATCCCAACTGCTATTCAGGGCTTCTTTCTTAAGCATGCTCTGAGCTGGACCTGATGACTTTTATTTATAGTATTTCATTAAAGCCAAAGCAATGTGACTGACTCTTCAAAACTGTCTTTGTAACGGTGGGGATATTGAATTCACCCAGCCACCAAGGGCAAAGGGAATCCAGTGTGGTAGAAGAAGCAACTCTTGCCTGGTTACAATTGTGGCTGCAGCGGGCCCTGGTTGGCATCACATATAAACTGCTGTTTATATGAAACAGAGGGTCTGTTTCCTACCTCGGAGTGTTAGGTGAGGTTGTTCCAGAAAGTTCTTTGAGCCAATTTTACAGTTTGCCCTGGCCCCTTCCTGGCAGCATGGTGTTCTTGCCAGGAGGGGGTGAGCTCTCAGTGACCCCTGGGGGAGGCAGAAGGAAACCTAGGAGCCCTAAGGCAGAATCCTTGAGATGTGGTTGAGCAGACAGGTACGCTGGCATTGTGGCTTATGGGATGGGACAAGGGACAGACTGTACAGATCTTAAAGTTGCTTTGGGTTGGACAAAAACTCTGTGATAGACACCTTTCATGTACTTTGTAAAAAAGAAATTTGATATACTCTGTTTACATATTTCTAGCACTGCTGGAAATGTTCATTATCACAGCTACAGGAAGACTGAGGAGCTTTATTCTGCACCTGGATAATCCGAGTGTCTGGTGGGAAAACCTGTCATTTCTAAATGGTGGTACTTAGGCAGTCCGGATTCCATATCTGCATGTGAATCCACACTGCGGTTAAGCAATCCCTATCTGATTCTTATTAATGTTTTATTGTTTATTTGGAGGCTCTTCCCCTAAGGAGATAAAATTATTATTTTTGAAACGCTTACGCGATATCATAGGAAACAGACAAGCAGTATCCATTAGCTCTGCCCTCCCCACCACCCACCTCACCCCCTCTTCCAAAACAGACAGAAGGAGTCTTAAATATACATCAATATCACTCAAAAGACAGAATAGAAGGACAGGGGTGGCTTTGTATGTATTGTGACAAGCCCTGGCCTGCAGGTGGGAGAAGTGGCAGGGCACTCTTACCACCCCCACGCCCACCCCCGACAGCAGTGTAATATGGATAAATCTTAGTTCCCCTCTCAGGGCCATGATTCCCTCAAAGACAAGACAAGAAGGGCAGTGGCCAGAGGATGCCTGTGGCCTCTTCAAGTTCAAAGGCTAGACTTTGTGTTCAGAGGACACCAGAGAGCTACAGTAAGGGCGTAGCACACCACAGACAGACAGTGTGCACACTATGAATTGCAAAATAGAACATTCCACGGACAAACATGTTGTCCTCTGTGTGAATGTAGTTCCTAGAGGAAGAGAGGGAAGGAGGGGAGGGAGCAGGGGAGGAGGAGGGGAGCCAGAGAAGGAGGAGAGCCTAACCCAAGGAAAAGAGAGAGAGAGAGAGAGAGAGAGAGAGAGAAAGGAAATTTATGATGAGTTGAAAAACTAAGTTGTTCGTGCATCAGAATGCACTCTCATGGTGTATGGATAGATAAGGAAGGTGAAAGATGATAAATAATTTTTCAAAAGGAGAAAATATTTACATATAATCCAAGATAGTCTGCACAGTGCTTTACTTCAAGTATTCCATGACCCAGAATGCATAGGAAATGAGAGCTATGGATGGCCAAGTTCACCCAGATACTATTGGTGAATAATTCTTTAAAATTTTGTAATTCCTTTTCAATAGAAAGTTTCTTAAAGCGCACATTTCCTTGCTTCTGAGATGGAGTTGACGAAGTGGGATGTATCATTCCAGTATAATCTGTCTATTGGAACTTTAAATATCCATCTTTTCTCAATTTGTAGCCCCAATACAGAGTCAGATGTAGACATGGGTTCGTTAGACTGCAGGTCGAAGGAGGACCAACGCAATCGTGGTTCTGAAATGTGTTTTTGTTGTTATTTTGCTTTGGAAATTTCCTGATATTCAATTTGAATCATATCAATCACCTCTCATGGGTGACCGAGGCTACCAAAGCTCAGTGGATTCCCCAGTTCAACTTAATTGCCTCAGAACATTAATGACCTAATTAGGCTAGTCCTTCTAATTACTGCTATCTGGCCCTTTTACTGGTGAGCACTGTTCAGTTCTTTGTTATTCACATCCTGGACCACAGGCTCTTTGTCAGCGTGCCCCCCCCCCGCCCCCCCCCCCCCGCCAATGTGCCTTATCATGCTTCTTTCTAGTCCATTCTGCCAGGGCTTGTTTTCTTTGTTGGGGTATCAACCTGCATGAACGTAATGGCCAATCAGGATTCTATTTTCCTTCTGGTCTGTAAATCAACCTGTTGAGATGTGTCAGGATAGTCTTTTCCGTATTTGACTAAAGAGTTGGGTTTACTGGCTGCTGGTATTTAAGACCCCTAAAGAAGCAATTCAAAGTTGGGCATGGTGGCCCACACCTGCAATCCTAGCGGCTCAGGATACTGAGGCAGGAGCATCATAAGTTCAAAGCCAGCCTCAGCAATTTAGGGAGGCCCTAGGAAACTTAGAGATACATTGTCTCAAAATAAAAAATAATAAAATAAAGAAAGCTGAGGATGTGGCTCAGTGGTTAAACACCTGTGGGCTCAATCCCTGGTACCAATAAACAAACAAACAAATAAATAAAGCAATTCAGTTGATTAACAGAATACCTCTTTAGTATGTCAGGCATTACTATAGTTCTCCAGGTACACTGAATTTGTTGGCTTATGACATATATCACTTCCCTCTACCTCAAATATGAAAAGCTTTCCCTACACCCAATGGGCTTCTATTATAATTCTCAGGCCAGGTCCCCATGGGGCAAGGGGTGGTGGACAGCAGGTGATTCTGCCATTCCAGATGGTGGAGCCAGGCACTCCTGGGGAGCGCTTTGCTATTTCTTTGTGTGTTAAACAATAGCAACTACTCCACCAAAACCCAAACTTCCAAATAACAAAAGCAAAACAAACACAAACAAACAAAATGAGCCCCAATCCTACAGCTAACAGGCAGTAGATTTGGAGTTATTTCACTAACCTTTTAGATACAAACTTGCCTCAACATAAATTGCGACTCAAAACCAATATAGAACCATTACCTTTAGCAATGGGTCCAGGGTCATCTATTTAAATTCATGTTTTACCTGGTTTTCTTATTGCTGACTCCTAGTCAGGGAAATATTTGGTTTTGTTGCATGTATAAGCATAATATTGGAATTCTTTCAAATTTATTATTGAGCTTAAGTTCTCTATTAATTATAGTTTTTGTTTATGTCAACTAAAATTCTGTATCTAGGAATTAATTTCAAATTTATTATATCCTGCTAGTTGTTTTTTTTCAATTTTTGCTGATATATTTACTCTGTCCAGAGTACTAGATGAGAATCCATTCACATATATTTTATATTATGGCTGGCTTTTCAGGTACCAGCATTTTCTGAAAAGCAAGACTGTTATTTGCATTTATAGTATCACATAAAAGATGTAAGATCTCATTCAGCAATGTATTCATTGCATTTTATATTTATTGATGCCAGTATAGTTCTCTTTAGCCACCTGGTTTTATTCCTTTCGCCCAGAATTGTTGGAACATAGCCTCATCTTCTGCAGATCATGATTTTTTTTTTGTACCGGTTTCAATGAATATATACCACATTTTTAGGAACAAAATAATATTTCTCCAACAAAGCCACAATGAAATTGCTTTCAACACTTACATATGATCAAAAGGATTTTAGTTTTAATCCACAAATTCTTCATAAAATTGAAAAGTATCTTATAGGCATAAGATGTCTTAGATGTGTCTATCTGGCATGTGCAGATGTTCACCGTGTCAAAATTTCTTTAGCATCTTCTAAGCAACCTGTGCGATACACCCCCCACTTCAAGAGCAGCCTAATTCAGCTTCCCTCCAGGTACACCCTGAGAACTGATACTGGAATAAGCTTGCAAAATACATATGTGTGGGGGTTTCTGGGTCCACGAAGGTCATTCCCCATACTTTACCTTCCAACTTCCACCATAGTTTTTCTTTAGCCAGATGACTTACTATAGGAAGGATACTTGTATAAGCTTGCCCTGCTAAGTGAATTCAAGTGTGAAATATCATCCAACAAAGTAGAAGAGGTTCATTAGTCCTGGACATTTTTGTGACATTGTGATTTGGGTTCTTCACTAGCTACTATGTGTGACATCCCTGAGAAAGTGATTTTTAAATTCCTGGTTCAAATTCACTTTCATTTAGTAATTATTTGTGTGTGTGTGTGTGTTTGTGTTTCTTGAACCATTTTTGCTTCTGATTCAAATTTGGACACAGAAATGAAAAAAAAAAACAAGTGGCTTATGTTTTATGAGGTTAGTATAACGCGGTGCAGAAATGTCTCATTTATTTATAACTTGAGATTTATACCACCATCTAATTCCAAAAGGGATTTGAGGTGGTACGTGGGGATGTTGACTTTGCTCTTATCTGAGAGTCTTAAAATGTAATTTATGCTGGTTGTTTTGTCTCATCTATCTGCCTCTTCTTGGCATTCGGTGATTAATGCCTGTGAGTGGAACAAAACTTATTCTGGAGGTATAAAACATCCTCTCATCTGTGGGATTTTGGCAAGCACTGTGAAAACTGCAAGTGGAAATCATTTGAAATTGCACACCAGGAGCAAGAGAGTCAAATGGCTATTTTAATTTTAAAGAGGAACTCCACTCTGATTGAAAGATAAAATCACTTTTTAAAAGGCACTTTCACTAGAAAACTGTTAATGCCTCCCTGTGGACACTCTCTGTGGATGTGACACCCGATCCTCAGTTTCCCTTTGAGAATAGGAAATGCAAACTGAGGCCAAGAAGTCAGGACTGTGCTGCTGCATCATTGCTTTTGTGCTTTGGGATCCAGGTGACATCTTTCCAGATTTTTGTTTGCACAAGGTTACACGAAAGAGCTGGGTGAAAGCCGGATGTGGTGGTGCACATCTCTGTAATCCCAGGGGGTCCGGAGGCTGAGGCAGGAGGATCGCAACTTTAAGGCTAGCCTCAGCAACTTAGCAAGGCCCTTTCTCAAAATGAAAAATAATATAAAAGGGGCTGAGGATATGGCTCAGTGGTTTTAGTGCCCCTGGGTTCAGTCCCTGGCGCGCGCACACACACACACACACAAGTTTAATCAAGTTTAATGTCATTCAAGAATACAACTTTTGAACTTCTCTCTTTTCACATCCTGGTTTTCCTATTACATACAGGGGAGTAAAAACAAGGAAGAAAGGGTGAGAATGAGGACAGAGGAGGAGGAAGATGCAGGTGGAAGAAGAAATAGCCGAATGTGTGGAGTCTGATTAGCTGAATGACCTGAGCGTCTCCTGGCCGCACATGTACTGGGCTGGCAGATGGCTGATGTCTGCTCAGCAACATAGTTGAATGTTTTGGCTCGGTCATGACCTCTGGCAAAATTAGGTGGTGATGAAGGCTGTCTGCACGACTCGTTCAGACTCCTTCAGACTCGTTCAGTCCCCCTGAGCCACTCCCACCTCACATGGTTGGCTTTCTCTCTGCCCTCCACGTGGGCACTTTTCTCGGAGCACATCCCGGCTCTCTAAGCCAGGCAAGAAGACACAGAGGGAGAATCATAGAAACCAGAGGAGATCAGGCCATGCTGGGGAAGGAGCCAGAGGGAGGCTCCTCTCTGCCTGGCTTGGGGGGGGGGGAGCACAGCCTTCCAACTAAATGGAAGACATGCTGAGTGCCACCTTCAGCAGTATAGGGAGGCACACAGGGGAAGGGAACTCTGAATCAGAATCACTGGTATTCATTAGAAAGTCACTCTCCTGGGTTCTGTTGTGCACCAAGGAAATCACAATGCCTGTAAGGGGGGCCCAGGAATCTGAACTTTTAACAATCCACCAAAGTGACTTGGATGGATCTGGATGGATCTTATATCTGATACCCACTCAGCTCTCATCTAGATTAGGCCTCACCATTCTGCACTAACATTTTCTGGTTTGGAGGCCACTTAAGTTTGTCTCTCTTTGTTTCTCTAAAGAGAAGACCTGGGCCCCAGATGTCCAGCAGGAACTCTGAGATCCTCATCCTCATCCGCCCTAAGATCTGCGGATGACTCGCCCGGCGCATCATGTCTTGGCAGGCACAGTGTGCAGGTGTGGATGGCTCATCAGTCCCCGTGGAGATGGAAACAAAGCGAGGAGACGCCACTGGGGGCTGGTCCAAATGACGCCTGTCAAGGGCACCAGGTGGCATCCCAAGGCACTGGGAGGGGCAGGATGGGGTCCTCTGCTGCTGGATCAGTAGGCAAATCCCATGGCAAGGAGAGGAGCGTCAGAGGCAACAAGAGAGAGAATCAGGTCAGGCTAGAGGGAGAGCATTCTGGAGGACATCAAGATGGCCAGGAAGCTGGAAAGGAGAATGCTCGGTGAGACCACGCCAAGAATCGGAAAGGGTCAGAGGCAGAGTCAGCCTATCCCTGAGGGAGCACAGATCCTCTCACGATGACCCATGTGGCTGGACTTCTGGGGCACTGCGGTGGTGCAGGAATAGTCTGCCACCCCGAGACACGCCATTGACGTCAAGTCCTAGAGACACGGCCAGTTCTCTGAGAGGAGCCAGGTCCTTTTCCTGAGGATCCCCCCCCACCCCACCCCGAAAACTTGATCTCTCTGGGTCTCCATTTTCCCGTGTGTAAGATGTGAGTGTTGAACAAATTAATCCCCATAGCATCTTCTAGATCCATGTTTCCATGGAAATAAAACAAAATTAATAACAGAGAGAGGAAATTAATGAAAACAAATTGTTAAGTAAGATGTGAACAGACTTTTCTGGAGAGGTTTCTAGGGTCAGCAGGGAGTCTTAAACAGAAAGGGAAGGAATTTGGCAGGCCAGGTGTGGGGCAGGGCTCATACACACTTGGATGTCACAGGGGAGGCAGGTGCTCAGCTTGGGGCCTGTAAGATCAAGGTATAAGCAAAATTACTCAATGCATCAACTGCTAAGAATATCCTCCAAACAAAATCACTCAAACTCCTCAATTTACTTTTATGGCTCCATTGTTGCTTTCTGTAAAAGATGTTCATGCATTAAGGCTTCAGGGAATAGGCACTTTGCTTAAATCCTAAGGAGTGGCAGTATCAATCTTTCAAATGGAAAGTATTGTGTGTGTGTGAGTGTGTGTGTGTGTGTATACTGGAGATTGAACTCAGGAATACTTGATCACTGAGCCACATCTCCAGCCCTATTTTGTATTTTATTTAGAGACAGGGTCTCATTGAATTGCTTAGCACCTTGTTTTGCTGAGGCTGACTTTGAACTCATGATCTTCCTTCCTCAGCCTCCCGAGCTGCTAGGATTCCAGGTGTGTGCCACCACACCTGGCTCAAATGGAAAGCATTTTTTTTTAAATGCACATAAACTGAAAGAAAATTCAATAAATTTATTCCATCCTACAGTCTCAGTCCTATAGCATCCCTCAATTTCCTGGCCATCCTTTTAGGATCTGAGCAAAGAATGCCTTTTGGGGAGAACCACTGTCCCAGGTGAGGTATATCAAGATAAGCCCTCTCAGTTGGGAAGAAAGTAGTTTTGTTAGCAGGGGATATGCTTCTAGAATGTAGCACCAGATACGATGCTCTTTCTGCTATATCCTATTTTCCATGTACTTAGAGACTCAGCCAAGAATGGGATCACAAAGTCACATACACAATCTTTGTTTAGGGGCCAAAACCCATTAGCACTGTATGAATGTATCTTCTGTTGCTATAATAAAATACTTGAGTGTGGTGAGCCGCCTCTGCCGTTTCTGCAGACTATGGTCGCCATTACAAGATGGCGCTGGCTCCGCTGTGGTCTGTGACAAACAACTCCTAATTTGGGAGAGTTGGCGCATGACTTTTCATCACCCTATGAGAAAGCTCCACGTGGCAGCTTTGCATTGGGGCTTGAGATGCTTTATTAAGGCTGGGAGGGGCAACCGGGGGGAGAGAAGAAGAACTATCAAGGGCCTGAATAAACTGCTGAAAGAAGATTCCTGAGTTGCGTCTTCCTTGCGGGCAAGGGGTCGCGACAAGTGGTGCCGAAACCCGGGAACCAGAACTTTCAGCAGTCAGGGGTGGTGCACCGTAGTCCCAGGTAAGTGGGATCCACGACCAAAGCGGGGTTAGTCCCAAGTAAGTGGGATCCGCGACCAAAGCGGGGCAGCAGCTGCATTGTGTACTTTCGCTTTTGTTTTCTGTGTTTCTTTTGTTGTGTCATTTTGCTTTTGTTTTTTGTGCTTCTTTTGTTGTTGTGTCATGGGTGCCGCATCTTCAAGTCCGCTTCTTCTGGCCCTAGATGGCCTGTTACGTTCCAAGGGTCTGGAAATGAAACATAGTACTTTGCAGATGTTTTTGAGAGAAGCTGCCAAGAGCTTCGTCACTTCGTCACTACGGCCGCGGCTGAGGGACCTGCCTGCACTGCTGCAGAGCAGGCTCACACTGCGGAGAAAGCGGAGCGCCGCCGGGGACCAAGACCGGTACTTCAATCTCTCTCGCATTAATCTCACAGGAGTTTTTTGTTTCAGCCTTGGAAACGCTAATTGCATCAGCCTTAAGACCAAAAATTTGACTAACTGGGAGGACCCATTGCGGTCCAGNCTCGGATCTGGGGAAGGGCCCTCCTTAAGACTGAGCCATACTATGCAGCCACTTCTGCACAGTGGGATAGGACCTCTACTCTCGCCTGTATTGTTTTAAGAAAACAGAAAGGGGGAACTGTGGTGAGCCGCCTCTGCCGTTTCTGCAGACTATGGTCGCCATTACAAGATGGCGCTGGCTCCGCTGTGGTCTGTGACAAACAACTCCTAATTTGGGAGAGTTGGCGCATGACTTTTCATCACCCTATGAGAAAGCTCCACGTGGCAGCTTTGCATTGGGGCTTGAGATGCTTTATTAAGGCTGGGAGGGGCAACCGGGGGGAGAGAAGAAGAACTATCAAGGGCCTGAATAAACTGCTGAAAGAAGATTCCTGAGTTGCGTCTTCCTTGCGGGCAAGGGGTCGCGACACTTGAGGCTGAAAACTCTATGAAGAAAAGAGGTTTAGGGCTGGGGATGTGGCTCAAGTGGTAGCGCACTCGCCTGGCATGCATGCGGCCCAGATTTGATCCTCAGCACCACTTACAAACAAAGGTGTTGTGTCCACCGAAATCTAAAAAATAAATATTAAAATTCTCTCTCTCTTAAAAAAAAAAAAGAGGTTTATTTAGTTCACAGCTTTGGAGGCTGAAAGGCCTAGGTCAGAAGGCCCATTGGTTTGGTCATAGGTGAAGGCCTTCTTGCTGCATCATAACATGGCTCACAGCATCATGGTTGAAGAAGCTGTGAGAGGGAGAGATCACACAACAAGGCAGGAAACAAGAGAGATTCAGGATCCAGGCTTCCTCTTTTTGTAACCGTCTTGTCTTGCAGAAACTATCTGGGATCCTGCAAAAGCTACATTCATTCCTCTAACAGCTGTGCCCCCAGTGACCTAATCATCTCCTACTAATCTCCATCTCAACACCTCCATGCTAAGGACCAAGTTTCCACAAGGGAAACCTTTGAGGGACGCAGGGAAACCCTATGTGAATCCGGGAAATCGCCCAAGGCTCTCTCTTGTCTAGGTAACCAAAACTTCTAATTCTCAAACTCACTCCTCCACATCTTCTGGCAACAGACAAATGCTCCAACTTGGTGTTGAAGAGTCTTCCAGGCCAGGTCCCTTCCACCAGGGGCTCCCATTAGAACATGAGGATTTGGCAGGACGCGGTGGTGCACACCTATAATCCCAGCAGCTCAGAAGGCTGAGGCAGGAGGATGGCGAGTTCAAAGTCCAGCCTCTGCCAAAGCAAGGCACTAAGCAACTCAGTGAGACCCTGTCTCTAAATAAAATACAAAAAAAGGGCTGGGGATGTGGCTCAGTGGTTCAGTGCCCCTGAGTTCAATCCAGGGTACCAAATACATAAATAAATATGAGGATTTGATCATGAGTCACTCAGGACTGGAGTCTCCCATCCCCAGTCTCTAAAATGGGCCTGTGGAGAGTAGTGTGGGCAAATCACTTCTCACTAGAATTCTTAGTCTAGAAAAGTGGGGCAGCAGGCACTTGTACAATGTCTGAGCTGCCCTAAGGTACAGAAAACAGAATGCCTTTGCTCTTAGAAAGGTATGGCTGCTACACTGAGCCTGGGAGCTCAGCTGGGCCCAGGGAGTCACCTCCTACAGGGTTAGGCCATCTTTGGGAGGAAAAGACCAGGTCTGTTAAGTATTGCTTCCTGCTGCGAACTGAAAAGCAGTCTTTGCCGTCTCTGTTCTTGTCCAAATAACCCATCTTTCTCCAACTCTGTCCCATTGGAAATTCATCTGTTTTATTTTATTTCCATTTTGATAACTTCACTTTTCATTTCCAAGTTTACAGTTTGTCCTCTGGCCTTGCCACTTGTTTCTTCTTGCTTGTGTTTTACGGCGTCTTTTTCTGGTTAAAAGAAGTTAGGCCTCATTTATCTTCTTGGACACATGTTAGCCTGCTTATTTAAAGGCTTTGCCAAACATACTCTATCAAATTCAGTCTGGGGTGAATTCACATTTTTACCATTGATTTTGTTGGCTGTCTCTTTTTGTAATAGATTTGTCATGCATCTGTCTCTCCTTACACTGCAGATTTGCGATTGCTTCTTCCTGGTTCTCTAAGCCTCCAGAATCAAGAGGTTTCAGAGCACCTTCAGATGCCACTCCACCTGTGACATGGAGAGAGTAGAGTCCTTGGAAGTCAGTAGGCACCTTGACTTACTGTCCCAATTCAGATGAAATCTATGAGCTGCTTTGTCCAGTTTCCAGCTCTCAAGAAAGCCATACCTTCTAGAAGGTCTTTGCTGTATTATTTGTTACTTATTGTTTAGTCTCCTTTCAGGAGAGGGAGATCCACTCCTTGGCCCCGGCCTTCACACCACGAGCTTGGCTCCTGCCCTGTATTTGATGGAGAACTTCCAGTCCCCTTTATTCCTTGGAACATTACCTCCTGGTAGCTACTGCCTTAAATTTTCCAGAAAAGTCTCAGTCTTAAATGCAGGTAGAGCACCCTGAATCCATTTAGGCATGAAAATAAACTTGATTTTAGAGGATTCAACTATGAAGAAGGTAGGAACTCACCATCATCTGGGCATGTTGCTGTATACCTCTAGTCCCAGCTACCTGGGAGGCTGAGGCAGGAGGATCACTTGAGCCCAGGAGTTGGAGGCAAGGCCAATCTGGGCAATGTTCTAAGACTCTGTCTCAAAACAAAAACAAAAAAAGCCCAAAACCAAAACCAGAACTTGTCCCCCACACTTTCGGTGAAACCAAGGATGGGGTTCCCAGGGCTCAGACCCAGGATCAGTGACACAGGAAGTCCTGGGTGGACAGAGGTAGAAAAGGAAAGAAGAAAGGAAAGCAAGGAAGAGGAAGGAGAGGAACTCTGTGTGAGCCCATCGGAGAGAACTTTTGCATATTTGAGAAGTGACCCAATGAACAAATGCAAAGATATTTTCTACCAACCTCTGGATTCTAAGAATATGATTGGCTGTGAGCATGAGGAGGCTTCCCCCCCCCCCTGGTAATGAGCTATCCTTGGATCCACTGCAAAAGATGGTTATTGCTCATTTTTACAAGAATGAAAGCTTCATCCCTAGCTGGACGCCCTAGGATACCAGATGTCAGAGAATGCCCTAGGTCACCACAGGCAAAGTTAATTGTGAAGACTGGTGAGACAGTGCCTATACCACACATTTCCATCACCCATTTATGAATATGTTGGTTCAACTGTCCTGGGGTTGCCACTTTGCCGCAGTCTGGCTGGGCACAAAATAACCGAGCCGCCACACAGCCTTGAAGGTTCAAAACAGGAACTCCTTTATTCTCCGCACTCCCACCAACGGCAGGCACGCGGCCTTCTCTCTGGACACACCACACACCAACCAGAAATCCCTCCTCCGGCACTTCCCCAACCAATGCGAACTCCTCAGGAATCCCCACGAGAGCTCAACTGGAACTCAACGGGGAACTCCGGGAGAACTCAAAAGTCATCATCTTAATGGCTCGCTGGCGTCACCTCTCAACCACTACTTCTGGCAAAAATGCCAGGCGTCATCCCGACAAGGCTGTGGCCCTCAACACCACTTCACACCCAGTGTTTTACTGCAACTGAAAGACACAGTACAGGCTGAATATCCTTTACCTGAAAACTTGGGATCAGAAGTGTTTTAGGTTCTGCACTTTTTTGGATTTTGTAATATTTGCATGTATAGCTATGTGCCATATAACATTTCACTCAATGACAGGCAGCATTTATGACTGTAGTGGTATATGATCATATTCCCTAGTGACATCATAGCCATCTTAGTTGTATAAGCACACTCTTTGATGTTTGCACAACAATGATATCACCTTAAGGTGCATCTCTCAGAACATATCCATATGAGGTTAAGCAGTGCATGAAAATACATAATGAGATACATTGGGAATGGGACCCAATTCTAAATGTGAAGTTTGCTTGTGATTCATTTATAACTTATATTCATAGCACACATTTCATAATTTTGTTTATGAAACAAAGTTTCCTAATGGGGAATTTTCCACCATGAAATCTTCTATGGGGACATATCATACATGTCAGTGCCCAAAGTTTGAGATTTTGGAGAACTTTGAATTTTTGATGTCCAGATGAGTGTTGCTCCACCTGTAGTTAAGACTGAGACATTTGTGGAAAACCTAAGCTGAAGGGACACTGAGTCGGGTAAATGCTCCACAAATTGTTGGACCAGAGAAAACCTTATGTGGACCAGAAAGGACCTATGCATACGGTACCTGCAAGGTCTTCCTAAGCAAATTTAGTGATTTAAAATTGAACAGTGATGGACAAGGCCCTGAGAGGTATGATCCATTTATTTATTTCCAGTTTTTATATCCACAAGTAGAATATGGGCTGGTGGCCCATTTTGGTGTTTAAAGTGAGAAAACTGAAATGAAGGTTAAAAAAAAAACATGCATCTGTAGCTAAGTGCAGCTGGAATCCTGCCACTACTTCCAGATCATTTGGGAGAGCACAGAAAATCAGAAAACCTTGAACAGAGGCCAAGATTTAGCATGGATTTGAAGAAAAAATACCAATAGACACTTTCATTTTTTTTTTTACTCTGGGTGTCAGTGCAATAATTTTTTTGACATGTTAAAGCTTCTATAAGTTAAAACAGCCCTTTTGAGCAGTCATTTTTATTTTAGCAGGAACAAAGTGGTGTTGAGAGTCTTTGTTAATGTGCTCTTTAGTGTGGAGTAGATGGGAGGTAATAATGGCTGTGAGTTTTGCGGAATTTCTGAGAGTGTTTGTTGAGTCCACTCAACTCTTAGGTATTAGGCAATGTCCCAAGACATGTGGAGTGATTTCTTTGTCCCCCAAATGCAAGATGCTGAAGTTAGGACTTTATTAATATCCTCAAGCAGGAAGCTGGAAAATTTGTTTTGTTTCCTTCAAAATTTGTCTTCTTCCCCACAATGCAAATTAGAAAATTTGTAAAAGTGGTTTACTGCTTTCCAGAACTTTGAATGGGCAATAACCTCTGTGGCTGGGAAGACCTGGCATCCTGCTCCATCGTCAGGGTAGACACGAGTTCACTGATGTCTGGGTGGTCTGTAAATGTGGCTTCATGGTTTAGGTTCAGTTTTATGTTTCTATCCTGGAGTTTAAAAAATAAGACCCCGTTGAAATAAAGCATGGTCACTTCCATCAATCTAAATGGAAAGGAGAGAAATTGGAAAATCATTAAAGTTTGTGTTCAGAGTAGATCTGAGGGTCCGAAAATGCCTAGCTCTGCCAAACCCAAATCCAAAATAGAGTAATGTTGAGATGTTTTTGGTCAAACCCAGATCCAGAACATTCATGCCTGGGATGGCTCAGATTTTGTTTTCAAATTTGATCTGTTTTTCAAATATCAAATTCATACAATGTCAAAAGAGAAATTCTTAAGCTGCAATAACTAAGACTTCCAGTAGAAAAGCAGGTAATTTTCCACATAATGGTTTTAGCTGACTAGTCCCTCATAGCATCTGGTTCAATTTACAGTGTTACAGAATCAGGATTCAAAACATTTCTGTTACTTTTAAAATAGAAATTTGTTAATTTTCTTAGTTTCTTCAACTTTCCTCTTCACAACTTTATTTTACATCCATTATTCTCATTCCTACTTTTTCAATTCCTTAATTCTTAGTCTGGGCCAGTTTCTGGATATCATTACATTTTGATGGCCTCTTTCCCATAGTTTTGATGGATATCTTTGTTCCTGTATCTGGTCCCTGTGTCGAATGCTCTCTGTGCTCCTTTCACAATAGGTCGTTTTTGGAAAACTGGGTTTTAACATTTTCCATCTCTTTAAAAATGCTGTTTTACTATTTCATGTTTTCAGAATGATCCTGTTCTCAAGTATTGCCAGAAGGAATCAATTCGTATTTTCTCTAGACTTCATCTGGGAAATAAAAAAGTTAATAAATAAAATTCTCCATGATAAAAAAAAAATGGGACAGAAGGCTGTCCTGTGTTCCTCCTGGTCAAGTCAGAGTTTGGACTTGGAAATAATATCTGTTGAAGAAATTCATGGACAAAGGAAGGCTATTAAAAAAAAATCACTGGGCTAAGTGGCACACACCTGTACTCCCAGTGGCTTAGGGGGCTGAGGCAGGAGGATAGCAAGTTCAAAGCCAGCCTCAGCAACTTAGCAAGGCCCTAAGCAGCAATTCAGCAAGACCCTGTGCCCAAATAAAATATATGAAAGGGCTGCAGATGTGGCTCCGTGGTTAAGTGCCCCTAGGTTCAATTCCCAGTACCCCTTCGAAAAAAGAAAAAGAATTTCAAGAATTATTTTTTATCACTAAAAAATAATTAGTGATAAAAAAAAGTAAGAAAGGAGAACAATCATGTGGTAGCCAGGCTTTAATTGACTTAGATTTCATGTAAAACCTCTGTGAGTTATCTGAATGGAGAAAGGTAGAATATTCCCTAAAGTATGGACCAATATGGACAAATATGCATATTTTTTCTACTATTTCTAATATTTCACTTTAGTGATTCTAGAGCATGTATTATTATGAGGTCTATTTAGGAACAGGAGCTCATTTATATGTAAAGTTTTAATAAAAATAATAAAGCAAATGTCAGATTCAACAGTAAAGTCTGATGTCAGCTTAACATCTTGGGCAAAAATACCACATTTCCTGGATGTGGACCCTGATATCGTGCAGGAAGAAAGCAAGTGAGGAGAAGAGTTGGTTGGAAACTTTCTGGGCCACTTCAGACTCTGTCACCCAGAAGTGACTGTAACCATCCTAAAAGTCTCACCCGGATCTATAGGATTAATTGGGACCAGGTACTGCATTTAAAAGTCAGCCAGAGGCAGGTGCCAGCCCTGGCTAATTTGCCTTGGGCCTTTGCCAAATTTTTGACAATACACAACTTGCCATTTCCCCAAGTTATACCCTGAAAAAATGTTAATGCCTGTCACCTGTGACAGTTTAATTTGGTTCATGATACGTCGATACCCTTATCAATGCCAGTGTGTTAGCGAATTTCCCTCCTTGTTAATGCCAATAGTCTCCCAGTTACTGAAGTCAGCCCACAGTTTGAGCCAATAGTTTCAGGTGATTGAAGTGAACCACTGATGCAGTAGATATATAGGGAAATCTCTATCACGTTTCCCCACTGCTAGAGCAGTGGTTCTCCGTAGGAGAAATTTTGTGCTCTCCCCAGCCTCTAGAGAATATTTCGCATTGTTGGGAGTTATCTATGTCCCATTTAGAGGGGTTTGTGTGTACTGTGGGTATCGAGTGGTACTGTGAAATTCTGCTAAGAATCCTGGAACCATCAGGAAACCTGACCACAAGAGAAAGAAATACGTGTAAGAAATACTTGTCCACAAATATAAGTTGTGCTAAAGATGAGAACCCATGGGTACAGATACCAAAAAGCATTTGCTCTTGTAACGCTACTTAACAAGGCAAGGCTGCCTCACACCTGCTAGACACTGAGAGAAGCCACCAGGATGGCAACATGCTGCCAGGGATGAGGGAATCTTTGTCCTCCAATGAGCTGGACCCACTTTCACCTCCCTGCCCTGGCCCAGGCTTTTTTGCTGGGAGGGCATTTCTTCCATCTGTCTCTCATCCTCATCTTCTATACCCTCATGACCCTCCCCAACTGTCATCTCCTCCATACAGTCTTCCTTCTTAGATAATGCCCAGCTCAGAGGACTTTTTCCTGGAATTACCATAGACTTTTAATTTCTATGAGGAAATCTCATGTTTAACGACATACCTCAATTCCTACACCAGTTCCTTACTCTATGTTGTATTATTAATAGAAGTAATTCCTTACGGAAATATATTGTCTCTTAAAAAACTAAAACTTTCCCAAGATACTTGAGTGGTCAGAGCTGACCTGACATAATTCAAAACCTCTTAACTGCTTTCAGTAAGTTATCTATCTACCCATTTCCCCCAGTACTGCTATATGGTCCCTCCTTTTCATTTGTCTTCTACCATGTCTTTCTTTATGTTTTCAGTTTTCTAACATGATATAAATGCCCTTCATCTTGTTGAAGTGTTCTTCCTGGTAGTTACTCCCTGGTTCTAAATAACATTTGATGCTCTTTTCCGTTTATTTTCACTCTCAGGCGTCTCTTGCTCCTCTGTTAAATGCCAGGTTTTGGACCTCATGCCTTTCCATTTTTCCTTCTTCTTCTTCTCTGGCCGAATAGTGTTACACCTGTGTTTTTGCAAGAAGCTGTCTTTTCTCAAAGGAGAACTCAGCTGTGTATTTCTTCACTATAGTGTCAGTTCAAAAGCTTCTGGAGGTATGTTCAATTTCAGAAGTCCTGACTTAAAGGTAGGTCCACTGTAAGGTTTGCCATTGGTTTCAGAGGTTCCTTCCCAGGTCAGCTGGCTCCATGGCTCTGGACCCAAGATGAGGCAGAACATCATGGCAGAAAGGTAGGGTAGAGGAAAACTGTGCAGCCTCGTGGCAGCCAGAAAGCAGAAAGCAAACATGCACTTTTTATGCTCATATATAAATATCCCAATGTCTGTTGGCAAATGTCATCACAAGGAATTATTAAAACATGGTCATTTTATAGGAAGTTCCCACATCTTCCTCTATGATAACATCTCCTTTGGTTTAGTGTGAAAATATATAGTCATATATTATACATAGTGTGAAAATATATATCTTATATGTATTAATATATATATTAACATTAATGAGACATAGCTTGCTTATTTTTTTCTCCAGGGTATCATCTTTTTCATACTAAAATTTTTAAATTAATTTCTTTTTTCATTACGGGCACCCCAAAGCTATAAAATCAGATATTAGCAAGGGTGAAGATTTATTACAAAAGTTAAGCAATGAATTCCAAGAGACATAATGAAGTGAAATTCCCAGTAGAGTGAAATTCTTGTACAATTATTTGAACTTTTAAAAAAATTTTCCATAAAAATCAACACTGTTTCATCTATCTGAATGTAGTAAAGCCTGGCAAGCAGATTTAGAAATCTTTCCATCTTTTGTAAGCATCCATATGTACTTGAAAATCCTTAGTACTTATGAGATCTCCTGTTCTTCTCCCTATATTTTATTTTAAAATAATATTATATGCCTCTTTAAATTACATGTTTAAAATAATAATACATTCTGTGAAAAATCCAGACAGTATGGGTTAATTTAGTGTCCCTGCAACCCTCTACTTTCAGTCTAGGTTTCCTTCCTAGAATTAACCACTATTATCAGCTCATTGTATATAATTACGATGGGTAATTACACTTTCCCCTATTTTGCAAATGTTTCCGGGTATGTATGAGAATTATTGAAAAGTCATAGCTAATTTCAAAGTAAATGCATTACTTATAACCAAATCCATTCAATAATTGGAACAGTGTGTCCTGATATTTAGAACAAGATTTTTACATTTAATTTAGGAAAAAAGTTCTTAAGCAGGTGGAAAACAGTGCCTTCAAATTTTCAGATTATCTATAATTTACAAGCTTCTTAAAACAGCCCTGTAGAAATACAAAGCATTCTTTTGGGCAAGTATTTTTGTTAAAACTCGCTTTGCTCACCCAAATGCTTTAGAGATGTTTAGTGTAAGTAGATATATATCCATCTCCTTGTTTGGTAACCAAGTGCTAATATTTCTTACAGCACTCCTCAGAATAAGGAGGTATGGGTGGAGGATAGCTGTCAGTGGAAATCAGTGGATAAAGTTGATACTGATCTCCTGGATTTGCTCTATTAATTTGTTCCTTAGATCTTCTTTTAGTTCATTAAAATTCTAAAAATCAGTTTTTAAAGTATCTTTCTTAGGACCTTCATCCTCTTCCATATCTGTGGGATTTTTCTTTTTGAAGGACTGTGAGTTTGGGGGGCGGGGATTTATTTGCCTGTTTCCCATGTTTTCAGAGGTCTTGGACTTGTGCATCGGTGGAGATGGATTCCCCCTCCTCTTGTACACGCGTGTCCTTTTGTGTGTAGCTTTTTTTCCCTGGGACTTCTTTGGTTTTGACATATGAGCAGATATCCAGGAATGAGATTTGCGGTTCCCCCTGATTGTTCCTCATTGGGGCCTGGTTGTTGGTTAAGGGTTTTTTTCTCCCCAGTTCCATGTGTTGAAATATTTCTGAGGCTCGGGTGGGGCTAGATCATGTGTCAGGTGAGAGTTGCTGTTACTTGATTAAGCTGTGAATATTCTCAGCAGTAGGATCTTTACTCTGTGAACTTGAAAAGTCCCAATTACTTTCCAGCCACTCTTAGAGGAAGGAGGGAGCCAGGAATAGCAATGTTAGTGATAAATACCAAGTGTCTACTTGGACACCTATAACCTTAATTGTCACCTATATTGGAATGGTGGGATCAGTATTTGACATCAGCAAAAACAAAACAAAACAAAACAAAAATCCCATGAACTAGATCAGGCATAAGCAGCAGGTGCCTCCTATGCCATCCACTAAATGAATAATTACAACAACATGAATGGGGTGGGAATTACATACACTATATAATTCTCTTAGATAGTGTCATCCCAGTTCCTTAAGTGAAGGGAATATACAGTGGGAAGACAAGAAAAACTGAAATATTTAAAAAGTGAACAGAGGAGAGGCAGGAGCTACGTAGCAAATGACAGCCATAAAAAAGGAGGAATAAAAAAAACCTAAAAGCAATTTTAAAAAAAGGAAGCAGGAACAGAAAAATTTGACTATTAGTGGGGGAAGACAGGGAAGAAGGGACCATAAGAGGGACAAAAACAAAGGTACAAATAAACAAATGTAAGATTAAAACAGCTCAAGTCCACATTTAATTATACCCCACCCAAGTCAAACCAAGGTTAAGTACTAAATGGGCGAAGAAGAGAGAAATTAAAATGAAAGTAAACTTATGTGAAGATGTGTGTGTATTAGATAATACACATATATGTATAATATATGTAATATATGATGACATATGTGTATATACAAACATATATATTAGAACCTACATGCATAGTGAGAACACACACACACACAACCTTGCAAATGGAAAAAAGTGGAAAAAATACAATAAAATAATTTTTGAAAAAAAAATTTTAAATTTAAATTAAAAAAAGTAAAAAATAATTGGGGGGACTTGAGGGAAAAAAGTAAAAGATTAAAATATCTTAATGAGGGCTGGGGCTGTAGCTCAGTGGTAAAGTGCTCACCTCGAATGTGGGAGGCACTGGGTTTGATCCTCAGCACCACATAAAAATAAATAAAGATACTGTGTGACCATCTACTATATATATTTCTCATTCAGATGTTTAAAATATATTTATTTATTTATTTATTTATTTATGTTTAAAAACATCTGAATGAGACATAAAGGGCTTTTTTCCACTGAGGTAGTCACAGCTGTTGGAAGGGTGGATTTTCTTTCTTTGTATTTATTTTGGGGCTCTGTAACCATGGGCCAAGGGCTGGGAGTTGTTAAGTCCAGTGTCTTTGTGTTCCTCATCTATCTGCCGGGCATTGTAGCCCAGACCTAAAGCTGGTTACAGTAGCTCTCAGCTTCCTGTCTCCAGGTAGACTGGGAAGTGCTGACAAATTGTATATTGTTGAAGTTGGGGTGGTGCAGAGTTCTACCCTGGAAGTCTCACAGTAGCTAGTGTTGGTCCTGGCTGACCCTTGGAACTTTGTTAGTGGGTACTTGAGATTTGATCTACACCTGCTGCTGATAGGGAGATGCCAATATCAGCTGGATTTCTGGGGCACCAGCCACAAAGAGAGGTCTTTTGGGTATCAGGGCCCATATGCCCTAGGCACAATTTTATTTGCAACAATTTCAGTCACTCTGGTCCAGGACGTGATGGGCCTCATATGAGGCAACTGCTGGGCAAGCTGGCAACTTCCTTTACCTGTTCCGGATCTACTCACTGTCATGTGGAGCTTACAAATTGTTTGTTCACCTGCTGGTGACCCCAGTTCCTACAGAACTCTCTGCTCACGGGTCGAACAATTTTGGTTACTTTCCACTCAATGACTTCCCTCCCCCCACAACCACGGATCCTTTCAGATCATCCTCCCTCTCTGTTCTATGGGTTCCCCCTGGCCAATTTTCTCATTCCTCCGCGATTTCCTCCCTCTCCTCAGCAGTCGGCCGCCTGCTGAGCTGGCATATCTCTAATGTATTATTTCTTATGTTATGTTCAAAGTTTCTGACTTTCTGTGTCTCTGTCCAGTATTGGTTTTTAGTGAGTTATCTGGGTTACCCACTGTTATGGTTTGTATGTGAGGCGTTCCCCAAAAGTGTGAGACCATGCAAAAGGTTTGGAGGAGAAAAAGTTGGATTAGGAGAGCCTTAATCTGAACCAATCACCTGAGTGGTAACCGGAGGCAGGTGGGGTATGGCTGGAGGAGGTGGAGCATTGGGATGTGGCTTTGGGGTGTATATTTGGGTTTGGCAAGCGGAGACCTCTCTCTGCTTCCTGATCATCAAGGGAGCTGCTTCCCCTGCCACACTCTTCTGCCATGATGTTATGCCTCCCCTTGAGCCCAGAGGAATGAAGCCTGCTGTCTATGGATTGAGACCTCTGAAACCGTGAGCCCCCAGATAAACTTTTCCTCCTCTACAATTTGCTGGTCGGGTCTTTTAGTCACAGCAGCAAAATAGCTGACTAAAGTACCCACCTTGTTGAGGAGCAGTCGTCCCCCTTTTTAAGTCTGGTGCTAAGGAGCTGCTGTGAAATGGACCTTTTCTCTAATCAGCCATCTTTCCATCCTCCAGGTAAGAGATTTGACTTTCCTCTGGTATCTACAGGAGAAAACTCAAAGCATGGAGCTTCATCAGAGCATGGCCTGCCATATAAGAAATAGGTGATATGTTGCGTGTGCTGAACAAAATCATTTACTAAACAGTCCTATTTCATGTACCAACTCCTATGTATTACATCCACAGAATGTCAGTCAAATTATACATTGTTCGCTCAAGAATGATCTCAAATATGTAATCAAAGTAGGACCTGTAAGTTTGAGCAACATAGTTTCCCCTTTCCTGTCCTCTCCCTTCAGATTGCTCTGGGAAGAAGCTTAGGATAAGCTTAGTGATCATTTTGATTAGAGAGCATTTCATGGTCAATTTAGAGTGCATAGCCTTGTTGCTTTTCCTAATTATAAAATGTCAAGCCAATTACCTGGTTTTGAAGCTGCAGAGCCTGACAACAGGGCACATCTGTGCTGTCTCTTCTTGGTTCTGGTAGGTCTTGGATTAAAATGAAGGTCCTGACCCATCTGGTCCTCAGGTGTTCCATATTTGGAGGATGGTGCCACACAAAGAGGAGGTCCCATGTTATACAGGAAAAATGGGGGGCCTGGGTTCCCTCATCCATGCAGAGCTGCCTAGAAGTGTTCTTGTGCATCTAGGCCCGGCATGTAGTAACTGGCATCCCCTAGAGCCCCCACAAAAAAAATTGTTTTATCCAGAGTTTTTCTTTTTAAAATGAATTAACCACCAGTATTTTAATACTGTCACATCTTATATTGAAATCTGCATTTTGAACCTCTAGAAACATCACATCTAGCTACTTGGCTTCCTGCTCCTACCTGGTATCATCCAGCCTATTTAGATGAGGCTGATGCTCTTTCCTGTGCCACATTCTGAATGTCGTTTTCTAATGACGGTGTCTGTGGTTTTGCATTTCTCACATCTATCCTGGATTACCTCATTTGCGTTTTCTGCTTACATCTACAGGCATTTAAATTTGTGCTTCTTATTCTAGTATATTTTATTTAAAACCTCTGATTTTTTTAATCTGTTCTAGTGAGTTTTACATGACAGGAGAATGCATTTTGACATATCATACATAAATGGAGTATAACTTCTCATTCTTCTGATTGTACATGATGTAGAATCATACTGGTTTTGTAATCATATATGTACATAAGGTAATAATGTCCAATTCATTCTATTATTTTCCTACTCCCATACCCCCTCTCCTCCCTTCGCTCCCCTCTCCCTAATCCAAAGTACTTCTATTCTTCCCTAGCGCACTCCCCCTCCACTTTATTGTGAATTAGCATCCACATATCACAGGAAACATTTGGCCTTTGGTTTTGAGATTGGTTTATTTCACTTAGCATGATATTTTCCAGCTTCATTCCTTTACTTGCAAATGCTATGATTTTATTCTCTTTTAATGCTGAGTAGTATTCCATTGTGTATATATGCCAAAGTTTCCCTATCCATTCATCTACTGAAGGGCATCTAGGTTGGTTCCACAATTTAGCTATTGTGACTTGTGCTGCTATAAACATTGATATGGCTATGTCCCTGTAGTATGCTGTTTTTAAGTCCTTTGGGTACAAAAATGTTCAGTGATTTCCTACAGCCTCCACCAAGGAGTGGGATAGCTGGGTTAAATGGTGGTTCCTTTCCAAGTTTTCCAAGGAATCTCCATACTGCTTTCCGTACTGCTTTCCATATTGATTGCACCAATTTACAGTCCCACCAGCAATGTATGAGTGCCTTTTTCCCCCACATCCTGTGACCCAGCTATCCCACTCCTTGATTTATATAGCATACTATAGTGACACAGCCACATCAATGTTTATAACAGGACAATTCACAATAGCTAAATTGTGAAACCAACCTAGATGCCCTTCAATAGTTGAATGGATAAAGAAACTGGTATATACACACAATGGAATATTACTCAGCATTAAAAGAGAATAAAATCATGGCATTTGAAGGTAAATGGATGGAGTTGCAGAATACAACGCTAAGTGAAGCAAGCCAATCCCCCAAACCAAATACTGAATGTTTTCTCTGATATAAGGATGCTGATTCATATGGGGATGGTGGGAGGAACATAGGAGGAATGGAGGAACTTTAAATAGGGCAAAGGGGAAGGAGGGGGAAGGAGAGGCCAAAGGGGTAGAAAAGATGGTGGAATGAGATGGACATCATTACCCTAAGTAAATGTATGAAGACACAAATGGTGTGACTCCAGTTTGTGTACAACCAGAAACATGAAATATTGTGCCCTCTAATATGAATTGAAATGCATTCTGCTGTCATATGTAACAAATTAGAATAAATAAAAAATAAAACAATTATGTTAATAAAGGCAAAAAAATACAAAATAGGGCTGGAGATGTGGTTCAGTGGTCGAGTACCCCTGAGTTCAATCCCCAGTACCAAAAAAAAAAAAATCTGAAAAACAAGGCATTAAAACACTGCAACCAACAACCCATGCTTTATTGGGCTTTGCCATATTGGAGGGGTATTCCACTTGCTTTGAGAGGCAGGATAAAGGTTTAATCTATGCAAGCAGAACTTTTTTTTTAATTGCAATTTAAATGTAATAAGGGAGAATCAACTAAAAGAATTCTACCCTTTGGTTTATTCTCTGTATCATCTCTAAAATTATTTTTTTCTAAAAAAGAAAATTACAAATCTGAGCATGCCACTCCTGTTCGTGCTAAAAATGTTCAGTGATTTCCTACAGCCTCCACTTGACCTGCCTTCAGGGCCTTCAGTGTCCCCACTCAAGTTGCAACAATGAACTTCTCTGTCCTGATAAAGTGGGGATCACTGCTAATCACACAGGAAGCCTTCAGTTACTGTATCTAAGGGGTGATTTAAGTTGGAAGACCATGACCACATATGCAGAGGAAACCATGGCAACGCTTTGTTTTGTTTTTTTAACACACACTGACCTCTCCACTTTGTCCCCCTTGAGGAGAGCTCTCTTTTTGTCTAGTGAACTGGTGCATTTCCACTCAAAGCGTCACCACCTTTTTGTCAACTGGCCCAATACCTGCAACCGTTAACGGTTCTGATCCATCATCCTCAAGGGTTTCCACTTCTATTGTAACAACTGAGTGTGACTGTCATTAGCCAGATCTGTGGGGGCTGTGGGACCTGTTTTGAATCTACAGTGCCTGAAACAGTATTTAACTGACGGCCTGTTGAAAAAAAAATCATTTCATAGAACAATGGTGCATCCTCTTCTAAAACGAATAGCTGTTTTTGTGGTGCATATAACCCAATCCATTCAGTTCCGAGTCAGAAAATTGGTCTGCTAGGATTCCCTTAAATGGGGTACAAGACAACATCATGGAGCTTTTCAGGGAACAACAGGAAAATTAGCTCAGACATTACTATAGCTGTTCAGATATTCCCGTGACTGCTACGGTGATTTACCCACCAGAGTGTCAAAAACGACTAAGGAAAGTGATGGAAAGGAAAGGGAAAGCCCCAGGCTTTAGTCTGTTTTGTGACTAATTTCAAGTGCTGTCTTTTTAACAGACTGGAAGAAGTGTAACATTGTCTGGGCCAAGCTTTTCCCCCATCCCTGGAGGAGCTCCATCATCTAGAGCCCTGTCCAGAGGCTGGGGGTTCAGCACTTCTAGGAAGGAGGCTGTTGCTCAGTCATCCTGGGTGCCAGGTGTCAATGTCCTATCCTCTCCTTGTCAGCACTGCAGGGTTAGGGACACCTGCCAAACACACCTCAAATTTCACTCCTTCTAGGAGGCTTCCTGGAGTCTCAGGCAAAAATTGCAAATATTTTGGGGAAATATTCTGTTTTATTTTTATTTTTGGTCTATGTATTGAACCTAGCTGAGCTCTACCACTGAGCTACATCCTGGTGCTTTTTATGTTTTGAGACGGGTCTTGCTAAATTGTCCAGGCTGGCCTCGAACTTGTGAACCTCTTATCTCAGCCGTCCCAGTGGTTGGAATGACAGACTTGTGCCATGGCATCAGGGTTTTTAAACATCCTTAAGCATTCCAGGTGTCTGTTTAAGATTCCTAATTAGAGTGAAATCTTCCTAGAAAAAAAGTGGGCATATTTCATTTTTTTAAAAAAATATTCCCTTTCCACACACAAAAGCAATCAGCACAGGATTCACCTCATGTTGACAAATGTAATATTTATGTCTGCAGGAGATTTTGCTGTGTCTTCATCTCCTCCCCATTCTGCCCACCAAGTGATTGAGATACAGATATAGACACAGATATCATCTAAGTTAAATTATATACATCCAAATTATTATATATAAGTCCTCCAAATTATTAATTATTAAATAGCATAGGTAATTTAACTAGATGATTCCTTTCCTCCTTTCCCTTCCTTCCCCAGCACTCCCCCAACCTCTCTTTTATAAAATATTGTAGCACTTCTTAAAATTAATTGGGGATCTCCAACTCCTGTGATGCTGTATTTCAAAATCGGGAGAGAACAAGTGTGGAGCTAATTCTGGACACCTGGTTTTAGTCCTTGCTCTGCTCTGATAGTTAATTTGAATTAATTACTGAACGTCATTGTTTGTTTCCTGATATGTAAAACAGGAATGATAATACTCGGCTACTGCCATAGAATCGGTGTAAAGATTATTTAGCTTGGATAGAAACACACTTTGGTAAAAAGAAGCTACTGATTTTGAAGCATGAGCACCTCCTCCACACATGTGCTGCTCATCCCCTCTCTGGGAACAAAGAAAAACATCAATTTGTACTGCTTGCCAATTTCTGTGGCATAAATACTCCCACCATTGTTGATTTCAAGCCATCCATGGCTTAATATTTGATTTGCAAAATTACTGAATTGGTTCTTGATACAGACTGGCTTTATCACACGGCTGCATAGACCTCAGACTCTGAGGCCATTAATCAGATTAGGTCATTGTAAAACAGCATCATAAATTAACAGATCAACTGTTTGCAATGTGATGAAGTAAAGATCGCGCCTGACCCTTCCACTGTTAAACGTAAGCCATCTTCCAGGTGTGGATGCCTTGAATACAGGGAAAACATGGCGACACATCAAGATTTAAAAAGACTTGTTTATCCTTCTATTTTACAACAGATAACAAAATAAGATTTATCATAGCCACCCAGTTGGAGCTCAGTGGCTGCAGCATTCTTTGCCCAGCTAATTATTTTATGTTTTAAGTGAAGTGCAGAAACCATATTAACAGTGATTACTACAGCTAATGTTTAATGGATGCTATTCAGCTCTTCTTCACAGCCACCTCGTGTGGCATCATTATCATTCCCTGTGTAGCACAGCAGGAAAGTGAAGCCCAAGTGCGCACCGGGCAGAGGGAGGAGCAGGAAGGCAATTTCAGGCAGCTTGGTGTCAGTCAGGGCCCTTCCTCTGATTTCCCTGTGAACTATCTTCTGCACAGCACTGAGGTAAGTAAAATAGTCCACATTTCAAACTCTATTCTACCAACAAGAATAGCTAGTTTCATTTTTTTCTTTCTTTTTTTTTTTTTTTTTTGCAACACAATTACATTTCATTTCCACTCAACTTTACAACAGGAAGCCTTCTTGGAAAATTCTGCTCATTAAGGAAGTTAATTTGTTACTATTAATGGCTCAGATATTTATCTCATCATCTGATTTTAATTTAGACTATTTTTTTTTCTGTAGTGACTGCAGAGTCCCCCATACGCGATGTGTAGTAGGATAAGAATTTTCTCCAAAACAGTGGAAATGTACAGCAGAGTGCAAACCCATTGACATGAAGTGAACAGTGCTTTGCTTCTTTACTGCCAATGCAATGCCTCCGTCTCTGTCCCTAAATGAAGTTCCAATTTGCACTTTGTATGATTCTTAATGTCTACAAATAGAACTTCACATTTTCCCTTAACTACACTGAATAAGAGGGGAATAACGTTTAACATTGAGTGCCCATTAGGTTGGGAAGGAGCATCAGTTATGGAGAATTTGGGAGGGAAGTCTGGTTTCACAGAGAGAAGGAAAAGAGGCATGCAGGCTGGAGCTAATGTTCACAGCAGAGCAAAAACTATGAGAGTCTAAGCTGCAGCTGGGTTCTCCCAGAGGAACAGCAGGGAATAAAAACATAAACCGGCTCCATTTAATTACCACTCGTTTTGGTTAGCTTCTAAAGGGGAAGAATTCTGTTGGGCAGAAGTGTTTATTGTCATGGTATACCATGCCATATTTGGAGGTTTTCTATATAGAAATGGAATGAAGGGTGAGGCACCTGGAGTCCCATGGGAGAGTCCTACCCATCTTCTTTGTTATGGAAGGCTTCCCCAAATTTCTTCCTCAGTGCACCCCAGGGAAAACGTTTCCCTGCCTGTGCATCTCTTGAGTCTATATATAACATGTGGCACTATGAGGCCACTGTTCAAAAAGCATGATTTGACCTGTGACCTGTGAGCACCTGCCTTGAACAAGCAAACCGGAGCCACATTCGATGCTATCACTATTTTTTAAAGTGTCCTCTTCCAGATAATGATTTCCTCTTCTTTCCCTTTCTCTCATTGTTACCAATCTCATTTTAGAGAAACTCCTTAGATTATTTCTGAAAGTAAATGATGGTAAACATAATCAATAAATACTTAAGTCAGTTTTTGGCCAAAAAAAAATTCTCTCTAGACTTAGACTCAAAGTTCTAGACATACTTGAATAGCTACAAATGGAAATAAATAATAAATATAATTAAGCATTCATGATATGAAAACCGGTAATGCTGAATGAACAATGAAATTGAGAAGCATGGGTAAACATGAACGCTCTAATTTGGTTATTTCTGGTTTAGTTTGGTACAAAAGCTACATAAGTAGTAATTCAGGTAGAACCAAAGTTGTACATTCTGGAACTACCTAACAAGGAGAAGTTTAAAAACATTCCCAGTTATAGGAGAGATGTTCATATGAATGCTTCATTATGTTTGTCATTTATTTCTATATTTCATTTATTTAGCTTTCTTCATTGTAATTTTTATTAGTACATGTAACAATATTAACAATAGAATAATAAAGGAGATTTGCTCCACAGTTGGTGCTTAATGAAGCCCTATAAATGAATGCATGGGTTAAAGAATTATGCTCTGGTCATAGCCAATTTCAGTTCCCATCCCAAAGCAATTACTTTTAACAGTTTGTGTTATCTTCCTGTACTTTAAATAGTATGTTGATATGATTTATGCATTTGACAGACGTAGATTAACTTCTCACTGGGGAAGAGGAGGATTTACCCCCATAACTTCTTCCAGTTTCTGTCTTTCGATTCCATTTTTTGATGGATATTGTTTTAGTTGTTGTTTGCACTTATAACTTTAAATGTCATATTTAAACTAGTGTTTCTTGACCCCCCAGCTTTAGATATTACATCTTGACTTGCGTGCCCACTTCCCTCTGCCTTCTCTACCCTCTCTGTTTTGATGACAAGTTATGATGTTTATATCCTGTTTTGACACTACACGTAAGTCTTGAAGGTTTATTCACTGAGTTATCCCTAAAAGTTCAAAGATAATAAATACATTTACATAAGTCTAACTGCTTTCACTTGTTCACTGCCAAGCAAACAGAGCAGCAAGACCATATCGCAATTATTTGAGATTATTTGCAGGAGACATCTCACAGCATCCAAGTTAATTTCCTTTCCTTTTCTTATATTTCCCTTATTCAAAGTCACGCATAGCTTACTTTGTATGCTTTTGAACGTGCCCTTCTTATACAGTTTTATAGTTTCCTAGGCTGTTCTGCTCACTTCCTCCTCCTCCTATGGACAGTAGAAACGTGTTTTTGTTTGTTTTTATTCTCACCACTTTTTACTAATGTAAAATCGTTCTGTAGTCATTGATACTGCATGGAATGCATCCTGTCTCTTTTTCTTCTTAGAGTGCAATGGCTTCTTATTTTGAGTGAGTCACTTACTAGAAATTTTATATAACTCTTATTCTGGGAAATATTTTCATTGAGCTTTTCAGAAAGATTTATTATTTCTTCTGCTTGACTTCCTTTCTCTTTACTCTTGTTACTCTCCCCAGAAAACTTGCATGAGAGATAATGTCCTGAGTTCTTTATTGTCTAAAAATTATTTTGTTTATCTTAACTTTTGTTGAAAAATTGGGTAAGGGCAGTAGTCAAGATTTAAAATCTTTTCCTCTCAAGACTTAAAAGCCATTGCTCCAATTTCTTATGTCATTTAATGCTGTCTGAACCCCATTTTCTGGGTTTTGCTTGTGGAAATGTGAGGGCCTTCTCCTTTCCTCTAGTGTTATGAAATTTCATAGTAATATGTCCAGAGGGTTTTTCATTTTTTTCATTACTTTTCTTGGATCTCTACAGACTCTTTAATATGAAGAACTCATGCTTATTTTTAGCCCAGGGAAAACTTTTGCTCTTATTTATTATAAAATTTCCCCTCTCCATTTCTCCCTCTCTCTGTCTGGAATACTTGGTGTTGTAATCCATGATTACATTCTCTTTTATGTTTCAGTCTTTCAGTTTCATATTCTAGGATATTTCTTGACTTTACTGTTTCAAACTTCTATGCTATTTTTGAAAATTCCCAAATCATGTTTGCTTTCTATGAATTCTTTTTGTTCTTCCTATTTCTACTGATAGTGTGCTGCTCTTGTTTCATGAATGGAATATGTTCTTTCTTTAAGCAAGTTTATTAAGGCATACTTCGCCAACTTTAGAATTCACCCAATTTAAGTATAGAGTTCATTTTTCTTGACTACAAGCTCATCAATTTGTTGCATTTTTTACTGTATGGTAGGTACTTAAATGGTCCATTTAAACAATTTTGTCCAGTTTTAAGATTGCTTTCTGGGGACAGGGTAAGCTGCCCTGGGGTCATATTTTATGTTGCTACATAACTTTGTGTCTCTCTGGTAATCTTTTGCTACTTATTCATGGTTAACCATGGAAACTCCTCCTACCCCCATTTTTATGACACTGTTACTTGTCCTTTCTCTCTCCTGCAACTTCCCATTCTTTTGAACCCTCATTGGGACCTCAGGCCTTTATTCGCTCCTTCCCTTCTCCAGAGATAGCTGTCACTCCAACCTGCAGTCCCCCTTTTAATTAAAGGTTGCCAAGTCAGGAGACAGGGGGTCCCAACAGACAGTGGAAGCTCCAGTGGATTGCTTTGTCCCATGGCAGTCACTTGTCTCCTAAGTCCCTCCATCAAGGGGCGATTGGTCTCCAAGGTGGAATCTGATCAAATAGGGACATTTTTTATTTTCATGCACAGAATCACAAGCCAAGTTTCCAAGACTTCCCCAGACTGTTGACCAAAGCAGCATCAGATCCTCTTTCCTGATGACACTAAGTGTGCTCTCCCCAGTCCGTCATGTAGGAGAGCAAACGGCAAATGTGGCCCACGGGGGCAGTGTGTTTTAACCCTACCCTGTGCCTGTTCATTACCAACAATGACAGTGGGAACCACTTGGTCCCTCCTGTCTTTGAACTGCTTGGAGTTCCTTATATCCTTGAAACCTGACCACAGGGTACATGCTTTATCCCTTCATAAATAGTCATTGCTTATTTGTTTATTGTACCAATCTCTGTTGGGAAAAAAATCTCAACTTCACAGAGGAAGGAGAGGAAGCTTGCCTCAGCTCCATGAGTCCTCCATGAAAGTAGATAATAATCTTAATGAACTAGAGCAAGAGTTGTACATGGAAACATATGGAGCATACTTGTGCCAGTTTGCCTTGTCCTCAAGTCCCATGGATAATGTGATGGACCTGGATAGAAGCTCTGCCTGCAGGGGACTGCACAGTGGTTAAGGAACACAGGTGTTAGGGCCCAGAATATTTTGAAGCAAGCAGCAAACATGAGTCTCCATGCCCTGACAGGCAAGTAGTTATATAGTGATGAAGCAATGGTTGTCTTACGTATTATCTTCTCTTCTGACTGTGGAAGCTACTCAGATTCAAAGGATGAACAATTCTTATAGTTTGCCACATGCAGCAAGAATGCAGGGCTACTCAGAGCCCATAGTAGACCATCTTGCCCAACAACGGTAGCAGTGTAGCTTGTGGAAAATTTGTTGGATTTAGCATATATTTAAAGCTAGAGTTGATAGGATTGTCTGAAGGATTTTACTATCATTTTTTAAAATCTGTGCATTAAGAACTCAGCACTAAAAAATAACAAGATCATGGCATTTGCAGGGAAATGGATGGCTTTAGAGCAGATTATGCTAAGTGAAGTTAGCCAATCCCTAAAAAACAAATGCCAAATGTCTTCTCTGATATAAGGGGGGGTGACTCAAAATGGGATAGGGAGGAAGAGCATGAGAAGAAGACTACCACTAAATAGGGAAGAGAGGTGGGAGGGAAAAAGAGGGAGAAGGGGAATTGCAAGGAAGATGGAAGGAGACCCTCATCGTTATACAGAATACATGTATGATGATGTGAGGAGAAAAAGAAAAAAAAGTGTGTCACATTAGATTGGATAGAGAGAAATGATGGGAGGGTAGGGGAGGAGTAGGGGGGGTAGGAAGGGCAGCAGAATAGAATAGACATTATTATTGCTGTATGTATGTAGGTGACTCTATGACCAGTGTGATTCTGCAATCTGTACAATTAGAAAAATGAGAAATTATACCCCAATGATTTAAATGTATGAATTGCCAAGATCATTGTAATGTCATGTGGAGCTAATAAAAAAATTAAATCAAATTAAAAAAAATAATATATTCACAACATGTTGCATGTTCATGGCCTAGTTTAGCCCCTGGGTATCGAGCAAGCATTCAGTAAATATCTTAGAACTGACCAAATGAGCAGAGTGCAGTAGAACATGCTTGTGATCCCAGCAGCTCAGGAGGCTGAGGCAAGAAGATGGCAAGTTCTAGGCCAGCCTCAGCAAGTTAGTGAGGCCTTAAGCAACTTAGTGTGACCCTGTCCCAAAATAAAATACAAAAAGGGCTGGAATGTGGCTCAGTGGTGAAGTGCCCCAGAGTTCAATCTCTCATACCAAAAACAGACCAAAAAGAACCTAACCAAATAAAATGAATTTAACTGTCAACCTTATTAATATGTAAATATTATTCCCAGTGGCATCATGTAGTGTACTATGATTATATTTCTTTTACATGAAACATTTTGCTTCTGTTTGGGTTTGTCACTGCTTCATTTCTTGTTTGCTTACATAACTGGAACTGTCATTCATCCCCAAACTGTCTTCCAGAAGTTTAACTCTCTTCTCAAAATATTCAGATGTCTGATGTAACCTTTCAGATTCATTTTCTTAGAGACACCCATACTGTCCTCTAGCACCCATGAGCACACCTTGCTCTCTGGATTTCTTTCTAATTGTTTCTGTGGCCTTCCTGGGAGGAACCCCTTGTTTCTTTCTTCTGAATTTACATCCTTCAGAACTTGAGTGGAAAATGGCCCAAGAGAGGGACACTTGTGAGATCTTCTATGTCTGAAGTGTCTTTTTAATATGCTAACCCTTGACACACCTGAGATTGGTTGGCTAGAACAGCGATATGGAAATAAGTCTCCCCCGCCCCCCAAATTCCAAGGTATGTCTCCTCTGTCTTTTAGCTTCTACTGTTGCTAATGACAAGTCCTCTGCTGTTCAGTGACAATCCTTCTATGTGACCTGTTTTCCCCCTCTGGATTATCTGTGGATCATCTATATTCTAACAGTTCACAAAGACGTTCCATTCTGTGTGCTGAGCACTCAGTCAATTATTCCTTTTGTAATTCCATACCATCTGATATTTAAATAGGAAAGGGTCTGCACTTGTCCTCCAGTTCTAACTTTTTACTTCTGCTTTTCATCTCCTCTGCTTTTTCTTTTCTGCGGCCATACATAACATACACAATGTTATGGGTAACATTATGTCCCCTATGAAGTGACAATGAAGTCCTAACATCCAGTACCTCAACATGAGACTTTCTTTGGAAGCATTATCTTTGCAGAGTAGTTGAGATGTAAGGAGGTCAGTAGGGTGGGCTGAAATCCAACATGACTGGTGTCCTCACGCGGGGGACAGAGGCACGCAGGAAGAACAGCACATAATGACAGAAGCAGAGACTCTGGTGGCACAGCTGCGAGCCAGTACATGCCGAGTATCATATGCCCTCAGAAACAGGGGGACAGGCAGGGAGGTCTCTACGCAGAGTCTCAGAGGGGGCATAGCCCTACATACTCCCTGGTTTCAGAATTCTAACTTCCAAAACGTAGAGAATAATTTTCTTTTGCTTTCAGTCCACTCATTTGTGGTAATTTGTTATGGAAGCCCTTGGAAATAAATATGTAGGTTTAAGGTCCAAGATCTTTCTCCAAATTCTTCTTTTGTTTATTCATACTATATATTTCCTCAAAGTTCTTTTATTTTCATTCTAATTTATTTGTCTGATTTCTTTCTCCTGCGATTAGTAACATTTGAAAATATCCAGCACTCCTAGCTATCTGTCTCATTTCAAAATTATGATGTTAAAACACTGATTGGAAATCTTTTCCTACAGATTTGCAGTCCCACCAGAAATGTATGAGTGTGCTTTCTCCCCCACGTCCTCGCCAACACTTATTGTTACTTGTATTCTTGAAAATCGCCATTCTGACTGGAGGGAGATGGAATCTCAGTGTAGTTTTACTTTACATTTCTCTAATTGCTAGAGATGTTGAACATGTTTTCATATGTTTATTAGCCATTTGTATTTCTTCTGATGAGAAATCTCTGTTTAGTTCCTTTGCCCATTTATTGATTGGGTTATTTGTTTATTTGGTGTTAATTTTTTGAGTTCTTTATATATTCTGGATATTAATACTCTGAGAAGCAGGTGGCAAAGATTTTTTTCCCATTCTTTAGGCTTCTCTTCACACACTCCATTGTTTCTTTTGCTGTAAAAAAAAGTGTTTTAGTTTGCCATCCCATTTATTGACTTTAAAAAATTTTACTTCTTGCACATCAGGAGTCTTGTTAAGGGAGTCAGTTCCTGAGCTGACATGTTGAAGAATTCAGCCCACATTTTCTTCTAGTATGTGTAGGGGTTTTGGTCTAATTCCTACGTCTTCGATCCACTTTGAGTTGATTTTTGTGCATGGTGAGAGATAGGGATTAAATTTCATTCTCCTACACATGGATTTCCAGTTTTCCCAGCACCATTTGTTGAAGAGCTATTTTTTTCTCCAATGTACTTTTTTGGCACCTTTGTCTAGTATGAGATAACACAGAGACAAACCCACTTAAATACAGTTTTCTTTTCTACTCCATTGGTGGTCTTGCCTGTTTGGGTGCCAATGCCATGCTGTTTCTGTTACTATAGCTCTGTAATGTAACTTAAGGTCTGGGTTTGTGATGCCTCCTACTTCACTTTTCTCATGAAGGATTGTTTGGGCTATTCTTTGCCTCTTATTTTTTCAGATGAATTTCATGACATGACTGCTTTTTCTGTTTCTATGAAGAACTTCATTGAAATTTTGATGGGAATTGCATTGAGTTTGTATAGAACTTTTGGTAGGATGACCATTTTGACAATATTAATTCTGCCTGTTCAAGAACATGCATGGGAGGTCTTTCTATCTTCTAAGGTCTTCTTCAATTTCTTTTTTTAGTGTTCTCTAGTTTTAACTGTAGAAGTCCTTTACAACCAGTCTGGAAAGCAATATGGAGAATCCTCAAAAAACTAACAATGGAACCATCATTTGATCTAGTAATCTCATTCCTTGGTCTCTATCCAAAGGATCTAATATCAGTATACTACAGTGACACAGCCACATCAATGTTTATAGCAGCAAAATCAACAGCTAAGCTATGGAGCCAACCTAGGTGCCCTTCAACAGTTGAATGGATAAATAAAATGTGGTGTATATACCCACATATACTACTTGTATTCACTTGTAATAAATTGATGAAGAATGACTTTGACACTTGCAGGTAAAATGGATGGTTTTGGAGACTACCATGTTAAGTGAAATAAAACAATTCTCCAAAACCAAAGGGCAAATGTTTTCTCTGATGAGTGGTAGCTCATCCACAAAAGGGGAGCATGTGGATAAAAAAAAAAAGAATTAGAAGTTCAGTGGAGTAAACAAAGGGGAATAAAGGGAAGGGAGGGGATGGGAAAGGAAAGACAGTGGAATGAATCTGACATATATGACTTACCACAGTGAACCTCACCAGTGTGTTCATCCACAATAAATTAATTGTAAAAATGGCAGAAAGATCAGTAGAGGGAGGGAAGCAGCAGGTGTGGGGAGGGAGAGGCACTGAGAAATGAATTATAATAAGATATAGTCAGTGCTTTTATAATTATGTCAAATGGATTCTATTGTCATGTATAATTAAAAGGAACCAATTAAAAAAAAAAAAAAAAAAACCTCTTTGTATATGGATGGGACACATGGACAGTGGTGCATTGAATGGTTGGTTCCCTGGGGGACCACTGGGTGGTGTGTCTGAAGTATCAGTTACTAGTAGCTTTCTTGGTCAATTTCCCTGGAATGTAGTTCTTTAATTTCCTGCATGGGAGTGGGGTGGGGATTGGGGTTGGGGTTGGGATTGGGATTGACAGTCTCCTTGATTAGTGTATAAACCTTTGCTTCGATGTCCCCAAGATTAGCACCTCTAGCTCAGTCTCCAGCCAGGTAGAGGAAGGATGATTACCTGGCTGTCGGGGAGAGAGAGTGGATCTAAGAGTCCAGCTGCTTTTGATTCAGAGTTTCAGTAAATTCTCTGCTTTTAGCTCTTTCTCTGTGCCCCCATTTACTGAGGTGACAGGTGCTTCCACTTCCTCTGTCTGGGCTTCTGAGAAATGATCGGTTCTGGCGTTCCACCAGGATTTCTCCACTGCTGTTTTAGATCCCCAATTTTTGGTAATCTGTAAGATCGATTAATATTGATGTATTAGTAAAATCTTATTGCCATCATCTTTTTTCCCATTTACAACTTTTTAAAGTTCTCTTTTTTTAGATGTGAAATGCTCTTTATTTTTTATTATTTTTAATTCTAATTTGTTATATATGAGCAGAATGCATTACAATTCATGTTACACATACAGAGCACGATTTTTCATATCTCTGTTGTATACAAAGTATATTCACACCATTCGTGTCTTCACACATGTACTTAGGGTAATGATGTCCATCTCATTCCACCTTCTTTTTTTTACCCCCATGCCCCCTCCCTTCCCCTCCTACCCCTTTGCCCTATCTAGAGTTCAGTATGTTACTCAGCAATAAAAGAGAATAAAATCATGGCATTTTCAGGTAAATCGATGGAGCTGGAGAATAAAATGCTAAGTGAAGTTAGCCAATCCCAAAAAACCAAATGCAAAATGTTTTCTCTGATATCAGGAGGCTGATTCACAATGGGGTTGGGAGGGGGAGCATGGGAGGACTAAAGTTCTTTTTAAAGCAGCATTGTACAAAAAAAGAGGAAAGCTTGTGCATTGAACTCTCCATGTTTAACCCAAACATTCATTACTTCATTCTTTGTCATTATATCTTCAGTATTATTTGTATAAATAGCAAATTGCTTTTATTGAAAATAATCTGATATGAGAGTCTAAATCTTTTACATGGAGGTTCCATTAAATAACAATGTGATTACCAGTATACTTGGATTTATTTTTTTTCCATTTTATTTTTCTCTTATTTACTGTCCCCTCCTCCCACTTTCTTGACTGGTATTGAGTTGATAGAGTTCCCCTCGTTCCTTTTAATTCCTTCTACTTTTTACTTCCGGTCTTTAGTGCTGACTATTCTGTGGCCCATCTGTGCACTTAACCAATATTCTAAGTCAATCAACACTCTGCCCTTCTTCTTAGCAACATAAATACCCTTGACCATGTCAGCTCAGGTATTCTTTCACATGACTCATGCTTCTTTATCCTACTCTGTAACAGCCATTTGTCATTATTGTCATTATTCTTAAAGCTTATTTAGAATTACCAATAAATTGATTATGCTTACCATTGCTTCTTACATCCTCTTTTTTTTTAATTTTCTGTTTTAATTTTTCATCTCGTATATTCTCTCTCTTTTATTTTTTCATCTTTATATTTAATTTTCCTTCTATTCTGAAGTTTTAAGCAGAGAGACTCTGCTTGAACTTCACCTCTTAAGTTGTCTTTTGAAATCTCTTCTGGAAATCATTTTCCCCTTCAGGTATATTAAGTTTTGTTTTATTTACACATATATCACTGTGTTAAATATAAATGGATAATGCCCATACTTCATTTGTTATTGGATAAGAAGAAAAGTGCAAATTTCAGGAAGAAAGAAAAAAAGGAGGAGGAGGACAGAGAAAGAAAAGATGACGGAAGGAAGGAAGGGAAAGAAAGGGAGGAAGCAACATACCTCTTTATAATTTTAGGAAATAATTAAGTTTCTTTATGAATCTTTTTCTGACACTGTATTCAAGAGACCCTAAGGACATGTGGATTTTCTTCGTATTAACAGAAGGAAGCATAAGATTTTCTTGGGGGGGGGGTGGATTCTGAAGAAGGGAAAAGAAAGGAACCTGTTGTTAGAGGACTGATGCTCTGGTGGTCCCATGAACAGCTGGGTGGGCCTCCCGGGCCTCCCACCCTCCTCTGCTGAACTCCAGCTCTTCTGGAATGATGGAAAAACAGGTTGAATAATGGCAGAATCAGTACATAAAATAACTTTTGAACAGCTTCTTAGTCCTGACACACAAGAACTTCTTCAGTAATGCATTCAACTGAGTTCTAGTTCAGTAGTTCAAATACACTTGTCTCAAAAACCAAACCCAAACAAAACAAAAACACATTTACTGGCTGGTGATACAATTGCTTCTCGAGAGAAAGCCCTTGACCAAGAGAAAAGGTTCTGTAGGTTCCCAGAACAGATTTGTAGTCTAACCCTCTTTTGTGCTATACTCAGAAGTGTCCTCGACTGGACCCACAGTAGACAGTCAAGAAAAACAAATACAAAGGAAATCTGTGGAAGGCGGGTCTAGAGTCTTGGCCAGAGCTTCGGTTGGAGGATCCAATGTGATGGATGGACTTCTGCACTGGGGGGCTGTTCCAGTCACCTTGCTTTGTCTTCAGTGACTCATACACAGAAGAAATGCAGAGCAAATACTCCAACCCCGAAGGGTTCATGCATTTTATCTTCATGTGTGTCAGGATGAGTGATGCTCAGAGAAACTTGTTTCCTGACCAGTATCAGCTTCCTCATCACTTAAAAAAACAAAGTGAAATAAGATGCAGTGACAGATATGAGATTGAGGTCAGATACAGTTGGAATCTGGCTCCACCATTCACAAATGATGCATGAAAAAATGTTTACTATGAAAGGCCCTGAGGTAAGGGGCTGTTTGTTACAGCTGCATTGCCCAGGTTGTCCTAACTAATATACTGTTATAAAACTTGAGGTTACTCTTCACTTCTCAGAATTTAAATTTAGAGAGTTGAGTATAGAAAACAGGGATCACCCAGTTAGTGGCACAGCTAGGACCAAAGTCCTATTTCAGGGTTTCTCTCTACTACATTGATATTTTGTACCCCACACCTAATTTGCAGGAGTTCTATGAAGAACAGAGATACGGTCAGTAAAGTGACTGACTCGAGATCTGTCCCCATAGTGGGCAATTTAAAAAATGGTAACTAATGTTTTGATTCTCTATGTTTAAAAAAACCAATAGCTGTTGCTCCACACTTCTGCCTGTGCCAAGTGTGCTGATTAATGCCCTTTAATTGTGAACCAATATTAAACTAGAAATTGATAATGTGTCTTGATTTGGGAGCAATTACATTTTTATAGCTTAGGCTGCTGGCACCGAATCTATATTTCACTCCATTTACATCCATTTAATATAAGAGAAATGCCTATTCATTTTTCAAACAGTGACAGAAAATTCATTCATAGTGTTGTTTTGTTAAATGTAGAAACAATTTATAAAAGCAGAAGCCAGACTCCTAGAAATTATTTTTTTAAATCATCCCTTCTTGGTCTATTCATTCATTTATTCTAATCCTTAGCCTCACCTTTTAGAAAGATTGTTTGGAAGGAGTATCACATCATTATAAATTTCTCATGGCAGACCCAAGATGACTTCTGGCTTTGGCATAATTCAAGGGCACCAGGACACATTAAACCATTATTAGAAAATACAGTACCTTCAGTTTCAAAAGGGCCTTAGAGCTGATCCAGTCCAGAGGGTACTAATCTCTTAGGACCCTCAAAATTGCCTGAAGTGCACCTTAACAGTGTGGATGGTTAGCTCCACTCCTAGCCTTCAGAATCATAAGCCTGTGATTACAGTGATATAGTAACTGTTAGGTTTTTCAAAACGTTTTTATTTTCCTCCTACCCGTCTTCCCAGGTGACTTTTTTTCCCTATTAGTTCATTTCAGTATACAGTCTCATTTGGGAACCATTGATTAAGTTTTGGTTCCTATCTGATTTTGAAATCATCTCTACAAACTCTGGCCAGTTTTCTCTACTCATATACATATATTGTTCCCAACTTGCTAGTATTGTTACTAAATCTGTGATATTTTCCTACTCAGACCATTAGAAGATAACTGGACAGGTCTGGGAACAGACAAATTTCTTCAAATACTTTTTTTAGTTATCAATGGACCTTTATTTTATTTATTTATATGTGGTGCTGAGAATCGAACCCAGTGCCTCACACATGCTAGGCAAGTGCTCTACCACTGAGCCACAGCCCCAGCCCCAGACAGGAAATTTTATTCAAAGGCCACTGAATGGAGAAGGAAGCTCCCACTCTAAAAGCATCTTCTCCCAGCAGGTCTGGAGACTAGATTTTCACTAGGGCTGGGTGTATGGATGCTGTCATCAGCGCTGTTCATGGAGAATGGAGGGGATTTCCAGGAATCAGATTTCCATCTATTTTCTTCCCTAATTTGGGTGAAGTTGGATCTGTCATTGCACTGGTAAGTGTGTTTTTAGTCACATGAGATTAAAATGAGGTCAAGGATGTCTGGAGTGTCAACATGGCATCTGAGCCAGATCCCACGGGTCTGCAGCACCCCTTCTATGTTTGGGAAAGTGCAATCACTGCATGGTGGGAGCTGGGAGCATGTGGTTATCAGCATCCAGGCAGAATAGTTGACAACAGGCCATCAGTAATTTCAGGGTTCAACCCAGTGACATTATACTGTATGAACTATTTGTCCCTTTATCTGCATGTACCTGTTTTCTATATAAACAATACACAAGAATGCTTTGTCTTCATTCCTAAGATGTTGAACTGGGGAGGGTCCCTAACCCAGAGGGGATGAAGGACATGCATGTACATATAATGCCATAGATACCTCCCTTCTGATTGCTATTGTTAATGCTTACTGAGCAAACATTCTTTTAATATAAACATTTTCCACCTTTAATGGTCACTTATTCCTATTTTTGAAATTTATAGCAGCAGCAGCACTTAAAATTAACATCAATACTAAGCCACTTTGAATAGTTTTATTGTACTTTTTGAAGACAGTTGAAATCTTCCAGAGCTGAATGACAAGCAGTTGTTCTTAGAAAGTCAATAGAAGCAAGATGGATAGCTTGGACATGTTTACTGCAGTCTCTCACTCATTCTGGCCAAAAATTAAAAACAAATATCTATCATCAGGAGATGGATTTTGAGAACCTGATATAGTCAAACACTGGAATATTACTCAGTCATATAAAGGAACAACTAATGACACTTGTAACAACATGGGTAAGTTTTAATGGTGTAATGTTGCAGGAAATTTCATTGGCATGAGTTCTAAGAAGAGGCAAACAGTTTCTGGTAATAGAAGTCAGAAAGCTGTAGCCTTAGCTTGAGGAAGATTAGAGAGAAGGAGGCAAAGGGAGCTTTTGGAGTTAATAGAAGATGCTGTATCTTGATTTTGGTTGGTGTTTACATGACTATAGGCATCTGTTAAACCTCTTCCCACTGAGCACTTGGGAGCTATGCATTGTGTGCAAATTATACCTCAACAACAAAAAAGCAACAGCAGCAGAACATGCAAACTTGGGAAACCTGTATCAAAGATGTAAATTAAGGATAAAATTGACATATCATAACCTTCATGGAATTTCCATATAAATTATAGTTTGGATGGTACAACATATAGACCATAAAGGCTTTATACACCATCCTCGACTTGAAAGAGATAAGTTTTGCGTGGAGTTGGGTGAAGGTATAGTAGACCTGCACTGTTGCCTGGTTCCTACTAGGAGTATTAGTAAGAACAGATGGTGAATCTTCAGGGATTGACCGTTAACCTTGAAGAGCCAAACAGCTCTAGGGATTCCAGGATGCAATCCAAGTATGGAAGCCACCATTGTTTCCTCAGATTTTTAGGAAGCTCGGGTCATGGTGGACGCAGAAGCATGTCTCTACTATAGAGCAAAGAACTGGTTAGGCTGTAATTCTCACCTGTGAAGATTTGGATGGGTATCTCAACTGATCTTATGACTTCAGTTCAATCACAAAATAATAAATATGAGCCAATATTTAGTATATTGGTTGCATTCATGTTCCCAAATAATGGCTCCTATATGCATAGCCTTATCCGACTCTGTAGTCCCCTCCCACTCTGACACTAAGCTTTTGCGATTTGTCTTGACTAAGGAGACAATAGCAAACTTGATGTGAGCAGAGGTGTGAAAAGATATTTTCATATTTCTGATTGCTCTCCTGGGCCACTTTCCCTCCTACAACAGCATGCTCAGACTACTGTGGTGGGAAAAGAGAGGTTTCTGGAAGCTGAAGTGATCTACCTAATAGCCAGTCAACTACCAGAGGCAGAGTCACCTAACTGTCCTGCAGTTGACCACAGGCGTATGAAGGAGTCCACTGAAACCAGAACTCTTCTGTTCAGTTCATTCTAAATTGTTGCTCCACAGAATCATGAGAGAATGTTTTTTGGTTTTGGCTAATAAGATTGGAGTGTTTTGTTATGCAGAAATAGCTAACTAATACACAATAATACTTCCTCTTTAAGGAAAGGAGAGATAATAAAAATCATGTGCCAATAAAGAGGTGCTGTAGTTCAAAGCAATCTCCTTTTGAAATACATTAACCAAAAGGGTTAGGGTTAGGGTTAGGGAGAGGAAAGTGAAAAATCTTAGAAAACTTTTGAGTATTTTACGTTCTTCAGTGAAGTTAAAACCATCAGTCATAAATAATAATCCGCAATTTGAAAGGACATGGAAAATACAATTACCAAATTGTAAACTACCTTAAGACATGAATAATAGGTTTTATACTGAAAAAAATAAATTTTGAATACAAAACTGTCCTTCTAGAAATAGGCAAAAGTCTAAAGAGTCCAAAAAAAAAGGGGGGGGTCTCAATTTGAGACATCTAAATTACAGATGACAGGAACTCTAAAGAGAATGAATATTTGGCTTAGAAACAGCAATCAATGATCAAATAAGTCACATGAGATTAAAATGAGGTCAAGGATGTCTGGAGTGTCAACATAGCATCTGAACCAGATCCCACGGGTCTGCAGCACCCCTTCTATGTTTGGGAAAGTGCAATCACTGCATGGTTGGCAGCTGGGAACATGTGGTTATCAGCATCCATGGTGTAACTTTTGTGTACAGGCAGAATAGTTGACAACAGGCTATCAGTAATTTCAGGGTTCAACCCAGTGACATTATACTGTATGAGCTATCTGTCCCTTTATCTGCATGTACCTGTTTTCTATATAAACAACACACAAGAATGTTTTGTCTTCATTCCTAAGATGTGGAACTGGGGAGGGTCCCTAACCCAGGGAAGATGAAGGACATGTATGTCCTTCCTGTTCTAAATAAATAAAACTTTAATCTGAAAACTCATAAGTAAAACAATAAAAAGATACAATAAAAAGATACAGTCTGATGGAATTTTGAAAGATTAAAGGACACTTCTAAAACGATCAGGAGAATATGCTCCAGTTACCCACGAGGAGAAACAAAATGAGTTTGCCCCACAGTAGTTCTCAAAATGAGTAAGTGCTGGAAGACAGCGGAGCAGCCCCTGACGCTCCTGGCAAGAGTCTGACTCAAGGTTACACATGAAGATCACAGAAGAAGGTCACATGCAGAGGCTTGATGGCAGGATGGACAGATGAGAAGAGCAACCAGAGCCAGGGGTGGGAATCGAAAGGGGCTGGTAAGGGTTAACAGGGAAATCTGAGGCCAGGTGAAATTATGAGGGAGACACGTGTGCTGTTCAAATGCTCACATAATTGATTCCATAGACTTTTTTTTTTAAATTTAGGTTGTAAAGTGGGGTGCTTATGATCTCAGATTCCTAAGGACCAATGGGATGGAAAAGAAAGGTATTTACTGAAAAAGTATGTAACCAATTTTATTTGTATTAGGGTCCTTCAGAGAAACAATTATATATCGTATATATAATTATATGTTTTAATTATATATCATATATAATGTTATATATTATGTACTATATAGCCTTATTAAATATTATGTATTATATATTATATTCTTATCACATGTATGATATATATCCTATATATCAATTATGTTATCCTATATATCTGTTTATGATTAGAAGTTAGTTTATGCAGAATGGAGACTGAGCAGTCCCAAGATCTGCAGTCAGCCGGCTAGAAACCCAGCATTACTGACAATGTAAGTTTCAGTGTGTGAGTCTGGCAGAAGAATGCTAATGTCCCAGTTCAAAGGCAATCAGGCAGACAGAGGGGATTTCCTTACTAGCTCTTTGTTGTTTTATTCAGTTCCTCACAAGGCTGGGTGAGGTGTGCCCACATTGGTGCAGGGAGTTTCTACCCTGTCTGCTGACTCCAATGTTAATGTCATCCAGAAACCCTCAAGGTGTAACCAGGATAATGTGAAACCAAATATCTGGGCAACCTGCAGCCTAGGTAAGTTGGCACATAAAATTAACATCACAATCTTTTCCTCTTTAAGCTTGAAATACAGTTTAATGTATGAACAACAACTTCCTTGATAAAACTAGCACTTCATGCAAGTAAACCCAGGTGCAAGATGTTCCAAATGTAGGACAGAAACAATGTTAAGAAAAACATTCTGCACAGCAAGACTGAAAAGGCAAAGTATCATATCAAGGGAAAATTGCTAAAACTAATAAGGGTACAATAGTGTATCTATTTATGAGATAGGTAAACTCAAATCCACGTATTTCCCATTACTGTATTGCCATGGTCTGAATGTACCCCCCCCCCATTCATGTGCTAGAAACTTAATTTTTAATGTATCAGTATTGGTATGTGGGGCCTCTTGGGAAGTGTTTAGACCTCAGGAATTGACCCTTGTGAATAGATTAGTGTTACTATAAAAACAGCTCCCATGGCTGCATTTGATCTCTCTTGCCATTTTACCTTCCATTCTCTGAGAATATAGCAAGAAAGTCTAAAGCAAGACAGCCCATTCCAGGTGCTGGCACCGTGATATTGGACTTCCCAGCTTTTGGAACCGGAGGAGTAAGTTGCTGTTCTTTACATATAAATTATCTAGTATTGAGTATTCTGTTCTAGCAACCTAGGTAGATTAAGTATATGTATTAGCAACTAATTAAAAACCATCATGGAAAACAGGGGTACTTTTCACAAAACAACATTTCTGGGAGTAACTTAACAAGAACTTCATGAACCTTAGATAATCTAGACAAAATATTCCTGTGACATTTATGAAAATATAAATAAAGGTATACCATATTTTTGAGTGAGGAGTTCTAATAGCAAGCTTAATAAAGCACAACATCTTAATTCAAAGTCCTTCAGGTAGGATGCACAAAGAAAAGCTAGGAAATTTTGAGAGTAAGAGGACATTTTTTCCTGAAAGATGCCAACTGGTATAAACCTACATGTGCCGTGGACATATGCTGTGTCAGTCAACGCCGATTTCGATCCCTCTGCCATGCCTTTTAGTTACAGAAGCTAGCAAAACAAACCACAGGGACAAAACCACCCCCTCCCAACCTCTATTGCTTCCAAGACCCAATTAAAGATGCCCGTGGAACACGGATTCTGCCTCCTCCTTGTTTCCCTCTTTCTGTAAATGAGTGTTTGGAGGGTGGAGTTGTAGTAGTCATTGCTGAGTTCGCTGAAGCAAGAAGAAAGATGAGTTCTGAGTTCCTGGTGGTATTCTCAGCAACTGAATCAACCTCAGGCTTCCAATCCCTTAACTCTTATTGAGTGGAAAAAAATAAATAATGCTTTCCTCATTGTAAGGATCTGATCACAGTTGAATGCAATTGATATCCTACAAAATTTAAAAATTTAAAATTAAAATCTAAAGTTTAAATCATGCACTACTATGCAAGAAAAGACATGTAAACCTATGGGGCAGAAATGAAACTCAGAAACATATCTTATTATGTAATCTGTCAAATAATAATGTTTGACACCGTAAATCAATCAAGATATTAGGAAAACATTTCCCTCAAACGTGATGAGAAAAGGCTACTTTCCTTCATATTTACACACGCATGCAAAAGGAAATTTGAACAGGAGTTTCCAGGGCCATTCACAGGAGGTGAGATGTAAGTGGCTGGCCAGTAAGCGCAAAGCATGTTCAATGTCAATGATGATCAAAGACATTCAAGATAGAACAACACAAGACACTTTGGATTTAGCTTATCAAATAATGTACCAAGAGAAAATCACCAGAAACAAGGATCCAAATTCATGTACAGATAATGTTCTTTTGATTGCCACCTCTGATGGGTTATTTACATTGTAGTAGAACAAGTATTTAACATAAATTTGAATTGCAAATTATTACTTTTAATGCCTTAAAATTATTATAGGTGCAAACTTCAAACAAAGATTATCTTTGTACGCAGAAGTTTATCTGCCATGCATTTGGTTGGTCACATCAATCGCATTAAATGCTTTAGAAATTTTCAAAGCTAGGAGAGGTGGCATAACCAATTTGAGCATGGTGAAGGACATTTACTCAAGCCTTAATATCTCTATGTGAAAAGTGCTGGCTTATGACCAAGAGGAACTATATATTCCAGATAAGGAAAAGCCAAGACTAAACCTAACCAAATAGAAAATGTGGAAAAATCTTGACATTTCTCAATATCTCAAATTTATATTTTCACTTTCATAAGGGAGGAAGAAGTCATGATTGCAGGTGTGGATTATGAAAATCATCATGTCACAATGCAGCAATGATAGCTGCTGATGACTGAAAGCATTTTGTGACAACATTTAGACAAATACAAGGCTGGAAAGAGTGCATAATGTGTTTTACGTATTACCTATTGTTTAAAAATTACATGGTTTTTATTTCCTAGTAAAAATTTTATTAAATCTACTTAAAATCTACTTCCAAGATCAAAGAAATATGACATACACAGAAAGAATATTACATAATACTAAACATAGTATCTCTGTATTATGTAATTATGACTACTTTGGGTTTTCCTTTTTTCCATTTTTCCCCTCTTTCTCAATTTTCCATAATGAACTTTTTTTTTTTAAAATAATGTCAAGGTATAGAAAAATATTTCACAAGTGATTGAATGTCATCGATAATCCCTAAACACTCCCAACTGACCTGAGTACAGTTATTATTTAATCTTATTTATTTTCCCAGGCCAAGTCTACGTCTCTTGACTTATATTTTTGACTTGTAAATCCTAACTTCCTAACTCCAGTCATTTACTTTACCTCCTTGCAATTTCCCAAAACACTTCCTTTCTGTAATCTCCTTATGTTGGTGTTAGTCTTCAACCTGTTCCAAATATTTTCTATTTTAACCAAATTGCTTTTTACGTTCTTTAAATCACATCTGAAGTTTCCAATTTCTTACACAGACCCTAGTCTCATTGATGTCATCCTATATTCAATCAACTGTTCTTTTATGCCAGGGAGATGTGAATTTACCTTGTACCACTGATGTGATAATTGAGTCTTCATACAGTATGGGGCCTCAGTTCTCAATCTCTATCTCAGTGGGTCTGTATTTAATTGGATTGGTTTTTATGGGGTTTGGGAATCAATATTTTTCAAAGGACTTTAGATAAGTCTGTCACACCCAGTGTTCAAGAATCATTGAACTGGCCCTGGGCACAGTGGTGCATGCCTATAATCCCACAGCTTGGGAGGTGGAGGCAGGAGGATCAAGAGTTCAAAACTAGCCTTAGCAAAAGTGAGGCACTGAGCAACTCAGTGAGATCCTGTCTTTAAATAAATTCCAAAATAGGGCTGGGATGTGGTTCAGTGACCACACATACCAAAAAAAAAAAAAAATCATTTAACTAATTAACCTCCATCAAGGGAGCTTCCACACCATACAGCAATTCTTATTACATGTGCAGAAATCACCTGGAGATATTCTTAAAATGCAGACTCTAATTCAGTCCAGCTGCAGCCAGACCTGAAATTCTACATGTCTAATAATCTTCTGGGTTTTGCTGATGACACTGGTCAATAGACTTCACTTTGCAGACTACAGAAATGTAAAGAAATTACGTCAGAGTGAAATGGTCTGTCAAATTTTTGACAAGTGTAAATCATTATTATATCAAATACCATTGAATAATATCCTACTTAGTCATTGGTTGAGTCTTTGAAAATATTGATTGAAGACCTAACTTGTGCCAGACCCTGTGCCAGCTCATGTCTAATATAACTAGATGGAAGATTTTCTCTAAGTTTTTACCGAAATTACCAAACTATGAATGATGGCATATGTAGATTTGCCTACTACATTATTTGTTGCTTATTTGGTTGGCAGAACTAAAGTCTCTTCATGCTGGCTTACAAGTGTTAGGAAGCGATGATGAGGGGTAGATTGTATTAATCCACTAACAGAAGTGTAGGGTGGGGCTTGCAGTTGGCTCTGTGCTCCCTGTATCTCAGCTCTATCCTTAAGGTTTCCTATTAGAAACTTTCCTCCCTGTGTCTCAGTTCAATTTTCTGAGAGACGAATGTGACCAATTCCTCTATCTTTGAGCCAGGCCACACACATCCTAGGATGCTGTCTAGTCTATGGACAGGCCAACTTTGGGCCAAATGGCTATTCCTTCCAGTAGTCCTCAGCCATAATCCTAGCTCTGACTCAGTCTGCCCATGAACTGGGAGCAGAAAAGGAAGGAGAGGTCGCTAAACTTTTGGAGAATTTTAAAAATTTGCTTTTTCACAAACATAAGTTGTTTCAACATTTTTCAGCTAGACACAAAGAAAAACAAGCATAAATCCTGAGGATTGTGTGTGTGTGTGTGTGTGTGTGTAGTTAAACTGTATATGGAAAATGGGGTCTCAAAAGCATTTGGTTTTTCAAATGATTTTTTTTAAATGCTTGGAACTAAGTAAATGATTGCCCAGCGACTTCAAGATTTCTAAAGTTTCTGTTATCATTAGTGTCAGAGAAGTTTAATGCATTCCAAAACTTTGGGTGAAAATTACATAATTATATTATTAGATATATTTATCCGAAATCAGAAAGTTTCCAATATTTGAAATTGCTTAAATATAGGGAAGACTAAGACAAGCCTTATTCTTCATTAAGCTCTTCCAAACCCAATTTTAGCATATGACAATCACTGAGGAAAGATCAATAAGTACTTTCCTCTTAATGAGAAGACTTTGATGAAAACATGCATTAAGCACTTTAAGAAGAAATTACTAAGTTTCAATTCAATTCAGAAGCCCTTCTAACTTAGAAATGATTTTCTGTTTCTTAACCTTTCCATTGCTATGACAAAATAACTGAGAAAAACAACTTAAAGGAGGAAAGATTTATTTTGGCTCACAATTTCAGAAGTTTAGTCCATGATTGTCTGGCTCCACTGTTTCTGGGCCTGTGGTGGGGCAGAACATCATAGCAGAAGGCATGACAGAACAAAGCTGCTCACCTCAGCGTGGCTGATCAGCATAGAGAGCCTGCTTCATAATAAAGCGCCTCCCCCAATTCATTATGCATGAATCTATCAATGGACTAATCCATGCATGAGATCAGAGCTCTCATGATCCAATCATCTCTCAAAGGCCCCATATCTGAACACTCCTTCACTGGGAACCAAGCCTTCACTACACGAGCTTTGGGGGCACATTTCAGATCCAAATCTTAACAGCACTGTATGACGGACTTTGGAGTAAAGAACTTACAAAGCTGGAAGGAGAGACTGTCATGAGAGATCTACATGGAAATGTGAAAGGATTTAGAGTCATAAGATAACAGAACCTCCTTTGGGGAAGGGCTCTCCTGTATGGATTTCCTTTATCACAGCTTAGCCAATGGTCCTACACCTTTATCTAAGGACCTCAGAGATACAGAACCCGCCCCCCCACCAGCTGCAGAATAGTATTGAATAACAAAGCAGAAAGCCTGGAAGCCTAAGACAAGTTAGGAGTTCACCAGGCAGACAGGAGTTGCGAGCCAGGGCAGGGGCTGGGCAGGGGAAGGGAAGGGGAGGAAGAAGAAGTGTATGAGGCAGAGTCAAAAAGGGAGAAGCAATCGAGTTTGGCAACTGACAGCCGGTAAGGTTTCCAGAAAAGCGGGAGACAGGATGGCTCAGAATTTGCAATGTGAATGCCTGGGAAAGGGAAATAGCATTGCCTTCACCGTGTGGTAGAGGGAGAAATAATGAGGTTATTTTCGAAACATGCTGAGTCTGAACAGGCCAGGGATTCATGGGATGAATGTCTATTGATTATTTTCCTATTTTTAGCCTCAGGACTGTCCATTTTCTTATATAGTCTTAAATACAACTCAGAGAAATCTTTTTTCCCCCTAGAAATGGAGCATATTAAAGTGGTCTGTTATAGGGAAAAAAACACCCTAACACAATATGCTTTAACATGTTTTTAAAATAATGAAAAATATTATTGACAAGAGGAAAATAAATCAACCCAAACCACTATTTTCAAATCCTTTTATTTTCTAGTGAGGTGTTTAATCAGAAATCGATTTGCTGTGTTACAGCAGCTGGTAACTGTCTACCACTCATAAACAGAGAGAAGCAAAAATCTAGTTGATGGCGAGTTGACAGAATCTTCTGTAAAGGTAAAAACCAAAGTGATGATAAAAGAAAACAAGTGCCTGGAGTGAGAGGAAATCTTGGTGCGGTTTTAAGTTGCATTTCTCTAATTGCTAGAGATATCAAACTAAAAAGAACCAATAAAAAATAAATAAATGAAATGATAATTTTAATTCTAAAAAAATGATGCCAATTCGTAATAAGGGGGGCTAGGGAAGAATAGAGTTACTTTAGGTTGAGGGGAATGAAGGGAAGGGAGGGGGTATGGTGGTAGGAAGGAGAGTAGAAAGAATCCTACGTTATCACCCTATGTACCTGTATATGACTGGTGGGATTCTACATCATGTACAACCAGAATGAGAAATAATACTCCATTATATATGATGTATCAAAGAGCATTCTAGTATAACTAATTAAAGCAAATTTATAAATTAAAATAAAAAAGCAAAGGAGTACCTCTACGTGACTACAGAGGCTGCCAAAAATATTTTTTTGCATAAAATTAATATAAAATTTTAAAATGTTTAGAATTTAAATTAATATTCTTAATTCTCAGAGGTGTAACTATTAACAGATAATGAATAATTTTATGCCAAAATGAATTATAGTTTCCAAAACAAGTTAATGTCTTTTATCTTAAGTAAACATCTCTAATCTGTGACAAGATAAGGATCATTGTATCTCCATAAGATCTTTAGAATTCAGACAGTCTAGTTGATAGGTCCAGGTTTGACCCATTAATGACATTATGATTTCTGAGTTCAAAATTCTTTTCATTATAAATGTCTTTTTAAGTGACAAAATGTGTTTACACATTTGTGTGAAATAATAAGTTTTCTAATTTCCTTTTAACCAGTAAGATGAAAACCTAGGGTAGATATTATTAAAGCACAATATATTTGGGAGGCCAGGGCAGAAGGATTGCAGTTCAAGGTCAGCCTCAGCAAGTTAGTGAGACCATCAGCAACTTGGGGAGAACTGGTCTCAAAATAAAAAATAAAAAAAACTGGGATGTAGCTCAGTGTTAAAGCACCCCTGGCTTCAATCCCCAGTACTAAATAAATAAGTCACAATGTATGCATGCATGGAAATGTCACAGTGAAACCCATCAATCTGTACAATTAATATGAGTTAATACTTGAAATAGAGGTGAGCTGGGCACGGTGGTGCATGCCTGTAATCCCAGCAGCGAGGGAGGCTGAGACAGGAAGACCACAAGTTCAAAGACAGCCTCTGCAACTTAGTAAGGCCCTCCCTAAGCAAATTAGAGACACCTTGTCTCAATATATTAAAAAAAAGAATTAAAAAGGGCTGGGGATGTGGCTCAGTGGGTAAGTGCCTCTGGTTTCAATCCCCAGTATTAAAAAAAAAAAAAGGGGAAATTTTGAAAAATTTTGCTTCACAATTGGGTGCTCTATCAAGATCCATTCAGGAAAACAGAAATGGTACTAGTTATTTTAACAAAAATAACTAAACATAGGGATTGGTTAACACAAATTGGAGAACAGAAAAGGTAATACAGAAATAGTAACTATAGGAAGAAGTCACCCCCCTGCCACTCCCCGAGGCTGGCTGGGACAATAAAGGTCACCTCTTAGGTGTACTGGCGTGCATGGAAACGGGAAATGACTCTGTTAGTCTGCTTTTCATTGCCATTACAAATACCTGAGAAAAAATAATTCTAAGGAGGAAAAATTTATTTTGCCTTAAAGTTTCAGAGGATTCAGTCCATGGCTGGCTGACGTGAAAGCAGAAACATCATGGTGATTGTACGTGGTAGAGGAAAGCTGTTTGACTCGCAGAAGCTCCAAGAAGCAGTGAGAGAAGGCAGTGAGGGTCAGGGACAACACAGAGTCCCCAAGGACATGCCCCCATTAACCTACTTCCTCCAACTGTGTCCCACCTGCCTATAGTTTCCACCCCTCCCAGAAGTCCACTCAAATTACTAATCCATTAAATGGTTGAATCCATTGAGGAGATTAGAGCTCTCAAGACTGAATAATTTCCTAAATGTCTCAGCTCTGAACATTGCTTCATTGAGGACCAAGACTTCAACAGATAAGACTTTGGGGAACTTTCCAGATCCAAACTGTAACAATGGTTAAGGGAATATTGGCACCATCTGCTAAAGGTATTTGCAAAGAATAATTCATTTTCTTGGTATCACTAGTTTCACTTAGTTTGTTTTATCAAATGCCACTAAAAATTCAACTTGATCTTCTCAGAGATTTGAGCGATTATGGAAAATAGTGGTGCAAAGTCCAATCAGGTAAGTCAGAGGCGTATGTTGGGTGGATTGTTGGAGTGAACCTCTGGGTTTAGGCAGTCAGGAGATAATTGAGTGGAGAGAGTTTTAAGCAATAAAAAAATTGATTAAAAGTCAGTTTGCTTTTGATTTTTGCCATGCATTCTCAATTCTAAACAATAGTAATAAAATATAAATGTTGTGGTTTAGATATTAGGTGTCTCCCAAAGACTCATGTGTAAGACAATGTAAGAAAGTTTAGAGGTGAAATTATAGGTTTATGAGAGTCTTAACCTAATCAGTGCATTAATCCCCTGGTCGGGATTAATTGGGTGGTAACTGTAGGCAGGTGGGGTGTAGCTGGAGATGGTGGGTCATTGAGGGTATGGCTTTAGAGTATATATTTTGTCCCTAGTATGCAGTCTCTTTCTGCTTCCTGGTGACTTTTTTTCTGTGCCACTTTCCTCCTCTACACTCTTTCACCATGATTTCCTGCCTCACTTCAGGCCCCAAAGAATGCAGTTTGTCATTAATGGCCTGAGACCTCTGAAACTGTGAGCGCCAGATAAACTTTTCCCTGCTCATTGCTTCAGTCAGTTCTTTTAGCAAGAGCAGCGAAAGAGCTGCCGAAGACACTCAAAAGTGAACTTTATGCCCCTTCCCCATATGCCTCGCCACTGCAGTAAGTTGCTATAGCTTCTAGAAGAATATGTTTGGGATCAAATTGTTTTTTAGAAACCATGCTTTTTGTCTGCTTTGGATTTTGCAAGTCGTCTGCTGAACGAGGAAGGCTTCACCTTAACATTCTAAACCATTCGCAGAAGGAGCCCTGGTTTCAGTAGCAATTCTGAAACAAACTACGAGGGTTCAGCACTACCATTGAGCACATGGACTGAGAGTTGGAGCTGGCCAAACATAAGAACTCTTTCTATGTCTTCCACTGACAGTGTTTAGCTCTTTTGCAGAGGTGTGGCCCCTGACTCCTCTATTTTTTGAAAAAGGTGAGGATTGACAGATTCTAACCCTACTGTTCCTGGAGATCCAAGCTCCACATGATCATGCGTAGGCCCCAGGCAGGAATTGCTTCCATCTTATTGTTTTACCATTCTCCAGGGTCTGAATCCCATCTCTCTGTGGGAGTTGAATCATTGCCTTGTTCCTGTATTAGCCCACAGAATGTGGAAGGCAAATGATTTCTATTTTTTTTTTAAAGCAAGTGATACACAGATCACTTTCACTCATATTCCTTAATCTAAAATATCCTCTAGGAGAACTGAGTACAATATGATGTCATAACACCCACTGGATCTATCAAGCAAGAGAAGGACACAGAAATGTCATTTCTTCCAATTTCTGCCCACTCTTCGTAGTCCATTGCCAAGTGTGAGGAAACTGCCTGCTTAAAGAAGCCAGCTCTGCAGAACTGACTTACAGGAAGCTGAGAAATGTCATCATCTCCAACTAGGTGGCCATGGGCTCAGCTTAAATTGAATTAATATGGGAGAAAGGAAAAACAAGTTGTGGGGAACAGTTAGCAGTTAGCTGCAAACAAACAGAATGTATTCAGATTTTTATATGCAAGCCTTTCTCTCAGCTAAGAAGATTAGACAGCCCTTAGCCAAGAGAGCAAGGTTTAGTCCCAGTTTCTAGAAATTGGGAAGCTGACTTATTAGTAACTATGTATTCACACAGACATAATGAGATCATGATGTTCTGATGAAATCAGAACTCTGTATTTGACTTTTATTTTAACATGATATCTTTTCTTGCCAAATAGTAGAAAGCTCATTTATTCTTCCAGGTATAAGAACAATGCAAACTATTAAAATATAGCAATTTGCTTAACATTTGGAAGACCTATTTTAAACAACATGATCATTATTCATTTAAACACTTAGGTTTCCTTGGAGACTTTTACCCTAAGATCTACACAAATGAAAAAAACATTTTTACATGGAACAATATTATATTAAAAACCAAGGACAAGTCTTCCTGTTCTAACACCATTCAGTCAAATATGCAATAGTTGATAGAAATACTGAGTGAAGCCACCATCTATGGTCAAGGCCAGTATTGTCTTCATTAATGGCAAATCAGTAATCAATAAGTCAAACTCATCTTGTCTACTTTATAACTAGATGTATAGCATTCACTAATAGGCATGATCCTGAATATACTGCCAAGTACAAGTTGTCAGAATTATCTGGGACCTCAATTCCTATTGATCTATCTGTCATTCACTGTTTTTACGGGCAGAACTGTAGTTGGCATATAATTATCTGCACATGATAGTTCATAGAAGAATAGGGTCATGTTTTCTTCTCACAAAAAGAGATTATTTAAAACATGGAATTGCAAGTGTTAACTCTATTTGAAAATATCCATACAATACTATTTGCATAAGCTGCAGATCACACCAAAAAGAAAGCACAAATTGCAAGTCTGTCTTACTACGTATTACCAGATCTTTTATTACAACACAGAGGTCCAACTGACATCACTGTATAAATGGATCAGTGTGTTAAAGAACAAATAGGATAAATGCAGTCTATATACTATGTAGCACAGGGAAATAAAATAATTTATTTGGTGTAAATGTCAGAAATGGATTTTTTTTTTCATTAAAGCGTGTCTGTTCCAAGGGAAAGATGAATATACAAGCCTTGGACTTATGGAATTATCCCTTTTGAAAGCAATCTTAGAGGGCATCTAGTCAAATATTTCCCCAAGGTACATGTTACTTCTTTATCATCCCTGACAGGTTACCCTTCATTCACCTTGATTTGAATGCTCCTGGTGAGGCATATTTCACTCCGTTCTATCATTTCATTAATGGACAGCTCTAAAGGGTCTCTTAAATGTCTTTCTTATTCTCGTTGTCCTTCTCTGAAACAACAGAGTGTAAATCTGTTCTCATTTCTTTGCGATTATCTATCAACTATTTGAGGTGTTTTATTTTCCTCCTGAGACTTTTCCAGACTAAATATTTCCAATCGTGTCAGTAGTTCTCTATTGAAATGGTTCCTTGCCCCAGTACAATCTGACAACTTTCCTCTGGATACACTTCTGTTTTTCATTGTCCTCCAAAAAGGACAGAGGAGTTGTGATCAGTTCAGAGAGAACCAAGTCCAGTAAAACAATCTTTTATAAACCAGTTCCATGCAAAGAAACACAACATTAGCTTTTTCATCAGCTGGGCCACTTATTAGTTCTATTTGAACGACGTGTAGTAGCCTCCTCACCCCCACCATTCTTCTTTTGAAGAATCTACACTTCAGTCAACCAAAGATTTCATTTTTAGGTTACTGCCATGTAGATTTTTAAAATTAGAGCATTAGCGTTATACATAGTAGTTGGGCTCCTCTCAACAAATTCATGCACGAACAGAATTCAGTTTTATTCATGTTCTCTGCCTCTTTCCTTCTCCTCTTCTCTCCCTGCATTTTTCTTTCTCTACTGATCCTCATTTCACTCATCTGTTTATTTATTTGTGATTAGTTCTATCTATTTACACATAAAGCTGAAATGCCCAGTGGTATATTTACATATGAACATAGCATGATTTTTAAAAATTCATTCCGCATTTCTTCCTCTTTCCATTCCCCTCTCTCCCTATATCCTTATTCTATTCTAGTTATCGTCCCATTATTTTTATGATATCTTATGGTCCCCTTCTCCTTTCCTTTATTTTGCTCTAGCAGCCACATGTGAGAGGGAAAAAAAATTGACCCTTGATTTTCTGAGGCTGGTTTATTTCACTGAGCATGATGTTCTCCATTTCCATCCGCTTACCAGCAAATGCTACACTTCATTCTTCTTCATGGCTGGTTAAAACTCCATTGTGTATATATATACACAATTTCTTTAACCTTTCGCCTATTGACAGGCATCTGGGTTGATTCCATAATTTGGCTATTGTGAATTGTGCAGCTGTAAATATTGAGGTGGCTGTATCACTGTGGCATGCTGATTTCAGTTCTTTTGGATACATACCAAGCAATGGGATAGCTGGGTCATATGGTGGTTCCATCCCTAGTTTTTGAAGGAATCTCCATACTGCTTTTCAGAGTGTCAAACAATGATTTTTTTATCCCTTTGTTATTGAAGTGGGGTTCCCCCCCCTTTAAGAAATGTCTAGAATCACCTACTAAAGTATGTCACCTGGTATAGTCAACACTTTAAACATTTTGCAACAGATACTTAGAATTAGTTCACAACTAGATGAGAACAGGAGAAGGAGAAAAGCTGGGGTCGGATAGTTCATAAAATGAGGGGCAACATCAGCACCATCCCATGAAGACAGTAATGGGGAATTGGGAAGATACCAAAGAGTAGACTCTGCCTACTACAAAACTTCCCTCACTCTTAATACTTTGTACCGTATTTGCTTATTTTTAGTGTAATGATTGCACTTGTCAATTACTTTGTGTTTCAAACACCTAAAACTACAAAATATCTAAAGATCTTTGGGGAAAAAATGAAATAATGTATACAATTTTTGATTTTACATCTGGGATCAAGACCTGTGTCCACAGTAAATGAGTATTATTTTTCTCGTTTATTCTATGCATTTACAGTCAAACTTGGGTTCTTGCACACAGCATATCATTGGGTCTTTTTTTTTTTTTTTAATCCTGATGATCCCTGACCTTTAATTGCAATGTTCAGACAGAGCTGTCAGAAAAAATTATAATGTAAGGCATGTATGTATTTTTAACTTTTTCTAGTATTCACATTATAAAACAAAATGTACAACTAATTTCAAGTATATAATTGATTTAACACAATATTTTTAACACAATATTTTTAAATATTTAAAAGTAATTGGTATAAAATCATTGTTTAGATATGTTACTTTTTTTTTTTTTTTGGACTAAGTTTTCAAAATCCAGTAGTTCAGACCAATCATTTAAAAAATGTTTACCAGGTACATGTAACTAGGAGCTACCATATTGAATAGCACAGGATGTTGTTTAAACAATTTCTTTTTAATTATCATTGTTAGATTTACTAGTTGTTATTTACCTAGGACTATTCTTTCTTCCTTTCTCTCTCTCTTTTGTGGACTTACTTTTTATCAGTTTTGTGGATTTTTCTTTTATTCCATCTATCCCCACCATTGGCTTATTAGCTAGACCTTATGGTTTTACTTTGTAGTGTTGCTTTGGAATTCATAGAAGACATCTTTAAACTCACCATTGTCTTTCTTTAACTAATATTATACAAGTTTCTGCAAAGCATAAAAGGTTTTATCCTCATGTCTTCCTACTATTTTTTCACACAGACACATAAATAATGCACTACATAATCCATTGTTGTTATTGTTTTTCAACTTGACCATATATTTTAAGGAAGTTGGTAAATGAGAAAAAATATTATCCAGATGTTTGCATTTTTAATCACCTTTAAGTTTTTTTTTGTATGGTGTGAATTTCCACATGATTATTACTTTTATTTCTTCATGAAAAAAGCCATTTAACTTAAGTTCTTTCTCTGATGGATTATTTTCTCAATTTTGCTTATTAATAAAGCCTTTGATTTCTCTTTCATTTTTGAAGTGTATTTTTGCTAGATACAGTGCTTATACCTTGATAGATTTTTAAATTTTTCTTTCAATATTTTGAAGATGTCATTCCACTTTCTTCTGCACATCTCTGAATAGAAATCTGCAATCATTCTATCATTATCCCTCTAAATGAAAGCTTTCTTTGAGTACTTTTGAGATTTTTATCTTTATCAAGCGTTTTTATCAACTTGGTTATAGTGTGCCTACGTGTGCTTTTCTTTGTGTTTCTTTTGCATAGGACCTTATTAAGGTTGCTGGATTTGGGGTCATAGAACATTATCAAATTTAGAAAATGTTCTATCATTATTTCTATTATTGTCTATCTTCCCCCATAGAACCTACATTTATTTCTGTTAGTAAAAATCCATTGGCTGAATGGAACCCTAAAATATATAGGAGTCTGATTTAAAAAAATGGCTAACAAAGTGTAAAATAAAGAACCAGGGAAGAAAAAAAAGTGTTCTTGTCTTCATATTTAGAATTTAGGCCTTTATTTTTAAGTTAGAAAGGAAATGGGAGGACAATGTTTTATTTTACATCTTCATGGAAATAAAATAAGCAAAGCCATATTGCGCCATTTTGAGACTTTTTGTATTATTGACCTTGCGTTACTGTTTATCTTTATTCTGTCCTTTGCACTTTACTATAGGCCTGAGAAACACTTGTGTTGGAAAACAAAAATGAATGCACTTTCAGTCTGCATTATGGAATGACCTTGGGAGTTGACCTGATTGAGGACAAAAGTGGAAATGCTTCTAGTGGTCTCAGGAAGACATAAAGAGAGCAGCGGTTGGTGACATGATGACATTAGCAGAAGTGTGCTGGACAGTGACTGACCTCACCCTTGAGGGAAGAGCCCAGCCCTCGTCACATCAGCCTTGGTTGTTAAGCCTGAGGATTGGAAGACTTAAACACCGATCCCTGTTTGCTGTCTTTTCACAATGCTGTGTCCTTGGACAGTCCTTTTTTCCTTCCTCTCCCTTATATGATGTGCCAGTGCCTGCTATGGTGGATGCCCATAGCCAGCTTTGTTCTGGGAAATTTTACTGATGGTGTGGTGATGAGAGTGGCTAAAGTTTTAATTTGTTGGTAACAGAGATGGTACTTTACTCTGAACATTTCCAATTATTACACCTTATAGAGATAAGAAACTAGTTTAGAATATATGCAGGGAGATTGAGGCATTAGTAATTGTCATCTCTACAAGCCCAGTAGCTATCACTGATATGGCAGACGGACGCCCATAGGTGGCACAATCTCTTCCTCTTGTACAGTCCCTTCCTTTGGAGTGTGAATGGGACCTGTGACTTGCTTCTTATCAGTGAACTATGACAAAGTTGATGGGGGTGAATGTGACTGTGTATATGATTCTGTGACATTGATTTCAATGACCACGCTGACAGTTTCTCTCTCCCTTCCTGGCTTTGAAGAAGGAAGCTGTCTTGTGAGCTGGCTGTGTAGGGTGAAGAAGTGAGAGGGATCTTAGTTCTACCACTGCCAGGAAACAAATTCTGCTAATGAAAGTAGACACCTCCCCATCTGAGCCTCAGGTGAGATGCCGCTCTGGTCTATACCTTGACTGCAAACCTGTGAAACCATAAGATGAGTGCCAGTAAAGTGTGTCCAGATTTGTGACCCACAGAATCTGTGAGATGATAAACATTATAGTTTGTTTTCATTAAAAATACTTTAAATTGATATATAGTCATTGTACATATTGATGGAGTACAGTGTGATAATTCAGTACATGTGATGATCACATTAGAGTCATTAGCATTTCCATCTCCTTAAATATTTATTATTTGTTTGTGTTGGGAACCTTCAAAAGCCTGTCTTCTAGTTCTTGATAAAATATGTAGTAAATTCTTGTGAACTAGCGTTGCCCTAAGGGGCTGAGGAACACTGAATTTTGTTGAACACCATTTGCTATAGAACACTGTAATAAACACAACATTATATTTTGGTACCTATTTTTCAACCTCTATTTCCCTGCTTCCTAACCTCTAGTGGCCACTATTTTACTTCTAATTCTATGAAATAAACTTTTTTTTTAGCTTCTATGTTTGAATGAGATCATGTAGTATTTGTCTTTCTGTCCCTAACATATTGCCTAATATAATGTTCTTCAATTCCACCTATGTTGTGTGTTTCAAGTTGCTACTTTGAGGCAATTTGTTATGCAGCAACATAAAACCAATATAGTTACTGACATCATTTTCTTAGGAACAAACTTCTAGACAATTTAAGTAATGGGTTCAAGTTCCTGTGGTTAATGAGTGGCTTGGACCCAAGCAGTCCCAGGAAGAGCTAAATATTTTAACCACCAATATAGGCTGTTCCTCAAAACTAGTTATTAGAAAAGCAGAGGCATTGGTTCATTTTCAAAGAATTAGAAAGATTATTTACTTTTCTAATAATATATAAACTTTAGGACTTGATATTGAACAGATTTTGATCAGCCTTGAATTCTTTTGTATCTACTTATTCATGAGGGTGAGCATTTTAAATTTGTAACATTAGTTTCTTTATTTTGTTTCCATAGGACATTACCCATGATAGGACTCAGTAATGCTAAAAAATTGCATTTTTAAAGATACTAGTTGGATAATGAAATGAAAGCCATTACCAAATGTAACTGCCAGATGTTTTAGAATGAATTGCCTCTAATCACACAAGGAATAAAATTCCTAAAGTGTTTACACAGTACAGAAGCATGTCCTAAAAGCCTTCAGTAGATCCCCACTGCACACAGAAATAAGTGCAATTTCCTAGCTTTATTTTCTACTTCTCAACATCATAGCCCTCTACTCCTACTAATGGTTTCAAATGGTTTTTACTTCTACCCCCACTGCATCCAAATGAAATATCTTCCTCTTCCTCATTGCCTCTATAATGTTAACTCATCCTTTCATGGAGAATTCAAATTCTACTACATTGGTCAAATTTTATCATGAAACACTTGTCTTTTCTGTATCCATGTTGCTATTTATTGTCTGCATAAATTCATCATTTACTTTCTAGAATTATCAATATTCATTCAACTCCTTAAAAATTTATGGAATGTGAGGTATTATACCAGGCTTTGGAGAGAAAACAGAGCCCCTGACTTGGAAAATGTAGTTTCTCGATTGAATAATAGCTATTTGAATGACAAGTACCTCTCTAAGACCCCAAATAAATGTATGAAGCCTAAATTATGCTTTCAGAAAGGGAAGTCTTTCAAAGTTTCATGGGAGAGTAAAGATATGTTTGAAAATTAAACTTTAAATTTTAAACAAAAATTAACACATTTTCTTTCAAATAGAGAAACTGGTCCCAGGCTCTGAAGCTATGCTTGTAAGGTCAGCATCCTCCTCAGAGTGAACAAAATGTAAAAGTGAATTACTTGATACGGGAACACAAAATTTGTAACCAACAGGTTATGGTTGAGGCAGAAAATGTCATTTGAAACGATGAATTGTGGAAAGAAAACATGCTTCTTTATTATAAGTGATAAAAGTGAAAGAGGGAAGATTCATTATCAAAGTACTCCAGACTTCTGAAGTGTGTGTGTATGTGTGTGTGTGTGTGTGTGTGTGTGTTTATTTCTCATTCACAGAAGAGAATGAGAAGGAAACCAAAAGGGTACACCACACAATAAAAAAAAGGATACACTGCAAATGAATGAAAAAACAAATAATAAAACAAAATAAGCCAGTGATAGAGGAAATGAGAAACAAAAATAGTATAAAATATACAGAAAACAAATTGCAAAATGGAAGAAGTCCTTCTTTATCAGTAATTGCTTTAAATGTAAATGAATTAAACTCTCCAATCAAAAGGAGATATGGGAAAAATGAATTGAAGAAAATACATGATCCAACTATATGCTACTGAAAAGAGAATCATATTATATATGAAGATTCAAAACGGTGAAAAGTGAAAGGATGAAAATATTTCAATCAAACAGTACCCGAAAGAGAGCTGAGGCCTCATCCCAACAGTGGTGGTGCTTTGGTTTGGATGCATTTGTCCCCTCCAAAATTTATGTTGAAACTTAATCCCCAATGCAACAGTATTTGGAGGTATGGCCTTTGTAAGGTGATTAAGTCATGAGGGGTCTGTCCTCATCAGTGGGATTAGGTGCCTTTAGAAAAGGGTCTGACTGAAGAAGCTTATATCCTCGCTCTCTGCCTTCCTCTGTATGTGCACACAGCATTTCTCCTCTCCAGAGGACTCAGCATCAAGGCACCATTTGGAAGCAGAGAGCAGCCCTCACCAGCCCCTAGACCTGACATAGCCTTGATACTATACTTCCCAGACTCTAGTACAGTAAGACATATATCTCAAATCAATAATCCATATTTACCCCTTAAGGAATCAGAAAAAGAATAACAAATACATGACAGCAATAATGTGTTGGGAGAGGCATATATCAATTTATTCAATCACTTTGAGAAATCTCATCTTCTCTAATGACTACAATGATTGCTTAAACTCTTGCATCACCAAAATCCAGCTTGAGATCTATTCCATCTTTAATTCTCTATATAAAAATTCTACTTGGATGTGTCATCAATCACAGCAGGTTAGATCAGTGGCTGGCAAACACCACAGTCTATTTTGTGTGATACTTGAGATAAGATTGGATTTTACATTTAAAAGATTGTTAAAAACAAACAACAAACAAGCCAAATGAAAGAAGTGCATGTACCAGAGAGTGTCTTCAGTGTGGTTGTGAAAAATTAATATTATGAGACATCTGTATTCTTTTTGCCCATAATGAAAATGAAAGCAGACACTAATTAATCCCTTGCTACCAGGCTCTATACTTTAAAATGCCCTATCTTATCTTCACAACAACCCTATGAAGTTATCATTCCTATTTTATAATGAATAAAGTGAGATCCTTGTCCATTTCCACTCCCAGCGTGTAGGACAAGTTTTGAGGTCAATCACTCTGCTCAAGAGCTCATAATATTGCCAGCAGGCTTTGCTGCTAATGTATTATCTTTGTGCCTGGTTCTCAAACTTGAGTGTGCATCAGCATCCCGCAGAAGATGTGCTGAAACACAGATTGAGGGGCCATGACCCAAAGTTTCTGATTCGGTAGGTCTGCAGTAGGTCTGAGAATCTTAGTTTCCATCAAGTTCCAGGGGATGCTGATGCTCCTGGTCTGAGTGCCATACGTTGAGAAAAGCTGCTCTAAAAGATGTTTTTTGGGGAGAAAGAGAGTGCTACCTCAGGTCAGTGATTTGCCCTTAGAATTCTTACTCAGGTATCTGTAGTCATTGTAACCCTCCTAGGCTTCCAACTAACTATAAACCAGGCGAGACAACCACACTTCACTTCTTCATCCCCCTTTTTAAGTTCTGGCAACTCTACTCCCCCAACCCTGAATTCCATTACCAAGTCACCCTTAAAAGTTGAAGCATGCATTATCTGATATAAGGGGGGCATTTCTCTTACTCTCCCTACTCCTCTCCCACAGCGCCTATTGCTTCTCTTTTCCAGGGGTGATGAGGCCTCATCTCAACAGGGGCCCCCAGGTTACTTTTGTAATAATGTACTTGAAATGAGTTGGCAAAAAGCTTTTCTTTCTGGTTTCTACCCTTTTGCTAGCTCCACTGGTTATTCTGATACCTTGTCACCCACTTTTTTCATTTCTTCTCTCTTCTGGGAAAGAAAGAAGTAATATCAAAAAGATTTATTGAGCTCACCTCTGCATGTTGTCACCTTCACCTCTGGAAATTTTGAAACCATTTCCTAACTGTGCTGCTTAAGGGACACCATCCTTTTTGTTGAGTGGATCCTTTGCTCACATGATGAACAGATTGACTACAAAGCAGTTTCAGTACAGACACTCAGGCACAGACAAGTTTTCCTTTTAAGACTCATGATACCAGGTATGGTGGGGTGAAAACTTGTGGTGCCACCTACTTGGGAGACTGAGGCAGGAGGATTATTAGAGCCCAGTAGTTTGAGGTCAGCCTCGGCAATATAATGAAATCCCTTTAAAAATAAAATAAAGGACTGGTAAATATTGCATGATTCAGCAAACAGTTACCATAGACTGAATATTTCTTGTGGGCTGGCCTATATGCTCAGTGCTTTTCAAGACTTTCGTAATTGAATTCTCAGAACTAACTACCCATAAGATAAGAACTGATACTATGCCAAATGTACAGATGAAGAAAACAAGGATTAGAAAGGTTAAGTAACCAAGGTCCAACAACTAAGTAGTAAAGCAAAGATTAAACCCAATTAAAACTCAAATACTTTTATTCCAGAACCTTCTACTACTCCCTCCCCTTTTCTTGCCTGCCCTTTTATCATCAAATTAACACAATTCACATTAACTACACACTGTCTTAAAACCACCTTCTCTTTTTCTTGCCATTTCCATTCCTCTGAAGCAAGGGCTAGGGTTAGGGTTAGGATTAGGGTTAGGGTTAGGAAGCCTCTGAAGGCTTCATTTGGTCATGACAAGGAAATTGCTAATTTTTTTGTTGCCTTCAAGTTTCTTGTAGGCCACATGGGCCAGAGGCCTTTGGTATTCTTGCAGCACTTCTTGTTTGTTTGTTTGTTGCTCTGCAAATCCTGTTTACTGGTGCATCTTTATACAGGGAAGAGAGGGAATCCACCCTGACTTTCTACAAGGGCCTTTAGTTTCAAATTCAAGTTGAAGCTACATTTCTCTGAAAGTCATATATTTGAAAGAAGGAGCTTGGGTATTTTCATTGTTATTTGTTTTCTGTTTCCCAGAGATCTAGATTCGTGTTTTGGAAATGTTAGCAATAAAATCAAACCAACCAGAAAGGATACTAAACACTCTGAAAAGACAAGAACCAGGGAAAATTTAATAACTCCTTTCTGTGGGGAGTTATTGCCCAGTTTTCTTGATTATGTTTGATTTCAAATTTCAAAAGCCATCATAATTTGCTCTTTTTATTTTCCACATTTCCATCTATGGCACATGACTCTCATTTGGGTGAAAAAATGAGGTTCATTCCATGTTCCTTTGAACAATCCCCTTTCTGACACTATAGAAGAAAAATGAAGAAAAAAAATTACAATCAAAACTGAGAACATACGCAAAATAATTTTATATGAGCTTGTATTCCCAAATTATCATAAATCAGAAGATAATCACTATCCTTACTTCTGGCAATATAATTTAGTTTTGACTGTTTTGAGCTCTCTATAATTTGAATTTATAGTTCTTCTGCATCTGACTCCTCTCAATCTATAGTATATTTATAAGATGTTCCCAAGTTGTTATGTTGTAGTGATTCATTCGCTTTTTATTACCTTATAGAATTTTTTGATAATTATATCATCATCTGCTTATTTGATCTTATTACAGTTTAGATGTGAATAGTTCCCCCAAAGCTCATGTGTGAGACAATGTAAGAAAGTTCAGAGGTGAAATGATTGGGTTGTGAGAACCTTAACCCAATCAGTGCATTAATCTGTTAATAGGGATTAACTGGGTGATAACTATTGGCAGGAAGGATGTGGCTGGAGGAGATAGGTCAATGGAGACATACATTTGGGGTTTGCATTTTTTTTTCCTGGTAAATAGAGCACATTCCCCGCCCCCTTCCTGATACCTAGTTCTGAGCTGCTTTCCTCCACCATACCCTTTCACCTTGATGTTCTACCTTAACTTGGGCCCAGGGCAAGGGAGTTGGCCATCCATGGACTGAAACCTCTGAAACCAGGAACACTACATGAACTTATCCTCCTAAAATTGTTCTTGTCAGGTCTTTTGATCACAGCGGTGAAAAAACTGACTAAATCAGATCTCTTGTTGTTTGATGTTATAGATGTTCCTGTTTGAGGCACGTGCTAGCAATGCTACCATGAACACTGTTTTACGTGTCCTTGATGCAGTAGACACGAGGAGTGGAATCAATGGGTAGAGAGAATCTGTGTATCCCACATTATGAAATAATATCAAACTCTTTTCCAAAATAAGTAGACCAATTTATACCCCCACAAGTAGTGTATGAGGATTCCTATTTTGTTCCAAAAATTGGTGTCATCACTCGATGTCTGAAGGGATCCTGGCTCTTAATGCCTCTGCTTTATGAAGCTTCTTCCTGTGAGACTTACAGGGAGTCCAGCCTTTTTGGGGGTCCTTCTTCCAAGTAATTTCAGAGTCTCTCCAGAGAAACATGTCTATAGACCTCTCGAGGGTGTCGACTGGGACAACCTCTTGTTGCTTTACCCCCTTCAGGTCACTTCTTGCCCATGTATGTCCTCAAGGCCCTGCTGAGGAACCACCATGAATGGGAATCTTCCAATGGGGGACTTGGTGAGTACCTTGAAAGAGATAGCTTTAGGGGGATAATGAGTAAGTGAGGTATTCTAAAAGCTGTGATAGACATTATCCAGACAAATATTTTCAGCAAAGCTGAATGAAGCAACTGGAGGTGAACACTCAAGGTGATCAGCACTGGGGAAGTGGAGAAGTATCGTCCAGCTGATTTGCTGGGGACACAACCTTCCACTTCACTTAGGTCCTTTGACTCATTTAGGCTCTTCTGGCTATGGACATCCCTCTTCTATGTTCCCACTGAAGTTGGGAAAGAGGGGATCTAGCCCTGGGCCCAGCCTTTCTGCTGGGGCCCTCCTTGGGCTGTGTTCCACCCCCAGGTGTTAAGATAGTGTGTCGTTGTGTGAATTGTGGGACTATGATGATAACTGGGCAGGCAAATAAATGGGAAGCAGTAGAAAGGCAAGCAGAGCTCAAGGTCAAGGAGACACAACACACGTCTACACACCATTTTCCAGCTCCTCAGAATCCCATGGTCAAACAGTCCCAAGCCCACTTTCAAAACATGTGTGGACTTCATCCCTGGGTCTCTTGTCCTTAGGCAAATATGACCTATGAGGCCCAGCAGCAAAGGGGCAGCTACTGGGGAGTATGGATACTGTCTGGGATATGAGGGCTAGGGTGTCCCCAAGCATGTGTGCAAGTCCTTTTCTCCTTAGAGACTGAGCTTGGGGTGAGAAGAGAGGGTGAAGGAGCTAGGAACCTGGATCCACTCTCTCTGTACTGCCATTGTTAGTAAAATTCTAAGGAATTTGAGAGCTTTGGATTCAATTCTGACCAGGGAGATCATTGTAGATTTTCTGATTTAGTCAAAGAAATGTCTTAGATTATAAAATGAAGAATTGCCTACCTTTTTAATGACTTGGATAAATCAAGATGAAACAAACCCCTATTTCCAGGAATCTTTCCCAGATAACACTTTACAATAAATACCCTAAAGTTCAGTTTTCATTACTCTGTGCTACTGACAGTTGGAGAAAATCCTTGTGCTAATTTTCAGAAAGAAGCTAAAGGGAAAATGTGGAACATTTATATAAATGAAATTTTGTCCCTGCAATCTAATATAGCTCTGAAAATAAGTAATTGCCCACCAGCTCCAGGCACTTAAGATAAAAGAAAACATCAACAAAGTGATATAACATATATATCAATTTTTGCCTTAAAATAATGAAGGCAGAATTCATCCCAATACGGGGACCACATTGAACACGGATGGCTTTCTCTTTGTGGCAAGGAAAGGTGGCTCAGGGTGGGTGGGGCCCGTGGAATTCTAATGATCCAGGTCAGCCTGTGAAGGAGGAAATGTGTGAGGACATAAAAAGGGATATCAAGCTGAGGATGGTCAGGGAAATGGAAGAAGAAATCCCACAAAGTGAGACTTCCAAGAGTAGTGAGGATGGCTTAGAGGGATCTGTGACTGAGGTTGAATTTCAAATTATCTCCTATTCTTTGTGATGTTACTTACCTGCCTTTGCCCTAGACAATTTTAAATAAACTATATGTGCGTAAAACGGTCTCATGTAAGTAGTATCTGTGAGAATCAAGAAGGGGGAATTCTGCTTATTTAGATCAATCTAAAATGAAAAGCAAGCATCAATCACAAGAGGAGAAACAAACATGAAGGAGATAAGCCTACAGAGGCAAGAAATGAGAACAAGGTATGCTGTGGAGATGCGTAACGTCCTCTAGAATTCCTGGGAGCTGTGATGAAGGTGCCATTTCTCCTCATTTGTGGCACAGGTGCTGAGCCACTTCCTTCAACATTTCATGCCTCTGTAAGGCTGGAGGATCTGGGGACATCCGTATGCTGGCCCCTGAGCCATCTTTACCAACTTCACCTGTCTTTATTTTGCAGAAGGACCTTTTACAGAAGGCAGGATGTAGATTAGAAATTATTTCATTCATTATGGAACAGGAGATTTCAACATGAATAGGTTCATGGAGTCATAGACATGATGTATTAGGCATGAACTTCAGCCTAGCAGTATTACATCTCCTTTGTTCTCAGCATCACGCCTGTGCCATGGGAGACTCAAGGGATTTGTGTCAGACTGAGTTCCTGCACTACCGGAGGTAACGTGAGTGAGTCACATGAGCATTAGGAAGGTTGGGTTCTTAGGCGTGTGCTGTAAAGACAGCCAGAGTGCAGAGAGAGGAAAGGACGGCTGAGTGGCCAACATGCAGAGAGGTAGAGCTGGCTGTGAGGGAGGGCCAGGTAGAAGGCTGGGAGGAGGTGCTGTTCTGGGTACGGGCACAGGTGCAAAATTTCAGTATGGCATGAGTGCCGCAGTCTGGCTGGGCAAAGTAACCTGGAGGTGACAAGCAACTTGAAGGTTGAAGCGGGAACTACTTTATTGTGGGGGAACTGAGCGGGAACTCAAGGTAGCGGGCACCCAAGGTAGCAGGAGCCGCTTTATTGCGATACAGCAGAGGTATATATACCTTACTGATTCCACACAGCTTGTCTCAATTAGCATCATCTAGAGACAGCAGTCAGCCAATAAGGAATCCTCATCATCTTAATGGCTCGGTGGCGTTGCCTCACAAACCACTCCTCCTGGCAAACTGCCAGGCACCATCTTGACTTGGTTGCGGCCCTCAACACATGAGGAGCACCCTGTGGACTATGAAATGAGTGAATCAAAGGTTCCTCCTGGGGTGGAGAGTTGGGGGACATCCTGAGATGCCACTGCTTATAGAGCAGGGGAGACAATGAGAGTCTATAAAAAGCGATGAGGAGTTGCTATTTATTATTGAGAGACATTTAATAAAAGACATCTTAGAGAGATGGTCTGACAGCAGGCTATAGGATGTCCCCATAAATAGGAACTAAGGACAGGAAGGAAAGAGTGGTCTAAATCCAGACATGATTGACAAGTGACCGGACCAAGTTAGTGGTGTAATTGGAGGAGCCCAGGAGATGATCCCATTTGTAGCCCAGCTCTGTTTAGCATTATACTGAAACGGGAGTTTTGAGATAAAACTGGGCTCACTGCTTCTGCTGGCAGGTGGGGTCTGCACAAACCGCAGGCCTCTGCAGACAGGAAGAGTTACAGCTGTGTATGGTTGGCCATGCCCTCCAGGTACAGCAGACCCCAGCAGCTCACCATCGATTTCTCCTTCTCTCAGGGTTCTTGTCTCATGAACTCAAAGAATGAAATCCACAGACCAGGATGAATGAGTGTTTTAGTCAGCTTTTTCGTTGCTGAGACTGAAGGACCTGACCAGAACAATTACAGAGGAGGAAAGGTTTATTTGAGGGCTCAAGGTTTCAGAGGTCTCAGTCCATAGAAGGCTGCCTCCATTCCTCAGGGCTTGAGGTGAAGCAGAACATCATGGCTGAGTGAGAGGTGGAGGGAAGCAGCTCACATCATGGTGATCAAGAAGCAGAGAGAGAGACTCCACCAGATACAAATATATATACCAAAGCCACATCCTAATTCCCACCTCCTCCAGCCACACCCCACCACTTCAGTTACCACTCAGTTAATCCCTATCAGGAGACTAATTCACTGGTTGGGTTAAGACTCTCACAATCCAATCATTTCTCCAATGAACCTTCTTGCATTGTCTTTCACATGAGCCTTGGGGGACACCTCATATTCAAACCATAAGAGTGAGTGTGAGGGTAAGATTCACTGAAGAATACAGACAAGAATAGAATTCTTGCAATGCAAGAGGAGACCCCCAGCAGGTTTTCTCCATCTGAGTGTGCTAGTCTAGGGATTTATGTAGCACTTGGTTTACTGCTATTGGTCTAATCTTGTGCTAATTAGGGTTTGGAAATGTACTAATGCTGTTGGTCCAAATTTATGCTAATTAGGGCTCAGGGACATATTAAGTCCATTGGTCAATTCTTGAGTCCCAACTTTCATTTGCTGTTCCCCAGGCCTGCCACACAGGTGTGGCAGTCTCCATGCATGGCCTTAATTGCCACATACACTCCAACTCACCGGGCTGCTGCTTCTCAGCACAGACAAGTAGGCTGGCTGCACAGCTTGGCAGCTGGGGAACCATATCAATTTCTTTTAAAATGTCTTTCCTGAGACATAAATGTAATATTTTATACACACCCATCACTGTCATCCTATACTCATCTTTTGTGTGTGCATGGTATTGGGGATTTAACCCAGGGGTGCTGCTCTACCACTGAGCTACGTCCCCAGTCCTTTTTGAAATTTTTTTTCAATTTTGGAGACAAGGTCTCACTAAGTGGCTGAGGCTGGTCTCTAAATTGTGATCCTCTTGCCTCAGCCTCCCAAGTTATAAGGATTACAGGTGTGCACCACCATACCAGGCTCAACATATATTTTAAACTTTCTTCAACTCGAATGAATTCTTCATTGAACTTTATAATAGAAACCCCCCTCTAAAACTTTTTACTTTCTGTTTTTGGTAACTTTTCTGTTCATGCATTCTTAGAAACTTGAGAGAGCCAATTTATTTCCTAGAACTCTGAAACATGATAGACACTTGGTAGAAGTGAAGATTAAACCCATTATTATTTTACTTTCATGGTTTCGAATATGTGGTACAAGATGAAGATGGTGCACAGTTAATAATAGCAGGTGCTCTGCTGAACATAACTCTGGGCTTCCAGGGCTGGTCACTGTTGTGGTTTTGCAATGATATTTAAAATTTGATGAATGGATACAAAATGTATAACTGGTGTTGTCTAAGTGATTTTGTGGCATAATTTATGCACCTACAGTGAAACTCCAATAAACCAATAAATCTACGCTGATGTCAAGGAAATCCCAGACTTAGTAAAGGGCCTCAGTGAATTTATGATCTCTGTATTTCTGATCCCTTTCTCACATTTTGGAGATTTGTCCCCCTTTAACTCTATCCTACAAGATGTGCAAGCTCAAATTGCCTCGCAAACCTTCACCATTAATCCTGAGACTAATCTCAGCATTTGAAAAGGCTAAGATGTCAGAACTTTTTTTAAAAAATGGGACTTTGCTGTCTGTTTTATTAATCACTCATATCTATGTACCCAGAGATAAGTGCAACATTAATCAGATATTCAGGGAAGCATTTTCCATGTTGATTTAAGTGGGATTCTGGGGTTACTTTTTAAAAACCATAAAACATGTGCTCATTATTCTGCATAGACTAAGTTACTAAAAGGTTACTTCTCATTTTCAGAGCTTATAATGCAAGGTATAATTTTCGTTTTTAATTTAAAAGGGATTAGGAAACATAGAAGCTACTTTGTAGGAAAAAGGCTTTATTTTACTTGTATGAAATCGTGTTTTTTTTAATTTTTATTGTTGGTTGTTCAAAACATTACATAGTTCTTGATATATCATATTTCATACTTTGATTCAAGTGGGTTATGAACTCCCATTTTTACCCCATATACAGATTGCAGAATCACATCAGTTACACATCCATTGATTTAATATTGCCATACTAGTGTCTGTTGTATTCTGCTGCCTTTCCTATCCTCTACTATCCCTCCTCCCCTCCCCTCCCCTCCCCACTTCTCTCTCTACCCCCTCTACTGTCATTCATTTCTCCCCCTTGTATTATTTT
>NW_025999932.1:26645478-26663197 GCF_001458135.2 Marmota marmota marmota
GGTCGGTCGCAGGTCTGCCTACCTTGCAGGTGCGGGCGGCGGCTCTGCTCTGCCCTTACTCCAATTGGGGTGACGTGTCTACCACGCCGCGGGTCGCTGGGCCTGTTCCGGGAGCGGGAGGCAGCTCTGCTCTGCCCCTACTCCAATTGGGGTGACGTGTCTGCCGTGCCGGCAGGCTGCTGGGCCTGTTCCGCCGGTCGGTCACAGGTCTGCCTACCTTGCGGGTGCAGGTGGCGGCTCTGCTCTGCCCCTCCTCCAATTGGTGTGATGTGTCTACCACGCCCGCGGACCTCTGGGCCTGTTCTGCAGGTCGGTCGCAGGTCTGCCTACCTTGCGGGCGCGGGTGGCAGCTCTGCTCTGCCCCTACTCCAATTGAGGTGATGTGACTGCCACACCGGCAGGTCGCTGGGCCTGTTTCGGGTGCGGGCAGCGGCTCTGCTCTGCCCCTACTCCAATTGGGGTGATATGACTACCACTCCAGCGATTCGTTGGGCCTGTTCCGGGCGGGGGCGGAGGCTCTGCTCTGCCCCTCTGGCTTGATGACAAAGTGAGAGAGACTCGGGTGTTTGTGACTCACTTTCTTTACCAGGAGACCAACTGTTTCTGTCGCCGCTGGTATTGATGAAGTTATCTCCTCCGCCGCTTTCTGATGACATCAGATCTCTGCCATGTTGGTATCCCATGCAAATGGCAGCATTTCGTTCCCTTTGCCGGGTGACCAAAGCAACGGGTGAGTCCTGACCGGCCCTCACAAGCCCCGTCTCAATCCTGTTGCCACTGCCTATGAAGGCTCGGTTGGTATTTACCTCCACAGTATTCAGCAGGACCCGGACCGAGAAGCAGTTTCCGTGGGTTCTTTAGCCCTGGGCCAGAGCAGTTCTGGGAGCCGGAATTCGGCCGCTCCGGGCTCGACGTATGTTCTGATAGGAGCAGGCTTCAAGAAGCAGTTTCCGTGGGTTCTTTAGCACTGAGCCTGAGTAATTTGTCTGCGAGACGCAGGCGAATGGCAGCCTGAAATTACCTTTTCTATAGCTGAATGAGCTGCGATCAGTTGAAAACAGGGATGGTGACGTCAGCTCTCCAAGATGGTGGCTGCTGGCTTCCTCTGTGGTCTGACCGGTGTGGAGAACCGAATTGGACTGCTTCCTTCCCCTGTCTCAAACCCAGAATTCAGCACTGAGCACAGTAATTGCGCAGCTGGCAGGAGCCTGCAGAATCCGCAGCGCTGTATCTTTGCGTTGCTATCTCGTCGTTTCCCAGCGTGCGCTGCAGACTCTAGCCGCGGGGCGATTTGCTGAATAAGCAGCGTGACCCTCTGTGCAGACAAATCGCTCGCGTTTGAGCCCCCGTAGCTCATCCTCGTGCGATGGAAATCCTTCCTCTAGGTTTTGGAGCACCCCAATTTTGCTGGAAATTCCTAACAAGATAGCTTTTAGCCGTTCTAACTCATCATTCTCCCGCACAGTGACGCGGTACACGGGGGTGATGCACTCCCTTCGCCGCCATCTTCCCTCTCTGAAATCATTTTATAAAGGCAAATAGTACTAAGACTAAGGCAGAAAACAGGAAAAAATTCGAAAACATATTTTCAAAGCACCAGGGCACCAGAGAGTCTTATAGAACAAATAGTTAATGAATAAATGAAAGAAAACCTCGTTACAACATTAGCTATAGATCTGTGAGTGTTCAGCTTAGCAAAGCTACAGGTGGAATGTCAGTTTTTTTCTTTGTAGCCCTTAAGCCTGTGACTTGGTATTAGTGTCTGATGAATGATAGAGGCAGTGGGATTTTCCATAGGTGTATTTGTTGGAGTGAAGATAATTTAATAAATATAATTGTGCTCAAATAGCTCAGTATAAGCAATTATCCCTAATTACTGTTAGAGTCTCTCTCATTTCTAATGAAGGCTACAGAAGGAAGATAGCTTATCTCCAGGCACCAATTTAATTTAAAAGTTAATGGGAATAGTTTGGGCTCTGCCTGAAAGATTTTTATGTAGCTCATCTGACTGCAGTTCCAGTAGGAACTGCTGTTGTCTTTATCATTAGCGTTACTCTGTCCTTCCTGTGAGTGTCCAAGTCCTCTTTACAGTCCATACACCAAGCAGCTCAGAGGGTTCCTGGGCATCCAAAAGCCCCCCCTGCACAGTGTTGTAGAAGATAGTGAGATTGGGCTTCTGTAGATTTCAAATGGTTCCTTCAATCAATCAGGATTTGAGAGCATGGCTGATTGGAGATGTTAGTGGCTCATTGGTATTCTAAGAAGCACCCAACACAAAGCCCAGTTAATGCTGAGTAGATGTTTATTGAGAGAAGAGGCCAATGCAGGTTTTTAGGTATATTTGGTTTGGGGCCATTGGTTTCTTTTTTCTTTCTATGCATATGAGAAAGAGGCTGTAATCATTTGATGCTTGAACAAAATCAATGGTTGAAAGCAATGATGCATAGAATTGTCTGCTGCCCCAACCCTCAACACCAAAGCCACTTCTGGTCTCAGTACAGGACTGTGAGAAGTTGGAGGGCCCATCAGTCTCTGCCAAAAGCCCCAAGGTGATTCATGGTTAGATTCTTCCTCTGTGTAGTATTCATTGGGACAGATTTTCCTATCCATGGACAAAAGAAAAGTCATGTTGCAGTTTGTTTACAAATCAAGAAGGAATCCTTTTAATTCTAACCATCCTTCTTAGTGAAGCTATTTATTTTTTGTATTTAATATCTTTTTAAAAAGTGTAAAGAAAGGTGCAAAATATTGATTATAGGAGAGTCAGAATAACATAGCAAATAAGAATGAAAAATCGTAGGTTTAAATATGGTTCTGCTGTGTGGCCCTGGGTGAATTAATAAACTTCTTGGTGGTACAAATTCTTTTTTGTTTTTTCTTGGTACCAGGGATGGAAACCAGGGGCACTTAACCACTGAGCCACATCCCCAGCCCTTTTTATTTTTTATTTTGAGACAGATTCTTGCTAAGTTGCTTAGGTGCTTGCTAAGTGGCTGAGCCTGGCTTTGTACTGGTCATTCTCCCGCTTCAGCCTCCTGCACCACCACTGGGATTACAGGCGTGTGCCACCATGCCCAGCCTGAAATTTTTATTTGAAAATGCAAATGATAATACTATCACTTAACTGCAGGTGTTGTGGAGGACTGCGTTCAGATAGCAGTTGGTACAGAAATGGGTAATGGGCTGTCTATGAAAAGTGTCCATGCTGGAGAAACCAATGCCCTTGCCAAGAGCTGCAACAATTTCATGAAAGTGAGCACAGTGTTCCAGGAAGAAATACAGGAGAGGTACAGTCCAACAGCATGGGGAAAGGAAAAATAAAACCTTAAAAATCATTGAATTTATTATCCTACAGTCAGGAGTACTGGTAGCATATTGAATTGGAGGAAGAGCACTCCAGAGGGAGCTGGGGGAGCCTGTGATTTAGAACAGTGATTTTCAACTGGGCCTCATGTTAGGATCACCTCGGGAAGCGTGTTCACTCCTACTGGGGCCCCGGGATTCCATATTTTTGAGGAAACTCCCCCAGTGATTCTAACTCAAAATGACAATAGAAACGGGTCTTAGAGAATGAAGGGGAGCCAGGCCCCAGAGCTGGGTGGGAGTGGAGCAGGCAGTTCTGCAGGGGGGCGGCCTTGGGAGTCCACTCACCATCACTAAGCCAGGAATGAGAGGGATGCTCTGGTTGACAGATGAGCCAGGGCCCATCTGCACATCCACCGTTAGTGTTTCTGCTCTTTGTTCACAGGATAAGCTGTTTGTTTTCAGATCTGCTGCAAGCTTTTGCTCTGACATCCAGGGGCAATAATTGGTTTCCATAAAGGAAGTTAAAGTCACAGGCAGCAATTCTTGAATCACAGAGATTCTGCTTCCAAGACTATTAACAAAGAGTGCCATTTTCTTATGGATGAAAAATCTGTCTATCTATCACCTCTCAATCTGTCTGTCTGTCTCTACTGATCCATGCATTCCGAACCTTTTAGCAGTCGATATTTCCAAGTATTATAAAAACAAACAAAAATAAAGGCCGACATTTAGAGCCACCAAGCCCAGCCCTTTCTCAGTTGTTAAACCACTTTGGTAGGATAAAATAGAGACAAAATAAGAAAGAGGTTTAGTTTGGTAGAAGAAAAAATTAAAACTTTATAGAAGTTTGAAAATTTGAAAAGCTGAACCAGATTTCTGTGTCTTGTGCATGAGAAGTTTAAAACAGAAAGCTGAATTTTCCTGAAAACTTGATGAATACTCCACCAACTTCCCCTGGAGTGTTCTTCCTCCACTTCAATATACTACCAGTACTCCTGATTGTAGGATAATAAATTACCGCATAAGGAGAGATTTTGGAAATGATAGAGAAAAAATGACATCAGGCATATTCATTCTCCATACATTAGAAAAGCCAGATCAGGATCAGGGAAGATTTGAAAATAGGTATGTTATGTCTTTTGAAATTTGGACACCCAGAAGTGAGCTATTCCAGTGTTCTCTACGTCAGCTCATTTTTGTCCCCACATCTGTAACCAATGAATCAATTATTATATTTTTAAAAAGCTTTTGTTTCCTTTCCAATTCATGATGTAATTTGGAATATATGTATATATACACACACACAAATGTCCATATATATTTTTATATATGTATATTATGTATATATATATATATGTGTGTGTGTGTGTGTATTATATTTAAAGTAACAATGTTAATCTCATATATATATATATATATATATATATATATAGAGAGAGAGAGAGAGAGAGAGAGAGATACAGGCATACATACACACGTGCGGGGAGGTTACAGTGTTACTTTAAATTCATGTATGTTGGGTTATTCCAGGACTCCTCGCTTTGTGACGTTGATTTATCTCTTTATTTTTTCATCAGTATCAAGTTTGGTAACTGAATCTCTAAAATATATCTTAGCAGCTGGCAAGATAACTTCCCTGCCTCCTCCTTCTTTAAAAACGTACTTAGCTGTTGTACCTGTTTTAAAGCATTAGTACTTGAAAAAAAAGTACTAACATTTTTTAAAAGGCTGTTGGGATGTTATTGAAACCACAATAAATGTAGGCATTATTTTGGAAGCAATTAATATTTTAATTATCATATCTGCTATTAAAAGATATGTCACACATCTTCTTGGAAGCAGATGTTCTGGCTCCACTCAATTTAGATGACTGAAGCCCTGGCCTCATACTGCACAGTGAAGTGTAATTTGTTTATTGCTTAGGATAGTTTTGGCTTCTTGATGATTTTTGTTTGCTATCACAAATGGCATATTCTCACTGCTTATTGTTGGCATAAATTATTTTTCTACTTATACAGCCATATGGCTTGCAAATAAGTGCAACTCTTTATTTCAACAAATGTACTTCTTATTTCTGTTTTGTGTCTTGCATTAGCTAACACTTTCAGAACACTCTGAATAATATTACAGCAGGCATCTTGATTTTATTCTCAATTTTGTTGGAATTCCTCTAGTGTTTCCATTCTAAGTGTGATGTTTTCTGTGGCTCAGGATAGATGTTATTTATAGCATCATGTGAGAAGTGATCTGGGGTAGCCAGGCTCTCAGATGCCCCTGGTTCCTGCCCCTGCCCCTTACTCCTGTGTGTAATGTCTTCTCATACTGAATAGAGCTGGCATGATTTAGCCATAGAAATATTATAGACATCATGCTTTGGGACTTCTGGGGATAGTTAATTAAAGACATTGAGGTTCTGCCTGGTGATTTTTCCCTGGTTACTCACTCTGGGGAAGCTAGTTGCCACCAACTCAAGCAATCTATACTGGTAGGAATTGAGGCTTCCTGTCAATAGCTAGTTCTAAGTTTCTAGGTATGAGAAGGCTTCTTAGAAGCAGATGCTCTGGCTCCACTCTATTTAGATGACTGAAGCCCTGGCCAATAACTTGATTGCAACCTTATGAAAGACCCTGAGCCATAATCATCTGGCCAAGCCAGTCCCAAATTCCTCACCCACAAAAAATTACATAAGATAGTAAATGCCTATTGTTTGAAAGTACTAATTTTGGGGTGACTTGTCATGCAGCAATAGCTAGCTAACACACTTTCAAAATCGATTTAAAAGAATTTATTGAAACCATTGGTTGAGTATATAGCTTAGTGGTTGGGTGCTTTCCTATCATGCATGAGGTCCTGGGAGATATATATGTATATATGTTGGACTTGCTTTAGTAATTCTTCTACATTCAGTCACTGGGGGAAGTAAGGGCAGACACAGAACTAGAGTTTAGGCAAAGCAGCAGGTGACCTTAATCAACTAAGATTCTTGTACTTGAAGCTATGAAGGGACTCATGGATATCACAGATAATTATCATGAAGATGATTTGACAAATTCCAAATAGAGTAACTAAGCAACATCTGAATCAGAGTTATGCATTATCCATTTAGTTTACTAATCATCATCATTATTAATACTTAATAGAAGTGCCACATGTACAATATGCCTGGAATGTGTGTGTGTGTGTGTGTGTGTGTATATATATATATATCACATACACAAAACAAAATGAAAAAAAGAAAGAAATTAATTAATTCATGGAAATCATTAAGGTAATAATTATATAGAATACCTTTTCAAAATCAACCAGATGATTCATTTTTTTCTTCTTATTTGATCTGTCAGAGTGGTGCTTATTTTATTAGCTTTCCTAATATTACTGTGCCCTTGTCTTCCTAGATAAAATCTTCTTGAACAAGCAGATTATTATTTTCATACACTGGTTTTATTTTCTAGTCATTTGTTTGGAAACTTGGGATATGCAAACTAATGAGATTGGCTTATGTTTTTCTTTTTATTAAAAATAAAGACTATTCTACTTTTACAAGATTATCTGGTATTTTTTTAAACCATGTTGAGTTACAACTTAAAGGGAATTATCCACCCCTTGAAAGCTTAAGGAAACTAGAGCATGAAATCCCCAGAGCCCAGAGACTTTACGTTGTACTTTCTTTGATAACTTTATCAAATCCCTTCATATTTATTGGTCTATCCAGGTTTTCTTCTTGAATCAGTTGTTAAGGTTTATTAAGCCTTGAACTTACTAAGAAAGTGTTAACTAAATCACCAGATTATTAGCCTATATATTTGTGTTTGGTACCACTTTTCTTATGGTTTTCAAAAATCTGGCTGAACTAAGAAATGAATATAGAGAACTTAAATCCGTTAGTGGAATTAAACGTGCAATGGAATGGATCGCTATTTCTTGACGCTCTGTAGTAGGAACTTGTTTGGGGGAATGACTTGGTGACTTTTCCAGCATGGAGGTGCAGCCAATGTACATTAGAAAGATTCAGAAGGAATTGAATCGGTGAGATCCAAGGAAAGCTGGGAAGCTAAACTAAGAAGGAAACATATTCATGGATCTTGCTTACAACTCCCCCAATGAAATACAATTGTTGACAGTTGAAGTAACTTATGTGGAAACATTAGGTCACTAACAAGGGATTAATTGTATGATGGCCACCATATTTACTACCATGGGGTACCAAGTAAGATGAAAATTCAATGTTTTCAGAGGAAAATAGAAAGTAAATTTGATTGTTCAGTAGCTCCCCTCATCCACAGATAATATATTCCAAGACCTCTAATAGATACCTGAAACTTTAGCTAATACTGAACTCTACATATACTGACTTTTTTCCTATATATACATACCTATGATAAAATTTAATTCATAGATCAGGCACTATAAGAGATTAGCCACAATAATCAATAGTACTATAGAACTATAGAGTGTAAAAATATAGAGTGTAAAAAATTATATGAATGTCCTCTCTCTTTCTTTCTCTCTCAAAATATTTTTTGTATTTACTCTTATGATGATGTGAGATGATTCAATGCCTAGGTGATGAGATGAACGAAGGTACAAGACAGACACTGTGAAGTAGTGTAGGTGAATGCATAAATGTTATATGAACACACTGTGATAAAGTAACAACCTGATAACTCAGATGAATACTAAGTGACTAAAGAGCAAGTAGCATATACAACGTGGATACACTGGGCAGAGGGATGATTCATATCTTGTGGAGGACTAAAAGTTACAGGGCAAGCAGGATTTCATCCTAAAACCAGAATGGCACTCGATCTAAAACATGAATTGTTTGTTTCTGGAATGAATTTTCTATTTAATATTTTGGGACTACAGTTGATCATGACTCGCTGAAGCCACAGAAAGCAAAACCACAGATAACAGAGAACTACTATATTCCTTGATAGGAATCCTGATGCTTGCCTGTCTTATCAGCCTGCTATTCACAGCTCAATCTTGGCTGCAACTTCTACCATGTTCATTATTCTCACTAACTTCTCAGTTGACATGAAATAAAGGTTTCCCCTTGGCCTATGAACTTAGAGCTATTCACTTTCTGAATGGCTTGAACTGACTGAACTCTGTTGCTAGCTCAGCACTTGGCGTTATATTCAGAGAGGGATTTTTGACAGAGTCAGTACAATTTTTCTCCTTTAGAACATCCTAAAAATTCTATCAAAGGAAAAGTTCAATTCAGATATAAGGTTTTTTTCCCCCTACGCTCTCGTAAGTTATTAGCACTTGGGGAAGGCTTTGCTCATCTTTGTTGGTTTCATGTCATTGTGTTAAATTACATAGGAACTTACACATGGACTGCACACTCTTGAAACCCCTTAATCCTGTGGGGGCTTCTCCATCATTTTCTGTGACAACTTCTTCCTTCACCAAAATAGAAAGGGCAGGACGGGTCGTCACCTTCCCATTTGGCTTCAACTAACTAGCCAGCCACGGACACTGATTGATGCTTCTCTGTTCCCTTGTTCTACCAGCATTCCCAAACATTTGACTGAGGTATCTCATTTTTTTGCTCACAGCTGCAGTGGAAATGTAACACTGTTCTTCCTCTTTGCTAAGTGTTTTCCTGAGGCCGTAAGTAATGGGGATGTTCTCTGATCAGGAGGTCCAGCATCCATAGAAAAGCTGTAGTTAGACCTTTCCAGATCAATGAATGGTTAAAAGATCAGCAGTGTAGGGCTCCTGGAGGTACCACATCGAATGCTAATGACATTCTTCAGCCCACCATCCCTTAAGAACTTTAAATGCTGACACTTGGCATCAAACACATGCCATGACTCTTCTAAAGATTTTCTGAAGGATTCAGGACCTGTTCATTTCTTCAGTGCCCCTATCCATTAGCTTGATTAGTGTGTGTTAGGAGTTGGATTTGAGGTTTCGCCCAAAAGCTATGTGTGAGTCAATGCAAGAAGGTTCAGAAGAGAAATGATTGGGTCATGAGAACCTTAACCTAATCAGCGAATCAATCCCCTGATGGGATTAACTGGGTGGTAACTGGAGACAGGTAGGGTGTGGCTGGAGGAGGTGGGCACTGGGGATGTACCTTTGGGTTATATATATTTGTATATGGTAAGTGGAGTATTTCTCTTCTCTCTGATCATCATGTGAGCCGCTTCCCTCTGCCACATTCTTCTGTCACGATGTTCAGCCCCACCCCAAGCCCTGAGAAACAGAGCTGGCTGTCTGTGGACTGCGACCTCTGAAACCATGAGCCCCCAAATAAACTTTTTCCTCTTCTAAAATTGTTCTTGTCGGGGCTTTTTGTCACCGCAGAGAAAAAGCTGACTCAAACAGTGTGTTTTTGAGGAACCACCATTTTTAAAGAGTTTATCATTGCGAACTGTGGTAAATAGTCTCTGGAAATAAGATATTTTTTCCCTCCTTCTGGTTCAAATCATCTATCTGACCTATGGACTCTTAAAATATTTATTAATAAAAAAAGTCATTGCAACTGGGATTTTTGAATTGTTCTCCAGTGACAGTAAAGCTGTTGAGGGACGTGGTACTTTATCAAAGCAGAAGACGGTGAGTTTGACCCAAGTCAGCCTCCACCATTCAGTGACAGGTGTCCTTGGGTGAGGGTTGACCTTCCTTTTGGATCCTGACTTCTCATGATGGTAAAGATGATGGTGACTGTAATGCCTACCTCTCAAAAGTTTTTTTTTTTTTAATATCAAATGTCATACTAAAGAATATTCTGTAAATGTAATACATCAGAGGATATTATGAAACGTACAATCTTTGTTTTTTTGTTTTTTTTACCGTATAGAAAGATTCTATAAAATGAACTTGCACTCCTGCCTGTGCTTTGGAAAAACTAGCCACAGAATGTCCACTTATTAATTCTTTATGATCTCTAGTTTTGTCTCATTTTCTCAACTCTGAGTTTTTTTCTTTTGTGTTGGTTGTTGCTTACTAGAAATTTTGTTATTTTAATGAAATGGTTTAAAATTGACTTTTGATTCTATGACACTATTTTCAGTTTTTCAACTTAAAATTTTAAATTTCTTTTTCATTTTTAAAATTTTTCCCCATTACATGAGTTGAATTTTTAATTACACCTCCCCATATACATATATCCAAAAGCATGTGGTCTTTGCTGTACTGACTAATAAATACTCTTAACTACACATTGGACCCTCATCTCTGCTCATCATTGCTCTTGCCTGGTCGAGACATAAGACATCACATATTATCATCCCTATTGCCTTGTAGTCTTAAGAAATTTATAGGGTGTGTGAAAGTGAATCCCACATTGATCTCTGTCAAGGTCATTGCTTAAATTTGTTCCTTGTGCAATGCTTTTTTTAGTTTTGAAAAAAATGGGAAAGTAAAGGAATATTTTGTAAAACTGCATCTCTCCCCTCTTTCTTTTCTTCTGTGTCAAATTTACTTTTTGCTGCCAAATTTGTAGTCCCTGATACATGAATACCACTTATAAATGGCAAAGATATATCAAATGTGTATTGCCATAAAAGGGAGCAGGGATGTGCTAATTCTCATTGCTGGTTAATAGGAAAATACAATGTTAGCCTGTTTGGGTTAACTTACATTGATCTCTGACCTCATTACCACCAGATGAGCCCGATGAAAATGTTGATTCATTGGAGTGAATTTGTGCCAATGTCACATAGTTAAAAAGGTGTAAGAGTATCATTAGCAAAAAGCTCTGCTCCTCAGCCTTCAAGGGAGCAGAGACTTTAATTTAATTCCTGTGCATGTGACTTTGCCCTGGCTGTGTAATTTACTGATATCACGGTGACATGCCTTGTAGTTCGAGCATAAACAGAACTTTCCATGTCTTATGCTTTTGATCCTTTTTTGCTCAGACAGGTGTTAAGTGGCACACTTGCACACACACAGAATGGGGCAGACTTCTGCCCTTGTTTACCCATCATTCTAGACACACTGGATTATTTGTGTCTACATGATTAGACATACTAGGATCACTTGTGTGTCTGGTGTAGCTTCTAAAATTTTCACAAGATCAGAGTGAATTGCTTGCATCCCATTGAGTCCAGAGAGTATGGAGATGTAGAATGAAAAGATGTCTGACTTAGAAAGATAGAAAGACGGAAGAATGGGAAGGAGACAGCCACGAGAGAAGGAAAAGAGAGGCTTTCCTTATCAAAGAGCCTATTGCTCCACCAGGCAGCGCTGCTGACCCCAAGCAGCAAGCAGAAAAGCCGGTGTGCACATCTGGTCTCTGTATGCTCACACAGCTGATAATTTTGAAACTGGGATCACTGTGGACTTTTTTTCCTTTCTAGGCTGCACCCTGAATTTGCATCCAGGGTAGCAAGAAGTCTCCCATTCAGATTCCTCCTTGGAATAAAGAATCTGCTGCAGTTGTTATTTCCCAGGAGAGCTGTATCTGTGGTTTCTTCTGAGAAGCACAAACAGGTCCTCCGGCTCCACATTATCCCTCACACTGACCTATAAATATGCCTGAGAAGTTTGAACTGAGTTGAGACCTTACAGTATCTGGCAGAGCAAATGAGTCCAGAGTAGAGACATTTCCAGGGAAGGAGAAGGGGAGAGGCCCAGAGCTCAGCTTCATGAGGCCTGGCCTGCAAGTTGTTCAGCATTTGCTTAGTAATCACGTGTTACCCATCTAGCACATGGCGGGCACCATGCCAGGTGATGGGGTTGCAATGTTGAGCAAGTGCCATTGGGCCACTGCAAGAGCTTGGGTAATGGAGGGAGATGAGAGTTGGCAGGCCTGGGCTGAGGGGCAGGGGATGTCCTGAAATTCTCTGCCTAGGGCCTGTGGGCACTTGATCAGCTACGGCTCACCACAATCACCTCTTTCCATCAGCAAGTACTTTCTGGCTGCTGGACCCCCAGCTTGATTGGCTGCAATGCCTCTCTGTGCCCACTCACTCACCCATCAACAGCAACTTCGATTGCAGTATGCCAGGAGTGCAGCTTTCTTCCCAGGCTCCGGGTTCTTCTCAAGAATGACAGAGTTGAAATGAACCTATTAGATATCCTGTCCAGATAGCTCACCAGAGAATGGTGCTAATTCTCCCCTCACCTTCAGAAAGCAAAAGAACTCTGATTTCAACTGAATTAAAAATAAATTCCAGTGAAATATTTCATACAAATGCAGAAGTACCTGTTGGCAAAATTCACTCCATGCTTTGAAATTAATTCGAAAGCGCGTTGGCATTTATCTTTGATTTAGAAAGGGGAAAATTGCTTTCCTTTTTGTTCTTTAAAATTTATGTAACCATTACAGGGGAGAAATTAGAGTGCATGAAATATAGAAATTGAATTATAATCCAGTGCAATGTACTTCCTTTTCTAGAAAGTCAAATGTCATTTGCATTTGAGCTGATGATCCTCCTTTGGGATCCTTAGACTTTCCCCATTTCTTCCTCTTATATGCTTCAAATTAAATTTTTGTCATTTTCCTTTTATGCACACTGTGCTATTATAATAATCAGGTTCTCTAAGACAAAAGTGGGTCATGTGAATGTATTTCAAAATAGAATTTAGTGCTCACAAAAAACAATCATATGGAAGTTACTGAAGAAACAAATTCAGGCATTTGATGATGATAGTAAAAGCCTGATTTTTCCTAAAGTGAAATGTGAGTCATTGGGTTTAGGAATTAGAGGGTAACTGGTGATTTTTCTAAGACCAGCGAAGGTATTTATTTCTTTGTAGGGTCTTCTGAGCATTGATGATTAATACATTTTATTTTTTGATTGCAATTGGCATTAAAAAAAAAGTATACAAAGGCTGCTTGGCTCATGATATAGTAGGGCCACTGGAGAAAACCCAGGAAAGTTCAGTTTCTGTCCTCATAGGGTTAGGGCTCCCTCCCTGGCCTGGCCTGTGATTTCACATAACAATATATGTCTCCTGGGATAGAGTTTTATTCATGTCTGACCAAGGTGTGTCAGAGAGAACGAGATCAGTAAGGAAGGCAATAAAGACATTTTTTTTCAGTACCATACCATAGTAGAGAGCGGCTTCAGTAAAACCAAATTAACTCCAAATGGGGCAGAGACAGCTGGGGACTTATAGCCAGAAAGCAGAGTGAGCAGACAGTGGGTGGAAAATTACTAAGAGGAGACTTCAAGAGTAGGGGAATTCTTGATAAACTGATCTAATTGGGGTCTTGCTGAAAGCAGACCAAGGGCTTGGACATAAGGAGTGGTGGATGAGGAATTTGATGACCTCAAGGATGATGGGAGTCTCCCTAAATTGACTTAGCAAAATTCTTGCTAAAACTGGAGACCAAGACTTGTTGAGAAGAGAGCTCAGAGGAACCCGCCTAGTGTTTGGTCAAGGAAAGAGATCATTAGGTGACACATAATTATCACCCCACAAGCTACTCTAATCAATTGGTAGGGGTTGTCTGGCAACTCTTTGGAAGGCTGCTGGCTTTTTTTCTGGGTTTGTAGTCAATGACAGGTGCCAGCCATGGTACAGCAGGGTGGGTGTAACTTACACACCCCATGTGTGCCAAACAGGGTAAGCAGGTGGACTTCTGCTTGAAAAGAATGTGAGATCTCCTTGTATACTGCTTGTGGAACTACAAATTGGTGCAACCACTATGGAAAGCAGTATAGAGATTCCTCAGAAAACTTGGAATGGAACCACCGTTTAACCCAGTTATCCCACTCCTTGGTTTATACCCGAAGGACTTAAAATCAGCATACTACAGTGACACAGCCACATTAATGTTTATAGCAGTTCAATTCATAATAGTTAAGCTATGGAGCCAAACTAGATGCCCTTCAACAAGATAAATGGATACAGAAAATGTAATATATATGCACAATGGAGTATTACTCAGCCTTAAAGAAGAATGAAATGTGGCATTTGCCAGTAAATAGATGGATCTGGAGAATATTATGCTAAGTAAAATAAACCAATCCCCAAAGAACCAAAGGCTGAAGGTTTTCTCTGATATGTGGATGCTAATTCACAATGGGGAGGGAGGGCTAGGGAAGAATAGAGGAGAGGTACTTTGGATTAGATAGAGGGGAGTGAAGGGAGGAGAGGGAGTATGGGAAGAGGAAGGATAGTAGAATGAATCAACATTGTTAACCTATGTACATATATGATTTCAAGACCAGTGTGATTCTACATCATGTACAACCAGGAGAATGAGAAGTTATACTCCATTTATGTATGATATGTCAAAATGCATTCTACTGCCAGGTATAACTAATTAGAACAAATTAAAAAAAAAAGAATGTGAGATCTCTTTGTTCTGAAGGTAGCCAAAGATCAGTTCTAACCAGGTACTTCTCAAACTTGAGTGAGAATGAGAGTCACCTGGAATCTTGCTACAGCCTGGGACCTAAGGGTTTTGCATTTCTAAGAAGTTTCAGGTGAGCATGATTCTGGTTTTGCCTAGGAAATCACACCTGAGATTAACTGCCCTAAGTATCTTTCTCAGTCACTGCCTCCCTTTGAAGGGGCTGTTGGGATTCAGCTCAAGAATATCCATCTCTCTCATTCCACCATCTTTCCTACTCCCATGTCCCCTTCCCACTCCTCCCTCCCCTTTGCCCCATCAAAGTTCCTCCATTTTTCCCATGCCCCATCCCCATTATGGATCAGCATCCACTTATCAGAGAGAACATTTAGTCTTTTTGGTTTGGGGGGATTAGCTAACTTCACTTAGCATTATATTCTCCAACCCCATCCATTTACATGCAAATGCCATAATTTTATTCTTTTTTAATGCTGAGTAATATTCTATTGTGTATATATACCACATTTTCTTTATCCATTCATCTATTAAAAGCCATCTAGGTTGCTTCCACAGTTTAGCTATTGTGAATTGTGCTGCAATAAACATTGATGTGGCTGTGTCCCTGTAGTATGCTGATTTTAAGTCCTTTCAGTAGAGATTGAGGAGTGGGATTGCTGGGTCAAATGGTGGTTCCATTCCAAGTTTTCTAAGGAATTTCCATACTGTTTTCTAGATTGGTTGCACCAATTAGCAGTCCCACCAGCAACGTATGAGCGTGCTTTTTCCCCTACAAACTTGCCATCATTTATTGTTGTCTTTGTTCTTGATAATTGCTATTCTGAATGGCATAAGATGAAATCTTAAAGTAGTTTTGATTTGCATTTCTCAACCTGCTAGAGATGTTGAACATTTTTTCATATATTTGTTGATTGAATGTATATCTTCTGAAAAGTGTCTGTTCAGCTCTTTAGTCCATTTATTGATTGGGTTGTTTCGTTTTTTGGTGTTTTTTGTGTTCTTTATATATCCTGGAGATTAGTACTCTATCTGATGTGCACATGGCAAAACTTTCTTCCCAAAATGTTTGCTGAGAAGAAGCTTTTTAATTTGAGTCCATTCCATTTATTCTTGTGCTTTAGGAGTCTTCTTAAGGAAGTTGGGGCCTAATCCAACGTGATGAAGATTTGGGCCTACTTTTTCCTCTACTAGGTGCAGGATCTCTGGTCTAATTCCTAAGTTCTTGACCCACTTTGAGTTGAGTTTTGTACAGGGTGAGAGATAGGGGTTTATTTTCATTTTTCCGCATATGGATTTCCAGTTCTCCCAGCACCATTTGTTGAAGAGGCCATCTTTATCCTATACAACCATAGAAATGTAAAGTTGTGCTGCAGTTGTGTACAATGAATCAAAATGCATTCTGCTATCATATATACCTAATTAAAATAAAAATAAATAAAGAAAAATTACTTTTTAAAAGTTCCATTCTGATTCATTACACAAATGGCTTAATCATCTACGTAGTTTTGTTCTATTTACTCAGGAAACAAAAACCTAGACATATTAATTCTTTTTGAATAGCATTTCACACTTAATATAGACTTCCAGAGCTAGCTAGTGCAGATTTTGACTCCCAGATGGTGATTGCACGCTTTCGCTGTGTTTTCAAGTGTGGGAGAAAGCAGACCCCATCAGGCTCTGATTACCTTCAAAAAGGACAAAAAGAGAGGTCTCTTTGCCCACTAAAGAAAGAAGTGCCAATTAGTGTTGCATTTTTTTAAACTTTTTTTTAAATTTAAAGACATTTTGAATAAAAATTGTCGTACAATCAAAGAACTAGAAATCAGTTGCTCTAGGCTCAAATTTTGATTGTTTTCTACTGGGTCTAAGTCCTGGGACAAGTTTTTGTTGTTATTGTTTGTTTGCTTGTTTTTAAATAACTTTCTACTTTGAAATAAAGTAAGATAAGGTGTTGCAAATATAGTACAGAGAGTTTCCAGGTACCCTTCATTCAGTTTCTCCTTATGATAATATTATGTTGTCAAAACCAGGACATTGACATTGATACAATACTAGCCACTCAAGAGCAGAACTTATTGGGATCATTATTACATATATTCTCTGTGTGTGTGTGTGTGTGTGTGTGTAAAATTCTGTGAAATTGTATTATATGTTTAAGTTTACAAAAAAAAGAATATTCTTCTCTCAACAAAGTGAGCAGAGATCTATGGGTGAAGCAGAAGGACATGGAAATCGCTATGGAGTAGGGAGGAGGCCACACACCAATTCCTCTTCAAGTGTTTTGGAGAAGATAAATATTTAAAAATCATGAAATAAATAAAATATGTGTCAGTTTATTTTTTTATTGGTTGTTCAAAACATTACAAAGCTCTTGACATATCATATTTCATACATTTGATTCAAGCGGGTTATGAACTCCCATTTTTACCCCAAATACAGATTGCAGAATCACATCGGTTACACATCCACGTTTTTACATACTGCCATACTAGTGTCTGTTGTATTCTGCTGCCTTTCCTATCCTCTGCTATCCCCCCTCCTCTCCCCTCCCATCTTCTCTCCCTATCCCATCTACTGTAATTCATTTCTCACCTTGTTTTTTTCCCTTTCCCCTCACTTCCTCTTATATGTAATTTTGTATAACAATGAGGGTCACCTTCCATTTCCATGCAATTTCCCTTCTCTCTCCCTTTCCCTCCCACCTCTCGTCCCTGTTTAATGTTATTCTTTTTCTCATGCTCTTCCACCCTGCTCTGTTTTTAGTTGCTCTCCTTATATCAAAGAAGACATTTGGCATTTGTTTTTTAGGGATTGGCTAGCTTCACTTAGCATAATCTGCTCTAATGCCATCCATTTCCCTGCAAATGCCATGATTTTCTCATTTTTTAGTGCTGAGTAATACTCCATTGTGTATAAATGCCACATTTTTTTTATCCATTCATCTATTGAAGGGCATCTGGGTTGGTTCCACAGTCTATCTATTGTGAATTGTGCTGCTATGAACATGGATGTAGCAGTATCCCTATAGTACGCTCTTTTAAGGACTTCAGGGAATAGTCCGAGAATGGCAATAGCTGGGTCAAATGGTGGTTCCATTCCCAGCTTTCCCAGGAATCTCCATACTGCTTTCCA
>NW_025999932.1:26665082-26696241 GCF_001458135.2 Marmota marmota marmota
ATCCATTAAGTCTAAATTATTAATTGTATTATTGAGCTCTATGGTTTCTTTATTCAACTTTTGTTTGGAAGATCTGTCCAGTGGTGAGAGAGGTGTGTTAAAATCTCCCAAGATTATTGTGTTGTGGTCTATTTCACTGCTGAACTTGAGAAGAGTTTGTTTGATGAACGTAGCTGCACCATTGTTTGGGACATATATATTAATGATCGTCAAGTCTTGTTGGTGTATGGTTCCCTTGAGCAGTATGTAGTGTCCTTGTTTATCCCTTTTGATTAACTTTGGCTTGAAGTCTATTTTATTTGATACAAGTATGGACACCCCTGCTTGCTTTCAGGGTCCGTATGAGTGATATGATTTTTCCCAACCTTTCACCTTCAGTCTGTGTATGTCTTTTCCTATCAGATGAGTCTCCTGTAGGCAGCATATTGTTGGATCTTTTTTTTTTAATCCATTTTACTAGCCTATGTCTTTTGATTGGTGCATTTAAGCCATTAACATTTAGGGTTACTATTGAAATATGGTTTGTATTTCCACCCATATTTGATTATGTATGTTACTTAACATGATTTGTTTTTCCTCTATGCTTAGTTTTTCCTTTACTGTACTACCTCCCGCTGTTGGTTTTCATTGTTAGTTTTCATTTCCTCTTCCTGTAATGTTTTGCCAAGAATCTTTTGAAGAGCTGGTTTTCTAGCTGCAAATTCTTTTAACTTTTGTTTATCGTGGAAGATTTTTATTTCATCTTCAATCCTGAAGCTTAATTTTGCTGGATACATGATTCTTGGTTGGAACCCTTTTTCTTTCAGCGTTTGAAATATGTTGTTCCAGGATTTTCTAGCTTTCAGAGTCTGTGTTATAAGATCAGCAGTTATCCTGATTGGTTTACCCCTAAACGTAATCTGCTTCCACTCTCTTGTGGCTTTTAAGATTCTCTCCTTATTCTGTATGTTGGGCATCTTCATTATTATGTGTCTTGGTGTGGATCTCTTATGATTTTGTACATTTGGTGTCCTGTAGGCTTCTAGTATTTGGATTTCTTTTTCATTCTTTAAGTCTGGGAAGTTTTCTAGTATTATTTCATTGAATAGATTGCTCATTCCTTTGGTTTAGACCTCTATACCCTCTTGTATCCCAATAACTCTTAGATTTGGTTTCTTTATGTTATCCCATAATTCTTGGATGTTCTGCTCATGATTTCTTAACATTCTCGCTGAGCTGTCTATGTTCTTTTCAAGTTGAAAAACTTTGTCTTCGTTGTCTGAAGTTCTATCTTCTAAGTGTTCTACTCTGCTGGTAATACTCTAATTTGAGTTTTTAATTTGGTTTATTTTTTCCTGCATTTCCAGGATTTCTGTGTGTTTGTTTTTTATATCCTCTATCTCCCTATAGAGTTGATCTTTTGCTTCTTGGATTTGTTTATGTAATTCATTGTCAAAGTGATTTTTCATTGTCTGAATTTGCTGTATGTCTTCCTTGAGACTCCAGATCATCTGAAGCATGTATATCCTGAACTCTTTGTCTGACATTCCATCAGCTGCAGATATTACCTCATCTAATGTTGAATTGACCTGTATTGTTTGTGGTCCTTTCTTTCCTTGTCTTTTCATACTGCTCATGATTCTTTCTAGCTTTGTGAAACTGTTGTGTTAATGTTTTTCCCCTTATATATTTGTATTGTTCTTGTATAGCTCCAAAATCCCTCTTTTGTGGAGAAAGACAATGTTAACAGTTCCCAATATCAACAGTACATTATCTAAGCACAAATTTTCGTTATTAATACATTTATAGTTAGATTCTAAGTCTATAGATATTGGTTTTAATTATTACTTAAGAATATATTCATTAGTTTCATAAAAGGCATACCATATCTCGTGGCATATAGAAAACTTAATTTCAGACGAAGGATGTTATACTTAAAGGGAAAGGAGTGAGGGTATGAGGTTAAACTAACTTAGCACCTTTGGAGAACTCTAACCAATAGACTGGTTATTTATGGAAGAATGTATAGACTCAACCTCCTATCTGTATTTAGGTAGTTACCCTATGTATAGATAGCAAAAGTTAGGAGATTGAAAGTGGGATAGAGAGAATACGAATGAAAAAAAGAAAAAAATTAACAAGGAAGAAAAGAGAAATAAGAGAAGGAAAAGGAAAGTAAGATAGAAATAAAGAAAAAAAATGTTGGGGAGGTGGGGTATATGCAATTCCTCTATATTATATTACTTGGTAATTCGGTTGTTCATGCACAGTTCTTGGTTTCACATATGTTGAAGTTGTGGAAGAGAAGAAAAGAGAGAAAGAAAGAGAAAAAAAAAGTCTCTCAGAACACTGTTTTCCTTGCTTCCAGTAGGTGGCATTGTCTATTCCTAGCTTGAGCCTCTGTATTCAGGGTGGTGGGTATAGCCAGTGTGAAAGGAAATGGGCTTCCACCTGTATCTTCCCTACTCTAGTCTCTGAGGTAGAAACCAGGTGCCTGTACAGTTGTTGTTTTGCGTTGATAGCTACAACCCCCAAAAGCTTGTGGGAAATATTTTGAGTTATCGCAGCTAAGGGTGGGGGAGTTGGAAACCGGGTACCTGGATCAGCCGCAGAACTGTGCTGGTAGCCACACCCCCTTTGATGGGTTTTAAGAGTTGATAGGCTTCCTCCGGACTAGCACACTGGGCGGGGCCAGACTTCCTCCTCCGGTCGGGCTTGGCGCGGTGCCAGGCATCTTCCTCCCATGTGTCAGTTTAAAACAAATGTTTTTGTCAGATGTTTTTCACATGAAGTCAATGGGTCTTGCTGCCTGCAGAATAGAGAACACTGGTTCTTTTGAAAAGGAGTCAGGCTTAAAGCTGAGCTCATGATGGCTTCAATGGGAAATTTCCTGATGTCCCCCTTCACATATGGCTCCTGGACCTTTTATACTGATTTATCACATGTTAGTCACAGACATAACAGTGTGACAAGGTCAAGCTGTCTCAGTCAATCCTTCTGCCACATGTATGACTCTTTTTGCAGAGTTGGTGGGGACCAAGGATTGAGCCCAGTGATGCTTAATCACTGAGCCACATCCCCAGCCCTTTTTCTTTTTCATTTTTTGTTTGTTTGTTTGTTTGTTTGTTTTTTAGCTTTTTTTTTTTATTGTGGGTTGTTCAAAACATTACAAATTTCTTGACATATCATATTCCACACTTTGATTCAAGTGGGTTATGAACTCCCACCTTCACCCCATACACAGATTGCAGAATCACATCAGTTACACATCCATTGATTTACAAATTGCCATCCTAGTGTCTGTTGTGCTCCGCTGCCTTTCCCATCCTCCTTTCTTTTTCATTTTGAGGCAGAGTCTCATTAAGTTGCTCAGAGCCTCACTGTTGCTGAGGCTGGCTTTGAACTTAACGGTCTTCCTGCCTCAGCCTCCCTAGTCACTGGGATTTCAGGCATATGCCACTTCCCTGGGCCATTTAAGACTTAAGAGAAAGAACTTATTCATGAGGTGCAACCAGGTGGAGATAGGAGAACACACCTCCATCTGCCTCTCCAGGGATAGGGTTTGGGGGTGTTTACAGGGTAAAGAATAAGAATGATGTTAAGTTTTTTGAGTTCTTTATCCTAGAGATTAATGCTCTATCGGAGGTGCATGGGGTAAAGATTTTCTCGCAATCTGTAGGCTCTCTCCTCACATTATTAATTGTTTCCTTTTCTGAGAAGAAGCTTTTTAATTTGAATCCATTCCATTTATTGATTCTTGATTTTACTTCCTACACTTTAGGAGTCTTGTTACGGAAGTCAGATCCTAGGCCTACGTGGTGCAGATTTGGGCCTATTATTTATTCTATTAAGCACAGGGTCTCTGTGCCTGTCTTTGATCCACTTTGAGTTGATTTTTGTACAGGGTGAGAGATAGAGGTTTAATTTCATTTTGCTACATATGGGTTTCCAGTTTTGCCAGCACCATTTGTTGAATAGGCTATCTTTTCTCCAGTGAATGTTTTTGGCACCCTTATCTAGTAGGAGATAACCGTATTTATGTAGGTTAGTCTCTGTGTCCTCTATTCTGTACCATTGGTCTACAAGTCTATGTTGGTGCCAATACCATGCCATTTTTGTAAATATAGCTCTGTAGTATAGTTTAACATCTGGTAATATGATGCCTCCTGCTTCACTTTTCTTGCTAAAGGTTGCTTCAGCTATTCTGGGTCTCTTAATTTTCCAAATAAATTTCATGATTGCTTTTTCTTTTTCTATGAGGAATGTCATTGGGATTTTGATTAGAATTGCATTAAATCTGTATAGTGCTTTTGGTAGCATGGCCATTTTGACAATATTAATTCTGCCCATCCAGGAGCATGGGAGATCTTTCCATCTTCTGAGGTTTTCTTCAATTTCTTTCTGTAGTTTTCATTGTAGAGGTCTTTCACCTCTCTTGTTAGATTGATTCCCAGGTATTTTACTTTTTTTTGTTTTTTGAGGCTCTTGTGAATGGAGTAGTTTTCCTAATTTCTCAGTGGATTCATCATTGGTGTATAGGAATGCATTTGATTTATGAGTGTTGAGTTTATATCCTTCTACTTTGCTAAATTTATTTATTAGTTCTAAAAGATTTCTGGTGGAATTTTTGGGGGGGATTTTCTAGGTATAGAATCATGTCATCAGTAAATAGTGATAGTTTGAGTTCTTCTTTACCTATTTGTATCCCTTTAATTTTTTTCTTTTGTCTAATTGCTCTGGCTAGAGTTCCAACTGAATAAAAGAGAAAATCTTTGTCTTTTTCTAGTGTTTAGTAGGAATACTTTCAATTTTTCTCCATTTAGAATGATGCTGACCTTGGGTTTAGCATTTATAGCTTTTACAATGTTGAGTTATATTCCTACTATCCCTAGTTTTTCTAGTGATTTGAACATGAAGGTGTGCTGTATTTTGTCAAATGTTTTTTCTGCATCTATTGAGATGATTCTTGTTTTTAAGTGTATTAACATGATGAATTACATTTATTCATTTCTATATGTTGAATCTGAATCCCTGGGATGAATCTCACTTGATTGTGCTGCACTATCTTTTTAATATGTTTTTGTATGTGTTTTGCCAGAATTTTCTTGAAGATTTTTTCATCTATGTTCATCAGGGATATTGGTCTGAAATTTTCTTTCCTTGATGTTTCTTTGTCTGGTTTTGGTATCAGGGTGATATTAGCCTCATAGAATGAGTTTGGAAGAGTTCCCTCCTTTTCTATTTCATAGACTACTTTGAGGAGTATTGGTGTTAATTCTTCTTTGAAAGTCTTGTAGAGGAGTATTGGTACTAATTCTTCTTTGAAAGTCTTGTAGAACTTGACTGAGCACCCATCTGATCCTGGGCTTTTCTTGGTTGGTAGATTTTTGATGGCATTTTTTATTTCATTACTTGAAATTGATCTGTTTAATTCATGTATGACCTCCTAAAACAAATAACCCAATCAATAAATGGGATAAGGAACTGAACAGATACTTTTATAAAGTAGAAATACAGTTGATCAACAAATATATGAAAAAGTCTTCAACATCTCTAGTGATTAGAGAAATGCAAATCGAAACTACTCTAAGATTTCATCTCACTCCTGTCAGAATGGCAATCTTCAAGAATACAGGTAACAATAAATGTTGGCCAGGATGTGGTTAAAAAAAAAAAAGGTACACTCATACATTGCTGGTGGGACTGCAAATTGGTGCAACCACTATGGAAAGCAGTATGAAGATTCCTCAGAAAATTGGGAATGGAACCACCATTTGAACCAGCTATCCCACTCCTGGGTTTATACCCAAAGGAGTTAAAATAAGCATACTATAGGGACATAATCACATCAATGTTTGTAATATCTAAATTCTCAATAGCTAAACTATGGAACCAACCTAGGTGTCCCTCAATAGATGAATGAATAAATAAAATGTGGTTTATATACTCAATGAAATATTACTCAGCTTTAAAGAAGAGTGAAATTATGGCATCTGCCAGTAACTGATTGGAGTTGGAGAATATCATGCTAAGCAAGATAATCCAATCCCACAAAGGCCCAATTTTTTCTCTAATATGCGGATGTTAATTCACAATAAGGTGGGGAGCACTAGGGAAGAATAGTGTTACCTTAGATTAGGTAGAGGGAAGTGATGGGAGGGAAAGGGAGAGACTGTGGGGATAGGAAAGATAGTAGAATGGAACAGACATTATTACTGTATGTATATATGTGACTGCATGACCAATATGATTCTGCAACGTGTACACTCAGAAAAATGAGAAATTATATCCCATCTAGTATGATATATCAAAGTGCATAAATGCATTCTACTGTCATGTATAACCAAATAAAACAAATAAAATTTTTTTTTTTAAAAAAAAAAGAGTAGTCTAAGGCATGGGGAAAAGCAACTGAAAGCAAGGAGTGAAGTAATGGGTGCTCTGCACATGCATTATGAAACTCTGTGGCTCTTCACAGCACACACATTCAGGAAATGGTGGGGTTATCCTGATCTTGAATGGAGTTTTTGGCCTTCTGTGGCCTCCTGAGGGGATAAGTCTGGCATTGGGAGTTCCCCGTGGCACCCCCCACAGGGACTGACACCTGATGCAAGTGACCTTCCCCCTCAAGCTCTGCCAACCTTCCCCCACAGCACCTGAGGTGGGCGTGACCCTCCAACATGTCAATCAACCTGCTGACTGCCAGAGGTCAGGAAGCAAGACTCAGCCCTTGAAATCTTATCTCTGCCTTCCATGTACCCCCTTAAATAAACCATGGAGCCATTTTGTCTTTTGTCTAGTTCCAGAACCCACATGAACCAGATCTATCAGGATCTTTGTTTTCTGTAAATATTTCTGAGTATTTGTGCTTTGTTATTTACTAGTTCTTTGAGATTGTAAATCATAGAGTGGCTTGGATTATCCTGGGCAGGAGGAAGTACCCCTTAATGAGACACTAGCCATTGTCCCTCTGATACCTTTCATTTCAAAAGTCCACCCACCTGGCCACTGGCACAGTGAAGTGGTTGGTGGTTTTACCAGTTGGGCTAAACAAGGCTACTTCTACATCCCCCCAAAACAATCTAAGCAACCCTTACCACAATGACCATACATCAGTGGTGTTATCTCTAGTAAAGCTATCATTGCTTTATTTTTCACCTAAACAACTTCTAAAGTCAGTGATGCAAATAACTGAAACCGGGATTTTATCTAGGTTTCTTTAGTACAAAATTGATCCTTGTTAATCCATGTGCTCAGAGAACTCTGCTGGTTCTAAGTCCCTTCTCTCTCACGGGTCCTGTGCTCTAAAGACCCTGCACTGGCCAGCCTGCAGTGTGAACATCTAGTTCAGGGCCTGTTTCCTCAATAAGCTTCTTTCCTGCCCCCCTTCCATCCTCCCTTCCCTCTTTCTTTCCTTCTGATTCAGAGGGGGTTTTGATGGGTTGGATTTAGTTTTGTTTTCGCAGAAACAGACCCTACAGATAACATTATGGTCCTCTTTGTTCATTAGGCTTGTACCATCCACTCTCTTTCCAGGGAGCCAGCCACCAGGGTGAATCTTATACATGTTCTTACAGGTGTGTGTGTGTGTGTGTGTGTGTGTTCCAGTATGGTGTAGATTGTGTAGTTTTTAAGTGACATCGGTATTATCAGATTTTATCTATTAGTCTACCATTTCCTTTTTTCCTTCACTATTTTGTTTTCCAGGTTTTTCTGTGTTGACACATAAATATATGTGTCAATACATTAGTCAATAACTTCATTGCTATTTTGTGAGTTCTGTTTGCTAGATTTTTCCATGTGTTTTAAGCACATCCGATACTTATTTTCAAGTCTCTTTGAGGGGGTCCTATCTTTATCTGCAGTGCGGGGGAAGGCACATCTTCCAGCAATGTCTCTTCCCTGGATCTCTTTGTTTTCTCTTTTGCTTTTACCATGTTTGTTATTCTTTAGCATGATCTCTCTTTATTGGGTTGTCTTCTGTGGGAAACTGTGTGATGGTTGTGGTCTTGTCTTTGCAGAGGGGATTTGTGTTTCTCTTTGTTCCATGCACAATGAGCTTCACCTGCACCAGACCATGTTCCTGTTAAATTCTTAACTTGGTATCCTTTCACCATGCTGGTGTAGTGAATCCAGACCTCTTAAAAAGCGTGTGCACAGTGCCAGAGTCAGGTCTGACTTCCCATGAGTGGCTCTTTTCCCCATCTTCCTCAGGGCAAGGCAAACTTCCAGTGACTTTCCAAGGGGAGGTATTTTGTCAACTCCTTTCTTTGGGCATGCATGATGGGGCCAGGAATCCCTCCCATGTAGCCTGTTGTCCCCAGGTGTCGGGTCCCACATATGGGGAGCCCCTAGGGTTCAACATCCAACTCATTATTCAGACTCTTGGAGTTTCCTGCTTGTTGGTTGGTTTTTGGCTGTGCCACACTAAATGCTTCTTTGTTATTGTCAATTTCTATGTTATAGAAGTTTAAAAGTATATTTTGAGGTTTTGGGCTTTTTTTTTTTAACAGCATAAACTCAGTGAATTTCATTGACCTCAAAGACATGAAGTACGGGATTTTTATCAATGTCAGCCCTAATGAGGTTTGCTTCATTTAATACAGAGAGTAAAAAACCCTGCCACTGGCTATAGATGAGCTACAAATGACTTTTCCTTCTGTCTGATTGGCTATAACAATAGGCTCTTTGGAAACAGTTGGCTCTTTTGTGTTCCGTCCACATCACCACAACTGGAGGCCTTTTGCCCTCGTGTTTCTTTTCACAGAGATAAAGATTTTCATTAATTAAGATTTTTATTATGTCCTTTATGGTGCATTATAATTATACATAATAGTGGGTTCGTTCAGACATACTCATACATGCACATAACTTGTTCTCCAGTATCTCCATTTCGTTCCCCAGTATTTCCCCTTTCCCTTCTCTCTCCCTCCTCCAATTTCCTTCTTTTACTCTATTAGTCTCCTATTTTTAAATTAGTGCATTATAATTATACATAAAATTAGGATTCATTGTGATACATTCGCACATACACATAGCATAGTTTGGTCCCATTTCATTCCCAAGTACCTCCCTGACCCTCCCCTCCTCATGATTTTCAGTTTTTGTCTGGGTTAGGATGGTCTGCCACTGTGCCAAAGCACAAATTCATTAGCTTTCCTATTTGAAATGCACATCTTTCTTGGTGGCAGCAACTCAGAATTTTTGACATTTCATCTTTTCATAGCCAGTGTTGAGTGGATCATACTTTGACCTGCATTATCTCATATGATCCTCTTACAATCCAAAGTAGCTAATATCCTAATTTTATAACTGGGAAAACTGAGGTGCAGGGGATAATTAACTCATTCTGGGTTAGTAATTCATGAAAGTCCTGCTCATACCTTTTCCTCCATGGAGGAACGACTCCTCCAGAAATCATGGCCCATATGGAGCTTGTTGGCTTATTTCCTCCCCTCTCCTGTCATCACAGTGGGCAGAACCCACAGGGCTCCTCTAAGCCCAAGAACCTTATTTGTGAACCCACCCAGAGAGACCTTTGATGATCTTGCCCTTTATTTTGCATATCTGAATCAACACCAGAATTCCTTGAAGATGATTATGATAACAGAAACAAGACTGATTCTGTTATCATAATTTGCTATTCATTTGCTCTCTGAAAAACTGTGCATTGCAACATTACACATCTTAGATCCATTAACTGAAATTTGGGGGTATATTTTTTTGTGAAAGACAGCTATGAAAATATAGCAAATGTCTTTGTAGATCCAATATATTTATATGGCGATGGGTTAATCTGATAATGTTCTATCATGGAACATTACGTATTTTTATCTTCATAAATGCAATTGGTATACTGACATAAAATTCAGACGATTGCTTTGCTTGGGCTTTGATCTTTATAATGGAAGTTTTATGATACCTTTTTTTAAAAAAAAGTATTAATATTCCACCTTTAGGGCATCAATTCTTTATCATCCTTACCTCTCCTACAAAAGGGGGCTCCCTGAAATCACTGTGCGTTCTGTGCTATCTTGATTGCCTTAATAACAAAGAAACTATTGGCAGCTTTGGTAGACAAATTCCCTTTTTTGCCTGGTTTTGGTTTTGTCTTTGCAGAGGGAGTTTGTGTTTCAACCCCTTGCAAGGGAGTCGGGGGAAGGGACTCTCAGCACATAATGAGCCCTCCCCCTAGTCCTCTTCTTTCTTGCTTTCTCCATGGAGAAGAGAATTGAAAGGCATTTTCACTCACTCTGAATTTCTCATATGACTTCGGGAATGGAAATGATCAAAAGTGGAAATTGCAGCTTTTCATAACATCTAGCAGCAGGAGTCTTTAAAGAGACAGAAGAAAATGAGACAGAAACATACAAATTGACAGTTCAACCCACAGGGAGCAGAAATCTTCAAAGTTTCATCTCTTGGGTCTTTTAAAAAGAGGAGGCCTATGCTCTGGAGGCTTTCACCTCTGGAATTTAATGTACAAAGATGCTTTTGACGCCTAGAAGGGTTTGATGTTGTTACCGCTGTTGACCGGTGACGAGTTCTTGCTTCCCCAATGTCGAAGAATAACACCAAAGAAGCACACCGAGGCAAGGTCAGAGTAGAAACTAGAAGTTTATTAAAGGACAGCAGAAAAGACTTCTCCCGGAGGAAGAAGGGGACCCAAGAGGTGGAATCCGTGGAAGGGATGTTGTCTCCCCTTTTTATAGTTCTTTCAGTGATGGAATGTAGGTGGGAAGGCCTGAGGGGTGGGACACAGGTGGGCCAAAGAAGTAATCTGGTCAGGAAGGACTTCTGAGTCAGCACCTTTTTGCTGGGGGCTGTTCATTAACATTTCTTTGAGGTGGACTTTGGCCTAGGGCCTTTTCGGGACTTCATTAACATTCCATGAGTTGTCCTGCGTTTCCCGGAATCATTGCCAGCATGGCCTCCATTTTAGATTTCACTCGGTATTAGACCCGGATTTATCTAACTACACTGACTACCTAACTTTAAATCTGGCTTCAATGTCTCACAGTTATGGGCAAATTTCCTCAAAGTTGCATTTTGCCTGATGCCATTTTCAATATCACTCTTCACATCAGCGATTTCATCCAGAGCCCTACTTTAACATCTTTCAGATCTTGAAATCATTCATCCTGCTACTCCAGGGAATTCTAATCTTCCAACACCTGAAAACTTCCCCTAAACACCACTGGCTGGATGAAGAGAAGAAATAGATGATGATCTTTGATGCCTGCCTGGAGTTAGATAGATGACCAGTGAGCTACTCTCCGCCCTGCAGATGTTTCTGGGGGGCAGACGGATTATTTCAGACTTATGCTTATTTTGCTCAGTAAGGGCTAGTGTGTGTGTGTGTGTGTGTGTGTGTGTGTGTGTGGCTTTATTCCCTAGCTCTTCTGTAAGTTTCTATATCACTTTCATCTTTCATCAGTTTGGCAGTATTTGATCTCAAAAAGGAAATTTGAGACACCTGAGTTTTGCTGTTTTTATTGTCCTACTGTTGTTAATCTTTGTTCCTCTCCCTCTTAGTACAGATGTCCTTCAGTATCCACAGGAAATTGGTTCTAGGACACACCCTCCCATCCCATGGACACCAGAGTTTGCACATGCTCAAGTCCCTTTTGTAAAATGATACAGTATTTGCATATAATCTACGTACATCCTGCCATATACTTTAAATCATCTCAAGGTGACTTATAATACCTAATACAATGCAAATGCTATGTAAATTCCTGTTACACTGTATTGTTTAGTGAATGATGGAAGAAAAAAAAACCACTGAACATGTTCAATACAGATACAACTTTTCTTTTGGATATTTTTGATCTGCATTTGGTTGAATCCACGGATGAAGAATTCATGGATATGGAGGACTGACAGCATAGACTGCAAATATCATGTATCATATTTGGAACCAAGGACAATGCCAAAACCTGTTTAATATTGCTGAGAGAATTCTTTAAATCCCCCAGAGAAAACATTGAAAACACACACACACACACACATACACACACACACACACATCTTAAGCTTCATTCACAATAGGAAAAATAACCCCTTGAAGAAAAGTGAAAAAACACTGAAAAAGAAATAGGATTTGGGGTTTTGCCCAAAACAAACTGAATCAGAGAGATTGATTTTAAAAGCCTTCTATGATTTCCACACAACCTAGTGTGGAAGGAATGACCAAGTCAGGAAAGTTTCTTGTTTTTAGTAAATTGACAGGATACTTGGGAACCAATGACCTGCTGTGATTTTCTATTATCTTTCTAAGTACTTGTTTTAGGAAATCTCCATACTCTGCTCCACAGGACTTCTTTCCTCCATCCCGCTCCCTCGCAGCAGACAGGGCAAGATTCAAGCACATTGTGGCTGCTGCCTTTAGCTGCAGATTAGTGAAGCAGCTGCAGGGCCAGATCCAGGATTTACTGCCTTGAAATCAAGGTCTGACTGATCTACTGCTGGAGAGCTCAGTCTTGCCACCACCAGATACAAACTATTGATTTGCAAACCAATATCTCAATAATTAATCAAGACATAATTATTCAAGGAGCACCTTTAACTTGCTTTTGACTCCTTGGGACTGCGTGGAATATCCTTTTCCTGTCCTCCCATAACTGATGCTAATCTGATTGGGGAGATGCACTGTTCAATATGTATGAGACGCTAAGCAGTAAGCAAGCTGTGCCATCAATAGTATCCATATAATTAATGTTGTAGAGGTGAAACAGAAGAGGAAGGTCTATGAAGATAGAAATTATTTAGGAAGGCTTCAATCCAAAAGGAATTTGAGTGAACCAAAAGGAAAAGGAAGTTCATGATCAGTTAAAGAATAAGTACAAATATATGGAAGAAAGATTTGTGGAGTTTGGTGGTAAAACACAAAATAGAAGAGCCTACTTAGGGGAAATAAGATTGAAAGAGAAGTGTAGGGCCGTCCTGCATCTCTACATCCTGTTCCTATACAGATCTCCACACATCCTAACCGGTCATCTTTTATTACTATTATTATCTTTATTCACCTTTTCATTCAATCACCCAAGTAATATGTATGGAGTACCTACCTTATACTAATAGTGTACTAATAACAGGGTTGCAGTTGCAAGCATGGATTTTGTAGTCAAATAGACATGACTTTAGACCTGTCTCTGCCAATTACCAAGTGAACAAATTATACTCAGCCATCTGTATCCACTGGGGTGTGCATGCATAAATTCAATCACAAATCAGTGTTTTATTTGATCTGTACTGAACATTAGTAGGCTTTTTTTTTTTTAACCAAGCACTCAGTAAATATTGAGTTAACATCGATGGTGACTCCTATTGAGTGAAACTTTATGGAGAGTGTCTTTTGATCTGATCTTTGAAAGATGAGCAAGATGTTTATACATGGAAGGGAATGAAAACTAGAACATTCCAGATGAGAGAATGCACAATGTGATATTAACAAAATCACCAAGTCGAAGTTCCTGCTCCTCTGAGGCTTGTGATTTTTGTCTATACGTCCTTCAATTCCTCTAATTGGCATCACTCATTCACTCACTGAGCACCTGATTTGACATCTTTATCTCTATCCCCAAATTCGTCATTGTCCTGGGTGTTTTAAGCATCAATGCCTTCACTCAACCAATGTCCTATTGGCATTTTAAGAATTCCCATTAAACACAAGAATAACATAAGTCTCAAAAGAGTCACAGAAGGTTCCCAAAATTTTAGAATTGCTACTTAAAGCTAGGTCTTTCTGTCTCTTACATACCACAATGGCATTTTATGTCTCAAGGATCAAGGTCAGTTCAGAACCAAGAATGAAGCGTTGCTTTTGGCGCTGGTAGATACTTTGAGCAAGCAATAAGTCAGATGACACTATTTCTCCCATAGCCAATACATGCAATCTGGATCCAAGGGATGGAGCTGGATGTGGCTGTTCCATAATACTTCATAGCACACTCTTAGAATTTTTTTTTCTTTATATTCCTATAATCAAGGAAGGAGTGTTTCTACCAAGGGATGCAACAATGATCCCAGTGAACTGGAACTGAGACTGTTTCTGGGCTATTTGGGCTTCTCGTATTCTGGTACCCAGAGAAGGAAGGTTACTGTATTGGCTCTGATGAATGATCTCATTTTCCAAGGGGCAATCAGATGATTACTATATAATTATAAATGAGAAGACCAAGTGTGAACTTTAGGTCATTGTCTTGCCTGACAGGGAGGCTAGCCACTACAAGGAGTTTGAGAAGCACTAGGGAAGGGGGTAGACAGAAGAGTTCAGGAAAGAGAGAATGAGGGTCTTTCTCCCCGTCCCTGTCTGTTTTGGATGATGTCTCCAGCAGTGTCTGTGTCACTCTGTGGCTCCAGTTTTCACGGAAGTGTAGCTTCTGCCAATCACCCTGAACTCTAGGCTCTGGCTATCCAATGTCCTCTCTTTGTTCTTCCAGTCAATGGAGATAGTGGCTTCCCACCACTGTTAATCTTGGGATCATATCACCATCCTGTAATTTGACATTTTAGCTCTTCCATTACTCATGCACCAAATTCTTCGAATTAAATATTTTGGTTTTTAATACCCACAGTGTTTCTCTATTCCTGATTTGACCTTCACTAATATGAACTCCCTTCTCTTATTAATCTCTATATAATCTCTCTAGAAAATATCAGCCTTTCAAATGCCCCAACGTGGGCTCCCCAGTCACAGAATGTCACCATCATTCAGTTATCTAAGATATAATCTTAATGAGATCTCTAGTCTCATTTTTTCCTCAATACCCTTTCCCAACAAATCACCAAGTTCTCTTGAATCCATCTCCTAAGTACTTCTCAAATACATTTCCATTTCCACTATTTACACTCAGATGAACATCATCTCCAAACTGCCTCTGAGCTTGTATGTTTTCAGTCAGTTCTCTACTGTGTAACTGATGAAGGGAATCAAGAAGGATCCCTTTAAACCTTGGCTGACTTTGGGTATGGGGCAGGAAGTTACAAAGATATTCAATATAAGGCCTTGTAAAAAAAAAAGTGGAAGTCATCTTGTGGGATACATACATGAAGGATTGTTAATGCTGTGCTGAAGTTGACCTTCTGGGAGTGATGATAAAAATGTAATGACATGTTTACATTCCTGTGGCCACAAAAGCACTGTAAGTTAGAAGCACTATTGAAAGCCAGCCAAAAGGGGGCTGAGTTCCAAAGATTACAATTATATAGCATCTTCTTATTATCACTTCTATGTTTTTCTATTTGTTATAGAAGATTATATTTTTCCACTTAAGTTATAAAAAGACAGGAACTGATTTTTACTATAATTAATTTCAACCTATAAATGTAGCATGATTGCTTTGTTTATCAAGTACGTTTTTGACTACTAATTCTGACTCTCCATGGACGGATAGCAATATTAGAGAGGTTATGGCTGGTTTTGACAGTTGCAATCCAAGCAAAATATGAAGCTTTATTTCATCCACATCAGAGAAATATTTCTAAGGTATGTGAGCATGACTGTGTCACTCTTTTGCTTTAACCCCTTCAATAATTCTTCCTTATTCTTAGCATAGAGTCAAATTTTCTAAGCCTGATTTAGGAAGTTCTGCATATTTTGACACTGGTTACTTTTCCAGTGTTAACCAACCCGTTTCTACTGCATTGGGATGCTCCAATTTTTTTTTCCACTCCAGGTCTTCATGTACATTGATCTTTTGCTTTAAATAATTTTTCCCACCACTTCTGCTCATCTTGTTGTTGTTTTGTTTGTTTGGTTCAGTACCAGGAATTGAACCTAGGAGCACTTCACTCTGAGCTACATCCTCAGCCTTTCTTTTATTTTTTTTATTTTGATACAGGGTCTCACTTAGTTACTTAAGGCTTTGCTAAATTGCTGAGGCTGGCTTGAACTTGAGATCTTTTTGCCACAGCCTCCAAAGCCATTGAGATTTACAGGCATGTGCCACTGTGCCCGGCCCCTCCCTAGTTTTCTAAGAAACTGCCATAATGTCTTCCAAAGTATCTGGTGCCATGTTGGCATTCTTAGGGACAATGAATGAAAGTTCACCTTGCTCCACATCCCTGCCAGCGTTTGGTGTTGTAAACATTTTGAATTTTAGCTCTTCTAATAGCTTTATAGTAGCATCTCATTGCTAGTTTAATTTGCAGTTCTCTAATGACATACAATGGTGAACATTTTTATATGCTTATTTGTCATTCACATGTCTTCTTTGGTGAAGTGTTGAGTTTTCAGAGTTCTTTGTATAAATAGTTTCTCCCAGTCTGTGGCTTGCATTTTCTCTTTGATTTCTTTCATCTCGACAGTGTCTTTTGTAGAGCAGAAAATTTTAATTTGAATAAAGTCCAAATTACCAATATTCTTTCTATCATTGATTGTGCTTTTGGTATTGTCCCTAAAAAGGTTGTCAACCCAAGTTCAACGAAGTTTTTATCCTTTGCATTCTTCCTGGAGCTTTAGAGTTTTGCATTTTATATGTAGGTATTAGATCCATTTTGAGTTGATCTTTATGAAAAATGTGAGTCTGCATGTGGGTAGCAGAAATGTGGATGTCCAGTTCTTCCAGCACCATTTGTTGGAAAAGCTTATTTTATTTTCCTCCACGGAGTTTCCTTTACTCCTCTGTCAAAGATCAATTGACTGCATCTATGTGGGTTTATTTCTGGATCCGCTATTTTGTCCCGTATGTCAATTTGCCGGTTCTGTTCCCAATACCACACACTGTCTTGATTATGGGAGCTTTATGCTAAGTCTTGAAGTCAAGTAGTTTCACTCCTTTAACTTTGTTCTCTTTGAATATTATGCCACCTATTCTGGGTCTTTTGCTTTTTCATATAAACTTCAAAATCAGTTGGTCAGTTCTATAAAATAACCTTCTAGGATTTTGATTGAGATTATATTGAGTCTACAGATCAAGTTGGGTAAAATCGACATCTTGACAATATTTAATCTCCTCTTCATGTAAATGGCCTATCTCTCAATTTATCTTTGATTTCTTTCATCAGAGTTTTGTTGTCCTCATAGATGTTGAATGTATTTTGTTAGATTTATACCTAAGCATTTCTCTTTTTTGTTTGATGCTAATGTAAATGGTATTATATTCTTTATTTCAAATTCCAATTGTTTGCTGGTGTATAAGAAAGCAATTAACATTTGTATGTTACCTTATGTCCTATGACCTTTCAATAATTGCTTATTAGATCAAGGAGTTTCAGATTTTCTACTTAGATATTCATGTTACACCTATATAGGTTTGTATTATGTAATTGAACAAAGACAGTTTTCTTTCTTTTATCCCAATAGTAGATATTTTGTTTCCTTCTGTTATAATTTTACATTAGTTAGGACCTCCAGTATGAGATTGAATCCTTGCCTGGCTCTTGATCTTACCAGGAAAACATCTATTGTCTTACCATTAAGTATGATGTCAGCTATAGATGTTTTATGGGTGTCTTTATCAAGTGGAAAAAATTCCCTTCTCTTCCTAATCCGCTGAGGGTTTTTATCATGGATGAGTGTTGGATTTTGTCAAACAACGACTTTCTCTTCGTTTCATACTGGATGACATTAATTATCTTTTTCTTTTTTTATTAGTGCATAATAGGTACACATGATATTGGGGTTCATTTTGACACCCAGTGAATTGCTTTTTGAAAGCTGAACCAGCCTGCATACCCTGGGAAAAAACTCTACTTGATTTATTGTATTGTGATTGTGCTGTATAATTACAACTTTATCATTCTTTTTGTGAATTATTGCATTTGATTTGCTAACATTTTCTTGAGGATTTTTATATCCATACTTATGACAGCTATTGAAATATTTTTGGTAGAGTAATGCTGACTTTCTCTTCATAGAACAAAGTCGGAAATATCCCCTTGGATGCTATTTTGTGGAAGAGATTGGTAAGATACTGGAATAATTTTTCCTTAAATGTTTATCAGAATTCACTAATGATATAAATGTGCTTTCTGTTTTAGGAGGGTATTAATTATTAACTCCACTTCTTTAATCAACATGAATGTATTCAGATGGTCTGTTGCTTTTGTGAATTTCAGTAGGTTGTGTCTGTCAATGAATTGGTTCTTCAAATTTATGAGAATAGAGTTGCTCATACTATTCCTTTATTATCCTTTTAATATCCATGGGATTATTAGTGATGGTCCCCCTTTCATTTCTGGCATTACTAATTTGTATCTTCTTTATTTTCTCCTTAGTTAATCTGGCTAGGGTTTTGTATTTTGTCATTGTCATTGTTGTTTGTTCCTAATCAATCTTATTGAGCTTTTCCAAAAACCACGTTTGGGCTTATCTGATTTTCTCTATTGATTTCCTGTTTTCTGCTCTAATTTTTATTATTTATTTTTTTTCTGCTTACTTTGGGCTTAATTTGTTCTTCTTTTTCTAGTTTATTAAGGTAGAAATTTAGGTTATTGATTTTAGATCTTTCTTCTTTGCTAATATATGCATTTAGTATTTTAAATTTCTGTCTGAAAATTTGGTAATTTTGGTAATTTGTATTTCCATTTTTATTCAGTTAAAAATATTTTAAAATTTATTTTGAAGCTTCCTCTCTAACCCTTGTGTTATTTTAAAGTATATTATTTAATCTCTGAGTATTCCATAATTTTCCAGCTATCTTTCTATTACTGATTTGTGAATAAGTTCTATTGTAACCAGGAACATTCTTAGTTTGATTTATATTCATTTAAATTTGAGGAGGGTACCAGGGATTGAACTCAGGGTCACTCGACCACTGAGTCACATCTCTAGCCCTATTTTGTATTTTATTTAAAGACAGGATCTCACTGAGTTCCTTAGTGTCTCACTTTTGCTGAGGCTGGCTTTGAACTTGCGATTCTCCTGCCTCAGCCTCCCGAGCCACGCCAGCCTTCATTTAAATTTGTTAAGATGTGTTCTGTGACTCAGAATATGCTCTGTCTTGGTGAATGATCCACATGTACTTGAGAAGAATGTGTATTTTCTATAATTGAAGGCAGTCTTCTCAAATATCAATTAGTTCAGTTGATTGATAGTGCTCTTGTGTTCATCTATGTCCTTACTGATTTTTTGCCTGCTGTATCTGTAAATTATTGATATATGAGTGTTGAAGACTCCAACAATAATAGTGGATTTGTCTATTTCTTCTTGCAGTTCTATCAGTTTTTGCCTCACATATCTGAATTCTGTAATTAGGTACATGCACATGAAGGATTATTATGTATTCTTGGAGAATTGGTCCCTTTATTTTTTTCATAATGCCTGTATTTACTCCTGATAATTTTCCTTGTTCTGAATTTTACATATCTACTTCTGCTTTCTTTTGATTATTGTTGGTATGGTATAACTTTCTCTGTCCCTCCATTTTTAATCTAACTTTTCTTTATATATAAAGTGGATTTCTGATAAGCAACATTCAGTTGATTTTGCTTTATTATTCATTCTGAAAGCCTGTCTTTAATTGTGGCATTTAGATTACTCACATTTAAAGGGACTATTGATAGAGCTGAATTCATGACTACTGTATTTGTTTATGTTTTCTATTCATTGCTTTTGGGTTATGTGTGTGTGTGTGTGTGTGTGTGTGTGTGTGTGTTCTTTCTTTTTTTAGTTCTACTCTTTCTGAATGCTCTGGTTTTTATGGGCCTTTTTTGATTCCATTTTCTCACCTAACTTAAGATCAGTGGAGAAAAATAAAAATAGCATTCTAACATTCTTCCTTCCTTTCAAGTTTCTGGCACATACAATTTTTTTCTACTTTGAATAGCTTCTTTAACAAGGCAAAACTATTAAAAACAAATTTTCTCAATTTTTTGCTTGTCTGAGAAAGTCAATTTTTTTTCTTCTTTTGGAATTCTAGATTGACAGCTTTTCCTTTCAAAACTTTAAATATCTCATTCCAATCTCTTCTTGCTTGCATGTTTTCTGAATAGAAGTCGGATGTAATTCTGTCCTTTGCTCCTCTATAGGTAGGGAATTATTTTCTTTGGGATTCTTCCAATATTTTCTCTTTGATTTTAGTATCTTCTGCTAGAAGCAATGTGTCTATCTGTATTATTTGGTGTTTACCTACTTGGTGTTCCTCGAACTGGAATCCTGGAACTGTGGTTTCAAGTCTGTTAATGAACAATTTCAGCCATTATTACTTCAAACATTTTCTCTAATCTCCTTTTTCTCCTTTTCCTTTTGTGGATATTATTTTCTTCTCGAAACTGTCTCACATCTCTTGAATATTCTGTTCTTTTTTTTTTCCACTCATTTTTTTTCTCTTTGCTTTTCAGTTCTAGAAGTTTCTAATGACATGCTTTCATGTTCCCTGATTCTTTCCCTGGCCATGTCCAGTCTATTAAGGACACAATCTCAGGCATTTTTCATTTCTGTGAAGGGAAGGCCTTGTTAAGAACAGAATGTTCTGGGTGAATTTCAAAGTGGCTACTTACCCATCTCCCTGCCAGGACCACTATAATCCTTAGTATGAGAACCTGTTAGGACTCTGGGAAGTAAGACTAATAAAGTATAGACACAAACTCTTCAGAGTTGGCTTCCTAGAGTTTTTAACACTCAATCTTATTGACATTAAACATCCAGCAATCTGCTAATTACAAGTTACATTTTCCTAACTCTAGTGGTTGTTTCTGTTCCTGGGTTTCTGCTCAAATAAGTTTGATTATTTCTATTAGCTTCACCAATTTGGAGGACCGTCAGTAGTTTTCCCTATGACCTAACTTCCTAATGGATCTAAGAAGAGTTGTTGATTTTCAGTTTCTTCAATCTTTTTTCTTATTGAAAGGACTGCAGTCCTGACTTCCAATCTCCTCATATGTCAGACCAGAAACTTCTATTTGATTTTGAAAGAGCCTCCTCTAAAAGGGAACCTGGAGCTAGGCATTGTGTGAGGACACTGTGATGTTCAAAACTAGCTAATAACTTAGCAATACTTTATAACACTATTTAAAAAATATTTGTTCAACATTTACCTTTTGGGAGGTGACAGCTATGAGGAATGTTTTATTTTTTTTTCTTAAGGCATTTCCTTCTTGAGTAATGGTGAAACCAATTTATATTTAGCTGGCTATGTAAGGAGACTTGAGTTAATGGGTGTCTTATTTCTGATTTATTCCAAGATTATTTTTGTATCTTTTATATATTGTAATCTCATATTATAAGATTATGTCACTATCTTGTTTCCCATTGCACTTAAACTTTTAACTTCTTACCATACCTATAAGGCTCTATATTACCTTAATCTTTCTGATATTTTGCCCCCTTTTTCTTCTCTTCCCACTCCACTGCAATCAAATAGACTAAGCTCTTTCTTAATTCATTACCTCTGCCTCCGTATTTGATATTCCAGATCTTTCATGACCAGTGCTTTTAAGACTCATGTCTTAAATCAACAGTCACCTTCCCAGCAAATACTTTCCTGTTTATCCTATCTGAAATTCTCAATATTAGTGCTGATCCTTGTTTTACTTCCAGGTAGGCTCTGACCTAATATTTTACTTTCCTTTCCCTATAGTTCATAACACCATTGAGATTGTTTATTCGCTAATATTTTTGTTAATTTTCTGCCTTGCCACATCCTGCAAAAACTATGATTACTGAATACACATCCTTTCTTCTAATGTATCTCTGAAGCCACCTTTGGTAGGCTTCATTTTCAGATATGGACCCAAAAAGGAGATAGAGAATATCAAACTTATCTGTTATGATTTAAATATGAGGTGTCTGCCAAAAGCTCACGTGTGAGAAAATGCAAGAATGTTCAGATGTGACATAATTAGAACATGAGAGTTATAACCTAATCAGTGGCCTAATCCACTGGGATGGATTAAGTGGGTGGTAATTATAGGCAGGCAAAGTATGGCTTGAGGAAGTGTGCCACTGGGGACATGCCTTTGCAGTCTGTCTTTTGTCCCTGGTGAGCAGAGGTCTCCATACTTCCTGGCTGCATATCCTGAGCTGATTTCCTCACTATGCCCTTCCACCATGATGGTCTGCCTCATCTCAGACCAAGTTATGGAGTTGGCCGACAAGGGAACTGAACCTCTGAAATTGTGAGCCAAAATAAAATTTTCCTCCTATATGTTGTTCTAGTCAGGTCTTTTGTTCACAGAAAAACAAAACTGACTAACATATTACCCAAAGCCACCCACTCCCTATGAATATCTTTTCATTGACTAGTGGAGCTAAATTAGGAGCAGGTGAATTGAACAATGAATTGAAGATTTTGCCCTCTTCCCTTCCAAGAAAAATAAGAGTATGAACATTGTGAAGTCCTTTAACTGCCTCCCCAATTTCTATCCATTATTCTTTCAGGACTAGATAACTGTTTTGTTTAGGGAGATAATATGTCCATCACAAAATGATGGGTCATGACTGGTCTAAGCCAGTGGAGCAATCTTATTTTCTGATTCTCCAGTTTCCTTTGCAGCCAAAGGTGACATAGTTGTGACCAAAGAAATTTGTACATGCAGAAGTCTACTGGTGTTTCTGGGACAGTGCAATATTTATATTTTGTTTAGAGGAAAAAATCCAGCTGGCATAATTTTTTTCTCCTGCACATTGCTTTTTCTTCTGCTTTTTTTTTTTTTTTTTTTTTTTTTGAGGTGGGTGGTACCAGGGATTGAACTCAGGTGCACTCAACCACCGAGCCTAATTATTTTTTGTATTTTATTTTGAGAGAGGGTCTCACTGAGTTACTTAGCACATCACCATTGCTGAGGCTGGCTCTGAACTTGTGATCCTTCTGTCTCAGCCTCCTGAGCCACTGGGATTCTTCTGCTTTTCTGATGCTGCACCAAACTCTTTTAATATCAATGAGGTCACAATCCTGAGGTCAAAAGTTTCAACACTGACAGTGATGCAGACACAGGCAGAAAGAGTCTGTCTGAGTTTCTGATGGCATCACTTGACAGCTGAGCCAATATCATCAACAAGCTATTCCCATATTTGTTATATCCTGCAGCTGAGGCATTCATCATATTCCACCTCTATATATTCATAGCCAATAGTATGTAATTCTCTCGGAAGCAAAGGTACTACAAGTTGGGTAAAATCCATAAAATGTTGAAAATGGCTGAAAAGAGGAGCTGGAGCTACGATGGTTGAGGATACAACCATCCCAAGCTAGAAAGTGGGTGAATCCTATTATGCATTTGAAACATTTGGTCAAACTGTCACTTGAAGATTCTTTATGCTCTTGCTAACCCAGAGTAAAGTGCCAGTAGAAATGTTAGGAAGATATAAGACAAAGGAAGACTCTGAAAAAAGGTGGATAACACTTCCTCTGATTCGTAAGTCATCATTCAAGTTTAATTTGATTGAATTAGTGCATGATACATATGCAAAATTATACAAATTACTATCAGAAGCACTATTTTTTTAAAATTTAAGTTAAAAATCATAATATGAAATTGCTTTCAGGGATAGCTTAGGTTAATAAATTAGTGTGTTCAGTTTGCTATTAAGCAGATAATTGCTTATCCGATTATTGATATCTAATAAGCATATTGATGCTAAGTTACTATCAAAGGTTAAACAAAAATATTTTAGTGGTTTATCAACATTTTAGAAGAGTGAGTCTTGGGACAGAGTAATTTACCATTTTGGCTTTCTGTGATCCTTGATTGTGACAAGATTTAGTTCATTTCACTTGCCTATTTCTTTGTCTCTAGACACCTCTCAAAAATATAATATGTATGTTGACTGCACTCAAATATGATAAATGTGAATATCCATCAAATTTACTTTAAGTCTGTCCTTTGAAAGAAGTAACTTACAGCAGACTTAGTTGAAATCCCGTGTCCTTGTCTGTCAAATGAGGGTGACAAGAACTGTACTTCTATTACCAGGTTGTTATCAGGGAGAATGCTTGAACACATTCAGAACAGTGACTAGCAAGAAAGAAGCACTGAAAAAAAGTTAGCAATACCCTGTCCTCTTCTGTTTCTTCCTCTTTCTTTCCTTCCTCTACCTTGCCCTCTTCAGAGATTATCAGAGGTTCTATAATTTCTGAGTTCTGTGTCTTTCATATATGAAATAATATTACTATGTATAGTATTATATATCATCCCTTGTATGATATATATGCCATATGTTGTATATATTATGTATCACTATCATGATATTAATTATTCATATGAATCAATATACATGTTATATATATATATATAACATGTATATTATAATCAATACATACATTATATATCACTTTCCAATTTCATTTCTATATTCTCTTGCTGTTGGACAGTTGGGGAAGCTAAGCATTTTCAATTATAAAAGATGCTACAGAAATATTCTTGAATATGTTTTCTTCTCTACAGATGTGGGAGTTATCTTAGAGTAACTACAAGTGGAATTGTTGGGCCATATGACATGTGTGCATGATTTTAATTTTGCCTACTGATGCCAAAATGTATTTTGTGGTAGCTGTATATAATTGCATACTTCCTAGTGGTGTTGAAAGTTTTCCATTGTTTTTTTACCCTTGCTTAGCAAAGTCATACACATTAAAATTCACCAATCTGAAGGAAGCAAGATGACATTTGCGTTTTCCTGATTACATATAATGCTGTACAGATTTTCATGTCTTTGGCTACTAATATTTCTTCTATGAATTGCCTGCTTTTCTTTACTTACTTTTTCTTTTGCATTGTTCATCATTTTCAGTGTCACTTGACATATTTTTTTTGTTGTTTAGGAATACTACAATGTCCTCTCCCAATCTATAAGTTTAACTTTACAACTTTTTTTCTATCTTTGGCCTACAACAGTGCCTCAAATGCAGTCAAATTTGTTGACTTTTCCTTCATACTTTGAATTTTACATCTTCCTTAAGTCATGTCCTTATCCTAGATGCTACGATCTGTTTGATTTTACTCTAAATTTCTTTTTAGTTTTGCCAACCATGCTCAGCCTGTATGCCTGATGCTCTGCTGTGGCTGTCAGTAGCACCAGCCACAGAATATACAATTCACCCAGGAGTTTTCTCAAGAGAGGCAGAGAAGACAGTTTCAATAGAGACTACTCTCCTCTTCCCCCTGGCTTGTGCAGTGTTATCCAGGAGACTCGTGGCAGCATGCTGCAGTGCTTGACCAATGGGTGACCTCAGTAACCTGCATCTTGAGTATTGTGAAAATCAGGTGTAGGGTACAACAGAAGGGAGGGGGAGCTTTCTCCCAAAAGGACTGCAGGGCATGTCCAGGGCTCAATTACCAGCCTCAAATGACATTGGATACACATTTATTCTAGTTATAACTGGTTGATCTTAACCTAGACATTTCAGTCTGTCACTTTGTCCTTCTATTTGAATGAATCTCTTATACTCTTGGTACTTATTACACTGCACAGTATTAAAAGGTTACTGTGTAATTTCATTCTCATCTTCATGGAAATTTAATCTCTTTAAAAATTTTTTGATGAAGCAGTGATATGAATCCATGGTGAGGAGAAAGGTCAGGGAAAAGAAATCTGAACCCAACCTGCTCAAAATTGCATATGTTTAATTTTGGTACATGTTACAAAATGTTGCATCAGCTAATACCAAAGGATATTTCCTTGGCTCTTTTAATGATATTTCTGTCCTTTACCCATCTTAGCCACTAGCAGAGCAAAAATTCCTACCCATTTTCAAAGTGATACTGAAGTACCTTGGTCAGGGATTGAAACTTTTCTGGCCAGGAAATAATTTGTGTATGCTTCAGAGAAGGCTGACCAGAGGACCAGAGGCAGGAGTCTGGTGATCCAGTGCCAAGTCAATAATACAAGATGGGAATCTCATTTCTGACAGCTGGAATTCCAATTGCCAGTGGCATCAAACCAGCAGCAACATGAACCCTGTGATAACCCTGAACCCTTTAGAGTCAAGGCAATTCTTGGGATGAGCAAGAAATGCTGAAAATACCTCATGGGACCATGTTTAAACAGAGGTGATTATGAGCCCATTGTAGTATTTACTTAAGAAAAAGAATATCTGAGTGTCCATCTCCCTAAATTGAATGTGTTCCCCACAGTTCATGTGTTGAAACTTCTTCCCGGTGCAACCGTGGTGAGAAGGGGGACTTTAAGAGATGATTAAAAGACCCTTCATGCCTGGATTAATGCCATTATCAAGGAGTGGGTTCCTGATGAAAGGATAAATTCAGCTTCTTTCCTTGTTGCCTCTCTAGTACACTCTGGCCATATAATAATCTACTCTATGTAATGGCAAAGCACAACAGGAAGGTCCTCAGCATATCTGACCTCTTGATCTTGGACTTTTCAGCCTCCATAACTGTAAGAAATAAACCTCTTCTCTTTATAAATTGTCCACTCTCATATATGCTATTATAGCAGCACAAAATGGACCAAGGCATCTATGAACTCAAATTTTAAATGGAGTCTGATTTTCCATGAGGCAGAAAGTTACAGAATGGTAAAGTATTAAGATAGTACTTTTAGACATTAATAGTTGGATATTTTGTCCTTTATTTTCCCTTTGTCCTCCTCTCAATTTCTAGATATGACCCTGCACTTACAACTCCCTTTGGAATTAGGGTAGGAAACTTAACAATCTCAGCAACTAAGATTGCCTGATAAACATGTCTTCTATTGGTTTGTATTTCCAAGAGCCTGAATCCAATAGGAGGAAAGGATTTGTGCCTATAGGAAAAGAGGCATTTTGGAGAAGAAGAAGTGAATGTAGGGATCCCCACTCCAAGCCTGATGCATTCTCCTGGAAGAGAGAGAGGAAGAAAGGTAGTGACATCTAAGGGTCCACAGAGAAGAGGAACCTGGAGTCTTTGTCAAATTCTCTAGAAAGATTGCTCATTTCTGGAGGTGATGCTATAGTCATATCTAGGAAATGGGACCACACAGTCAAGGGGGTGCAGAAGTATCAGGAGGATCATGCAGTCATGGGCAATATCTGTGACAAATGACCAATGGACAGTGTGTCCCTGGCTCCCAGTGCCTTGGTGTTGCCTTAGAACCTGGTGCCATGGCAAAACCCCAAATGAAGGAAGGAGATTTTAGAAATGCCTGTGTCAACGAGTTAAAAAATGAAATTGCATGAAAGGAAAAATGTTAAAGTTTCATTTCTCCCATTTCTAAGCTTTTCAGTGAATTTTTACATATTATGCAAATATGTAAATTCTACATATTGATGGAATGTGATGTGATGTTTTGATACATGTATACATTGTGTAATGTTTAAAGCAGGTTAAAAGTATCTATTGCCTCAAACATTCATCATTTCTTTATGGTGAAAACTTTCAAGATTCTCTAACTTTTTGAAATAAACAGTACATTATTGTTATCTAGGGTCACCCTATTGTACAACTGCACACCAACCCTCTCTAGTTTCTTTGGATTTTTATCATGAAAGGGTGTTGAGTTGTAACAAGGGCCTCTTATTCATCTATTGAGATAATCATATGGGCTTTGTTCTTTCTATATGGTGGATTACATTTATTGATTTGTGTGTGTTGAACCATCCTAGCGTCTCCAGAATGAAAACAACTTGATCATGGTATATGATCTTATAAATTTGACTTATTAATATTTTACTAAGGATCTACATGTTCTTGATTCAGTTTTTAAAGGTCATGTGTGTTTTAGAAATTTATCCATTTCTTCAAAATTTTTCAATTTATTGGAATCTAAATTTTCAAAACTAATGATGCTCTGAATTTCACTTGTGTCTGTTGTAATATCCCCATTTTCATCTCTAATTTTATTCATTTGGGTCTTTTTTCTCTTTCTTTTGGTTCATTTGGTTCATTTATCAATCTTGTTTATTTTTTCAGAGGACCAACTCTTTCTTTTATTTATCCTTTTTATTGTCCTCTTAGTTTCTATTTCAGTAATTTCATCTCTAATATTTGTTGTCTCTTTACTTCTACAAAGTCCTTTTGAATTGGTTTTGTTTCTGTCTTTCTAAGACCTTAATATATATCATTAGTTATGTATTGTATTGGAGAATTTAATCCATTCAAAATAACTATCAATAGATAAAGTCTTATCCTAGTTTTATTTTATCTTACCTTTTGGTTTTATTAGAGTTCCTTTCTTTATCCCTCTCTGACACTCTTTCTTTATGGTTAAATGATTTATGGTGGTAGTATGTTTGGATTTCTTGCTTATTGTTTCTGGTTTGTCTATTAAGGATTTTTGCTTTGTGATTACCATGAAGTTTACAGAATATCTTTTGATTATAATAAGCTATTTGAAATAAGAGCTACTTAATGTTATCATAAAAATTAAAAAAAGAGATAAAATATTCTAATTTTAAAAACTCTAAAAAACCCTCTATACTTGAACTCATTCCTCCCTACATATTGAATTTTTGATGTCTTATTTTACATTGTTCTATACTGCCATCTCTTATTAATGCAGTTAACATTTTTAATTGGCTTTTAGTCTTCAGAGTAAAGATGATATTAATGGTTTACTCACCAAGTTTACAATATCTTATGAATGAGTTTTATACCTTTGCATCTTTTCTTCTTACTCAGTTACAGCTCTTTGTTTCAATTTGAAGAACTTCCTTTGGCATTTCTTGTAGGACAGTTTGGGTGGAGATATATTCTCTCAGCTCTTATTTGGGAACATCTTTCTCTCTCCTTCTATTCTAAAGGGTTCTTTTGCCAGTTTTAGTACTCTCAGTTGGCAGATATTTTTCCTCCAGTACTATGAAAATCTCACACTACTCTCTACTGAGAAGTCTGCTGTCAGGCAACTTGGAACATTCTTATGTGCTATTAGTTTCTTGTCTCTTGATACCTTGAGAATCATCTATCTATTTTTCACCTTTAAGGTCTTTATTGTAATATGTCTTAGCTTAGACTTGGTTGAACTAAATCTGACTTGTGTTTGTTGTAATGTGTAATATGTAAGGTGACCTTTGACCTACCTGTGCCTGCATGTGCATATTTTTGTCTAGGTTTAGGAAGATTTCTTTGAATAAGTTTTTTTTTTTTTTTTGCTTCTTTGGCACATTCTAGTCCCTATTCAACCTCAATAACCTAAATATTTGCTCTTTTAATGTAGTCCCAACGTTCCTGTAAACATTCTTCATTCATTTTCATTCCTTTTTCTCTTCTGTGTATTTTCAAATAGCCTATTTTCAAGATCACCAATTCTCTGTTTAATCTTTCTTGCTATTGATGCCTTCTATTGCATTTTAATTTCACTTAGTATATTTTCTATCTCAAGGTTTTCTTTTTGATTTTTTAAAACTTGTTTTCACCTCTCTGTTTAATCTCTCTGTTAGTGTATTAAATCATTTATTTAGATTTTCTTAAAGCTCACTAAGTTTTTTTAAAGCAACTATTTTAAAGTTTCCAACTGAGAATTCACCCACATAGTTACATCTGATTTGACACCTGATTTTGACCATTAGGTAAGCTCATGTTTTCCTGAAATTTCATAATTCTTTTTGGTATGTGAGACCATTTGAACATTGAAGGATTAAAAATTTGATTTTGTTTCTGCCTCTCCTTCCAGAAATTTGCAGTTGCTGTGCGTTGTTCAGCATGAGTCAGGGATGTACCTTCCCCTTAAGTCTTTTCACAGAGCTTATCCCACTAATCTGTGCCTTTTTAGTTAATCCTTATACCTCTCTTTCCCTAGTTGTGACTAGTACTTCTGATTTCTAAAGGCACATATTAGTTTTGATGTTTTCCAGACTTCTTTATTAATTGGAACCATATTATATGTTCTCTTTTCTGTCTGGCATCAAAACATGTTTTTGGGTTTTGTCCGCAGTGCTACATGTTTGAGAACTCCGTGTTTTTGTTGCTAAGTAGAATTCCATTGCATACAGATACAACAAATTGTTTGCCCACTCTCTTGGGGATGATCATTTAGGTTGTTTTGGGGTTTTGACTTTAGCAAATAAAATACTATGAAAACTTATGCCCATGTCTTTTACTAAGAAAATATAATTCTAAATAGGGCCTATATTTAAGAAGAAACTATAATGAACAATGAGAAAGGAAAAACTTGAAATTGAACTATACCAAAAGTGTTATCAAATAAAATTTGGAAGAATGCAATGAAATTAGTCCTTTGAATGAAATCAATAGCCTAAAATTTATTATATATACCATTAAAGGCAACTATAGACAAAAAGTTAATAAATTAGAACTTAGTACCTCCCATGAGGATATAACAAATAATTTCTCTTTTGGCTACACAACTATAACCTCCTATAAAATATCTGAAGCAACCATTTTCAAGTGATGGACAATAGGTAGCACTCGGTTATAATCTTCAAGATTAAATGTTGAGGTGAGCTCAACATTTGTCTGGGAAGCTTTTTGGATTGCATCAAAGAGATGTGGAACCCAAATAGAAAGCAGTGGTGTTGCAGATGGAAAAATGCAGATTTGCTTTTAGTGCTGCTAAAGTACCTGGAGTTTGTGCAGCAGGCTACTGGTAGTTGGGAATTGCACAAAAAAGAACCTCAGAAATGTGTGTGGAAATTTCATTGAGGCTATGAACAAATATCAAGCAGAGCATCTACAAGATAAAACTTTGTGAGGCGAGGGGAAAAGGGCTGCTGGGGTCTGTGAGAAGAGCAAAGATTCCAATGTTGACACAGTTGGGGCAGATAGTGGAATTCTGAACTGATTTTTAAAGTTTTTTAATGAACATCAAAATTTTAGGCATGCAATTCTTAGGGCTTACTAACTTCTTTTGTATGAGTTTTTCTTTCATTTCAGCCTATCCTTCTAGAATCATTTTCCTTGTTTCTGAAGGAAATAAATTTAAAGTTGTTTTGAAGTAAGTCTCTTGGTAGTAGACTCTCCTATTTTATTTATATTTATATAAATATATAAATTCTATTCCTGAATAATAACTATGTAGAACACAGGATTGTAGACTGAATATTTGTCTCCACATTTTATAATTATCATTCCATTGTATTTTTTTTTTTTAAGCTTGAAGTTTGGACTTCAATTGATTTCTTTTTTTTTTTTTAATTTTTTATTGTTGGCTGTTCAAAACATTACATAGTTCTTGATATATCATATTTCACACTTTGATTCAAGTGGGTTATGAGCTCCCATTTTTACCCCATATACAGATTGCAGAATTACATCAGTTACACATCCATTGATTTACATATTGCCATACTAGTGTCTGTTGTGTTCTGCTGCCTTTACTATCCTCTACTATTCCCCCTCCCCT
>NW_025999932.1:26700973-26708445 GCF_001458135.2 Marmota marmota marmota
TCTGCTCTGCCCCTCCTCCAATTGGTGTGACGTGTCTACCACACCCGCGGACCGCTGGGCCTGTTTTGCTGGTTGGTCGCAGGTCTGCCTACCTTGCGGGCACGGGTGGCGGCTCTGCTCTGCCCCTACTCCAATTGGGGTGTTGTGACTACCACGCTGGCAGGTCGCTGGGCCTGTTCCGGGCGCGGGCGAAGGCTCTGCTCTGCCCCTACTCCAATTGGGGTGACGTGTGTACCACGCCAGCAGGCCGCTGGGCCTGATCTGCTGGTCGGTTGCAGGTCTGCCTACCTTGCAGGCGCGGGCGGCGGCTCTGCTCTGCCCCTCCTACCATGCCCACGGACCACTGGGCCTGTCCTGCCAGTCGGTTGGAGGTCTGCCTACCTTGCAAGCGCAGGTGGCGGCTCTACTCTGCCCCTACTCCAATTGGGGTGATGTGAGTGCCATGCTGGCGGGCCGCTGGGCCTGTTCCAGGTGTGGATGGTGGCTCTCCTCTGCCCCTCTGGCTTGATGACAAACTGAGAAGGACTCGGGTGTTTGTGACTCACTTTCTTTACCAGGAGACCAACTGTTTCTTTCGCCGCTGGTATCGATGAAGTTCTCTTCTCCGCCGCTTTCTGATGACATCAGATCTCTGCCATGTTGGTTTCCCATGCGAATGGCAGCATTTCGTTCCCTTTGCCAGGTTACCAAAGCAACGGGTGAGTCCTGACCGGCCCTCACAAGCCCTGTCTCAATCCTATTGCCACTGCCTATGAAGGCTCGGTTGGTATTTACCTCCACAGTATTCAGCAGGACCCGGACCAAGAAGCAGTTTCCACAGGTTCTTTAGCCCTGGGCCAGAGCAGTTCCGGGAGCCGGAATTCGGCTGCTCCAGGCTCGGTGTATGTTCTGATAGGAGCAGGCTCCAAGAAGCAGTTTGCGCAGGTTCTTTCTTTAGCACTGAGCCTGAGTAATTTGTCTGCGAGACGCAGGTGAATGGCAGCCTGAAATTACCTGTTCTATGGCTGAATGAGCTGCGATCAGTTGAAAACAGGGATGGTGACGTCAGCTCTCCAAGATGGTGGCCGCTGGCTTCCTCTGTGGTCTGACCAGTGTGGAGAACCGAATTGGACCGCTTCCTTCCCCCGTCTCAAACCCAGAATTCAGCCCTGAGCACGGTGATTGCACAGCTGGCAGAAGCCCGCAGAATCCGCAGCGCTGTATCTTTGCGTTGCTATCTCGTCGTTTCCGAGCGCGCACTGCAGACTCTAGCCGCAGGGCGATTTGCTGAATAAGCAGCGTGACCCTCCCTGCAGACAAATCTCTCGCGTTTAAGCCCCCGTAGCTGATCCTCGTGCGATGGAAATCCTTCCTCTAGGTTTTGGAGCACCCCAATTTTGCTGGAAATTCCTAACAAGATAGCTTTTAGCCGTTCTAACTCGTCATTCTCCCGCACAGTGACGCGGTACACGGGGGTGATGCACTCCCTTCGCCGCCATCTTCCCGAGTCCCCTATTTTCAACCTTTCTAAACCACATTTTGTGTTTATGTTCCTGGTTATTTGTTTCTATTATAGTTTATTCCTTAATTCTGCCACTGTGTTTTATATTAGACATTATATTTTTTAGAATGTGTGTTATTTCACATTTCAATATTAAACATTATGAGGCAACTTTTCCATTACAAAGTGTGCCTTTGTGTGTGTATGTGTAAATATGCATATTTACTTTTTCAAATTCTGTTTATTTGAAGACTTTTTCTGGCTACATACCTTGAATTGATTTTTTAATATATATATTTTTTGTTTTTAGATATACATGAGAGTAGAATGTATTCTGACATATTATACATACATGGAATATACTTCCCATTCTTGTGGTTGTACATGATGTGGCAGTACACTGATCATGTGCTCATATATGAACATAGGAAAGTTATGTCTGACTCATTCTACTGACTTTCATTTTCCCATCCTTTCCCCCCACCTTCATTCCCCTTTGTCTAATCCAATGGACTTCTATTCTTCCTTCTCCTCCTTCCTTATTGTCTGTTAGCATCCATATATCAGAACATTTGGCCTTTGGTTTTTAGGACTGGCTTATATGTTCCAGTTTCAGCCATTTACTGCAAATGCCATAATTTCATTCTTTTTTATGGGTAATATTAAATCTTTTTTAAAGTTTTCCAGTTATATATTACTTGGATCACCTTTGTCTATCTTCCCTAGTTATTGTGTACCTTTTAAAAGTCCATTTCCATTTTCCAAGTTTACTTTCATGTATTCCCTATGTTACCTATTGTACTTTTATCAGGACCCTTTTTCCTTGTTCTCGTTCTGATTCCATTTTTTATTTCTGTGATGGAGAAGAAATGAAAACCGACTTCTGTCACTTGAATTTAATCTTCTGTTATCTTTCTTTCCTTTGAATTTGTGGTTGTTTTTTTTTTTTTTACAGTGTGGTCTTTCTTTTCTGAAGTAACTGATTATTAGGTTTTTCTTTTAAACTGATGGCAAAATATTTGGTCACAATTTTTATTGGCTGCCTGATAAATTTTTGGGGGGGAGGTATTCTTTGTCCTTACTATTGTTTCTCCTGTTGTTTTAATCTTGTATCTTTGACTCAGTGTTTTTCCATTGGCTTTTTCTTATAACTTAGTCCATTTTTCTTGGACTGAACTTCACAGGTGTCAGCACGTGTGTGTTGGGGTGGTGCCATCCTCCAGGCTTCACAGCCTAAAAGTTTCCTCCTCTATCATAAAACTCCTTATGCTAAAAAGGCTCTTCCATGTTCTTCATGTGGTCTCTTAATGCTTTCCTTTTCTGAACCAAACTCTAGATAGAACCAGAAGCTTAAGGAAATCCCTCTAAGAACCACTGATCCAAGTGATTCATGTCTTTGCACACCAGGATGAGACCTCTAGTCTTTAGGAAATACATTTTTTCTTGGGTCTGAGGCATCTAGCCATCTTTGTAGTTTTCTCTCAACTTTCACTTGGCTTTGCCCATTCTAGGTTCCTTTTAGCATCCTCACACATGTATTGAGGTATGTGGATAATAACTGTGCTCTAGTTTTACGAAAAACAAAGTTTGCATTTTCCCCGTTTCAACTTTGGTATGACTTTCAAGAGGAAGAGGAAAAAGATGACTCTCCTGTTGAGGGCCACAGCCAAGTCGGGATGACGCATGGCATTTTTGCCAGAAATAGTGGTTGAGAGGTGACGCTATCGAGCCATTAAGATGATGACTTTTGAGTTCTGGCGGAGTTCTGGTTGAGTTCTGCTTGAGCTCTCACAGGGATTCCCGGAGAGTTCCCATTGGTTGGGGAAGTGCCGGAGGCGGGGTTTCCGGTTGTTGGTTCTTGGAGGAGCCGCGTGGCGTTCGGGAGAATTCCTGGGGAGCGTGTGTGGAGTGTGCTGGTGGAGTTCAGAAATAAAGTTTGTTCCTGCTTCAGTGGCTCGTGATTTGTGCCCAGCCAGGCTGCGGCACTCTCCCAGCCACGTTCATCCTGGAATTCTCTCCCCACAGACTTAAGTTATCTAGGTCTGAACCCCAAACTGGGGACATGATGGCCTCTGAGTTACTTAGATTTTTTAAACTGGAAGAATCAGTTCCTAAGATCCTTAAGTTCTAATAATTGAACCTAGCATCTCTGACATCCTTCGTAATTGTTCCTAAATTCATGTTAATCCATCAATTTGGATAAAGCACAAATATCATGTGAAAGTACCATTATAATAAGGTGGCCTTTATTGTTGTATGATAACCCAAGTTCATGAATCACAGTTCAACAGAGAAAAGAACTTAATGAATTCACGCAAAACACCAAAATCAGTAAACAAAACAAAACAAAAACCTTAATCAAACGTTAAATCTTTAGTGGAAAAAAAAGGGCTACATGTAATTTGATCTACAAGAAAAGTTTCCAGATATATTTAAAATTAAATACATAGTAACCATTCAATATTTTCTCCACACTATTTCCACTAATAGAATATATTTTAGTTCTTCTTCTAAACTACAGTACATACAATAAAACTTATGCCTATTTCTGTGTCTCCAAGGAAAAGTTGTTTTTTGCCTTCCATACTTATCAGTTTATTATATTTATATATTCAAGTGTCTGAAAAAGATTTTTTTCTTTTGGCAAGGATGAGAGATGATGGCCTGTGCAGATGGATCAAAAACAATGCAACTGGTTGCTTTGTTTTAGTCAATGTAGACTATATTTTAATCATAGATCACTGCTTATTTTATATGAAATTAAAGATTGATGGAGATGGATAGATTTAGCATATGAAAGGGAAAAAATGAGCATTTGTGACTTTTGAAATGACTCTAGTGTTTGCCCTGTGCCTTCAACAGTCTTCAGGGGGAGAACAGATGAGATGATTCTAAGGTCTCCTCCTCCTAAGATGCTATGTTCTGCAATGCGACTCCAAAATCAACATGAGAGAATTGACCTACATGGATAATCCATTCCAGAAGACAACCCTCATCCTCTAGATTCCAAGTGAGCAACCCTGGACATTACATTATTCTTTGAGAGATTCCCTTCTACCTTGACTAGAGATAAAACCTCTGTTTAGTCTCTTACATGATCTGCAGGAATTTTTGGTCTGATTTTACTTTCGTGGAGTATTTGTATGCATAGTCAAAACAACAATATTCATAGCAAAACTATTCCAAGAACTCTGAGAAATTGCATTTGATGTTTATATTGAAAGGAGTTTTCATTAAAATACTCTCAACCCCACTTTGAAATCTAAAGAGAGTTAACCGTAAATAGGAAGTTTTTAAACATTTTTTTTCCATGTTGTGGGAGTCTATGTAGCATAAAACATGCCCTGCAGCCTCACAAATCAACCCCAAATCCACAAGGGGGTCATGCCTGCAGAGCCTTTGAATCCTCTTGAAATTGTCAGCTCTGAAATCTAAAGCCTGGCTGGACAGACATTAACATAAATCAGAAGGCATTTTGACACAAACCAAACTGCATTGACAAGTTTTTCATTTCAGGAGCTTGGGTTCAGATTTAAGTAATCAAAAGTCTGTTTCTTGTTCCATAGTCCACATGAGTCACTCATAAGAGAACCTTCCAATTAATGTCCACAATTGGCTATACCTAAATAATTTTCACATCACCACCACAGTGGTCATTTTAAAAGGCAGTTGCACCCAAAGGTTAGGTGTTGTCTGAGTCAGATGGGGTAAGTGTACATTCCCTGGGAGGATCCTGAACCAATTGCTTAATCTCTTTGAGCCTCCTTTTCCTCATATGGTGGGGATCAAATAAGACAAATCACCCAAAGCACCAAATTAACTGCCTGGCACAAAAGCATATGGCTTTAGAAGCAAGTTATATCACATGTTCAAGGAGTAGATTATTCCAATAATGTAGAAATTCTTCATACTCATACATTTTATGACACTAGTAAAATGTTCTAAATATTTCTGTACAAAGAACGTATAAGGCAAAAAGGGTGTGTGTGTGGTGGGGATGTCCCATGAAGAGAAATCCATGGAGCAGAGTAAGGGGATTGAGGGGGAGGGGGAAGGGATGTGAAATGGGAGGAGGGGTGGAATGAAATTGACCAAAATATATTACATATATATGAATATACTATAGTGAATTTCACCTTTATGTATATGCATAAAAAAGCCAAAATCTGCATGATATGTTATCAAGTAATTCTTGAGAATGCCTGGAAAGTCCCAAATGACCTCATCCTGGCTGGTAATTGATACAAGCCACAAGCTGGGAACTCAGCTGATGCTCTGTCAACCAGAGGTCTCAGTTCTCTTCCATATGTGTGTCTCCATGTGATTACTTGAACTTCCTGACAACATGGTGGTTGAGTTTCAAAGGGGAATGTTCCAAGAGCACAGGCTCCAGTGTAAAAGTGCATATCAAATTCCCATATTCATCCCACTCATTGATGTCCCATTGGCCAAACCTAGATATATAATAAATCCTAGAGGGGGCCCAGGAGGCACAGTTCACTGGCCACCAGTCTACCACAGGGGTGGAGAGAAGATGGATAGTGTGATGTTAATTTTATGTACCAACTTGACTGGGCCATAGAATACCCAGGCATTCGGTTACGTTATTCTGGGTGTGTTTTTGAGGGCATTTCTGGATGAGATAAGCATTTGAATTGATTAAATAAAGCAGATTGCTTTCCTCAATGTATGTGGGCCTCCTGGCCCATCCATCAAATCCACCCCTAATATGAGGGAATTTTATTTTACTGCTTATCTTTAAGCTGGGAAATCAGTCTTCTGCCTTTGGGCTGGGAATCTAATTGGAATTCATATCATCTGCTTTCCTGCTTCTCAAGCTCTCAGACTAGGGATATACCACTAGTTCTCCAGCTCTCCAACTGCAGATTTGGGCACTATCTGACCTCCATAATTATATAAGCCAATTCCTTGTAATACATCTCTTTATTGTATCTAATATGCTATATTGCACATATACACATACAAATTGATCTACCCACATACCCTTGCTATTGGTTCTATTTCTCTGGAGAACCCTAATATAGATAAAATGTGCCACATCTCGGGCTCACCCACCACTCTGGTATTTGCACTACTGACATGTACCATTCCCCTTCCTCAGATGGAAGGAAGAAGTGGATAGAGTTGGGACTATGGGAATATACAGCCTAAAACACAAGCACACCAAAGATATGATTAAAATGAAAACACTTTATCCTTTCTTTTTTTGCCAAAGTATTTGGGTTGAATTTATTCTTGAGTAATTTTATAAAAAATAAATATGACTATTCAGCAATTAGTAACATTATTTTTAAAGGATGCCTATGGTTGAAAATTCATAGATGTTATTCTACTTTATGACTTGAAATCTCCAGGGCACAATTAGCGTGCGATCTAAAATGTGAAAATGAAGTCAGGCTGAGAAAAGAGGAAAGCAGGAAATAACATAGCTACAGAATAAGCTGTGCTGCCTCTAAATATGTTTGAATGTGGTTCCTTCAACATCATGAAAATGATGTTTATGGTCATGATAAATGGTCCCAGCAATTCCTCACAAATGTGATTCTCTTGGGGTAACCAGATGCTTCCAGAACATATTAATTTCTGTGTACTGCAAAGATACTGTAAAATAGTCTCCCTTGATACTCCAAGAATGCCCCAAATCGATTCTTTCTATGCCTACTTCCATCCCTGTGCCCCAGTTTCGACATTTGTTTTAATCATCTTTATCATCATTGTGATCAAAACACTCAACAAGAACAACTTAAAGGAGGGAAAGTTTATTTGGGGTTCATAGTTTTAGAAGTCTCAGTCTATATTCAGCTGACTCCATTGCTCTGAGCTCAAGGGGAGGCAGCCTACCATGGTAGAATGGCCCAGCAGAGGAAGGCTGCTCCCCTCAGGGCAGCAAGGGGTGGGGGGCGGGTGGGGGCAGTGGGGTGGAGGGGGGAAAAGAGAGAGAGAGAGAGAGAGAGAGAGATAGATAGATATA
>NW_025999932.1:26708455-26752291 GCF_001458135.2 Marmota marmota marmota
GTGGGGTGGAGGGGGGAAAAGAGAGAGAGAGAGAGAGAGAAATAGATAGATAGATATACCACTGGGAAGGCACACCCCCAGTGATCCACCTCCTCTAGTCATACCTCTCCTGCCTACTTACCACTCAGTCCATTCAAAGTATGATGGACTGATCAGTATACAGCTCTCACAGTCAATCATTTCACCTCTGAAAATTCCTGAAAAAACACAGAAGCTCTTGGGGGATACCTTCATATCAAAACCATAACAGGGAATAAGAATAATAACCTCCTCAGAGGTTTGTTGTGAGGATGAAACAAGATAATATGTAAAAGCAATTGAAATAGTACCTGGTGCCCGTAACTTCTCAAAAAAGGTAAGCTGGGATTCTTATATGCCCTAGGAATATTTTGCAGAGAGAATGTGCTATTCCTTTCCAGAGCCATGTATACCTTTAAAAATGCCTCCCCATGAATGTTGTGGTTAAATCATGAGTGTAGTGTAACTGGGCAGTTGACGCTGACTTTGGGTTTGAGCCCGCTCAGCCCACCTGTCTGCACCAGGCCCTTGAGAGGAGGAAGTCAAGTCTGTTTTCCTCCCTGGTTCTGTGAATGGCCAAGCGAGACTGTCTGAAGCAGTCCATCATCAGTCACCAGAAAGCTCCGACTCATCTGTTCCTCCTCCATCATCTGTGACAGAAATCCTCCCACCTCTTCCTCCTGACTTCCATTTGATATGGGTCCCAGCTTTCCCTCTGGGAGTCTCAATCACCTTTGAGAACAGAGCTATATGCCTGATACATAGCTCTGATGGTGTGATTTAACAGGGAGGGGTTTCTCTGGCTTGTAGGTATCATATTCCCACACTTTGATTGAATTTTCCATTCTTCTCCATGTATTCGGTCTTCCCTTCCTTGTTGGGTACTTCTTTCTAAGGAGATTGGATTACCCTTCATCAGCTTGAGCAAAGACGGTCTTCCTATTTTTCATCTTCCCTAAGAGTAAGTGATTTTAATTTTGGTGGTACATGGATAGATAAAGACCACCAAATTCCTACCTAACCCTGATCTCTCCAATTTTATAGGCTTGTGACCTTTCTGTGGATGGCTAGGGGTTGGACAGGATTCTGCTACACATGCAAATACATACACAGTACCCAGAAGAGAAGACTCAACCTAGAAGTTCCCTTTTAAATGTTGTTCGTCTCTCAATGGTTCCCAAGAATGAACCACACCTTTTTCACATGTCTATGCCTGTTCACAGGACTCTGAAGTAGCAAACCTTTTGTTGTTAAATTAAATAAGTAGGAGGCCATTGACTTGAGTCTGTCTCCCTAGTCCAAATTCCTGTGTGAGGAATTATAAGCTAACTTAGTATAGAAATGAACCAAAACTAAACTTTGGAGTATAATCTTTGTAACAAATAGCCAGGTCTCAGTCAACAACAGGTATCCAACTGATCAGACCATGTCCAAATGGGGCAAAAGTGTAGCTGTAACCAATCAAGCTGTTTCTGTATTTGATTTCCACTTTTGGTCTATGTTATTCACTGCCCATATTACAGCATGGAATTCTCTGAACCTCTTCTGCTTCTGAGTGATACTCAATACATCAACTGGCCTTTGCTCAAATGAATAATCTTAAATTTGTCTAAAGTTTTCCTTTTAACACTGCCTAAGGGTAAATTATACTCAAACTCCCAAATTTTGGTTAGTCCAGGTTCTAGGTCTTCACTTGATAAAATACAAAAGGAAAGAAATTTGCATTTCTGAATGTATAACAAGGGGCAATAACTCTACATTGCAGAGACAAAAATTCCTCAATGCTCTCTGACTCAAAGTAGTAATAAAATTATCCTTTGTCACTAGTGAGAAATTTAAAAATAAAGCCACATGTCACAAGAGACTGACATATGAGAGTTGGCATCTACTACCCCAATTTAGCTTGCCGAAGATTGTTATTTTTTCCTTTGGAAAAACTGAGAATTTTCATTTCATTACTGCCTTAATCTAGTCAGGATGCTATAACAAAGTACCCTGGGCTGTACAGCTTAATAAATGACAGGAATGTCTCATAGTTTGGTAGGTTGGAAGTCTGAGATCAGGATGACAGCATGATCAGGCTGTTGTGACAGTGCTTGTCTGGGTTGCAGACTGCTGTCTTCTCACTGTATCCTCTTATCATGGGGGGATAGAGAGAAAGCTCCCTGAGGTCTCTTTTATAAGGGCACTAGTCCCATTCATTGAGGATTCTACCCACCAGACCTGGTTCTCTTCCAAAGGTCCCACCTTCTGATACCATCACATTGGGGTTAGGATTTCAATTTGTGAGTTTGGCAGGGGTGAGGAGGGTGGACAGGAGCATTTAGTCAATTGCAGTATCTAAACAGGTTTTTTTCATCATGTGGTATAGAATTAAAATAAATGGATTCATCAGCAAATGACAAAGTGCACATTTCTTGGCATGTATAAAAGAAGGAAAAGCTCCAAGGAAGACCAGATACATCATATTTCTAGTCTTCCCCCAGATATCCAACCCTGTTTTCAGTTTTGCAAAAAAATGTAATCAGAATACCCTTCTCCTAAGAATACGAGGTGGTGACTATGCTGCCCAAACATTTAATGGTTGTTCTCATTGAAGACTCATGACCAAAACTCAGTTTTTAAATACACTTATTCAACAAAATGCAGTCAAAAGCCTCCTTTCCTCGGCTTCTTTGTAAATCTTTCTCTTTGCTCACATACAGATTATTTTCCCAGTTGCATTCTGAACGTACCCGAAAATGATCCATGAAGCTTTTCTGAGCTCCTGCCCCTGAGGTACGATTACCTTATGTTTCTCTTCACCATCTGTTTCTTTTCTGCAAAGCTTTTTGAACTCAGCCTCCTGGAACAGGAGAACAACAAAGATGAAAATTATTGCCATCGATCACTTTTAGATAAAGCCAAACATCTTCCAGCCTCTCTGAATTGATTTGCTTTTCCCCCTTGAGAAAGTAACAGATAAGAGTTGGAACCCAGGCAGGGCACTGAATCAATATAAAAGTGAGGAGAATTTTGTAGAGGTAATCATGTGTAGAGAAGCACAGAACTCGCAGAACTATTTAATAGTGGCAAGATGCTTACTCAGCTTTATTAACAGCTCACTAGGTAGGCCATAAAACCTCAGATTTTCACTTAAATACATGTCCCTGTTCCCTTGTGTAGAGAATTCAGCTGTCATTTATTTGCATCCTGTCTATGATGCAGTTGCTGGTAGGGCCTCTCCCAGTGACATGCAGAAGTGGCTGTTATTAAGTACAACATCTTAATGCTAAGAACAATAAGCTCCAAAGTCAGATAAGAGGGTAACGATTATAAAGACACCAATAAAATAATGCTATTTGAATACCGTGGCTTGTTTACACTGAGAGCTAAAGCTGTGTCATGTTTGTGCCTTCTCTCCTTTGTGAACCTTTAGATCAACTGGATATGACGTCCTTCTTGATGCACTTTAAGAATCTTTTATGTAAAATATAGATAAAGTTTCTCATTTAATCCATACAATTCAGTGGCATTAATTACAATCAGTGTTGTTCCATCACCACTACATAGCTCCAAAACATTTTTTATCACCCCAGTGGACACTCTGTATCTGTTAAGCAATAATTTCCACCACCATCACTACCACCACCACGGTACCTTGGTAACCTCTAATCTACTTTGTTTCTATAAACTTGTCTATTCTAGAAGGTCCACATAAGTTACACAATATCTGTCCTTTGTGTCTGGCTTATTTCATTTAGCATAATGTTTTTAAGGCCCATCTACGTAATAGCATGAATCATTCTTTTTTACAGAAATAGAGAACAGATAGTATTCCATTATATGTACAACTGATGCTCATTTTTTAAATAGATTTCATATTTGTGAATCTGATAAAATATATTTGCAATTCCAAAAATCAATACTCATGGAACTAGCATGGGCATTCACATTCACAGAACAGCAAAATATTTGACTCACCAGACACCCATGTTCTCAGCTGAGGTTTAACAAAGCAATGCTCTGCTTTCTTATTTCAGTCTTGAAAGTGCAAATTATCACTTTCATGATCTATTGGGTGACATTTTTTTTTAACATTTTTGGTTTCTTTTTCTTGATGATTTTAATGTGGCTCTTAAACATAGTGCTTAAGCACAAGGAGGCTGAGATGTGCCTTATGGAGAAAATACATGTCTTAGAGAAGATTTATTCAAGCACGAACATTGTGTACAATGTTGGTGAATCAATAATGTATATTAAATAAGATCTTTAAACAGCAAGACACATGAATGAGGCTAGGCACTGATTTCTTGATGAAATGTTGAGTGGATGCTCATGGGAATCTAATCCTGCATCTCCTCTTGTGGCAGTCATTCAGTATGCACGACTTCATTGTTGGTGGTGACTGTAGAGCATAACTATCATGGATAATGAAAATTGACAGTAGGTGCTCCATTTTGTTTATCCACAAGTCCGTTGATGAACTCTTGGGTCATCTCCCTCTTGGCTATTGTGAATGATGCTGCTATTAACATTGGTGCACAAGGTTCTTTTCACTTCTTCTCCTTGTCTTCCTATCACTGTGAGAACTAGTCCTTACACCAGTAGGAGGTACTTGAGTGAAGCTAGAATCATAGTAATTGAGATAGCCTATGCCTTTGGGTGTTAACAAACTTTTGTATAAAAGAACACATAGTAAATACTAGGCTTTGTGGACCAAGAGGCGAAAATCAAGGCTATTATCTAGGTAGTTACAACATAGGGGAAAACACATTTCCATAGAAGTTTTTATTGATTAAATTCAAAATATAATAATAACAATGAAGTAGAAGTTTTGAAATACAGGCCTACTAATAAAATAAAATGCTCCTATTTGGAATATTCTTTGACTTAGTTGGAGGATGAAGTTAATGTTATTCAAACAATAAATCAATTAGAAATGTTCCTCTGGTAAAACCATTCTGAACTTGTAGGCTGCGCAACACCAGGTGAGTATCTGACAGGCAAGGTTGCTGATTCCTACAGTTTCATCAAATAGCTCTTCTTGTTTCTGTGAGCTACCCAGAAGGCATTATGCACCTGAGGTTAAAGGGTGGGCATTTTGTTCTTGCGTGCTTCTGATACTTCTTCACTACCACTTCAGTTTTCTTTGAAACACCTCCAACATTCAATTATAGATCTGCATGGTTCTTTCATCATCTTTAAAAAGGGGCTTCCAGACTATGCTATTTAAAATTAAAATTCCCTTTCTCCATTAGTCACTTCTGATTTTTCTTATCCTACACAGCCTGCATCACTTTTTTACAAACTACATGATTTCTTCATCATTTCTACTGTTCACATCTGTTTTTTTTTTTTCCTGCTACAATGTAAGCACGGTGAAAGCAGCATTCTTCGTCTATTTTGTTTGCCCATGTATCTCAAATACCTACAATAGTGCTCTAAATTTTATATGTTAAAAAACCCTGAGTGCAGGAGGGCTAAATAATATAACCAAGGGTACGTAGCTAGTACCAGTGTTACTATGTTACTGCTGGCAAACTTTTTGAATACTGATCAGTACTAATCAAACTAATTTTTGAATACTGTTCAAATAATTTTATTTAATTTTTACAAAAGTCCTATGAGATTAAGGACAGGGGTAACTTTTGAACCTAGGTACTCTTACTAACTGAGCTCATATTTTAACAGTATCCTCATTATCTAAATCATAATTTGAAGTCAATTCATAACCTTGGATATTTTATTATAAAAAAGGATAAAAATTAATTTAAAAAATCACAAAGAAATCAATAAATGTATAAATAATATAAAAACAATAGAATAGACAAATGCGAGAGTTCTTTGAAAAGAGAAAATAAGACATGAATTTCTTATGTTGAAGTCCAAATAACCCATATCTCAGAATGTGGCCTTATTTGGAGACAGGGTCTTTACCAAAATAATCAAGTTATGGAGTAGACTATAATCCAATATGACTGGTGTCCTCATAAAAAGATGACATTTGGATACAAAGATATACCAAAAAAGGAAGACTATGTGAAGATAGGAGGGAGAGTGGTCACGTACAAGCCAAGGACAGAGGCAGGGAACAGATCCTTCCCTCACGGCCCTCAGTAGGAGCCAACCCAGCCAGCAACTTGATTTAGGACTTCCAGACTCCAGAACGGTGAGACAACAAGTTTCTGTTGAAAGTTAAGGCAGTCAATTCATGGTACTTTGTTCACAACAGTTCTAGAAAAATGTTCCCATGTTTGGATTTATTCCCATTTTCAGTTTGGACATGGAAAAGGTATTCCATTATTGTGTCATAGCTGATTATTGTGTTGGATCTGTTGGAAAATGAACAATCAAAACCTACTTTGGACTTTCTACATTTTCCTACTTCGTATTTTGAAACTTTTTTTTTTTTTTGGTGACAGTGTTAGGAATGGAATCCAGGGCCTCGTGCATGCCAATCAAGTGCTCGACCACCACGCTCTATCCCCAACTTGTTGAAACCATTTGAACGTAACCAATGATACCCCTTTCCACGAAATTCCTTGTGTTTGCTCATTAGAGAGACTTTTGAGAATCCACAATTACTTTAGTATTTAAAATGGATTTTGACAAAGAGAAACAATTGTAGGCCAAAGCTAATTTGACAGATCAAGCAGATTCACCGTATGGCACAAAGGATGCTTTTCTACTGGATTGAATCCCCTTGGTGGGTGAAACCATTGGCTCAAGTGATCCCCTTGAAGCTATTACCTTTTTCATCATTGGATTTTGCTGCTTATCTTTCTAGAGTCTAAATATCACTATGGTTGTCTGTTATGGGTCATTAAAAAAGAACTCTGTGTTCTTGAGAACAAGATACAGAAATATTGTAGGAAATACGTGAATTAATACAATGCTTCTATTTGAACATTCAACCCACATAACACATTGATTCTCATTTCCCATGGTCTTGGCATTCTCTAAGGGAGTAGAGGCATTTGCCTTTGACATTCCTAGCACACTGGTGACCAAGCCAGTGGCCACACACAACTATAAATAATTTAGAAGCTACAAAGAATCTGATCATATTTCTCTTGATGTGAAGCAAAACCCCGTCTCCATTAGTAGGACTAGTCCCCAGGTCAGGTCAAGGACAAATCTCAAAAGTTACAGACCTTGAAGTACTTAAATTATGTGAGAGAATTCAAAGTAAGCATGTAGGCATGCGTCAGAAAGCAGCACTGAGCGTGACCAGACAGATATTTTAGCCTGGTTCCTCAAGGTTGCTGTGACCCACCCAGATTCCATGAGCAAAACTAAAATGGAAGAATCCTGTTGTTCAGAGCAAATGGAACCAGCACATGTAGTGAAATAAACTAGGGTTTCAGGTCAAGCAGACCTAAGTTCCAAATTCTAGATCATCTGCTCCTAATTGTGTGGACTTAACATCGATTAGCCAATATGATCCTCACGCCCTGCACCTCTAGCACGTGAGTAATGCGTCACGTCTACCTCAGAGAGTTTTTGGTAAATGGGATCGTGGTTGTAAATCTCCCAATGTTCCTGACTCATAAGAGTTTAACAGGAATTAAGAATGTGAACTGCCTCTGACAGGTTGGGAAAGCACTGCGTGCAACAGAGATATGCCTGGCCTTTGTGGAGCGGCCACAGGATGACACAGATCCAAGAAGATCTACTCACAGATTTGCACAAAAGAAACCCCTCCACTCATAGCTGGACCTCTGCTGTAGCCTTGGTCTGGGATCATAGCTGATACCAGATTGGGTCTGGACATGGAATCACAGACTGTCTACTTCTTCTGTCCCAGAGCCACTTTTATACATGCCCTAAAGTCCCCAGAATTGGGGTATGACCAGAAGAGGAGCTTCCAGATGCCTGAAATCTCGGTTGTTCCATATGGACACAAAATTAACATATGCTCTTATCAGACTCAGGTTTTAGTCTAGAAATTTCCATGTAGCCTTCTTTTATTTGAGTACTCCTAAGAACCAAAGAAGAAGGTAATGTCATCACCTGCCACTACCATCACACACATCTATTTGGAATCTCCTTGGATTTGAGGGCTAAATGCATAAAAATAAGTTTCATGCTACTGTGGAAAATAAGAGAATTGAACAATTTTAACTTTCCAAAAAATAAGAATACTTTAGGAGAATAAGTGACTTTGAAAAAGCAACTATTTTTTTTTCTGTGCGTATATAATTTAGGGAACAAAAATTGACATTTGGTCTCTCTGGCTAGAAAGGAGAAAAGGTCTCCTAAAAGCCCAGGGTGATTTGTGTGAAATTGAAATTCTGAACCATTCACAACAATGTTACACTGGGTTCTCTGGCTTGCTGGGAACACAGAGTCAGAATGAGTATCCAAATTAATGTGGCTTATGAACAAAGAGGCAAACATCCTGGATTCATTCATGGGAACACCAGTTCAGTTCCGCAGTTGCTGTGTAAGAAAGGATAAGCACATGGGGTCCTTCCTCCCCATGAGTTCTAGTGTCATCTTGCAGGATTTGGGCACACGTCTGAGGGCCATGTCTTAGCACACACCTCACTGCCATGAAGAACAGTGACCCACCTTGCGTTTGACCCATCATTTGACAATGAGAAACTATATGTACCTCGAGAAAAACACTACCTGGAAACCCTCAACTCCAAGTAGCACTGAGTGACCAAACTACTGACTTTAAAAAGCTTTCCTTTTCTTGGGCTAGGAAATCCTGAATACAATCACAAGAACAATAATTTGCTGTCAATTATATACCCCCAAACTCTGATAAATAGATTGATGAATGGCAGCACAGAAGAAGGTCCTTTTCCAGGGTGTCTTGTCCAACATTTTGGACATCAGATTGAGACAAAGAAACAGAGATCAGGCTTACCAAAAACCATAAACAACACAAGGCCTAAAGAGAGGGAAGAAAACTGGTGACTGTTAATCAGCTTTATGTTACTGTAGTAAAATACATGAGAGATTAGCTTATAAAGAGAAATTTATTTTGACTTATGGTTTTGGAGTTATGGTTTTGGAGTTTCCAGTCCAAAATTGGATAGACTTGTTGCTTTGAGCCTCTGATGGAATTCTGGATGTTAGGAAGTGCACAGCACATCTGTGTACTTCTCATCTCATGGCCAGGAAACAAAAAGAAAGAAGAGACTGAAGTCCTATAATTTCCTTTGAGGGCATGTTCCTAATGACTTAATGACCTCCCATTAGACTCCTCCTTCCCAGCGGCTTAGGAGGCTGAGGCAGGAGGATTATGAGTTCAAAGCCAGTCTCAGCCAAAGCAAGGCACTAAGCAACTCAGTGAGAACCTCTAAATTAAATTCAAAATAAGTCTGGGGTTGTGGCTCAGTGGTCCAGTGCCCCTGAGTTCAATCCCCAGTACCTCCTGCAAAAGACTCCTCCTTCTGGGGACCAACCCTTTAATACAGGGAACTTTAGGACACATTCAACATTCAAGCTATAGCAGAATTAGATTTTCAGAAATCTCCCTGAGCTGAAACAGTGAGCCAAATCTTGCAAGATGAAATTTAATAGGGCCAGCTCTGCGTGGCTGTGTACACACACTTGAACATATCAAAATGCCACAAGTAGATGTCAGAAAAGATGTGACTTTAACAGCAACTGTGTGGAAAAGAGTTCCATAGGACTGAAAAAATGTGATCCATCTGCTGGCGAAGATAACGAAATAACAGAAGTGTGTCATCTAGAGTGAAGGTGATAACAGCCTGCTCATACCACACCTGCACCCCAGGTTCAGGTCAGGATCTCACACTTGAAGAGTGAAATGGACCAACTGGAGCAGGCTCAGAGAAGAAAAATGCAAAGCTGTTTTTATGGAGTCTGACAAACCAGAAGATGCATGGCCTACAAAGAAGATGACTTAGGACCAAAATAGCTGCTTTCAGATGTCATAGGAGAGAGGAATAAAACTTATTCTGTTTGCTCTGACACGAGGTCAGGATGTAAACCACTGATGAAAGCTACAAGGGCATACAGTCTACTATAAAACTTCTCAATAGTCATGTATCAACTTACATTTCCTGCATTTCTCATAACCACAGACTCCACATGCCGGCCATGATTCATTCTAGAAATCTTACTTGGTTTTTCACTCTATGCATTAGGATTAGGTTCAGTGGGAAGCAGTAAGCCCCAAAGTAACAGTAACTGAAGCCACATGGAACTTTATGTCTTCTTTACACAAAAAGTAAACCCAATAACCAAATGAAACCTCCAGTCATGTCAATGTTCAACAGGGTTGTTGGTAAATCAATACTAACGAAAAAAAATAAAATAATCTATCATTCTTAGTTTAACGGTTTCTTTCAAAAAGTAGAAATGAGTTTTTGCCAATAAAGGTATTCCTGTGTCATTTGAAAATTTCATTTATTGAGTTTATTTTGCAGCTTTTTGCAAAAAAAAAAAAAAAAGGGTTCTCCTTCTGCGTCTTCTACCAGCATGGTAGCAAAATCCCCATAGACAGAAGTCATCTGCCTCTACTTGTCCCTGGCTGGGGCATTCCACTTGAAGAATTAGACATACCAGAATTGGGAAGGAAGGGTCTTCCTTCCAGAGAGGTACTCAGCAGTAATAGGTCTTCACAGTAAACCAACAGGCTGTGAATCTCAAGACTTTTTACAAAGCATGAAATCCCTTGCCTCAAAAAACCAATACCCAGCAATAAAAACATTTCTAGACTTTACTTTGAATCTAAATCTTAATTCTGAGCTTCTTCAAGAACAAAGTTAACCATCTAATTATTAATGAGGAAAAGATGAATTAAAACCTTGTACAAATTTAAAGCAATCAAGTAATTTTTAGTAGGTTTAATAATGTCCAAAAGGTCTCTAAAGGGGCTGGGGATGTAGCTCAGTGGGCGAGCACTTACCTAGATACCCAACACCCAGAATTCAATGCCCAGCTGAAAACAAAAATGTCACTAAGCATTAATATGTTTTTTTAATCTTTATTTTGGAGCTCAAACACAAATTCAAATAAATACAGCTTGCAATTCAGGACATTAGAGTTCATTATTAACTTGGCAGTTAAAAGGCAGCTAGATTAATATGGCTTTTAAAATCCCTATCACATCATATTTTAGCATAGTCATTGTTAGTTGTACATATTTACAGCTGTGTGGCTGTGGAATTTAGCCCAAATTGTGTAGGTAGCTAAAATAATCAGCCTGTCGTCTAATTCATAGCCAACTATGAAGGATGACAGGCTTAGAATTCATCAAAGTCTGTAGAGACTGGCCCTTTGGAGAGCAAAAATCCAGCAAGTGGAAATTATATAAATTTAAATATAAAATTTCTCTAAGTATAAATCTCAACGATATAAATCCTAAATGATGGATGCATGCCTTAACAGCAATTTGTGTGGGGAAAATAAATTCCCACTGAACTTAAAGTTTTATTGAAAATAACTTGAAAATCCCACAAAGAGGAAAACAGAAACAAAACAATGGAGCCATCTAAGCAGAGTTTATGTCAGGGAGATTAAATGTATTCCTCACTGGTTAGGCTAGAACAGATAAACAGGGGCTCTACAAAGCTGAAGCAAATCCAGGGAATCCCCAAGAAGAGGCAGGCTTTCACAGTTTTTCTTTAGGATCAGTAATGCCTTTGAATTGGATTACGTTTAGTACTTTATTGTTTTGAGCAATACATGTATATTTGTAAGTGATAACACTAAGAATGCAATTGCAGCTATATTTTCATTTCTTACCATTTTCTTTTAGCACTATGTGCATTTTTCTGCCTGAATTTCTGGAGCAGAACGAACAAGATGAAGAGTGGAAGGTCATAAACTGCAGAGATAACAGTGCACCAAAGCACATAGGGTCCCATGGGTGAAAGAAAGGACTTTGGGATTGACTCTGGAGTGATAGCAGAGGAGTTGGGTGTCAGAATGGAAACCTCTCCCTGATTAAATGAGGGAGAAAAGGATTCCGTTTAGTGGATTTGGTGCTCAGCAAGACTTTGGAAGGCTGGAGATGCAGGCTGCTGAATCGACCTTGAGTGTGTCTTCCAGGAAACCTCCTCACTGGGATGTGCCTCAGAAGTTACTATCCTGCCAGGATCAGGAATGTAGGCAATTGAGTGGACACAGGGCATCTGTTCTTTTCTGGAGCACACAGCTCACATTATGATTCAGGGATCAGGAAGTTGATGCTTCTGCGGTTCCTTGTCTATATCCACCAAGCTGGTTCCTGGATACTGCAAAGCTGCTGCGGAAACCAAACCCCCAAACATCCCACAGTCTTCGTGACAATGCTTGCCAGGAGCAGCATTTGGGGCAGCAGCTAGGGAGCCTCTGTGTAGTTTCTGCCTCCATCTTAATCTGTAGAATCAAATGTGTGACCAGAACATAATTGCATGTCACTTTATGCTCTGTATACAGATGCTCTTTGGTTTACTGTGGGGATATGCTTTGTGAAAATTATTAGAATTAAAAATGGAGTCATTTGTGTCAAACACAAAACAAACAAACTAAAGCTGGGAGGTGATGAAGGACAGGATCTCATACACATATGCTTGATAACAGGAACAAACACAAAAGACTCCGCCAGATCCATGACCTTACACGGAAAATACTTCTGAAAGGATGTCTGCTAACAACTGCCCGTCTAAACTTGCATTAATCAATAGCCTTTGTTGTTGATCCTTGTAGTCAAGAAACATTGTTTAAAAACTAACTTATATAATTTCCCTTCATTTTGCCTTTAAAAACTTCCCCTTGCCTCAACCTCCTTGAATATGTACATAGTTTACCATGACATGTGTATTCCCAGTCTCAATGTTCACTCTTGAATAACTTCATCATCTTTGGAGAATTTGTTATTTAGGTTAATGGTCCTGCTATACCGACTGTAAGTTTTAAAATATTGTGAATTGAAATTGCATTTACTACACCTAACCTATAGAACATAATATCTTAGCAACACAATATCCTGCAGAGTGTCTACGGTTTACTCTTGTGATCTTGTGGCTGACCAGGAGCTTGCTGACATTCATTCTGCTGCCCAGCATCATGAGAGAGAGCCATCACCATACATGACCAGCCCAGGAAAACATGAAAATTCAAAATATAAAGTATGAATTTGGATTACTTTTGCAATATCACAAAACCTAAGCTGAATCATTGTAAGCCAGGAAGCATCTGTACTGGATAGATTAGAACCTGCGCTGAGTGTCAATCTACCACATTAAGTACAGATGGGATGATTTCAAAGCGAGAGCAGAGGAGGGATATGAACTGACTCACTGTTTACAAAGGACCACCCAAGAGGGCGAGAGAGAATGCTGAGACCAATGGGAGGCTCTAACAAAAGACCAGGTGTGAGATGATGGGGCTTGGACCTGGGAGGTAAAAGGAAGGTGGGAAGAGTGGGAACAGGTGGGGTGTTGGGACGGAAGTCAAAAGCCTCTCCTGACGGAGCAGACACGTGTTGTAAAAGAAATAAGAATGAGTCCAAGATTTTTGGCCTAACTCAAAACCATTTATTGAGATGGGGAAGACAGTAGAGGAATCAGATTGAACCAAGGAAAAAAGAAACAAGAGGAGACGTCAAGGAGGTTGGGGAGTGGGTGGGCTAATGTCATCACACATAGATGACATTTCTAGTCATGAGACTGGATGACATTAAATTGTGAAGAGTATCTGAGAGGAAGTTTGAGGGCCGAGCCCTGGGACACTCTCGTGTTTAGGTAGCAGGAAAAAGATGAGGTCGCAGCAAAGGAGAATGAGAAGGGTTGGTCAGTAAAATAGCAAGTTTGAGACAGCAGCATGCCCCAGAAGTCCAGAACAAAGCACGTTGAACGAGGAAAGTGGCCACTTGGTATCAAATACAGCTGGTGGGCTCCATCACAGTAGAGAACTCATCAGTGGATCATGGAGGTGATGGATTTGGATGGAATGCCAAGGGCAAAATCCTGACAGGGATATGTTCTGGTTAATGGAGTTCTTTTCCAAGTTGAGAGATCAAAAATAAGCAGGTGTGTTTACTTATGGCTCACAGTGTGGGAAAACTATGAGTAAGATTCTATTGCAGATTTTTAATACTTTTTTTAACATAAGCATTCTTCATGCTGTTTTAATTTTTAGGTGGTTTTAATGACTACATTGTATTCTATGATATGAATATAATAATTTTAGAAGTCTTCTTATGTTATGTACCTGGGCTGTGTACCCTTATTTGCCCCAATTAATGCTGGGAGGATAATCACTCTATAGTTGTCTGCAGCATTTCTCCATCTCTGACTTAATTCTCCGTTTCTTATTTTCAGCCAAGGGGTTTAAATATTTTAAGATATCAAACCCTGACACACATGCTTTCCCAAAACCACATCCCAAGTTTCAGTGTGAGATTTAAACGTTTTTTTATTTCAAAGAAAAGCTCAGACGGCTCCTTTAGACCCCACTTCTAGCTCAGCGTCATGCGGATGTGTCAGTAGAACGTTGGAAGTGCACCACTTCAACTGGGTTGTTTAGAAGCAGCTGTCAAAGTTTCATCACCCAGCCGCGTACTTTTTTGCTTGATATACCACATACATGTTTTATAACATTTCCCCAAGGAAGAGCTGAGTTATGCTGAAAGGAAAGCATATTCCTTTAAATGAAGGCTAAAGTCTTCTGTTGCTCTCTGGAAAACTGATAGATGTTTTCTAATATCCTACATGGAACTTTTCCAGTTTACTGCTTCAGAATTGAGGGGAAAGGTAGGAGACATTTTCTAGTTATTACAAAATGGGTGGGGTGTGAATAAATGGTAAAGGATACGTGAAAAGCCAAAAATCACTACACTTTTAAAAGACCTGATTGGCTTTTATTTGTGATTCTAGAATTGAGTGACATCTCATTCTATAAGATGGGTTATAAAATAGAAGTAAGCCAATCCCAAAAATGCAAAGGCCAATTTTTTTTCTTTGATATGAGGATGCTGACTCATAATGGCAATGAGGGAGGGGAGCATGGGAGGAATGAAGGAACTTTAGATAGGGCAAAGGGGGGGAGGGGAAGGGAGGGGGGCATGGGGTAGGAATGATGGTGGAATGAGTTAGACATCATTACCCTAAGTACATGTATGAAGACACGAATGGTGTGAAAATACTTGGTGTACAATCAGTGACCTGAAAAATATATGAATTGCATTCTGCCATCATGTATAACAAATTAGAATAAATAACTTAATAAAAAAAATAAAGAAACCAACATCTGGACACGGGTGAGCTCATGGCTACCGGCGTGCCACTTGTTCTAGCCCTCTCAGCTGATAGAACAATAAAATATACATTTGTGTATATACGTATATTTCTGTATGTATCTATACTATGATATGAGTTAATACTGATTATTTCTAATTAAAATTTATTACTGCAGGAAAAATATTAGAATGAGTGTTCTGAAGAGCTGAGCAGAGGAGTTTGACTTTTTAGATAGAAAAGGACTAGCTTATGACTTTCTTTACAGAGTTAAGACAGATGTGAATGTCCTTATTACACCGATTCAAGTTGACTGGATTTTTTTTTTTCTTTTTTGGTAAAATTGGCCCATTTCAACATTCAGTTTGATATATGGTACTTAGCAAAATTGGCACCCTCCTGGTTTGCTGGTCTGCTGGGCGCAGTGCCGGAGGCGAGTCCAGAACACCAGCCTGCCATTAGCTTTGTCTAATATACACAACTGTCTGAGTCAGGAGGAGGTAAAGAGTATGAGTAAAATAAATGATAAATATTAGCAATAAATCTGTTAGAATCCTTAATATTCTGCAACTAAAAAAATTGTTACTTGCTTTGGGATAGAATTAGAGGGAAAAATGCACTTTATAGCTACTCCTCCTTGTCTGCCTGCAAAACACATAATTTTGAGCTTTTTTTTTTTTGCTGCTGTAACTTCTTTTGGATTGTAAGTACTCAAAAATCTCAAAAGAGCCACATTGGTGCCTTAATGATTTCGATACAGCTAAAATGAGCATAATTTGTAGTTTTCTCTAATTTTCTGTGTATTATTATTTGCACAGTATAAGTGACCAAGATTAAGAGTTTGTTTTTGATAATGGAAGTTAATTATAGCATTTTATACTCATTTAAGATTCCGTGTAAAAGCCCTTTTCTGTGTAAAATAAAAATCATAAAAAAATATTAAAAGCTATTTAAAAGAAACTGCCTTCCTGTATAGGTCCTCTGATTTATCTGTACATCTGGAAAGTGAAAAAAAAGCTCTGAAAATTGAAAAACCAATTTTTGCAACTTATTTGACTATAAAACCTGATTTGATCTGAACCCGTTTGGCCATAAAACTTGACCTTAATTGACATGGGGCTATAATTACTTTTTATTCATCCCACTTTATGTAAATATTCACACATTGCTATGCATAGATATTAATGTATTAAGTTACTGGTGCTACCTCAGACCACTGCTCAAAAAATTCTGAACAAGGAAGCATCTGACTCTAAGGGTTTCATAAGAGCAATTATGAACTCTGATATATTGCTCCTTAACATTTCCTCCTCTGAAGATAATTGGTGAAATGTTCAGACTCCTTGACTCAATATATTCAAACTTTAAATTAGAATGAATCAGCACTGGCTTTTTTTTTTTTTTTTTGGTTCTGTTGAAATTTATTGTGCCCAAAAGTGAAATTAAACCTCTATCTCTGACCCTGCACAAAAATCAACTCATAGTGAATCATAGTTATGCACTAGAACAGAGACCCTGTGCCTAATAGAAGAAAAAATAGGTCCAAATCTTTACCACATTGGTATAGGATCTGACTTCCTTAACAAGACTCCTAAAGTGCAAGAAGTAAAATCAAGAATCATTAAATGGAATGAATTCAAATTAAAAAGCTTCTTTTCAGCAAACTAAACAATTAATAACGTGAGGAGAGATAGACTACAGATTGGGAGGAAATCTTTACCACACGCACCTCTGATAAAGCATTAATCTCTAGGATACCTAAAGAACTCAAAAAACTTGACACCAAAAAAACAAATAACCCAATCAATAAATAGGCTAAGGAACTGAACAGACACTTCACAGAAGCAGAAATACAATTGATCAACAAATATATGAAAAAGTGTTCAACATCTCTAGCAATTAGAGAAATGCACATCAAAACAGATTTCATCTCACTCCTGTCAGAATGGCAACCATTGAGAATACAGGCAACAATAAATGTTGGCGAGGATGTGGGGGAAAGAGTTCACTCATACACTGCTGGTGGGACTGCAAATTGGTGCAACCATTATGGAAAGCAGTATGGAGATTCCTCAGAAAATTGGGAATGGAACCACCATTTGATCCAGCTATCCCACTCTGGTTTATTCACAAAGGAGTTAAAATCAGCATACTATAGTGACACAGCCACATCAATGTTTATAGCATCTCAATTCATAATAGCTAGACTATGGAAACAACCTAGGTATCCCTCAATAGATGAATGGATAAAGAAAATGATGTATATATACTCAATGAAATATTACTCAGCTTTAAAGAATGAAATTATGGCATTTTCTAGTAAATGGTTGGAGTTGGAGAATATCATGCTAAGCGAAATAATCCAATCCCACAAAATCAAAGGCCCAATGTTTTCTCTAATATGTGGATGCTAATTCACAATAAGGAGGGGGGCACTAGGGAAGAATAGTGTTACCTTAGATTAGGTAGAGGGAAGTGATGGGAGGGTAGGGTATGTGAGGATAGGAAAGATAGTAGAATGGAACAAACATTATTACTGTGTGTGTGTATGTATGTATATATATATATATATGACTGCATGACCAATATGATTCTGCAACATGTACACTCATAAAAATGAGAAATTATATCTCATCTATGTATGATATATCAAAGTGTATAAATGCATTCTACTGTCATGTATAACTAATTAAAACAAATTAAAAAATAAAAAATAAAATAAATAAAATTTGAGGAGCTCACAGAAAAAAATAGAGAAAGGGTTTTAATGATGAAGAATTAAATCTGGTTAAAGTTTTCTTTTAATTCTCAGGTCCTTCCCAACACATAAATGCTTTATTTTTGATATATGTTTGATGTTTGATAATATTGATAAAAGGAAGTGTACTTCTGGGGTCAAATTGTTCTTTGTTGAGATTGTGGACATAGGTCAAAGTAGACACAGCCTTCAAGAAATTATCAGATAGTCATTTCTTAGCAGGGTTTTGAAAAATTTAGTTTATGCTTAAAACAAAAGTAGAAAAATGACTCAAAGAACTTTGTATGTTTAGAGAAGGAAATAGTTGTTTACTAATATACTTCAAAATGATAATGAAGGGTTTGGGGTTGTGGCTTAGTGGTAGAGCACTTGCCTAGCATGTGTGAGGCCCTGGGTTCAATCCTCTGCACCACATAAAAAATGAATAAATAAAATAAAGGTCTTGTGTCATCTGCAACTAAAAAAAAAGAGAAAAGATTATGAAAAAAATTGATTTGTTTCTCATGGATCAAAGACCTAAATGTTTATTGCAACACATTTCACAATAGCTAAGATATAGAATTGCCCAGGTGCCCATCGACAGATGAATGGATAAAGATAATGTGGAATATGTACACAAGGAAGTATTATTCAGGCACAAATAAGAATGGAATCCTGTCATTTTCAGAATAATGGATGTAACTGAGAATATTATGTTAAGTGAAAAAAGCCAGGCACTGAAAAACAAGTACAAAATGTTCTATCTCATGTGTGGAAGATTTTTTTTTTTTAAATTCAACTTGAAGGTAGAATGGCGGTTACTAGAAATTGGTAGCGGGGAAATGTTGGGAAGGAGGGTGGTTGAATTTTATCAGTGCATGCTGTATGTACGTATGGAAATACCACACTGAACTTCATAAATATGTGCCATATATATTAAAGAAATATTAAGAAATGTCTTAAATGTATGTTTAATATTTATATTAAATGTCTATTTGTTAATAATTTACATAAGATATATACATGACTAGAGAACTATGTGGTAAATTAGATAAACCAAAAATAGAACACTCGCCCCAATCAGATATTTTGATTTCAGCTGACAGAAGCAGGGTAAAGGATGAGTACAAACCTGTTCCTCTTCATTTTTCTGTGTTCGTATGGAGTTTGGGTTGTATTACCTGGTTAGGTAGTAGAGATAGAGAAACATGCAATTTCTGCAAAGAAAACTACAGTATCTTATACAGAAAGCACTACAAGAAACCCAGATGCCTCCGAAGTAAAGTTTGGAGCCACTCACTGTGCAACCAACTCAGACAAGTTGAGGCGCTGGCCAGAGGACTGTTGCTGAAGAAAAGAAATGATAAGAACCGATGGTTGCCAAGTAGTCACTGAAGTGAGGACAATGGCACATGCCTGTATTTTCTTCTTCTTGCATAATGTAATGGTAATACCTTTAAACTATTTTCTTAGTATACATAGAAATTCTCTTAGTATACATAGAAATGTATCTTGGTGATGACATTTACAGATTCAGTCCAGAAGCTTCACAATACCAATATGGGATCATGAGCAGACTTGGTTAAGAATAAATGGACTTGGACCAGAATTCCTGAATGTGGAGACAGATACAAAGAGAAACTCTTCAGGTATTTCCTTTTGGAGACACAGCATGTGAGTTTTGACTTATTCATTTGCATCAAGAGGGATTTTTATTTGAAGTTTTAAGTATGTATGAAGACTGTATGGAGGTATTAAGAAAGAAAAGTGGATGTTTGTCATTCCTCATATCTTTCATCTTTGCTCTGTCTGCCAAATGCAAAAATCCAACACAAAATCCCAGTGTTCCGTGCCAGCAGGATGTGAACATTAGAGCCAGGTTCTGACAAGCAGGTGCCTTGCTCAGGTATTCCCCTGGAGGCGAGACTTGAGAAAAACAGGCTCTCCTAGATGCCCATGTTTCTGAAGCTGCTGGCTTTGGGCAGGGTAGCTTGAGGGAGCCAGGTAGAGTTCCTGAGGTCAGACTACGTCTACCCAGCCCTGTCAGCTTCGATTAATGGTTGCTATTGATATCATTATGAGAAGCAGCACATATAATATATTTCTCTACTCTGGGCGTGTTTAAATATATACCAGATGACCACCTGAGATGTTGTCAAATCCTTGGACTCGATGACTCCGGTGCACATACCTTATTTATTTTTGTTAGCCTTGCTCTTATTCCATAGGGGAGCTGCCTCTTTCCTACCCCGTATAGTTGTAAAGGGTAGACCACAAAGAACTCAGTCCATTTGTGCTATTTTTGTAACAGAGTCCCAGGGAATGGATAATATATAAGGAACAGAAATTGATTGATTTTTTTTTTTTTTTTTTTGCAGTTCGGTCCTCATACGGCAGAAGAGAACAAACAAGAGATGATCATGCCTCTGTGAAGTCTCTTTGATAATATAATGGATGTACAAGTTACCTTTGCTAAAAGCAGTGACTCTTTACGAAGGCCTGCAGGTGCCCGATTGGTAACTAAAAGGCAGGATAAAACTTGGTCTCTCAGCTTTCATTTTCGTCTATTACCTTAATCTTGGTGAACTGCTCAGGTGTGCATGTAGGCATGTTAATCATGTAAGGAGTGTTCATCTAAAAACTGGCAATACAAGGTTAATTAGCCTGAAATTTCCTAACTTATTTCTTTCCCCTTCAAAACCGAGGCAAGATTGGCAAGGTCCCGTTTCAGACCCCTGGAGCTGTGCCCAGAAGTCTCCAGTTATTGCCCCATACTTTGCCAGAATAGCAGGGTATTGCAGACACATGGCCCCACAATAAGACTGTCCCCCTGAGCAGGAGCAATAGTCTCATGGGAATTGAATTGCCCCCTTCCAGGATCACATGCTGTCTGATAGATCAACATCCTGAGTAGCAAGAAGTGGTCCCCTCAGTGAGAAGGACTTCTCCAGAGCCACTGCTCAGAACCAGAACTGAGAGAGTGATCAACCAGACAACAGTTTGACCAAGACAGCTTAATTATGCATACATCTTGCCCCAAGACCCAATTCTTTCTCTAATTAAACCTAAAACTCACATAGTACCCCAAGATGGGGCTGAGATGCTGGACCTCACTTTGCCTTCCCAATATGGCTATATTGATTAAAGTTCATTTCCTGTTTTTCCCATTACATTTCTGTTATTTGGGGAGGTTTAAGTGGCTACATCTGATTTGTTGAAAGCCCTGAAGTCAGGCTATGACTCTGATAGCAATAATGGCCTTGATTCCCTTCAGGACAGGAGCCCTCGTGACCTAATCATCTCTTAAAGGTCCCACCTCTTAATACCATCACAAAGGCAACACCTGAAATTTAGAGGGGACACATTCAAAACATTCTGCCCCATTGACTTCCAAAAATCCATGTCCTTCTCACACACACAAGATACATTCATTCCATCCCAATAGCCCCTCAAAATCTTAACTCATTCTAGCATCAACTATAAAGCCCCAAATCCAAAGTCCCATCTAAATCAGATACAGGTGAGACTCAAGTCATGATTCACACTGAAGCAAATTCCCCTCCAGCTTTAAGCCTCTGAAACTAAACAAATTATGTAAAAAAAAAAATTATGTGCTTCCAAAAGACAATAGTGGGACAGACTTAAAACAAATATTTTCATTCCAAAGGGAGTATCAGGAAAGAAGAGTGCCAGGTCCTAAGTAAATTCAAAATCCAACAGGGCGGACAACATTAAATCTTAAGGCTTGAGAAGAACTCTCTTGGCCTCTATACAATCTTCCACACACTGAGCAGAGGTTGGGTTTCTAAGGCCCTGGGCAGCCCTGTCCCTATGGCTTTGCTGGTTGCAGCCCACACAGCAAGTCTCACAGGTTGGAGCCAGTGCTGTGCCTCTCCCAGCCAGACATTGCATGCTGGTGGCTCTAAAGTTTGGGGGCATTGGGAGCAGCCCAGTCCTCATGGTTCCATTAGGTATTTCATTACTGGGGACTCTGTGGTAGCCTTGCCCCTACAAGTCTCTGCCTACACCCTAGGATGTTCAAGACATCATTTAAGATCTAGATGGAGGAAGCTTTATGGATAGCTCTTGTCCTTTGGGAGCCTGCAGAGTTTACACCACCTGGATGCTGCCAAAGGCTCACCACTTCTGCCTTCTGAGTGGTGGTCTAAGCTGAGCTTGGAGCACAATTGGGATGACCAAGGAGTGCTGCCCTGAAGCACAAGGAGCTGAGACTTAAGGCAGCCCTGGGCACTGAACCCCAAGGGTGCCCAGGTCCCCTGACTTTCAACAGTTCTGCCTTTTAGGGCCCAGCACTCTGAGGCTGGTGAAGGGAGGGGCAGCCTTAAACATCAGTCATTCCTTGTTTTGAAGAACAGTACCTGGCTTCCTTCTACCCATTTTCAATCTCCTTAATCGAAGAGTCTACTGACCACGTCTTTGCTTTTCTCACCTAAACACACTTCTTGATTCTTCACAGAGCCAGGCTGAGGCTTTCCCAAGCCCCTTTCTGCTTTCTTTTGAATTAGGAGGCCCCTGACATTCTGTTTTTGGATCATTTCTCTCTTCTTTCATTTTACTATAAGCAATCAAGAAAAATCACACTGCACCCTCGATTCTTTGCTGCTTAGAGATTTCTTCTGCCAAATATCCTAGTTCATTACTCTTAAGTGCTGCCTTTCTCAAAGATCTCTGACCCCGACGTAATTCAGCCAAGTTCTCTGCCACTTTGTAATAAAGATGGCCTTTCCTCCCGTTTCCAATACCTGCTTCCTCGTTTTCATAGAGGACTCGGCAGCATAGTGGTCACCGTCCATATTTCTACCAACAATCTGTTAACAGCCACTTGGGTAATTGCTACAAAGACTGAGGCTCCCTTCAGCTGTCCTTTATTTCCGAGCGCTCACCGGAATCACCCTCAACGCTGCCTTCATTGTGATGCAGGATTTTTCCAGCATTCGCCTCAAAACAGATTCCAGCGTCTACCTGGTTCCAATGCGGCTCCCACATTTTTAGTTCGATGTTATTGTAACACTTCACTCGTCTGGTACCAATTTCTATCTTAGTCTGTGTGCGCCTCTATCACAGAATACCACTGAATAGAGAATAAAGAACAGAAATTCATGTCTTACTGTTCTAGAGGTCCAGGCACTGTCAGGTTTGGTGGTGTGATGAAGGCTAGGTGCTATGGAGGAGAGGAGTGCTGGGTACTCACAGAGGAAGAGGGAAAGAATGAGGGAACGCTCCTGGGAGCCCCTTACCCTGGTGATCTCATCACCTCTTAAAGGCCCCACCTCTTAAGATAATCCCATCGGCAACACTTGGTGTTATACAAAACCATGGCAGGCTCCCCTCCCTCATCAGCAGGTCAGTGCGGGCTCATGGCTGAGAAAGGCTGATGGAAGAGCATATGACTATCTGACCAGCTGCTGGCACCATCTTCAGAGAGCCCAGCCTGGCCTTCATGAAGATGAGCAGAGGTTAACAGAGCTGGGAAATGAAGAGAGAGGGGGAAGAAAGAGAAAAAGAGAAAGACTTGATAGCACATTGTGAATATCTTGATCAAGCTGTGTCTAAAGTTCCCAAGTGGCTTCCCAGTTATGTGAGCCAACAAATTCCATCTTTTTAATTAAGCTGTTTTGGATTGGGTTTCTGTCCCTTGCAACAGGGAAAGTTCTGCCCAAAAGAGAAAACACTGTGGTCTTTTTAAATCCTGAGATACTGAGATTTTCAGAATAGTTTTTCTTGGGCATTGAATTATTTCCAGATTCCTATCATACCCTGTGCGCATACTTCATTTTCCAAACCGAAATTCTGAAAATAGTTTAAAAAAAATTATATATATATATATGTGTGTGTGTGTGTGTGTGTGTGTGTGTGTGTAAAATAAGTCAAGGAAAAGTAAAGGAAGATTACTCGTATGGGTCAAAAATAGGAGACTGACGACGGGTGATGTGTCAAACGCGTCAACAGAAGTAAGCCTTGTGGTGATTGATTTCTCCAAGGGGCTCCACTCTGTCACCAGGTGTTTCCTATTCTTGTCACCCAGAAAAGAGGTCAGCTGGGTCCCCTGTCCAAATGTTCATCTGTGGGCACTACTGCTGAGGTTCTTTAACTTTATGATTTTTTTTAAAAAGCTGAGTGGGGATAACTAAACTCTCAGGGCAGAAAAAGAAACACTGTATAAGGAGCAGTTCAAAAGTTCATTTAATGAAACGTTACATGGTACCCCATGAATATGTACAATTTTTATGTTTTATCAGTTTAAAATAATTTAAAAAATATTTGAAAGTTATGAAGGAGAAAAACTCATTTAAAAGTGAAAAAAGGCCTATATCTTAAAAACTTTTATTTTGGTTTTAACCAGGTTTAAATTCCTCTTTTTTTCAGTCTATTCCTTAAGTCCTTAACATTCTTTTTTCTTTTTTTGTACTGGGAATTGAACTTAGGGGCACTCGACCACTGAGCCACACTCCCGGTCCTATTTTGTATTTTATTTAGAGACAGGATCTCACAGACTTGCTTAGTGTCTCGATTTTGCTGAGGCTGGCTCTGAACTTGAGATCCTCCTGCCCCAGCCTCTCGAGCCTCTAGGATTACAGGTGTGCGTCACAGTGGTCCTTAACATTCTTGATCCATTGCTACCAGTACCCTTAAAGGGTAACCTGATTCTATTTGATCTTTACAACAATCATTTTGTTCAGAAAGAGAAAGGCAAGCCAAGAAACTATTCCAAGTTTCTGCCTTTGTGAGTTTGGAGCCAGGCAACCTTATATAACTCTAAAACTTGTTTTCTTTCTGTCATCTTGAGATGCCTCTAAAATATTTGTTACTGATGCAATAATAACACTATGAAAACTCTCTAATGGAAAGATATAAAGAGAAAAAAAACCTGGATGTAGGCATATAGTGATGTACTGTAACTGACACACACCGGCTCACAAGAGCTGACTCCATTCATCTCTGTTAAGTGATGTCATGTTGGTAATTTCAAAATAGATACAGAAAGTGACCCATGCAACCAATAAGGGCTTTATTTGAAAAGCCAGTTGTTAAAGCTTTAATAACACATCACTGCCCGCGGCAAATGGACACGGTTACTCATTTTTGTTTTTCAGGAATTAGTATATATATGAACAATAATATATGTATGTATATCCTATATTGTGATACTACTATATAATTCATGATATTTGTTCCAATATAACTCATTTCTAGGCAGATAATTTGGAGTTATACAAAATTGAAGATTTAAATAGAAGCCCTAATTAAGGCAAATAAGACACTTAAATAAACAAACAGTAGACAAATAAATATTCCTTTTCAAGCTAAATTTTGACAAGAAATAAAAATTTCATGAAGGTATTTTTGGGATATAGAATTTGTGTCTTCAGCTGGTAGATGGATCTCAGGAGTAATGATGCCAGTTGTATATGGAAGCAGTGGGATATTTTCATTCTCCTCCAGGGACTAGGAAGTGGGAAGGGAGATCTTAACTATGGCAGCCATAAATTCTAGCATTCTAGTCTCAGCACATGCAGACTTTTCTCTGGAAAATCTCATCAACTTCTCCATAACCACCCAGATCAATGCACCAGGCCACAGTGGAGATAAGTTGCTGAGACCATGCTTCACTGTAATTGACACCATAGTGATACAAAGGTCAAATTTTTTCAGGGAAGAGACATATTGGATAGAAAGAGTTTGGGTGGAAAATGAACAATTAAGATGACAGAGATATCTCATCACTCATGACAGCCTAATACAAGATCCTCCTGGGCCTACATTGTTTAGAAGAACCTAAAATACTGTGGTTGGTTCAAAAAGCCAATGAAAAGCATGATTTTAGAGTTTGATTTAGATTAAGAGCTCAAACTTCCCTTGTTGTACAAATATAAGAATTTTCTCTTCTCTGGTATACCAAAATACAGACAGGGGCATATAAAAGTGAATTGAATGTTAAGATGCAATCCAAAGATTTCAATATGTTGTATCTGTGTTCTCATTCACCTCTAAAATTTTTAAATCTCCATCATGTGGGATTAGGCCCCAGATTCCTTAAGAAGACTCCTTTGGTGCAATCATTAAAACCAAGAATCAATAAATGGAATGGATGCAAACTAAAAAGTTTCTTCTCAGCAAAAGAAACAATCTATGAGGTGAATAGAAAGCCTACATGTTGGGAGCAAATCTTTACCCCTCACACATTAGATAGAGCACTAATCTCTAGGATTATATAAAGAACTCAAAAAGTTAAAACATACACACACACACACACACACACACACACCCCAAATAACCTAATCAATAAATGAGCCAAGGACCTAAACAGATACTTCTCAGATGATGATATACAATCAATCAACAAATATATGAAAAAATGTTCATCATTGCTAGCAATTAGAGAAATGCAAATCAAAACCACTGGAAGATCTCATCTCACTCCAGTCAGAATGGCAGCTATTATGAATACAAATAACAGTAAGTGTTGGTGAGGATGTGGGGGGAAAAGCACACTCATACACTACTGGTGGGACTGCAAACTGGTATAGCCAATATGGAAAGCAGTATGGAGATTTCTTGGAAAATTGGGAATGGAACCATCATTTGACCCAGCTATCCCTCTCTTTGGTCTGAACCCAAAGGATTTAAAAACAGCATATTGCAGGGACACAGACACATCAATGTTTATAGCAGCATGATTCATAATAGCTCATAATAGATGCCCTTCAGTAGATGAATGGATAAAAAATATGGCATATATACACAATGGAATATTACTCAGCAATAAAAGAGACTAAAATCATGGCATTTGCAGGTAAATGGATGGAGTTAGAGAAGATAATGCTAAGTGAAGTTATCCAATCCCCAAAAACCAAATGCCGAATGTTTTCTTTAATATAAGGAGGCTGATTCATAGTGGGATAGGGAGAGGGAGCATGGGAGGAATAGATGAACTCTAGATAGGACAGAGGGGTTGGAGTGCTAGGGAGGGGGCATGGGGTTAGAAATGATGGTGGAATGTGATGGTCATTATTATCCAAAGTACATGTATGGAGACACGAATTGGTGTGGATATACTTTGTATACAACCAAAGATATGAAAAATTGTGCTCTATATGTGATAATAAGAATTGTAATGCATTCTGCTGTCACATATAAATTAAATAAGTAAAAACCTTTCTAATGCAAGGCTAAATGGTTTAAGTTCATAATTTGTGTTCCATTACTTGAATAAATAAATTTAGATGAATAAGTTAAAAAAAAGATACAATCAAATAATCTGGAAGCCTATATTGAATACAAACTTTGGGTGACATTTTGAGGTACTGAAATTTATCAGAGGAAAAAATATATGGACACATGGACAGATAGATACTAATGTGGGGAAGTAAAATATGAGGATCAGAAAACATAAGACATGTTCCTTACATGACCAGAAAAGAAGGGAAATCATTTCTGAGTTATGATGGAAGATTATAAGGACCAAATAGCATATATCCCCAAACTAATAATGAGAAGATGTAAACTTTCTAGATGGAAAATTAGAGACTTGAATGAAATGTTGACCCATAGGTTCCATGTATCAAAGTTTTTCTCTGGGAAGGAGTTTTAGGAGAATTGAATCCAGCCATTCTGGGTTCCTGGAACACATAGGCTATGTGAGTTCCCTAAGTGAGGGCTGAGCTTCCACAAATGGTGCTAGTGGAAAGAGACTGGCCTCGGAAGAGAGAGACCCTGGTTCTCGTCTGCTTCTGCCCCGGACTCACTGTAATCTTATATGGTTTTTCTGGTTTGTAAAATCAGCCAGATAAAATACAATTGCCCAAGATCCTTCTTAAAAATCTATGATACTTCCTGAAGACACAGGGCCCTCTGAGCTGTCACCTCCCCAGCTTTGACCTCTTGGCCATTTTTCTCTCTAGAATGTGTGCTCTTCAAATAGCCAGTTCATACCACGGACTAAAATGCCATGTCATTTTTATTAGTAATTCCAAAAATTGAGACCAGATGTTGTAGTGCCTTAAGGCTGACATTAAGGTGGTTCTCAACCTTGACTTCTCATTATAATACCCAGGGGAGCTTTAGAAATACAGGGATTCTGATTTAGTTATTCTCAGGTATATTCTGGATATGGAGAACTTTCAAAGCTCCCTAGATGATTCTATGCTGTAGCTTGTGCTGAGAACTACTGCATTAAAGGTACTTTGAGATCCTTGTTAATAGCACTGATTCTATAAATCATATCCTGCTGTTGGATCAGACAAAATACAGTTGCCCACATTTCCTATGTATTTCTAGAGTCAGCACAAGTTAAATCATTTGTGGTTAAATCCCATCTCTATCTTGTGATAAACAGACTTCTTATGTCTACTTCCCAATAGGAATATAGGGATGAGAATGAGGCTCTCCCTTCTGTTCCAAAATGGTCCTCTACTGCCTGCCTCTAAATCACCAACAAAACTTATTACAATGGTTGATTAATCACTATTGTCTTAGTCTGTTTTATGTTGCTATAATAAAATAGCCGAGGCTCAGTACTTTATAAAGTAAAGAGGGTTTTGAAGCTCAGAGTTTTGGAGACTGAAAACCTAAGTTCCGGTGGCTCCAGCTGGTGAGAACCACATAGCAGGTGGCATTACATGGAGGAAGTGCATACAAAACAACTTACACATGAGAAAGGAAACAAGAGGATGGTGGGGGCTTCAGGCTCACTTTGAAGACCTAACCTGGTCTTATGAGAGCTACATAAATCCCTTCTGACCTCGTACCCCATGCTAGTCCCTACTTGTTAAAGACCCCCACCTCTTAATACACAACATTGGCAACCAAACTTCCAAAAAACTTTGGGGAACATGCTCAATCTAAACCATAGTAACTACATGTAGGAGAGCCCAGGAATCCATTTGGAAATCTACACTTAAACGTTTTTAATAATAGATGAAACCTAAATATATAGTGATAAAAACCCAAAGGAAGCCAGGTGTAGTGATGTTCATCTATAATCCCAGCTACTTGGGAAACTGGGGCATGAGGATCCCAAGTTTGAGTCCAGCCTGGACAACTTGGAGATGTAGCTCAGTGGTAGGGTAATTATCTAGCATGTGCCAGGCCCTGAATTCAATCCCTAGTGCTGAAAACAAAACAAAAACAAAAAACAAAGGAAAAGACATTGTACAGAACTTGACGATAACATCTAAAGTGAAAGGTTTTAATAAATACCAGGAAACCAATATCTAAAACCAGAGCAAAAGAGTTTCCTAAGCCACTAAAGATGGCAACCACATTTTTTGATGCTGTCATTCAGGAAAGACCACCTTAGAATGAGAGGAAAACTAGACATCTCAGAATGGATCACTGCGAAATGAAAAACATATGGTGTGAAACTGCACAAATTTGGCGTGTTTGTCCAAACTAAATGCTTTCTAAATATAACTTCTCCGCTGCCGCACTAAACCGTGAGGTTTCCACAGCAAAAGTGCATTTGACCACATGGCCAAGTTAAAAGAACATTCTTTGGAGTTGAATTATTCTGTTTGCAACACACATTCTTCTCTTTTAAAGGAAAATCATATTTTACCATAATGTGTCTTCAATCACAATGACCAAGTTAAATGTTTTAGCCTTTGGGATAAAGACATTATCACCAGAATCGTAGAAGAGTCAGAATACTGCAGTCCACTTAGGGTCTTCCCATTGTTGTATGGATGTCTATTATAGAGAGGTTACTTTTGAAGGTACTAAATCATTTTCTGTTTAGGGAGAGAATAAGTCCAGAGTAGGTGGGATATCCCCCACTGTGTGTGTTTGGAAGGGTTATCAAGTGGATGCTAACTAAAAAATAGGTCAAATATAAATCAATGGGTTGCCTATTGTTGCAACAAAAACTGTTTTCAAAAATTCTGGTTTAAAACAATCACCATTGGGTCTTTGGGTAAAACTGGGCTGCGAGATCTTCTGCTCTATGTGATACCCATAGGGTCATTTTTGGTACCTAGCTGGTGGCTGGTCTTATCTGAAGGGTCCAGCTGGCCTCTTCATATATCTGATGCTTGGTGGGGGTCTTGCAATGCGGAACTTTTTCTCGTCAGATAGTCTCATGACCTCTCACATGGATAGTTGGACATCTTGCATGGCAGATTAGGGATCCTAGAGATAGAGACAGAAGATACTGGTCAATTTAAAAGTGAGGTCCAGAGGGTTATTGCTTCTACCATACTCCATCGGTCAAAGTAGTCTTCTCTCTGGCCACAAATAATTTAGATTCTTCCCACAGATCCTCAAAGTCCTATTGCATTAAAGCATCACCTTTTCTAAATCAGGTTCTCACTTCAGACTCCTAGATTTTGCTAACACCAAGTCTTCTTCTACAGTATTGATATTGGTTCTGTGTTATTAATCTCTGAATGACCTCAGCATCCTCTTTTGCACTTTGAACTCTCCTTTACAAGCAATTCTGTTATTGACTCCAACCCCCGCCCCCCTCACCCATGGATACAGAGACTCAACCAAGATGCTTGCTGTCTGTGCATTGTTTTTTCCTTTTTTTTTTTCCTGATATGTGATCAGGGAAAGTTGTTTCAGTCTGTGTTCGAGAGTTCACTTTTTTGCCGTGTTCAATTTACCCTGTCTCCACCTTAGGAATTCTTAGCCCTTTTCAGCATCCATTAGGCATAAACAAATGAAAAAAATCTATCTTGAGCTGAGCAGCACACACTGTCTGTTTACTCCTATCTTCCCTGCCTAAAAGGAAATCTTAAAACTAAAGTAGGATCAAGCAGCAGTCCCACTACCCTTAGCCCTGTGTCCAAGCCTGAAGTAGTTTGTGTGGATTGATTTATGGAAAGCAGACACCTAGATGTTGTTGCAGATCCTCTTTGTGTATTCCACTTGGTCTTTGGAAACTTCCAAGTGGATATTATCTCTGCCCACAATTTCCTGTTCCTTATCACAGGAGAATGTTTGAAAAAGGTTGATAGCTGAGTTAAGGTATAGAGTCCAAAACTGAAGTGTTAACCTTTAGGTTTAATCTAAATCTTCTATTCCAGAGGCCTGTCTAGCTTGATATGCTGTTTCCTAATTGCTACCCAATGACCACCATCTAGAGTCTCAGATTAGAACTTGTCTGTGTCCTTTAATTGATGGAGTATGTGTGCTATCATGACTTCTGCTATCATAATGGAGCGTGTGTTTCCCTTAGAAACACCTTTGGGACTCTGATAATTGAATTGAGGGGTTTATTAGGGAGTCATCCTGGGGGAAAACTGACCAGTTAAGAAATACAGGAAGAAGGAATGAGCAGCAGAAGAATTCAAACTGTGATTCAGCTGGAATAGTAGCTTTAGTCAACCCAAAATCATGATAAGGGGGTCTGGCCATTCCTTAATTATTGGTTGGTGGCTGTCCCTGGGAACAGGGGATAACCATGAATGGGGCAGCTCTTTCTGCCAAGAGGAATTTCCAGGTAATGGAATGCTATCCAGAGTACAAATTACCATTCACCATTTGCACTATTCGAATGTACTTGTTTTATATAATAAATCTAGTAAATTTAGGTATAGCTCCTCCAAGATCCTGCGAATCTGCTTTCCTAGGAAATTTTTAAGAGAAAGAACTCTAGTTTCATGTTGCAATCAATTTCAATTCCACAGTTGGTCCTCACGATCACCCTCCTGATGTACCCATTTCAGATTCCCCTTTCCCTTGGATAGTTCCTCTGCTGGTACAGGAACTTACATGGTGGGGTGTCCCAGAAACTCATCCTTCATTAGAGGTGTCTAAGCTCCCAGTCACCTTGCCCTTCTAAGACCATGACTATCATTCTTATTCATTTAATATGAAAATGGGCCAGGGAGCACAAAGAGCTATCTTAGAGATCTTACTAAATATCCTAGTACCAAAGATGTTTTCTCTAGTTACTGTGTAAGGAGATTATTTTTTCCTCCTAATGATCAAATTATTATCCTTCTTCCCCTTCTGGGCCCTTGGCATAAGAAGCGTAAGTGACTCTGCCGCTGCCACACTTGAAACTCAATAGGACTTTTTTTTTTTTTCTGTGAATTTTCAGGCATTCCCCCTATAACACAGAACCTCTGGATCTGTAGAGCTCAAGTGTGCAGATGAAAGAACAAATCCCCCAGGTGGGCCACTGAGTGATGGTATCAGGACAACTTGGACTTTCATGTTTTGTTTCTCAGAGGCACATATTCATCTACTGGGGACACATTACTATCTATTATAAATGATTCAGGGTAGGTACTGAATCCTGGAGGATGACACACCATCATCACACTTTTATTGTCTCCAAGTTGGTTCTTCAGTTGAACTTTTAAAAGGCTTCTTTGCCATTCAGGTTGGCAGCCTCCAGGGAACGTGGCATATGAAAGAAACGCTGAATTCTATAATCATATGTCCATCGCTGTGACGCGTTCAACTGCATCTCACTTCTATTTTACATTAGATTTTTTTTCTGGGCTCACTGGATCTTCTGATTTTATGGGTCAGACAGAAAGCAGATCATGATGGGTGGTTCTGACTGCATGATGCTATATGCCAGGTACTCTGTCTCCATCAAAAGTCCTAACAGTATGCCAAGATTTATGTTCCAATTAGTGTATTACAGATATCTCCAAAATATTAGGGATCTACATAGTGATTCACCCACTTGGGTTGCAATGAGTTCTACATGGCATCTTGTTCCTTCACGGATTCCTCTGATTCTCTATCTGTGCTGGTTGTATGACCTTATTGGTCAGCTACTTGCACCATAGCCTGGACCTGCTGCAGAATTCTTTCTTCCTCTGGGGCTCACGGGGAGTTGATGGCTACCCAGGTCACTCAGTGAACAATTTAGAGTAGTATTCCCACATTTATCTGGTACAGAAGTAGCAATTAAGGTTAAAGTTTAGTTGGGTTAAAAGTAGTCCATGTTCACCTCCCAGGATACAGCATGGTTTCATAGAGATCAGTCTGGCAAATTAAATAGAGATCTGAAGAAAACCACCAACACTTCTCGTACTTTAGGTGTTTAATAATGACCCTAATTTCAGCCATTTGCCCTGTGGCTTAATTTTTGGTTGAAAGGGGGTCATTTCCAGAGGCTTCCACTTGGGCTTCTCAAATAGTATAGCTATTATCCACAAAATAACAACTGTGTGAGCTATGTGTACATCCATCCCAATGATAATTGGGAGACTGGGGAAATGACCGAGTGGCCATTGGGTCATTGGTCCTATTGTGAGCTGAATCTGGGATAAGACGCCACTCACTACCTGTCCTGAATGTGGTGTACTTGCATGAGGCAGACTTTGATGTTGTAGGGTCCTAGGTCCCAATATCAACTCAGATATGTGTCTGACAGGCCTCCAAATGTCTAGGCACTGACCTTTTCATAGCACGATCACCCAGGCTGAGATCTCTTGTGGAAGGTGTGGGTAAATTGTCACTGCTGTAGTACTGGACTTTCCTTCCTCTGGGGGGCATCATTTCTTAGTCAAATGGCCTCTAGGTCTGAAAACTGGGCAAAGAATAATGATGTTTATTTGGGGAAATTTCCACTAGCCTCCTGGTTATCCTTTCTTGATTTCTTTTTGGTGGTATGGATGGAGAAACATGTTGTTAACAGCCGATTAGCCCCCCTACAGATGTCAGGTTACATTAAGCATCTCTAAAACTCTCTGGGATTCCACACTGACCTTGCCACTCATAATTGTACCTACCTTGCCTTTGGTGATGAGGCATTCCCCTTGCCTAATCCTAAATGTGAACCAGGTACTACCTGGGGCTCTGTTAGAAAGGCAGAATTACAAACCACTCCTGAATCAAAATGAGCATTTAAACAATATCCTCAAGTGATTTGTATGCGCTGTAAGTTTGAGAAGCCCTGCTCTACCTCAGATCACGATCTCCTTGTTTTCAAAGCTAGCCGTGTAAACCAAACCATGATTGCTCCCCTGATCTAGTGTTATGGTTTTAAAATAAAGTTTCCTCCTGATGCTGATTATACCAGCCATTAAAGTTCACCCCTGCTGGGCCAAAAACCTTTACCCTGATGTCATTGATAGAACTGGAAAAAATTCATCAGCAAAATCAGGAATTTATTTAACCTAATCATGCAAATTTATGTAAAGTGATACCAAGTGAGAAAGAACAGAGTAAGAATAGGGTAAAGAAAAGTAGATATAAGTTACCATGGTAGATAGATAAGAAATTTCTGGAACAATACAAAATGGGTTGTAAATGGAATTTACCTCCAGGGTGTGGAGATGGGCTATGGGAAGGCAGGAAGGCACGTATAACTTTTGGTAGTGATTAAACTTTTTATCATGAACATGTGCTGCTTTAGAAATAAGATAATATGGAATTAGTATCAAGATATAAGAAAAAAAGATACAAAAGTAATTCAAAGTATTTTCATTAGTATACTTATCCCTCATATAATGGGTCTGACTTGATGGGCAGTCAGGGCTGTGATTCACTCTGATTACATCTTTGTGTCAACTTCATTCATAAGCTGGTTTCTCTCCCTTGGGAAATAGCTGCCATTGTTCCAGGGTTTATATAATGACACCACAACATCTAGAAAGGGAGGAGAGGTTAAGCTGGTGGCTCTCTTTTAAGATCATAGTGACATCAGTCACAGAGGTCTTGGGATTATCTGCCCTCATTTCTCACCGCCATACCTTTGGAGGGAGTCTGCGTGGCTCTGGGAATATCTGTGTTGATTGGCTTGCATCTGGGTTTCTGTTCAATTCAACAAGTGGTTCACAACCTCGGGGGCTGTATCGGTTTTGCACATCTATTGTATAACCAAGATTCACAAACTGGGTGGGTTATAAAACATAGATTCATTGTCTTACAGTTCTGGAGATGTGATGTCAAAGACAGAAGTGACCATAGGATTGGTTCTTCCTGAGGGTATTGAGGATGAATCTACTCCTGGTGTCTCCCTAGCTTCTGTTAGTTTGATGGTGATTTTTGGTGTTCTTTGGCTCATAAAGTGTCACTCTGATCTCACCATGATGTTCTATGTATATGTTTCTTTGTCCAACTCCCTTTTTAAAATAGAAATTAGAGTCACAATGGATTAAGAGCCACTATAATATGATTTCATGTTAACTAATTCATCTGTTAGTACTCTTTTTCCAAATAAGGCCATATTCTCAGGTCCTGAAGGTTAGGACTTTGATATATAAATTTTGAGGGGACGTAATTCAACCCACAACAGATGCCCATTGTAATCATCTGAGAAGATTTAAAGAAAAAAAAAATCTTCACCAATTAAGTTAGAGTCTCTTAGCAAGTGTCCCAGGAAACGGGTTTGTTTTAAAGCCTCCCTACATGTTAAATGCACAGTGTGGGCAATCGGTACACCAATCCTCAGAGCTGGGGAGGTAGTGGGCCAGTTTTTCCAGAACTACATGGATTATGGGGGAAAGAGGCAGGAACCTGAATATAAAATGGGAAGGATACTCAGAAGGCAATCAGCAGCATCCATGATGTTTTATTTTATAGGTCAACTTGACCGGATTAAAGGATACCTAGATAGGTAATAAAATATCATTTCTGGGTTTGTATGGAAGAGATTAGCATTTGAACTGGTGGGCTGAGGAAAGAAAATCTGCCCTCACCAATATGGGTGGGCATTGTTCAACTCTTTGAGGGCCCAAACAGAGCAAAAATATGTGGAAAGAGTGAGTTTTCTCTCTGGATCTAGGATAGTCATCTTCTACTTTTGGATATAAGAGCTCCAGGTTCTAGGCCTTTGATCTGGGGACTTAATCCAGCATTCCCCTATGTTCTCAGGCCATCAGATTCAGACTGAATTTCACCACTGGCTTTTCTGGTTCTCTGGCATGTAGAGAGCAGAATGTGGGACTTTTCAGCCTTCATGATCATGTGGACCCATTCCCATAATATCTTCCTTCCTGCATATCTCCATACATCCTATTGGTTCTGTTTCTCTGGAGAGACTAACACACTACCACAGTACGACAAACTCCAGCAGGGTTCAGGCAGCTCTAGACCAGTGGGCAGGGCAGTTCACACTCTGGGGATTGCTGAAAGGCAGGCAAGCAGATCCAGAATGATAGGTGCAGGCTCCTAGTAGAACCCTCATCGGGGAATGGGGAGAATATCAGGACAGGATCTCTTGTAGAGAAGATCATGGAAGGAGCTAAGCTGAGTGATAAAGAGTAAGAGGCCTAACTAAGTGGCTTGGAAGAGTCAAGTATGATAGTGAAGTATGGTGATTTGTAGGCTTAGTAGACACCCCATGTCCATCACTATGAAATACCAGGACTACAATGAGATTCATTCTGGACACGGGACGGTGGCTTTTGGTATATTTAATTAGTTGGGATTGCTCTTAGACTTAGCTACAGAGGTGAGTTATTGGGAAAGACTGGGCAAAAGATGAGAAACACGGAATGGCGTCTTTAGTTACGGCTTCATCACCTGTTTATAGACCTCAGAGATTTAGACCTCATGCAAGGCCTAAGTCCCTTTTTAACTGGGGTTAGCACTAGCCTTATGGCTGCAGAATAGAGACCCAGGAGAAGGAGTAATGGTGTGAGCATTAGAAAACACGTAAGACATATTCTCTGGAGAATCCAGGAAGTTTGAGAATTATGCTCTAATCGAAATAACGCAGAGCTCACTTTTGTCAGGTCAGTAAATTAGTATCTGTTTGCAACACTTGAAAAGAAAATTCACCGTTGCTACTTCCAAGTCTATACTCTGGTCCACTTCTCTTTTACTCCCAAGATACTGCTCTTGCTTTTATCATGATGGTGGCGTTTTTTTTGGTTGTTGTTTGTTTGTTTGTTTGTTTTGTTTTTTACTCTGGACATCTTCAATTTTGTGAGATCATTCAAGCTGTGCTATTTGAAGCTTATGGGTCTCAGTCATTCACTCATATCTCAGCTCCTCAGCTGCTCCTGGCTCTGGATTTCTTTGTGACTTCTATTGGGGAGCATGCTCCCTCTCTTCCTATTCTATTGGAACCTTCAGATGCATTGCCCAGGTTTTCTCCCCATTACCCCAACTCAGTAAGCGATGGCCTTTAGATCTTATTTTTAACCTCACGACAATCCTATGAAGAAGGTACCATTATCTGCATTTCACTAATCTCAGAAACTGAAGCATAGAAAAGACAAGTAACTCTCCAGCTCTTCTAGTGAATAAATGATATAGCTGGAATTCACATTTATAATATGGTCCTCAGACTGCTTACTTTTCCTAACACAAAAGGATTCAAGATGTCTAAGAGTTTTTGTTTTTAATTTTGGCTGGGGAGAAAGGCAGAAGCCAAAAGGTAGGAATCAGGCAAACTACTGTCCTTTAAGGCAAAAATATAAATTTCTCCTGGGTGCCATGTGCACACCTGTAATCCCAGTGGCTTGGGAGGCTGAAGTAGGAGGATTACAAGTTCAAAGCCTTCAATAGCTTAATGAGGTCCTAAGCAACTTAGCAAGACCCTGTCTCAGAATGAAATTTAAAAGGGCTGGGGGATGTGGTTCAGTGGTTAATTGCCCCTGGGTTCAATTCCTGGTACCAAAATAAATAAAGAAATAAAAATGATAAAAAAAATTCTAAGGAGATAGAATGAGAAATAAGATAGGCCTGTGGCATTCTTCCTCTTTCTTTTCTTTCTTTTTTTGAATTCACATTTTGTAAATGTTAGTATGCTTTATGATTCTGCAGATAGGGCTCTGAAGCTCTGTTCATTTTTCTTTACTAAAATTTTTTACTTATGTTCCTCAGACTAGATCATCTCATTTGATTCATTTTCAAGTTCTCTGATTTTTTTTTAGTTCTGCCATTTCAGGCTGCTATGAGCCCTTCTAGCGAAATTTTCGTCTCAGTTATTGTCCTGCCAACTCCCAAACTTCTGTTTGTTTCTGTTTTAAATCTTCTGTTCCTTTGTAGATATTCTCTATTTGGTAAGCATCACTGCCATACTTTCCTTGAGTTCTTTGAACATACCAGTAAAGGCCAATTTAAATTCTTTTTCTAGTTAGTGTAACATCTGGCCTTCCCTGGAGACAGCTTCTGTTGACAGATTTTTTTTTTTTCTGGTGGACATACATTATTTTCCTGAATCCCTTTGTATTTCTTATATGTTTTTTGTGTGTGTGTGTGTGGAAAAATAAACATTTTATGTAATCAAACGTGAGAACTTGAGAAATCAGATTCCCTCCCTCCAAGGTTTTTATGTTGCTGCTGCTGTTTGCTGAAATCTCTGCCTTTTTAGTTAGCTCAGTGATCAGCTAATACTTGGAAAGAGTTCTCCTTACCTGAATGGATCCTCTGCAGAGGGGCTCTTTGTGGGTGTTGGATGTTGCCAGCCTTAGCACTTACTGCCTGCCTGAAGCTTTAAAATCAGCCAGAGGTGGGAGACTAGGGCCTTCCAAGATGAGTCCCAGGAATGTTCACAGCCCTGCCTGTGAACATGGTTTTCCATAGCCTCAGGAATAGGTCAGAGTTTTCAAAGCTTCCTGTGGACCTGTCCTTCCACGATTTTTCCTTTTAAGTTTTTGACCAGCCTTTTGTTGCTCCCAAGGGCTATTTCCTTCTTAGCCAGCTCTGATTGTTTTTGGAAAATGCTGTTGGGACAAAGCAGTTCTAAGTGAGGTCAAAGTGAGATAGCCACCGAGCAAAGAGCTTTTAGGGAAGCTGCCACACAGGTCACATAGTGACAGTTCTCTCAAGATAGGACTTTGGGGGAGCTTAAGTCTATTCTTGGCCCTCCTATGGCTGCCAGGCTAATGGTTTTCACAGTTATCACACTTTTAAGGCTGTTTTTATTGGTGTTAAGGCTACTGCAAAGCAGGGATGAGGTTGGTGGGAATAGGGCAAGTTCAGAACCAGAAAGCTTGCTACTGTTACCAACATCCAGCTGTTTAACTTGAACAAAACTGACATATTTTTTTTGCAAGTCTTTGGCTAATTTCCAGATTTCTGGAAGAAAAAAAACTTCTTTTTATTATTTTTGTCAGTGTTCTCACTGCTTGTATGGAGAATCAAATTTTTCTAAGCCCTTATCCTACCATTCCAGAAGTCAGCTCCACTAATCTAGTACTGCAAAATCAGAAACAGATTGAAACGCTAAACTGGATTTGTATGTGGAGTTCTCTGTGATTATTTTAAAAATTATTTCTGTTTTTTTTTAACTTTTGAAAATGGCAGTCAACTCTACTGTACTATAGCAAATCAAGAAAGAGATTTTTCCTTAAAGCTAGATAAGAGAGGATAGAGAATTAGAGGAAGAAACATATACCTAAGCCCCAGAGACATGTGTTTGATCTAGAAAGAATGAACCCTAAGGGAAAGGTGACACTTGAACTGAATACCACTGTCACCTAGTCACTTAAATATTTTCCTTCTGGTGCTAAAAAAATTAGGAAATGTAGGGATTTGTTTGCGCAAATCTGGTAGAGAAAAAAAAAAAAAAACCCACAAAGTTGTGATTGGGAAACACTCTGACAACCAACCTAAATAATTTAGGCTAAATTTTTTCATAGTTCTGGCCCTGAATTATTTATATTCATTATCACAAATGAACTAAGCATCTATTTGTGCATAAATCAGATTATGCAAATTTTTTTGGACTGTCAATACTCTAATTAGATTTTTGTTTTATGTTGTTAATCTTAAAATCCTTCTATTTGTTGGGTGAGGCAGTGCAAGTCTATAATCCCAGAGCCTCCAGAGGCCAAGGCAGGAGGATTGCGAGTCAAAGCCAGCCTCAGCAACTTAGAGAGGCACTTGGCAACTCAGAGAGACCCTGTCTCTGAATAAGATATAAAAAAGGATTGGGGATGTGGCTCAGTGGTTAAGCACCCCTGGGTTCAACCCTCAGTACCAAAAAAAAAAAAATCCTTATAGTTAACAGAATTCAAGAAATGATGTATTATGATAAAGCAGAGAAGAAATTTCTAAGTTTAAAACTCTAATTGGTTTCATTCATTTTAAAAAGAATTGACTTCTACAATGTACAGATCCTGTGGTACATATAAGAAATAGTAAAATATATGAGACAAAGAAAAACAAGGGCAGAAATAATTTAATCATATTTGAGTTATCTCCCCAAAGGAGAAAATTAAGTTAAATGATTTATTAGGAAAATTATGAACAAGATTTTTTTTAAAAAAATTAATGACAGTGAAAGTTATCTCTGCTTATTTTCACATTAAGTTGTAATCCTATATCTCATCTGAATTGGAGATGTCACGGCACCCTGAAAATATTAAATTACCTTTTTTTGAATCTTGCTTCTTTTGGATTAAACCTAGCCCAGAAAAGAAAAAAAAAAAATGACACATCCCCACATCCTGGTCATAGAATATATTTTTTGCAAATATGCTGATGACAAAGTAGGAGATTAAAGTTTTATTAAGAAAAAGAGAAGCAATATCCTATGCATAACCATCTCATTAACCTTGCTTCCTCCAGTGTACGAAGAGCCACAATAAATGGCTGAATTGATTTCCTCTAATCCTTCCTTATGAAAGCACAGAACCTGTTCAATTTCTTCTACCGCCACTGACCCCAAACAATCAAGTTGCTATCTACTCTCTCATGTTTTCTCACCACTGGTGCTTTCTCCTAATATTAGAGATATCCACATCACATTTGAGAGTTCCTGGTATTAAAAGAACCAACGTGGTGGAGTCTCTGTTGATCTGGCCAATGAATATGAGGGTTTTTTTTTTTTGGTGGAATTTGTTGTCCTTAATATTTGGTAAAAGAAAGTGACTCCTCCCTTGAGACTGCTTCTACTTTCAGTAATCAAAGGAAAACTTCCGCTAGTTTCTATCACTATATATCCCAATACCAGCTTTCCCTCCTGATACTATGAATCAACCATTTGTGTTCCTAGTGACGGCTCCTCCCTATGCATGGGTGCCCATCTCCTCCTTTGTAAATATCATCACTTCAGAAGCTCTCCCTACTCTCTTGCCCTCCCTTCCTCTCTATTGGATCATTCTCATCAGCATGAACTATGCTATTATTTCACCTAGTTAAAATATACAACCCTTTCTTAACCTGCATTCGGACTGCCCTATTTCTCTGTTGCCCTTTAAAGCACAGCGAGTGTTTTAAATCATCTAAATTCATTTTCCAGTTTCTCTTCTCTCAAGGCCCTTTGAACCCACTTCAATCAGTTGGATCAGCTCAGGCTTGTACTTGAGTTCCGAGTTTGAAGTCGTTGATTACTGTCCCCTGTTTGAACCATTTGCTTTCCTCTCACCGTTACGAGTTGCTCGTTTTCTGTCTCCTTGACCTGTTGCTTCTCATCTCCCCAACCTCTTAAATGTTGGACTATGCAAGAGTTAATCCTTATATTCCCCATTCCAAGCTACACTTACAAGATAAGCTCATTTAGTTCCATGAGTTTAGATACTAAAATACAGTAAACTCCCAACTCATATCTCCAGCCCAGACCTCTCCTTGAACTTCACATTCATATATCTGACGAGTTATTTGACATCTCTATTTGGATATCTACTAAACATCTCAAACTTATATTCAAAATTTATTGTTCCTCTCCCTCTCCCACAATATCTGCTCCTCCAACAGACTTTACTGTCTCAAAAAATGTTGAGACATTTTGCCGACTGCTCAGACCCTCAGAGCCGTTTTGGGGGTTTTCTTTTATCCTCTCTTCCCACATCCATCCACCAGTAAATCCTGTTGGCTCAGCCTTCAGACTGCCCAGAATCTGATTGTGTATGAGGAGCTCTACTGCGGTCACACCGCTCAAAGCCCCCATCCCCTCTCACCTGGATTATCTCAACCACCCTCTGACTGATCTTTCTGCTTTGCACTTTTGCTCTTCCTGCAATTTGTTCTTAACACAGAACTCAGAGTGATCAGGTTAGATCCAAAGGCAAATATGTTACTACCTAGCACAAAACCTTTAGTGCTGTTCCATCTTCTATGAAGTAAAAGCTGAAATTCTTACAATGGCTTACCAAGCCTAAGGATTCGATACCCTTTCTTCTCTGACTTCATCTCCTACTCCTGTTCCTCATTCTCCTTGACCTTCAGCCATGTTATGTATTTTGTATTTCTTCTAACACATGAGATGTACTCCTACCTCAGGGTCTTAGCAACTGTTTCTGCTCCCATCTGGAAAACCCATTCTTCTACTCTCGACCTGCTTGAGTCCCTCATCTTTCTCAGAGTTTTGCTAAAAAAAAATGTTTATCCCAAGCATCTACAACTGTGCCACTGTGCCAGGGATATAATGGTTGCCTAATACATACTAGTTGAATGATTATCAATGCATTCCTGGAAAGATTACTGTGTATCCTTCCAATGGGAACATTGGAATGATGGGGATCCTGAGGGCAAGAACAACCTTTAAAAGAAGAGACTGTCGGGCTGGGGTTGTGGCTCAGCCACAGAGCGCTTGCCTAGCAAGTGCAGGGTCCTGGGTTCGATCCTCAGCACTGAATAAAAATAAATAAATAAAGGTATTTTGTCCAACTACAACTAAAAATATTTTAAAAAAGAGAAGAGACTGTCTCCTATATGAGTAAAGTTTCCCCACTTAGGTCTAAAGGAATGAAATCAACTGTGACTTGAGAAACAGAAAAGATCACATACGTGAGAAGACAAACTATGACAGGGGCTGGGGATATAGCTCAGTTGGTAGAGTGCTTATCTCATATGCAAAAGGCTCTGGGTTCAATCCCTAGCACCACAATAAACAAACAAACAAACAAACAGTCACTTGAGGACCCCCAAATCTGTGAATAATAGAACAATTAGATTAGAATGCTGTGAGCCAAAGATATAAATGCTATAATAAGGATTAACAGAAAATCTTGATGATAAAATTATTGATGTTAAGATACAATGGATGTATTCAGCTGCAGATTAGGCAGAGACCAAGAGAAGGAATGTCAGAAGAATTTAACCAGCATTTACTTAAGCAAGACAGTAAGATGGAAAATATGAAAGAGAAATTAAATGATAAGAAAAATAGAATGGAGAAAAACTATCATGGGGGTGATTGATGTCTCAGGAGGGTTAAATGAAGAATATTTGGAAATATTTCCAATGAAAATGACTTAAGAATTTTGCAAGCCTTAATAAAATCACTGCATGAATCCAGAAAGACCCAGGTAATACAGTATATCACAACCAGGATACTAAAAAGACATGGCAGAGGACCTAAAAAATACCAAAGATAAAGAGAAGATCTTGAAAACCACCATAGAGAAAGAAATTCTGGTAATATAAGAGCAGACTTTTCAACAGGAAAAAATTGTAAGTTAAAATACAATGGAATGGACCGGCAGAAGAGGAGCAACGGCCTGCTGAGAGGCAGAGCCGCCCCCTCCCCCTGCGCCGGCAAGGTAGAGGGAACTGTGACCACCCACAGAGCAGGCCCAGCGGCCTGCTGAGGGGCAGAGCCGCCCCCCACCCCCCTGCGCCTGCCAGGTAGGCGGAACTGTGACCACTGTCAGAAAAGGCCCAGTGGCCCGCGGCGGGACAGAGCTTCCAATCACCCCTGCAAGGTAGGCGGGCCTGCGACCCACCGGCATAAGAGGAGCAGCGGCCTGCTGAGAGGCAGAGCCGCCCCCTCCCCCTGCACCGGCAAGGTAGAGGGAACTGTGACCACCATCAGAACAGGCCAGACCTGCAACCGACAGACAGAACAGGCCCAGTGGCCTGAGGAAGGGTAGAGCCGTCCCGCCCCCCACGCATGCAAGGTAGGCGGACCTGCGACCCACTGGCAGAACAGCCCCAGAAGCCTGCAGAGGGGCAGTGCCGCTGCCTGCGCCTGCAAAGTAGGCAGAACTGCGACCACTGACAGAACAAGCCTAGCAGCCCGCAGAGGGACAGAGCCGCCGCCCGCGCCTGCAAGGTAGGCGGACCTGC
>NW_025999932.1:26754513-26777621 GCF_001458135.2 Marmota marmota marmota
GGTCTATTCCCTAAAGACCTAAAAAGAGCATGCTACAGGGACACTGCTACATCGATGTTCATAGCAGCACAATTCACAATAGCAAGACTGTGGAACCAACCTAGATGCCCTTCAATAGATGAATGGATAAAAAAAATGTGGCATTTATACACAATGGAGTATTACTCTGCATTAAAAAATGACAAAATCATAGAATTTACAGGGAAATGGATGGCATTAGAGCAGATTATGCTAAGTGAAGCTAGCCAATCCCTAAAAAACAAATGCCGAATGTCTTCTTTGATATAAGGAGAGTAACTAAGAACAGAGTATGGTCGAAGAGCATGAGAAGAAGATTAACATTAAACAGGGATGAGAGGTGGGAGGGAAAGGGAGAGAGAAGGGAAATTGCATGGAAATGGAAGAAGACCCTCAGAGTTATACAAAAGTACATACAAGAGGAAGTGAGGGGAAAGGGAAAAATAATACAAGGGGGACAAATGAATGACAGTAGAGGGGGTAGAGAGAGAAGAGGAGAGGTGAGGTGAGGGGAGGGGAGGGGGGATAGTAGAGTATAGGAAAGGCAGCAGAATACAACAGACACTAGTATGGCAATATGTAAATCAATGGATGTGTAACTGATGTGATTCTGCAATCTGTATACGGGGTAAAAATGGGAGTTCATAACCCACTTGAATCAAAGTGTGAAATATGATATATCAAGAACTATGTAATGTTTTGAACAACCAACAATAATAATTTTAAAAAAAAAGAAAGGTTGAAAATAAAAGATAAATAAGGGACAATCAGGCAGATACAAGTACAAACTCAAAAGAAGAGGAATTATAATGTTAATAGCAAACTAGATTTAATTCAGGTAAAAAAAAATTGAGATAATTCTATGAATTTAATGATGATATTGGATTATGAATATCCAAGTATCAAGTAATAAAGCAGCAATATTCACAACCAAAAAATTATAAATAAAACTAACAGCCCAATTGAAAAATGTTTAAATAATTTAACAGAAAACGAAATACAAGTGACTCTTAAATATATGAGAAATATGTACATCCTTATTCATTATGATACAAATGTAATTTAAAACTGTAAAACTCATTTTTCACCTATCAATTTAGTGATAGCCCAACAGATTGATAAATGCAATGTTTGTGGAGCTGAGAGAGAATAGATACTTCTATAAATTACTAATCAGAGTAAAAATTGGTACAATACGTTGTAGTGAATTATTTTATGTTGTTTCATTTTAAATGTAAGTTTAACTTTCTCATATAGAGGAAGGACTTAGTCGCCCTTGACAGAGTTTCAGCTCTAGACCCCCTCTCTCCCTGTTCTTCAGGGTAGATGATCTAGATATCTGCCTTATATAACTGCCTCCTGGTGACCACTTCTCCATGAACAGCTGGATGCAGCCTGTAGGACTAGTGCCACTGGCCCTTATACCTGGCAAGAACTGTGCAGATACACCATAGTGACCACCTTTCTCACAGCGTGACTTGTAATTCATGCTTACTTGCTTTAAACCCACCGTTTAAACTCCCCATGGGAAATCTATTTGGTTAATGTCCTGGACCCAATAAAAGCCTTGGCTCATGAGTACACTGCTTTAATTCTATATGTATTGCCTCTAAGCATGCCTCATGCTCTCCAGCATCTGTAGGTAATAAAATCTGTGTTTTTCCTAATCATTGAAGAGTGCTCTCCATTTTAAAGATCCCAAATTAAAACTCTTCCTCATTGTCAGAAAGAGGATAATTTGGCAATATCATCAAAACTACCTCTGCATTTATCCTTAGACCCAGTAATTTAACATCAGGGAAGTTGAATTTGTCCTGTAGATAGTTAGTTCCTCTTTTGGAATATATGGGATTATTTAAAGAGAATGAAAAAAAATCCTTTTATGAGCTAATACATGGAAAATAAAATTCTTCTGGGATAATATGATATGTGAAAACAGCAAGGGATAGAGTATTGAAGATTATGTTTTATCTAAAAGAGGCTAAGAGAAGGCAAAAATATATATGCCAAAAATTACAAAAAGTGCATAAAAAGTCAGTATCAAGTATGTGGGGTGCAATGAATATCAATCTTTTTTCTTTTTTTTTTTTTTTGCTTTTTTGTTTTTTTTTAAACCATGTATCTTCCATATAGAAATTAATTTACAATATGATAAAATGAGATTGCCATAACACTACCTACTTTATATTTCTTCAAGTTATGACATTTAAAAAACCCATCTGTTACAACTGTTAACTCAAAAAAGAAAAGGCATCTTGAGACAAAAACAGTGAAAAATGATTGTTTTGGGGGTGCTGAAGATCCAACCCAGGGCCTCGAGCATTTTAGGCAAGCCTCTCCCACTTTCTTTATCTATGTTTTTATAGTCCTTTGACAATAATAAATACTTCAACTATATTCAAAAATATCTTACATATACATTTGCAAAGTTTTAAAAATTTTGGAGAGCACATATACCTCACCATCAAAACCATCCAATGAGCTAAACATTAAAGTTGTTGTTATTTTTTTATTCCCACTTTATAGAGTAGGCAAGATAGCCACAACTGAGTTGGGATATTTTTAGAAATATTTACAGATAACTACAAAAATTATTATATTAATGATTTCATAAAGCAGCCTTCATTAGATTTATTCATATAAATTATTGAATTTAATTTTAAATTCACTGAATTAAAAGAGAAAAAAAGTGGGAGATTGCTTAAGTTATAGAAAATGTTTATAACAATTCCCTTTACTTATCCCTAAGCTAATTCTGTTTTTGCAAAATCATTTGCTTTGCATCCAGCACTTGTCCCATGAAACTTGCCTAATATACCCTCAGGAGCTATCAGTTCTCCTCTTCAGTGACACATATAGTGTTTTATTTTACTTTAGACTCAAATAAAACCAAAATCACCCTGGGGTCTGGATTTCCTCCTCCTTGTGCCTCACAGGAAGCATAGCTGGAAGGAAGAAAATGTTGATTAAGAAGTACATGAAATATGAAGTCAATTATTTCTATGAAATCTTCCAAAATAATGTGATTTTGGTTCATGCAAGGAGAATCAAAAGAAGCTGAGCCATCTGGAATCCAGAGAATTGAAGAAATGCACTGGATGTTAACTAACAGGAAAATGGAACAGAAGAAGCTATTGACGTTTAAAAAACAAAAAAAGCAGTGGCTTTAAAATAACTTGTTTGAGCATCCAATCCTACTCTGCACATTCCGAGGAATGTGATTTATGAAGTAGCCACATGATGAGCTCAGCAGACCTACTCACTAGTAAAACAATTATAACTGATTAAAAACAACAACAACAACAACAACCACCTAGATTCTTAGTCCTATACTTGTACAGAAAATGAAGAAACATCTATTCAAGAAAACCTATATGTCTTGGCAAGAATAGTGGGAATCTATGGCACAATAAGCTTCGTTCCCCTCACCCCAAGCTTAGTGTGATGGAAACCCTACTCTGGGTGGGCTTGATCCAGAAGGCTAGGATCTCTCTCCCCAAACACCCCCAGTTAAGGCTGCTATGTCCCCAGGAGGAGCAGGCCACCAATACTTCTCGTTACCACTGTTTCATGTTACAGAGGCCAAAATCCAAGCTAGTGCATGTGAAACACTGGAGGTGCCTTCCACCACTTAGCCCCTACTTATAGGATGGAGGGTGCATCACAAGTACACTAGGCTAAGAATGCAGGGGCCCAGTTGCCCTTGTACAATCTTGCTGATAGGATGGAGCCCCTATCCTGGGAGAGGTGAGCCAAGGAGAGAGGAGGCTATTGCCTCTATCCAGCATCACAAAAACAGGAGTCACTGGAATCAGACCCCTTCCTAGAATCCAGATTTGGAGTAGCTCACAGATTTTGCTGAGGAGCAGGGGCAGCCCAGAGGAAAGAGCTCAAAAGTTCTCCATAAATGAACTATCTTTATTTGGAAGCAATCTGTGGAAGCACAAGCCTAAGGTGCTCTCAAAATCAATAAAGATAATGGAAATTCATGAATTGACACATACAATAGTTGAAATGAAAAATGTGCTAAAGGGATTCCACAGAAGATTTGAAGTTACAGAAGAAAGAATCAGCAAACTTGAAGATATATATAGATTCTGCAGCCCAAAGAACAGAGAAAATGAATGAATTAAAATGAGCAGAACTTCAGAGAAATGTGTAACACCGTTAAGGAAATCAATATATATATAATGGGAATACCAGAAGAAGGGAAAGAAGAAACAGGAAAAAAAAAGATTCAAAGAATATAATTAATATTAATCTACATATCGAAGAACTTCAAAGAAAGATAAAGAGGAACTAACTAGAACAAATTAAAAAATAAAACAAAGATAAAGAGAAATAAGCTCAAAAGCACTTTCAACCAAGGCAAAAATAGACTAATGCAATTATATGAAACTAAAAATGTTCTGCACTCAACAGAGTGAAGCAATAACCTATGGAATGGGAGAAAATATTTACAAACTATATGTCTGATAATATATATGAGAAATTCAAACAACTCAATAGAGGTTGTGTGTCCCTTATCTGAAATGCTTGGAACCAGAAGTGTTTCACATTATGCTTTTTTTTATTTTGGGATATTTGCAAATAAATAATGAGATACCTTGGGGATGGGATCCAAGACTAAATACAAAATTAATTTGTTTCATGTAAATTTTATACACATAGCCTGAAGGTAATTTTATACAATATTCAATAATTTTATGTGTTAAATAAAGTTTCATGGATCAGAAATTTTTCTACTTGTGGCATATTGGTACTTTAAAAGTTTTGACATGTGGAACATTTAGGGTTTCTGAATTTCAGATTAGATATGCTCAACTTGTGTCAAGAAAACAACTCAATTTTAAAATGAGCAAGGGACCTGAATAGACATTTCTCAGAAGAAGATACAAATGATCAAGAGATATATGAAAAAAAATGCTCAACATTGATAGGAAAATTGTAACCACAATGAGCTATCACCTCATACCTGTTACAATGACAATTAGATGAAATGATAACAAATGTTGAAAAGAGTGTGAAAAGAGTGGAATCCATGCACACTGTTGGTGAGAATTACTACACGACTAGCAATGGTCCTTCTGGTTACATACCCAATGAAAAAGAAGTAAGTATCTCAAAGAGATGTCTGCACTCCTAGATTAATTGGAGCATTATTCTTAATTGCCAAGATAGGGAATCAACCTAAGTGTCCATTGACAGAGGAATGAATAAAGAACAAATACACATGCACACATATTAGGTGTAAAATTATCCAACCCTTAAAAAGAAGGAAATTCTGTCATTTGTGAAAACATATGGGTGAACCTAGAGGACATTCTGTTAAGCAAAGTAAGTAGAGAAGGACAAATACTGCATGATCTCATTTACATGTGGAATATACAAAGGCTGGGCTCATGGAAGCAGAGAGTAGAATGGTGGTTGCCAGGGCTGGGGAAGGGGTGTGTGAAATGAGCTATTGATCAAAAAGTGAGAATTTTCAATTATTCAGGATAAGTTTTAGAGATCTAACACATAATATCATGGCTATAGTTAATAATATAATGTATTAAATACTTGAAATGTAGGAAGATTCGATCTTAAACTGTTTCTACCATAACAAAAACAAGTGAGCTGATAAATGTGATAATTAGCTTTATTGTGGTAATCATTTCATAACATATCCATATATCAAAACGTCAGGGGCTAGGGTGGGGTTATAGCTCCATGTAGAGTGTTTGTTTAGCATGTACAGAGACCCTGAATTGGACCCCTCCCAGCATTTACAAAAAAAATATCGTACACCATATATATACATATACAATGTTTAATCATCAATTATATCTCAATAAAAATGGGAAAAAAATGTTTTACTTGATGGAAAAAGTACAGAGATAAGATCATGGAAATTACAAATTACTCATCCTAGCCCTGTGACCTCCTATAAATAAAAAGCTAACTTCTTGTCAGAAACACTGGAGGCCAAAGGGCAATAAAATGACATATCCAAAGTGCTGGAAGAACAAAACTTGTCAGCCAAAAATCTTATATACAGAAAGATTATCTTTCAAAAATGAAAACGAAATAGATACACTCAGGCAAGCGAAAAACAGACTTTGCTGTTATCAGACCTTTCTTGCAAGACATATTCAAGGAAGACAGTAATTCAAATCTACAACACAAAAACATGCACACTAGGAAATGTAATTAAGTATTTTATAAAAGTCCATTTAAATGCCCATTTCTTCCCCAGTCTTCTTTTAATAATTTTAAGAAAACAGTATAGGAAATTATGTATAGAATTACATTGTTAGGCCTATACACGCAGAAATGTAACATGTTTGACAGTAACAAAGAAAGCAGTTGAATGGGAACAATGGTGTATTTGAATAAGAAAATGAGGCCAGATGGTGACTTGAATCCCCAGGAACCAAGGAAGAGAATCATAAATGGTAAACAAGAAAGTTAATAGAACATACTCTATAAATACACACTTGTTCTTTCTTTTCTCTTGTCAGAATCACGCTGTGACAATACCTTAGGAGAAACTAAATTGTTTCTTTTCTGATATTCACAGAGCAATGGTGTCTAATCCTTATTATATGTTGCTGGATTCAGTTTGCCATTTTATTGAGGGAATCGATGCACAAATGTGATTGTTTTTCCATCTATCATCCAAGGAGATATTAGTCTGAAGTTTTCTTGCAATGTCCTGGTCTGATTGTGGCATCAGAATAATTCAGGCTTCACATAATAAATTGGCAAATGTTCCCTCTTGTTTTTTACAGGAGTTTGTGAAAGTTGGTAATTCCGCTTTAAGTATTTAATAGAATTCACCAATAAAAACGTCTGGTCTTAGGTTTCTTTGTGGGAAGTCTTTTTTTTATTATTATTAGTTCTAATAAGTTAAACATGACAGTAGAATTCATTGTGCACTTTGATACATCATACATATATGGAATATAATTTCTCATTTTTCTGATTGTACAAGTTAAAGAATCATACCAGTTATGCAGTCATATATGTACATGGGGTAATCATGTTCAATTAATTCTATGATCCTTTTAGCCCCATATCCCCTCCTGTCCCTTCTCTCTCCTCTACCTAATCTAAGGTAACTATTCTTACCTAGCCCCCATCACTATTGTGAATTATCATCTGCATATCAGGGAAAATATTTGGTCTTTGACTTTTTGGGATTGGCTTATTTCACTCAGCATAGTATTCTTCAGCTCCATCCATTTACCAGTAAATGCCATAATAAGATTATTTAAAGCTGAGTAATATTCTATTATTTGTGTATACATATATAGAGAGCACATTTTCTTTTTTATTGTTTTCTTTTTAAATTTTTTTATATATTTGTTCTAATTTGTTATACATGACAGCAGAATGCATTTCAATTCACAGTACACATATAGAGAACAATTTTTCATGACTCTGGTTGTACACAAAGTAGAGTCACACTATTCATGTCATCATACATATACCTAGGGTAATGATGTCCCTCTCATTCTACCATCTTTTCTACCCCCATCCCCCCTCCCTTAACCTCCCTCTGCTCTGCCCTATCAAAAGTTCCTCCATCCCTCCCATGCCCACCCCCATTATGGATCAGCATCCACTTACCAGAGAGAATATTCAGCCTTTAGTTTCTTGGGATTGGCTTACTTCACATAGCATGATAGTCTCTAACTCCATCCATTTACCAGCAAATGCCTTAATTTTATTCTCTTTTAATGCTGAGTAATATTCCATTGTGTATATATATTAGAGTTTCTTTATCCATTCATCTGTTGATGGGCATTTAAGATGCTTCCACAGTTGAGCAGTTGTGAATTGTGCTGCTATAAACATTGAAGTGGCTGTGTCACTGTAATATGCTGTTTTTAAGTCTTTAGGGTAGATCAAGGAGTGGGATAGCTGGTCAAATGGTGGTTCCCTTCCCATTTTTCCAAGGATTCTCCATACTGCTTTCCATAATGGTTGCACCAATTTGCAGTCCCACCAGCAATGTAAGAGTGTACCTTTTTCCCCAAATCCTTGCCAACATTTATTGTTGCTTGTATTCTTGATAATTGCCATTCTGACTGGAGTGAGATAAAATCATACAGTATTTTTTATTTTTTTTATTTTTATTTGTTACATATGATAGCAGAATGTATTATAATTCATATTAAACATATAGAACACAATTTTTCATATCTCTGGTTGTACACAAACTAGAGTCACACTACTAGTCTTCATACATGTTCTTAGGGTAATGATGTCCATCTCATTCCACCATCTTTCCTATCCCCATATCCCCTCCCTTCCCCTCCCTCCCCCTTGCCCTATCTAGAGTTCCTGTAATCCTCCCATGCCCCCCTACAACCACATTATGAATCAACATCCTTAAATCAGAGAAAACATTTTGCATATAGTTTTTTGGGGATTGGCTAATTTTACTTAGCATTATATTCTCCAACTCCATCCATTGCAAATGCCATGATTTTATTCTCTTTTATTGCTGAGTAATATTCCATTGTGTATATATACCATAATTTCTTTATCCATTCATCTGTTGAAGGGCATCTAGGTTGACTCCACAGTTTAGCTATTGTAAATTGTGCTGCTATAAACATTGATGTGACTGTGTCCCTACAGTATACTGTTTTTAAGTCCTTTGAGTAGACCAAGGAATGGGATAGCTAGGTCAAATGGTGATTCCATTCCCAGCTTTCCAAGAAATCTCCAAACTGCTTTCCATATCGGCTACACAAATTTGTAGTCCCACTAGCAATGTATGAGGGACCTTTTCCCCCATATCCTCGCCAACACTTTACTATTCTTAATAGCTGCCATTCTGACTGGAGTGAAAGGAAATGTTAGAGTAGTTTTGATTTGCATGTCTCTAATTGCTAGAGATATTGAATATTTTTTCATGTATTTGTGATTGATTATATATCTTCTTCTGAGAAGTATCTGTTCAGTTCCTTGGCCCATTTACTGATTGGGTTATTTGGGGTTTTTTGGTGTTAAGATTTCTGAGTTCTTTAAATATCCTAGAGATTAGTGCTCTATCTGATGTGCAAATGGTAAAACTTTGTTCCCAAATTGTAGGCTGATTATTTGTTTTGCTGAGAAGAAGTTTTTCAGTTTGAATCCATCCCATTTATTGATTCTTGGCTTTATTGATTCTTGCACTATAGGAGCCTTATTAAGGTAGTTGGGGCCTAATGGACACAATGGAGATTTGGGCCTACTTTATCTTCTAATAGACATAGTGTCTCTGGTTTAATTCCTAGGTCCTTGATCCATTGTGAGTAGAGTTTTGTGCATGGTGAGAGATAGGGGTTTAATTTCATTTTGCTGCATATGGATTTTCAGTTTTCCCAGCACCATTTGTTGAAGAGGCTATCCTTTCTCCAATGTGTTTTTGTCACCTTTGTCTAATATAAGATAACTGTAATTATGTGGGTTAGTCTCTTTGTCCTCTATTTTGTGTCTACAAGTCGATTTTGTTGCCAATATCATGCTGTTTTTGTTACTGTTGCTCTGTATAGTTTAAGGTAGGGTATAGTGATGCCACCTGCTTCACTCTTCTGCTAAAGATTGCTTTAGCTATTCTGAGTCTCTCATTTTTCCAGATGAATTCTGTGACTGCTTTTCCTATTTCTAAGAGGATTGTCATTGGAATTTTTTTTTTTTTTTTGGAATTGCATTAAATCTGTATAGTGGTTTTGGTAGTATGGTCATTTTGACAATAATAATTCTGCCTATCTAAGAACAAGGTAGATCTTTTCATCTTCTAAGGTCTTCTTTAATTTCTTTCTTTAGCGTTCTGTAGTTTTCATTGATATGAGGCTGGAAATCCCTGCTTGCTTCCACAGTCTTTTACCTCTTTTGTTAAGTTGATTCCCAAGGTTTTTGCTTTGTTTTGTTTTGTTTTTTGAGACGATTGTAAATGGGGTAGTTTTCCTCATTTCCCTTTCAGAGGATTGTCACTGATATACAGAAATGCCTTTGATCTATGGGTGTTGGTTTTGTATCCTGCTACTTTGCTGAATTCATTTACTAGTTCTAGACGTTTTCTGGTGGAATTTTTTGGGTCTTCTAGTATAGAATCATATCGTCAGCAAATAGTGCTAATTTGAGTTCTTCTTTACCCATCCATATCCCTTTAATTTCTTTCATCTAATTGCTCTGGCCAGTGTCTCAAGAACTATGTTAAATAGAAGTGGTGAAAGAGGGCATCCCTGTCTTGCTCCAGTTTTTAGAGAGAATGCTTTCAATTTTTCTCCATTTAGAATGACATTGACCTAGGGCTTTAGCATGGATAGCTTTTACAATGTTGAGATATGTTTCTGTAATCCCCAGTTTTTCTAGTGTTTTGAACATGAAGGGGTTTTGTATTTTGTTAAATGCTTTTTCTGTATCTATTGAGATGATCATATGGTTCTTATCTTTATCTATGTTGATGTGATAAATTACATTTATTGATTTCCATATATTGGACCAACTTTGCATCCCTGGAATGAACCCTATTTGATTATGGTGTACTAACTTTTTGATGTTTTTGTATTCAATTTGCCAGAATTTTATTGAGGATTTTTGTATCTATGTTCATTAGAGATATTGGTCTGAAGTTTTCTTTCTTTGATGTGTCTTTGCCTGATTTTGGAATCAGGGTGATATTGGCCTCATAGAATGAGATGGGAAGTGCTCCCTCTTTTTCTATTTACTGAAATAAATTGAAGAGTATTGTATTAATTCTTCTTTGAAGGTCTTGTAGAACTTGGCTGTGTATCCATCCAGTCCTGGGCTTTTATTGATTGGTTTTATTGATTTTATTTCACCACTTAATTTGGGGCAAATCATATGACTCTAGAAATTTGTTGATGTCTTTGAAATTTTCTATTTTGTTGGAGTAAGAGTTTTCAAAATAATTTCTAATTATCTTCTGTATTTCTGTAGTGTCTGTTGTGATATTTCCTTTTTCATCATATTTGTTAGTAATTTGAGTTTCCTCTCTCCTTCATTAACTAAGAGTTTGTCAATTTTATTTTTTCAAAGAACCAACTTTTTGTTTTGTCAATTTTTTTAATGTTACTTTTGTTTCGATTTCATTGATTTCATTTCTGATTTTAATTATTTCCTGTCTTCTACTAATTTGGGTGTTGGTTTGTTCTTCTTTTTCTAGGGCTTTGAGATGTAATGTTAGGTCATTTATTTATTGACTTTTTCTTCTTTTAAGGAATGAACTCCATGCAATGAACCTTCCTCTTAGTACTGCCTTTATAGTGTCCCCGAGATTTTGATATGTTGTATCTGTGTTCTCATTTACCTTCTAAGACTTATTTAATCTCCTCCTTAATGTCTTTTGCAATCCATTGTTTATTTGGTAGCATATTATTTAGTCTTCAGGTGTTAGAATAGTTTTTATTTTTTATTTTATCATTGATTTCTAATTTCATTCCATTATGATCTGATAGAATGCATGGTAGTATCTCTACCTTTTTATATTCACTAAGAGTCTGCTTTGTTGCATAATATATGGTGTATTTTAGAGAAAGATCCATGTGCTGCTGAGAAGAAAGTATATTCTCTCATTGAAGGATGAAATATTATATATATGTCAGTTAAGTCTAAGTTATTGATTGTATTATTGAGTTCTATAGTTTCTTTGTTCAGCTTTTGTTTAGAAGATCTATCCAGTGGTGAAAGAGGTGTGTTAAAGTCACCCAGAATTATTGTGTTTTGGTCAATTTGACTCTTGACTTGCGAAAAGTTTATTTGATGAACATAGACTTTCCATTGTTGGGGCATATATATTTATTATTGTTATGTCTTGTTGATGAATGTTTCCCTTAAGCAGTATGAAATATACTTCTTTATGCCTTTTTATTAACTTTGGCTTGAAGTCTACTTTATTTGATATGAGGCTGGAAATCCCTGCTTGCTTCCACAGTCCATGTGAGTGGTATGATTTTTCCCAACCTATCACCTTCAGTCTGTGGATGTCTTTTTCTGTAAGATGAGTCTCTTGGAGGCAGCATATTGTTGGGTCTTTTTTAGCAAAAGAAACAATAATGGGAATCTTTTTTCTTTTACTTGTTCTTTCTAGATATACATGTCAGTAGAGTGTATTTTGACACATTTGCATACATAGAATAAGTATAACCATTATTGTGTTGTATATGATGTGGAGTTACATTGGTCATGTATTCATGTATAAGGATAGGAAAGGCATGTCCCATTTATTCTACTGTCTTTTCTATTTGTGGGAAGTATTTTGATCACTGATTTAAAAAAAAAACTGTTGTAATTCTTTCATCTCAGATTTTCTATTTCCTTTTGAGTAAGTTTAAATATTTTGTATTTCCAGGAATTTTTCCATTCCATATAGGTTATCTAATGTGTGGGGAGGGAAGGGGAGAGGAAGGGAAGGAGAGAATTCAAAGGCTTTGCAAAACCTTTGACTGTTTCTGCAAATCTTGAAAATACCTTAGTTACTCTTATTTTGGTGTCCTAGTCTTGAAGGTAGACAAGATAGGTTAGGTAAATTTAGGGCTAATAAACCTATATTACGAGGTTTCAGATAGACACTTAATTGATTCTCATGCCTACATGCCAAACTGAGCAGCATTTCTAATCAGGAGTCAGATACAAAATGAAGGCAGAGACTCCAGGATTTATCCTGTCTTTAGTTACTCACTGGGCTTCTGCAAGCCCAGGTAAGGAGTTACTGTTGTGTTAAAGGCAGCATCTCTAAGTCCCTGTTCTCACTGGGGGCTCTAGTTGTCCAATTTTTGTGGTTCTTTTACCTGGTTAATGGGGCATGAGTTCAGGCTCTGGGAGTGCATCTGTCCTTTGTTTCTGGGTGGTGCCTGACTGTGTCAGTGTTACCTGGCTCAGATGTCCCAGCTGTTGTCACTTGAGTACCAACACTCAAGAGATGCATGTTGATGGGAAGGGATTGGGTTTACTCTAGGCTGGGCCTGAAGAAGGCAAAAGGGCTTCTCAAAGCTCCTCAAAACTTCTTGCCAGGCTCTGGGACACAAAGGGTTTTTACGGGGAGGGAAGTAGGCAGAGAGGCTGTAGGCTGGACAGGGTCTTCCTCATGGAGGATCCGGCCTTCTCCAGATCATCACAATGGATTTTGACCTCCTGTAGCTAGTCAATAAGGCCTTCGGGGTGGGGGGGATGTCTATGAATCTAAAATAAAGTTTGGCAGTTAACATCCAGGTGGGCTTCTCTTCAGTCAAAGTATCAGGGAGGCATGGAAGGGGAAAGAGAAGAGAGGGAAAAGAGCAAGTTCAAGGGAGCCCCTATTACACCCAGTCACTACAGAGGGTTGGAGAGGCTGGGTAGAGGAATGATTCACGTCCCAGATGGGACAGAATGCAATGGTATAAGGTTTCATCATGCTACTTAGAACAGCATTCAACTTAAAACTTATGAATAATTTATTATTGGAATTTCCCATTTAATATTTTCAGAGCATGGTTGGTTGAAGTTAACTGAACCCACAGAAAGCAAAACTGAGAACAAGGGGGGCTACTATAATGCCTTTCTCTTCCTGCTATAATATAACCTCCCCAAAGGAAGGACATTTTCCCCACTGATATATCCAATGCACTTTAAGAGTGACTTGGACATGGGGGACACTCAATAAGTATTTTTCAAATGAATACTGAAGAACTAGAAATTTTCATTTGGTTGAAGAAATTCTGAAACCTCAAAAATAGATTAAAATGCCCTTTACTTTTACAAATATAAAATTTTATTCATTGAAGTAATATTTTTGTCTGATACTAATCTTAAACCACAGAGGCAGGAATATATGTAGACTTCTAGACTTTAGTTGCCATTTAATTTGTGGGAGGAAAAGGTCATAACTTTATTTAATGGAGATACTGTCAGCTATTTTTTAAAGGGATTCTACACATCCATTTTCATACACACACACACATATGTATGTCACTTTCAAACTCTATTCCATATATCTTTTTCTTGAATCAGGATGACAGCTTTATTCTTCATAGCCTTTAAAATTGTCAACATGACCTATAAGTTACTCCATAGGCTTCCAAAACATTTCTATCCATATTCTATCAAATTATGCAATTGAAATGGTACTTTTTATTTTTTCTAATCTTCTTACAACATGAGGCATGAAATTTGTACACACAGCATATCAGTCAAGGAGGAACCACATTGGAAACATGCTCTTGGAATTTCACAATATTCTTAAAATATCAGTGTCACTCTTGACTTAGGACACAATAGCAAGAGTTCTTTTTTTTAAATCGACATATGAAAGTTGTATATATGAGAGTACCATGTGATGCTTCAATACATGTATACATATGTATGTTCAAATCAGGGTAAGCTTGTCACCGCAAATATTTATTATTTCTTTATTGTAAGGATATTCAATATCCTTTCTTCTAGCTTTTGTGAAATATGTAGTTCATTATGATCTATAGTCACCCTACTGTACAATAAAACACCAAAACTTTTTTCTCCTACCTAACTATAACTTGATGTGACAAGTGACAAATCTTTCCCTAAGTTTTGAATTTCACTCACACTACAGACTCATGATGGCATACTCTGTATCAGATCGCCCTCTCATGAGAAAAACTGGAAAATCAATGTAAATAGAATAGCCAGGCATGATGGCACATGCCTGTAATCCCAGCAGCTCGGGAGGCTGAGGCAGGAAGATTGTGAGTTCAAAGCCAGCCTCAGCAAAAGTAAGGCACTAAACAACTCAATGAGACCCTGTCTCTAAATAAAATACAAAATAGGGCTGAGGATGTGGCTTAGTGGTCGAGTGCTCCTGAGTTCAATCCCCGGTAACCAATAAAATAGGTAGAATATATAGATATTACTAATATATTCTATGTATATTATATAGTTTTCTCTGTATAGATCAGTTTTCTAGATATAACTTTATTACTATACATTCAGGTGTTCTATATCTATTATAGAAATATGCATGTTCCCCTGTGTTCCTTTCTGATTCTCTTTAGTCTCTATTAGGTAACCCGTGCTGGAACAGGCCACCCTCCAATTTTGAATTTGGTTCAGATACCACACCATGAGACGTACATCTGGTCTCCCAAATGGCTGCTAAGGGAATAAACAACACAACTTGGAAGTGTAGAGGTAAAGCTTGATGATGGAAAACAGGTGACAGGAGGGAGGTGGGTAGATTATGTGGCCTCCTTCCTGGAGTCCTGGGGGCTCCGGTGTGCAGCAAGCTAAGCACAATGCTGCATCTCTTGGTGGCCTATCTGGTCTTGGGGCAGTGGCAGCAGAGAGAGAGCACCTGGTACTGTGCTGCCTCAACCTTGCTTCACTTTCCTCTTCCCTCGTCCTCATTGCCCTGGGCTTGTATCTCTCAATGTGTTAGCACTGAATTCTCACATCAGGTTCTAATTTCTAGAGAATTTCAATTGAAGCAATATCACTTTTGTATTTCACGGGATAGAATACTATGAATTCAATTAAAATGAAACCGCTCTATATGGTACTGAAATTGGATAAATAAAGAGGTAGAGGAGAGAGCACGCTAAAACAAAGCAAGTTGTAGAAATGCTGTGTCTCATGCTATCATTTATGCTGCAAAACCAAAAAGAAAAAAAATCTTGTGGACTGGACTACATTTCAAAGGATACACAAAAAATAAATTATGGTCATTACTTCTGAGAAGGGTAACTGAGTGAAAGACAGCCAATTTTTTACTATATTGTTGCAAAATCTTTGAATTTTGTAGATATATATGTATTGCCCATTAAATAAAATTAGAGAAAAGAAACAGTGACCATGAAAAGAGATTTGCCAAGAGAGTAATAGAGGTGTTTTTCTGTTTGTTCTCCAAGAAATTACGATTCCTCACTCAACAACTGATAAAAGTGAGAATGGTAAGCAGGGAACACATGGCATGTCTTAAAAAACATATGAAGGTGGTTGGTATTTGCTATGAACAATTGGCAGCCATCCTAGTCCATTGAATGGCTTCACACTGGGAAGAAAACTCTGGTGTTGGTTGCATGGTAGAGAATGAACTCAGTGGGGAAAATCTGGGGGAGAATCAATTAGAGGTTGTGGCAATGATCCAGGATTCTAGTACTTTGCATGAGGATCTTGCTGGAGAAGCCAAACAGGTAAACTAGGGATTTAAGTCCTGTGTTTTGTGTTATTCTCAAAGCCATTGTATGATTGCCAAAAATAGCCAGTTACCGCAATCATACATCTTACTCTTGGTAAACAATATATCTATGTACTTAGCAATCATTTTATCCCATGACAGATGGGCTAGGCATATTTCAGCTAGGTTTTCTTCTTTCAGATAACTATAATCTATAACACTGATTCTAATGACAGTTCCCCAGAATCAAACTATGTACAATGTAGTGTGAAAAAACTAAATTCTGCCATTTTGTCCAAGACATATATAAGTAGTCTGATTTTTATAGAATATAGCTTATCTCCTAGGAAACCACCAAAATCAAGGGAAATATTGGTTGAGATTAAATGTTATCTTAGGAAGTTAAAATACCCAAATCAGAGACACTGAAATATGACAAAATTATGTATTCATAAACTGATAATCTTCAGAATTGAAGCTCCTCAAGGATACAGAGTGCTTACCTTTGCATATAATTATCTTGATTTTCATTTTCTCCTTCCTGTGGACTTTGTGTTCTCTTGAGTCTCCAAAGAAGAAAGTTTTATTGAAGAATTAGGAAAACCTTTGAAAACTCATGGTGGCCTCTGTTAAAAGAAGATGAGGAACTAAACCATATTCTAGCCATATATCCACTAGCAGTGTAACCAATGGCGGGGGGAGACTATAAATATTTTTATGCTATAGGAGTAAATACAATATTTGTTCCTCATTACTTTTTAAGATATGTTTGCCAAGACTTAGGCTAAGAAATATCTCCATGTTTCTGTGAAGCTGAATAGACAGTTCTACATTTATCAGATTTTAGGGAAAGGCCTTTTTCAGAAACACAACAAAGAGAAGACACAGGAAACTGAGAAACAAAGTATAAAGTTGACTTATGTCTATCAGATTAACATAGGCTCATTACTTAACACAGTTATCCTTTGGACTGGTTCCAGGAGCCACCAAGGGTCCCCAAATCTGTGAATGTTTAAGTCTCTTATATAATATGGCATAGTATTTGCATAGAATATATGCATACCCTCCCATATATGTAATTTGAATCATCTCTAGTTTAAGTATGTAATACAACATGAATGCCACATAAATAGTTGTTATGCTGTATAGTTTAGGGAATAATGGAAAAAAAGTCCATGCATGTTCATTTTTTTTTCTGAGTATTTACTATTCCTGATTGGATGAATCTGAGGTTGCAAAACTAATGGATACAGAGTGCTATCATTCTAATTTGTTATGGAGTTTTTGCACTTGTTTTTTTTTAAAAAAAAAAACTTCTATTAATGCATATAGTTGTACATGATAGTTGAGTTCATTTTTACATACATGCATGAACTTTAGTGTGCTCCATTTCAGTCCCCAGTGCCTTCTCTTTCCCTTCCCTCCTCCCTCTCCCATTCCCCTTCCTCTCCTGTCTTCCTTTCATTTATTTTTTTAATTGGTGCTGTAAAGATATACATCATGGTGGAATTCAATATGGAACATTTATATATGTACATAGCATAATTTTGACAAATTCATTCCACATTTTCTTCCCTTTCCCATTCCTCCTCCTCCTCCTCTCTCTGTTCTTATGAGATCAAATCCTCTTTTTTTTCTCCCTTACTTTGCTTTAGTTTTCACATGGAAGAAAACATTTGACCCTTCATTTTCTTTTTTTTTTTATCTGAAAACGGGATAAATTTTCCTTTTATTCATGAGTTACTACACATTGTCAACACACCCTTTTGAAATAAGTAGAATATGGGGGGGGAACACCTTTTAAACCTCACCTTTAAATGTTTGCAATCTTTTTTTTTCTTAATATGCTTGGTATAATTAATCTTTCAAAGGAAGTTAAAACCAAACCTGAATACTTCAAAACCCTTTTTAAAAAAAAATCCAAAAATGAATAAAATCATATAGGACTTTGGACATATACAACCAGGTTTTTAAGTTATTTTTTCACATACACCATCAAATTACTTCAAGTGCAATAATGGAAAGCTACAGCACTTCTTCCTGGACCAGTTCACATTCACTGTCACCTTTGTCTCTTCCTCAATAGAAATAAAGACCAATCCTAAACATTAAAGTACATCTGTGCATTAAGTCCCTGCGCATTCTGCATAAAGTAGAAAAAAAGTCAAACATGTTCTAGTGCTCAATGTAAACATTTTAACTATTATTTATTAATTTTCCTTAAAGGTACTTAGGAGTGTGTTACGTATTTAAAATTAACCTTAGGAATAGCACCATAACCAAACACCCCGTAAGAACATTTTTCTCGTTAAGCCTTTTGATTTACTTCAGAAGTTGAGAAGCCACCATTGTCAACCTCCCTTTTAAAGTCACCAGGTATCATTCTTGCCTTTTCTGATAAAACAAAATACTATTAAACCAAAATGCTAAATCTATACCCACGGGTCTAACCATTTTGGCCAAAAAGAAAAATTACATTAACTGACCAGCCATTGAATGATCAGTTAATTCAAAGAACAAAAACAGTTCTATTAATGATGCTGAAACTGTCAATGTATTGTTGTGACAAAAGAATTTATGTACATATGAATATTTCATATTTATTTATGGATCTTTTGGTACCCTTTTGCAGATGATGGTAAACATAGAGTTATAACCCTGAGAACAGATATAAAACAGAGAAGCTTTGGAAGAGTTTAAATAAATGAATAGATCTGATGACTATCACCATTTCTTAAAGTTAGGGATATAAATGGCATCCTACTACTTTTTTCAGGTCAACAAAGAAAATCATCCTGTCTTCTCCTGCACAGTTAACAGGATCTCTGAAGAAAAGCATTATCCTTTTGGTGACAGAGGTCTCTAAACCAAATAAGAGGCAAATGTTCTCTACTATAAGACTTGATTTTCTGAGTATGACTTATTTCTTAGTATGATGCTCTCCAGTTCCATCTGTTTACCAGTAAATGCCATAATTTCATTCTTCTTTATGGCTGAGTAAAACTCCATTCTGTATATATACTGTGAGGGTTTAAATATGCAGAGTCCCACAAAATTTTATGTATGAAATAATGCAAGACTTTTTGGACATAACTAGATTATGAAGAACTTCACCTAGTTGGTGGATTAATCCACTTATATGAATTAACTGAATAGGAACTGTAGGTAGGTAGGGTGTGGCTGGAAGAAGTAGGTCACTGAGGATGTGACTTTGCAGTTGTGAGAAGATGTGAAAAGGAAGCAAAAGCTGCAGTGGAGACCCAGGAGGTTTAAAAATGCCTGTAATGTGGGATGTATGTTAAGGAAAGCTCAGGGATTCAAACAGAAACAAGACAAGACAGAGGCCATATGGGTTGTAGCCAGCAAAATGATAGGAAAGAAGCTACACAAAGCCCTTCAGAACATCACAATGCCATGTGCCCCAGATGCTGGATGAGGAACTACAGGATATGTTTCCCCAGTTGGATTTCAATCTTGCTTTGGTCCCATTCCTTCTTTCTATGCCACTATTTCTCCCTTTTGGATTGGAAGCATTTATATTGTGCCATTATATGTTGGATATATGTAACTTGCTTTTGATCTTCACTTTCACTATTTAGATTTTTTTCCTTGAATCTCAGATGGAATTTTGGACTTGGACTTTTGGGCAATATTGGAGCTGTTAAGACTGTGGGGACTCCTGGAAATAAATGAAATGTATTTTGAATTGTAAGATGAGCATGCAATGTTGTGGGTTAGGAGTGGTGGGATGTCATAGTTTAGATATAAATTGTCCTCCCAAAAGCTCAAGAATTTTCAGAAATGATTAGATTATGAGAGTTTTAGTCTAACCAGTGGACTAATCCACTGATATGATTAACTGGGTGGTAACTGTAGGCAGGTAGAGTATGACTAGAGAAAGTAGGTCACTGAGGACTTAACTTGGGGGTTTATATTTTGTGCCTGGTGAGTGGAGCTCTATCTCTGTTTTCCGGTTGTCCAGTCCTGAGCTGCTTTCCTCTGCCACACCCATCCACCATGATGTTCTGCCTTACCTCAGGCCAAGAGCTATGGAGTCACTTGACAACAGAATAACCTATGAATTCATGAGCCCAGTAAACTTTTCCTTCTCTATGTTGTTCTTGTTGGGTCTTTTGGTCACAGATATGCAGAAGCTGACTAAAACATATACCATATTTTCTTAACCCATTCATCTGTTGATTCGCACGTGGGCCGGTTCCATGACTTGGCTATTGTGAATTGTGCTGTTATAGACATCAATGTGCATGCTATCACTTCAGTATGCTGGTTTTAATTCTTTTTAATATATACCAAGAATGGGATAGCTGGGTCATGATGGTTTATTCCTAGTCATTTGGGGAATCTTCATACTGATTTCCAAAATGATTGTACTGAATTGTAATTCCACCAACAATGCATGAGTGTATCTTTTTCCCCACATCCTTGCCAACATTTATTATTTTTATCTTGATGATGGTTGTTATTCTAACTAGAGTAAGATGAAATCTCATTGTACTTTGATTGACATTTCTCTGATTTCCAGGGATGTTGAACATTTTGTTTTCATATACTTATTGGCCATTTGTGTTTCTTTTTTTGAGAAATAGCTATTTATTTTCTTTTGCCCATTTATTGATTTTTTTGGTTAGATTTTTTGTTTTTAGTGTTAAATTTTTTGAGTTATTTATACATTCTGGATATCAATCCCGTAATGGAAGTGTAGCTAGCAAAGATGTTATCCCATTGCGTAGGCTCTTTCTCCACACTCTTCAATGTTTCCTTTTCTGTATGAAAGCTTTTTAATTTAATGCCATCACCCTTATTTATTCTTGGTTTTATTTCTTGTGTGTTAGGGGTCTTGTTAAAGAAGTAGGTGCCTGTGAAGGGAGGGAAGGGGTTATGGGGATAGGAAAGATAGTAGAATGAAGCAGGCATTATTACCTCTGTACATACATGACTGCATTATCAATATGATTCTACAACACGTACAATCAGAAAAAAAATGAGAAATTTTACTCCATTTACGTATGATATGTCAAAGTGCCTAACTGCATTCTAGTGTCATGTATAACTAATTAGAACAAATTTTAAAAATTATAAAGAAAAAAAGTAGGTGCCTATGCCAACATATTGGAATATTAAACCCATGTTTTCTTCTAACATTTCCAAAGTTTCTGTTCTAATTCTAGGTGCCACAGTCTGGCTGGGCACAAAATCACAAGCCACTCAAGCAGGAACAAACTTTATTTCCAAAACTCCCCCAAATGCCACGCACTCGGCCTTCTCCCAGGACACACTACACCAACAGGAAATCCCTCCTCCGGAATTCCCTCCTACCACACTTCCCCAACCAATGAGAACTCTCCTGGAGTCCCACAAGAGCTCCAAAGTAGCAGGCTGAGGCGGACAGCAGGGGTCTAATCTCCAATTGAATGCAGATCTTAACATAATCATTATCATCTCAATGGCTTGCTGGTGTCACCTTTCAACCAAAAATGCCATGCGTCATTCCTACTTGGCTATGGCTCTCAGCATCCCCCCCTTCTGTTTAATTAAACAACAAGCATGTGGCTTAGGGACCGTGCCTGTTAAGTTGGCCAATACAATATATGGTTCTTACCCGTCATCGGATGAGCTGACCTCTAGGCGTCAGCCTCCTGTCTTAGGTTGGTACCACTGCAATTGGATCATACCCGTCACTGACTACCGGTCCAGCATACAGCCATACTTGTGGATAGGCCTTTGCACCAGTGTGTGTGTGCGGGGGGTGGGGGGGGTGAGGTTCTTTGCCTCACTTCTGTTGGCCCCCAAATTTGGCCTTGGTGCCAGTGGGGGGGTGAGGTTCTTTGCCTCACCTCTGTTGGCCCCCAAATTTTAGACCATCACTAGTAGAAGGGAGGAGGATGCAAAATGCCACGACACTAAGCCAATTGAGGGCTCCTTTGAAAAACTGTACCACCGGTGACACCATCAGCAAAGATACTTCAGCACTACCACAATTCGCTGCACCAACAGATAGTTCACAATATATACAAGTGATATAATATATACAAGTCCAGGCAAATTCTGCAAGCAGTTCAAAGCGGAGGAATCTATCAATATGTCCATTTCCTTCCAAAGTAAACTGACTCCTTGATTGAGCATTACTTGTTGAGTTATTATTCATTGATGCATCAGTTTATACAGTTGGTTGTGATAACTATCGAAGAAGCTGTAGTTTGGTTTTTGTTTTCACCGGCACTGGGATGAAGATAGGAATTCTGGCAATGATGCTTAAAAAAAAAAAATTATGTAACATTCCAACAGGTACTAAGAAAACAATTTTCTGAACAATTTACATTATCCTGAACAGAATTATTAAATATAATGAAAAGGAAAGGTGAAAGTAAACAAACAGATCTGTTAACCTCCTTATTTGTACACATATTAAAACAATCCTCAACAGCTGTTTACCCAATTTAAATTAAACCATTAAAATCACGTGAATAAAAAAAATTCGGAACCATTTTTTAATGAGCGCTCCTCATATATGATATATGGACATACGCACACACAGACATACAACACCAAACACAAGTGTGCACACAAAAGTACAACATATAAGACAATAGTAAAGGCCTTGTAGCTTTACACAGGTGAAATCTCCATTGCAATGTTTAAAACTCCACAGTCAAAAAATAAAACTGATCAGAAAAACATTAACCTAGGTCTGTATAAGCTCAAAAAATAAAATAGAACTATATGATGTGGTAAAAGGCAATAATAAAATAGATATTGAAAAAAAGCCTCCTGGTTAATCACTGTCACAAATGTAAGAATAGCCAAGCTAGAGCTCTGGATATCAGCTGTTATGGATTTGAGTCAAATCATCTTCTTTTTGGTCTGTAGAAATCGCTTTGGTTAGTCTCTCTGGAATCCAAATCGGCTGTTGTTCTCCCTGTGGAAACACACAAACAGAACCCCG